>NC_069501.1:338053700-338689534 GCF_027579735.1 Bombina bombina | reverse complement strand
CAGTGAGCAGCTGAAGCCCAGATAGATAGGACTGGGAGGATGCTGCAGTTTACAAAGCCACAGTAATCTGGGATTTACCATACTCCGGGAAGAATCAGACATAAAGAGGCCGAGAGAATATTGACAGCTGGCAGCACCTTGAAGAACTTTTGCATACTGCAAGAGGAAAGCAGATTTCCAAAAGAGTGATTCTATGCTGTGTGGATTACTTACCTCATATGATTGAGGTTTGTTCTTGTAAGTTTGAACTTCTGCTATACCCATTTATATCAGTGGGGTGTTTCTCTTGTTAAGTGTATCCAGTCCACGGATCATCCATTACTTGTGGGATATTCTCCTTCCCAATAGGAAGTTGCAAGAGGATCACCCACAGCAGAGCTGCTATATAGCTCCTCCCCTCACTGCCATACCCAGTCATTCTCTTGCAACTCTCAAAAAAGATGGACGTAGTAAAAGGAGAGTGGTGTATTATAGTTAGTTTTTTTAACTTCAATCAAAAGTTTTGTTATTTTTAAATGGTACCGGAGTGTACTGTTTCATCTCAGGCAGCATTAGAAGAAGAATCTGCCTGTGATTTCTATGATCTTAGCAGAAGTAACTAAGATCCACTGCCGTTCTCACATATTCTGAGGAGTGAGGTGACTTCAGAGGGGGAATGGCGTGCAGGTTTTCCTGCAATAAGGTATGTGCAGTTAATATATTTCTATGGATGGAATTTGCTAGAAAAATGCTGCTGATACCGGATTAATGCAAGTTAAGCCTTAAATGCAGTGATAGCGACTGGTATCAGGCTTATTAACAGAGATACATACGCTTATAAAAGTGTAATATAAAACATTTGCTGGCATGTTAATCGTTTTTATATATGTTTGGTGACAAAACTTATTGGGGCCTAGTTTTTTTCCACATGGCTGGTTTGATTTTTGCCTAGAAACAGTTTCCTGAGGCTTTACACTGTTGCAATATGAGTGGGAAGGGCCTATTTTAGTGCTTTTCTGTGCAGATAAAAATACTGACAGAGACATTCAGCTTCCCTCTGCATGATACAGGACATCTCTGAAGGGCTCAAAAGGCTTCAAAGTCGTGTTTGAGGAGGGTAACAATCACAGTAGACTGTGGCAGTTGTTGTGACTGTGTTTAAAAAACGTTTTTGTCATTTATTATTCTGTTTTTGTTATTAAGGGGTTAATCATCCATTTGCAAGTGGGTGCAATGCTCTGCTGACTTGTTACATACACTGTAAAAATTTTGTTAGTGTAACTGCCTTTTTTCACTGTTATTTCAAATTTTGTCAAAATTTGTTTCTCTTAAAGGCACAGTAACATTTTTTATATTGCTTGTTAACTTGCTTTAAAGTGTTTTCCAAGCTTGCTAGTCTCATTGCTAGTCTGTACAAACATGTCTGAAACAGAGGATACTTGTTCATTATGTTTAAAAGCCATGGTGGAGCCCCATAGGAGAATGTGTACTGAATGTATTGATTTCACCTTAAACAGTAAAGATCAGTCTTTATCTATAAAAGAATTGTCACCAGAGGGGTCTGTCGAGGGGGAAGTTATGCCGACTAACTCTCCCCACGTGTCGGACCCTTCGCCTCCCGCTCAAGGGACGCACGCTAATATGGTGCCAAGTACATCAGGGACGCCCATAGCGATTACTTTGCAGGACATGGCTGCAATCATGAATAATACCCTGTCATAGGTATTATCCAGATTGCCTGAATTGAGAGGCAAGCGCGATAGCTCTGGGGTTAGACGAGATACAGAGCGCGTAGATGCTGTAAGAGCCATGTCTGATACTGCGTCACAATATGCAGAACCTGAGGACGGAGAGCTTCAGTCTGTGGGTGACGTCTCTGAATCGGGGAGACCTGATTCAGAGATTTCTAATTTTAAATTTAAGCTTGAGAACCTCCGTGTATTGTTTGGGGAGGTATTAGCTGCTCTGAATGACTGTGACACAATTGCAGTGCCAGAGAAATTGTGTAGGCTTGATAAATACTATGCAGTGCCGGTGAGTACTGATGTTTTTCCAATACTAAAAAGGCTTACAGAAATTATTAGTAAGGAGTGCCCTTTTCCCCACCTCCTATATTTCGAAAAATGTTTCCAATAGATACCACTACACGGGACTTATGGCAGACTGTCCCTAAGGTGGAGGGAGCAGTTTCTACTTTAGCAAAGCATACCACTATCCCGGTTGAGGACAGTTGTGCTTTTTCAGATCCAATGGATAAAAAATTAGAGGGTTACCTTAAGAAAATGTTTATTCATCAAGGTTTTATTTTACAGCCCCTTGCATGCATTGCGCCTGTCACTGCTGCGGCGGCATTCTGGTTTGAGGCCCTGGAAGAGGCCATCCATACAGCTCCATTGACTGAAATTGTTGACAAGCTTAGAACTCTAGCTAACTTATTTGTTTCTGATGCCATTGTTCATTTGACTAAACTAACGGCTAAGAATTCCGGATTTGCCATCCAGGCGCGTAGGGCGCTATGGCTCAAATCCTGGTCAGCTGATGTGACTTCAAAGTCTAAATTACTCAACATTCCTTTCAAGGGGCAGACCTTATTCGGGCCTGGTTTGAAAGAAATTATTGCTTACATTACTGAAGGTAAGGGTCATACCCTTCCTCAGGACAGGGCCAAATCAAAGGCCAAACAGTCTAATTTTCGTGCCTTTCGAAATTTCAAGGCAGGTGCAGCATCAACTTCCTCTGCTTCAAAACAAGAGGGAACTTTTGCTCAATCCAAGCAGGCCTGGAAACCTAACCAGTCCTGGAACAAGGGCAAGCAGGCCAGAAAGCCTGCTGCTGCCTCTAAGACAGCATTAAGGAGTGGCCCCCTATCCGACAACGGATCTAGTAGGGGGCAGACTCTCTCACTTCGCCCAGGCGTGGGCAAGAGATGTTCAGGATCCCTGGGCGTTGGAGATCATATCTCAGGGATATCTTCTGGACTTCAAAGCTTCTCCTCCACAGGGGAGATTTCACCTTTCAATATTATCTGCAAACCAGATAAAGAAAGAGGCATTCCTAAGCTGCGTACAAGATCTCCTTGTAATGGGAGTGATCCATCCAGTTCCGCGGACGGAACAAGGACAGGGGTTTTATTCAAATCTGTTTGTGGTTCCCAAAAAAGAGGGAACCTTCAGACCAATTTTGGATTTAAAGATCCTAAACAAATTCCTCAGAGTTCCGTCATTCAAGATGGAAACTATTCGAACCATTTTACCCATGATCCAAGAGGGTCAGTACATGACCACAGTGGACTTAAAGGATGCCTACCTTCATATTCCGATTCACAAGAATCATCATCAGTTCCTGAGGTTTGCCTTTCTAGACAGGCATTACCAATTTGTAGCTCTTCCATTCGGGTTGGCTACAGCCCCAAGAATTTTTACAAAGGTTCTGGGCTCACTTCTGGCGGTCCTAAGACTGCGAGGCATAGCGGTGGCTCCTTACCTGGACGATATCCTGATACAGGCGTCAAGCTTTCAAATTGCCAAATCTCATACAGAGATAGTTCTGGCATTCCTGAGGTCGCATGGGTGGAAAGTGAACGAAGAAAAGAGTTCTCTATCTCCTCTCACGAGGGTTTCCTTCCTAGGGACTCTAATAGATTCTGTAGAAATGAAAATTTACCTGACAGAGTCCAGGTTATCAAAACTTCTAAATGCTTGCCATGTTCTTCACTCCATTCCGCGCCCCAAAGTGGCTCAGTGCATGGAAGTAATCGGCTTAATGGTAGCGGCGATGGACATAGTGCCATTTGCGCGCTTGCATCTCAGACCGCTGCAATTATGCATGCTCAGTCAGTGGAATGGGGATTACACAGATTTGTCCCCTCTACTAAATCTGGATCAGGAAACCAGAGATTCTCTTCTCTGGTGGTTGTCTCGGGCCCATCTGTCCAAGGGTATGACCTTTCGCAGACCAGATTAGACAATTGTAACAACAGATGCCAGCCTTCTAGGTTGGGGTGCAGTCTGGAACTCCCTGAAGGCTCAGGGTTCATGGACTCAGGAGGAGAAACTCCTCCCAATAAATATTCTGGAGTTAAGAGCAATATTCAATGCTCTTCTGGCTTGGCCTCAGCTAGCAACACTGAGGTTCATCAGATTTCAGTCGGACAACATCACAACTGTGGCTTACATCAACCATCAAGGGGGAACCAGGAGTTCCCTAGCGATGTCAGAAGTCTCCAAGATAATTCGCTGGGCAGAGACTCACTCTTGCCACCTGTCAGCGATCGATCCATATCCCAGGAGTAGAGAACTGGGAGGCGGATTTTCTAAGTCGTCAGACTTTTCATCCGGGGGAATGGGAACTCCATCCGGAGGTGTTTGCTCAATTGGTTCTCCGTTGGGGCAAACCAGAATTGGATCTCATGGCGTCTCGCCAGAACGCCAAGCTTCCTTGTTACGGATCCAGGTCCAGGGACCCAGAAGCGGCAGTGATAGATGCTCTAGCAGCGCCTTGGTTCTTCAACCTGGCTTATGTGTTTCCACCGTTTCCTCTGCTCCCTCGTCTGATTGCCAAAATCAAACAGGGAAGAACATCGGTGATATTGATAGCGCCTTCGTGGCCACGCAGGACCTGGTATGCAGACCTAGTGGACATGTCATCCTTTCCACCATGGACTCTGCCTCTGAGACAAGACCTTCTAATACAAGGTCCTTTCAATCATCCGAATCTACTTTCTCTGAGACTGACTGCATGGAGATTGAACGCTTGATCCTATCAAATTGTGGCTTCTCCGAGTCAGTAATTGATACCTTAATACAGGCATGAAAGCCTGTCACCAGGAAAATTTACCACAAGATATGGCGTAAATATCTTCATTGGTGTGAATCCAAGAATTACTCATGGAGTAGGGTTAGGATTCCTAGGATATTGTCCTTCCTCCAAGAGGGTTTGGACAAAGGATTATCAGCTAGTTCTTTAAAGGGACAGATTTCTGCTCTGTCTATTCTTTTACACAAGCGTCTGGCAGAAGTTCCAGACGTTCAGGCATTTTGTTAGAATTAAGCCTGTGTTTAAACCTGTTGCTCCTCCATGGAGCTTAAACTTGGTTCTTAAAGTTCTTCAAGGGGTTCCGTTTGAACCCCTTCATTCTATTGATATCAAACTTCTTTCATGGAAAGTTCTTTTTCTGATGGCTATTTCCTCGGCTCGAAGAGTCTCGGAGTTTTCTGCCTTACATTGTGATTCTCCTTATCTGATCTTTCATTCAGATAAAGTTATTCTGCGTACAAAACCTGGGTTTTTACCTAAGGTGGTTTCTAACAAGAATATCAATCAAGAGATTGTTGTTCCATCATTATGTCCTAATCCTTCTTCAAAGAAGGAACGTCTTTTGCATAATATAGACGTAGTCCGTGCCTTGAAGTTTTACTTACAGGCTACTAAAGATTTTCGCCAAACATCTAACCTGTTTGTTGTTTACTCTGGACAGAGGAGAGGTCAGAAGGCCTTGGCAACCTCTCTTTCTTTTTGGCTTCGGAGTATAATCCGTTTAGCCTATGAGACTGCTGGACAGCAGCCTCCTGAAAGGATTACAGCTCATTCTACTAGAGCTGTGGCTTCCACCTGGGCCTTTAAAAATTAGGCCTCTGTTGAACAGATTTGCAAGGCTGCAACTTGGTCTTTCTTTTACAAATTTGATACTTTTGCTTCTTCGGAGGCTGTTTTTGGGAGAAAGGTTCTACAGGCAGTGGTTCCTTCCGTTTAAGTTCCTGCCTTGTCCCTCCCATCATCCGTGTACTTTAGCTTTGGTATTGGTATCCCACAAGTAATGGATGATCCGTGGACTGGATACACTTAACAAGAGAAAACATAATTTATGCTTACCTGATAAATTTATTTCTCTTGTAGTGTATCCAGTCCACGGCCCGCCCTGTCCTTTTCAGGCAGGTCTAAATTTTAATTAAACTACAGTCACCACTGCACCCTATGGTTTCTCCTTTCTTGGCTTGTTTCGGTCGAATGACTGGATATGGCAGTGAGGGGAGGAGCTATATAGCAGCTCTGCTGTGGGTGATCCTCTTGCAACTTCCTGTTGGGAAGGAGAATATCCCACAAGTAATGGATAATCCGTGGACTGGATACACTACAAGAGAAATAAATTTATCAGGTAAGCATAAATTATGTTTTTTCTATTTTTGAACATATTCATATATGTACCTCATGTTTGCACGTTGATATTCTTATTACATACTCCTTCACAAGTATTTGGGAAAAGTATTTTAATATTTTTATTTCTTTGTTTGGGATCCACTTTTAAAATTCATACGCCTAGATTTGGAGTTTTGTCGGTAAAGACCCGCGTTGCTAACAAGTCTTTTTTTTCCAGCGCACCCTTAAGACAACACTGGTATTTAGAGTTTTCTGAATGGCTGCATTAGCCTCAGAAAAGGGAGCGTTGAGCAACATTTAGCTCCACTTCAACCCTCAATACCAGCGTTGCCTATGGTAGCGGTAAGATGGAAAAACGTGCTTGTGCACGATATCCCCATAGGAAACAATGGGGCTGAGCCGGCTGAAAAAAACCCCTAACACCTGCAAAAAAGCAGCGCTCAGCTTCTAGCGCAGCCCCATTGTTTCCTATGGGGAAACACTCTCTAAGTCTACACCTAACACCCTAACATGAACCCCGAGTCTAAACACCCCTAACCTTACACTTATTAACCTCTAATCTGCCGCCCCCGCTATCGCTGACACCTACATTATAATATTAACCCCTAATCTGCCACTCCGGACACCGCCGCCACCTACATTATAGCTATGAACACCTAATCTACTGCCCCTAACATCGCCGACACCTATATTATATTTATTACCCCCTAATCTGCCCCCCCACACGTCGCTGCCACCTACCTACACTTATTAACCCCTAATCTGCCGACCTGACCTCGCCGCCACTATAATAAATGTATTAACCCCTAAACCGCTGCACTCCCGCCTCGCAAACACTATAATAAATTGTATTAACCCCTAATCTGCCCTCCCTAACATCGCTGCCACCTACCTACAATTATTAACCCCTAATCTCCCGCCCGCAACGTCGCTGCTACTATAATAAAGTTATTAACGCCTAACCCTAACCCTAAAACCCCTCTAAGTTAAATATAATTTTAATTAAACAAAATAATATTCCTATAATTAAATAAATTATTCCTATTTAAAACTAAATACTTACCTATAAAATAAACCCTAATATAGCTACAATATAACTAATAGTTACATTGTAGCTATTTTAGGATTGATATTTATTTTACAGGCAACTTTGTATTTATTTCAATTATGTAGAATAGCTATTAAATAATTAATAACTATTTAATAGCTACCTAGTTAAAATAAGGACAAAATTACCTGTAAAATAAATCCTAACCTAAGTTACAAATACACCTAACACTACACTATCATTAAATTAATTAAATAAATTACCTACAATTAGCTAAACTAAAATACAATTAAATAAACAAATCTATAATACAAAAACAAACAAACACTAAATTACAAAAAATAAAAAAAAATATTACAAGAAGTTTAAACTAATTACACCTAATCTAAGCCCCCTAATAAAATAAAAAAGCCCCCCAAAATAAAAAAAATGCCCTACCCTATTCTAAATTACAAAAGTAATCGGCTCTTTTACCAGCCCTTAAAAGGGCTTTTTGCGGGGCATTGCCCCAAAGTAATCAGCTCTTTTACCTGTAAAAAAAAATACAACCCCCCCAACATTAAAACCCACTACCCACATACCTCTACTCTAACCCACCCAAACCCCCCCTTAAAAAAACCTAACGCTAACCCCCTGAAGATCTCCCTACCTTGAGTCGTCTTCACCCAACCGGGCCGAAATCTTCATCCAAGGTGTGCAGAGGAGGTCCTTCATCCGGTAGAAGTCTTCATCCAGGCGGCGTCTTCAATCTTCATCCATCTGGAGCGGAGCGGAGCCATCTTCCAAGGAGCCGACGCAGATCCATCCTCTTCATCCGGAGTCTTCTAACACAATGACGGTACCTTTAAGTGATGTCATCTAAGATGGCGTCCCTTCAATTCCGATTGGCTAATAGGATTCTATCAGCCAATCGGAATTAAGGTAGGAAAAATCTGATTGACTGATTCAATCAGCCAATCAGATTGAAGATCAATCCGATTGACTGATCCAATAAGCCATTAGAATGCAAGCTCAATACGATTGGCTGATTGCATCAGCCAATTGGATTGAACTTCAATCTGATTGGCTGATTGCATCAGCCAATCAGATTTTTCCTATCTTAATTCCGATTGGCTGATAGAATCCTATCAGCCAGTCGGAATTGAAGGGACGCCATCTTGGATGACGTCACTTAAAGGTACCGTGATTGTGTTAGAAGACTCCGGATGAAGAGGATGGCTCCGCGTCGGCTCCTTGGAAGATGGCTCCGCTCCGGATGGATGAAGATTGAAGACGCCGCCTGGGTGAAGACTTCTACCGGATGAAGGACCTCCTCTGCGCACCTTGGATGAAGATTTCGGCCCGGCTGGGTGAAGACGACTCAAGGTAGGGAGATTTCAGGGGGTTAGCGTTAGTTTTTTTTAAGGGGGGTATGGGTGCGTTAGAGTAGGGGTATGTGGGTGGTGGGTTTTAATGTTGTGGGGGGGGTTGTATTTTTTTTTACAGGTAAAAGAGCTGATTACTTTGGGACTCCAAATTCCAGCGTTTGGCAAATCCCATAGAAAAGATAGGATACGCACTTGACGTAAGGGGATCTGGCCTGGAGTCGCTGTAAGAAAGTGAGCGGCAGACACTTTTCATGGCTGACTCTAAATACCAGCGGGCGGTCAAAAGCAGCGTTAGGACCCCTTAACAGGCGCAAGATATAATGAAAAACCTTTTAACACCAAATTATCTGTGAAAATTATGTCAGAGAATGATATAATTTTAATAAAAAACTTTATTCAAATATAATGTCTAAACTTCAGATCTTAAAAGAGCATCTACCTCATTGTTGGATAGAGAACCTATCCTTTCAAAACAGCATTATGATGTGATCTCCATTTTGAAAGATAGGGTAAAAAAAGTAGGGTTAAACATAACATCACTACTAATATTATCTCAAGAATTGGCATAGCTCCAAAAAAAAAAAAAAAATCTAACATATGTTAAAAATAAATGTAACATCTTATTTTTATGTTTGCAGATGTACTTTGTAATATAAACTGTTTTAACAAAGTCTCAAACTAGATTTTTTCCTTTCATTCTATTGGCTGATTTGAATTTAAAGATTTGAATCAGCCAATAGGAATGCAAGGTTACCCATATATAAAAGGGGTACCTCACATTCAATATTCAATGTGCGGCTGGAGACTGGATGAAAAGGACCTCCGTGTTGAAGCTCGCAAGAGGAGGAAAACTGCTGTCATCCCCGCCACCTGGATGAAGATAGACACCGCCACCTGGATGAAGATAGACCGCCACCTGGATGAAGATGGACTGCTGCCTGGATGAAAATGGACCACAATGAAGAAGATGGAGCACCGCCATCATCATCATTGGTGAGTTCCTTTAGGGGGTAAGTGTTAGTTTTTTTGGGTGTTTTTTTTATAGATTTTTGTTATTTATTTTGGCAGCAAAAGAGCTGAATGCCATTTAGTTGATGTAATGATAGAGGGGTTACTGGGGATTTTTTCCTAAAAGAGCTGATAACTTTAGGGCAATGTTCTACAAAAGGCCCTTTTAAGGGCTATTGACAGTTTAGTTTTTATTTTGGGATGTTTTTTGGGGGTATTAGAATAGGATTCATTTTTATATAAACTTTTATTTTTTGTAATGTTAGTTTTTTTTTTTTTTTGCTTTAATGTTAGGGTTTTATTTATTTTTTGTAATTTTAGTTGTTTTTTTCTGTAATTTTTTTGTTTTTGTTTATTAGAATATGATATATATATATATATATATATATATATATATATATATATATATATATTTATATATATATTTATATATATATATATATATATATATATATATATATATATATTTATATATATATATATAATTATTTTTTTTGGGGGGGTGAAAATTAACTTTTTTATTTTCTGTAATGTTAGACTTTTTTATTTATTTTTTGTAATGTTAGGTTTTTTATTTTCTGTAATGTTAGGATTTTTTATTTTCTGCAATGTTAGCTTTATTTTAAAGGTAAGATTAGGTTTTTATTTAATTTTGTAAATTTAGGGGTATTTTAATTTAGGTTAAGTTAGGGTGTGTTAGATTTGGAGGTTTAGATGTTTAATACTTAGTGTTGTGGGGGTGGCAGTTTAGGGGTTAATAGTTATTTTAGGTAGTTTGCAGTGTGGGGATGGCAGTTTAGGGGATATTAGTTTGCTTCTGTATTTTGGGGTGTGTGGGGTTTTGGTGGTTTAGGGGTTAATAGTTGGTTTAGGTACTTTGCAATGTGGAGGTTGTGGTTTAGGGGTAAATAGTTTATTTAGGTAGTTTGTGATGTAGGGGGATGATGGTTTAGGGGTTAATAGTGTATTTAGGTACTTTGCAATGTGGGGGGATAGCGGTTTAGCGGTTAATAGTTTATTTATGAGTGTAAGTGTACTTTTTAATGTATTTTTGATGTGTTTTCTGCAACTTTTTAGTTTTGGAAACCAGTTGACCATAGCTCTAAGATTGCATTAAGGATTGAAGCGTAAAAAGAAATTGCGCTTTTGCAAAAATGTTTGCCCCTCTAGCCCATAATGATGAGTAATTTTGAATATGAATAAAAGTTGTGATTTTTTTATTTTTTACATATACCTTAAAAAAAATATCCTGTGAATTCTAGATTTTATTTATTTATTTTTTGTTTGAAATGTATTTTAGTTAATTATTGTGCACCCAGGTGGATGATGAAAGAGGACAGCGAGTGCTTTGACAAGAAGATGCATACATATGTTTTGTCTTCCTATATATGGAAATATTTACTAAGACAAAACTGTAGAAAAATGTACCATAGCCTTCATGTAGCAGTCAATATTCTCAGGTCCCATCCAGTTCTATGAAGGCTGGCACCTGTCAAGGAGCTTGTGGGGGAAAAAGGGTTTCTCACCAAAGATGCACTGTATCAGGGACACAAAGAACAAAAAATGGTGGGAGAGCAGTAAAATAATCTGCAATCTTAGTGAAATAAATTTGTAGTGTATAATGTTAATTATATCTTGTGAAATGTGTGTCAGGGGTCAATAGGAGAAGCTTTGTCTCTCCTACTTTTAATTTGCTTACCTGAATCCTATGATTAAACTTATAACTAAATTTGCACTATTGACACTCAGCATTTCAGATGTTCAGTGTAATATTACAATTAGAGGGATTGAAGGGGTTAAGCCGATAGTTCATCTTCTGTCTGTTTGCTGTAGTGGTCACATAATCCATTTATCAATATAATTTATTATTTTGGTGGACTATTCAGATTTAAGTGATTTTAATAGTCTACTTTGCTTGTATGAATGTTTTTTTGTGTATACCAATAAAGATTCAGTATAAATGTAGTTACATAATGTAATGCAATGTTACTGCTTTAAAAGAGTATCACTATTGTTGATACTCTTTTAAAGCAGTAACACATTGTCTATTACACAGGGAAGAGCAGTCTTTTTTTTTTAGTTGTATGCTTCTTTACAATTACCTGATAATTAGGCACTGTATCAGGGATTTGGTCCTAGGATGGGGGACATTCCAACAGTCTATTGGTGATCATAGTTATTACAAAATAAAATGTACAACTATTCTTAAATTCCTTGAATAAAAACTAGTAAAACAAAAAAATCAGAAATGTTGATTAAATAAAACACATTCTTGTAAAGTGTTATATAAGTATTTTTTTCTAAAAGCTGGTTAATAACCACTTTACATAATTATACAATTTAGGTGTCTTTATATGCAGTAGGGGTTAATAGTTTCACCTTAACATGAAATGTCTCTGTAACGCTGAAATGAGAATTAAATAGGTACTTTTCTTTTATGCGGGGACTTTGCTCCATAAGGTTTAATTGTGTAAAATGAATTCAACACGATGATCGTTATTCAGGTGGAAATACATTCAGCTGCAAGACAGCTTGTTAATGTAATGTTATGATAAATCTCCAATTTGGTGTTTGAATTTCCAATTCATTTGAAAGCTAGAGACTGAAGATCTAATTAGCAGAAATGTATGGCCCAGGGGAAACGAGCGTCGGCTTTAAACCCTGTGGAGAGGCCACAAGATATGTTAGGAACAAAACAATGCTTACCAGTTTTGTTTAGATTGATTGACTTTGAAACATATCTTCCTGAAATAAGTGTAGCTAAAATTATAGCATATAATAATAGGTCTAAAAAGGATTACTAAAAACAACAACCCTTTTTAGCACTGTTTGTTGTATTAAGTCAGTATTGTCAAAGTATTTTTACTTTATTTTAAAACAACAATACTACTACTACTACTGATTGTAACTGAAAAAACACAATATTAGAAAAAGAGGTCTCAACATGTAGAGTAGCAGGTTGCAGAGTATCAGCAATTGAATGGAAATTAAATTTAAAATGTTTATTTTCTGATTTAGATAGAGCATCCTTTATTGATCATAAGTACGATATGAAAAATTACAAACAACCGTAAAAAAATTACATATTACAATTCGTACTTGCAAATACAGAGGCAGTCTCATTTTAGGATGAAGTCTTGTATAACTGTGAACAACAATTAACAAAAAGAACAGAAACATAATAAAACTGATCATTAACATTATCCTTCCTCTATGGGGGAGTAGTGCATACCAGAAGAAATTTAGCTATTTGTATCTTTACCACCTATTAGTTATAAGGAGTGTCTCTCCACAATGGAGAAGGGGGTCCTCCGACTCCACGATAGCCGCCAGCCCAGGTCCGATTGTGTCTAGGTCAGAGTAGGTTGGTGTCCGGTTAGTGGTAGATATTCTTTCCAAAGGAATTTCACATTTTGAAAATATTCTAGTCTAAGTCTCTTTAAATATCCAAATTCTTCTAGGTCTAATAATTCATCTACCTTCGCTAGACACATTTGTCTTGTCGGGGGTATAGGTGTTTTCCATTTCAAAGCTATCAGAGCCTTAGCTCCATTAATACCAACTTGTAGAATTTGACTTCTGAGTTTACAGGATTTTTGGGGGAGCTTGTTCAGTAATTCTATTTGGGGTGTCAAACGGAGATCTCTTATAAGCCCTTTCCTAAAATGATCCTCTCTAAATTTCCAGAAGTGTGTTAATATTTCACAATCCCACCACATGTGTAGGTAGCTACCTCTCTTCTTACAACCTCTCCAACACTGATCGATAGAGGACGGGTAGATAGAGTGGAGTCAGATACCATCTTGTAATCACCTTGAAATTTAATTCAAGGATTTTCGGGGAGGTAGATGATTTTTTAGTATTTTGGAATATTATTCCCCAATCTTCCTTACTAAAAGTATCTCCCAATTTCCTATGCCAGTTATTGGTGTATATAGGTAGTTCGTCTTTCATGTGAGTCTGTAAAATGCAAAGTATTTTAGAGAGTATATGAGGTATCTGTGTAGTAGTTGAGCAGAATTTCTCAAGCGGGGTCAGCTGTCTCAGGTAATCTGCCTTAAATGGTGTTGTGGTAACAAAGTGTGTAAGTTGCATATATTTTAACCATGGATGGTATGCGCCATGCACAACCTCTTTTATCTCCTCTCTGCTCATAAGTTTACCTTCTCTTAAGAACTCTCTTAATGGTGTGGTATATCCCCATTCAGTTTCTCTCTGAAAGTTTCTATCTAATCCTCCTGTTAGTTCTGCGTTTAACGGGATCGGGAAGAGCAGAGACCTAGGTCCTGAGATGTCGTTTCTTTTGTGTTTTATTATGTCCCATGTATCGAAAAAATATTGGTGTATTGGGAGTGTTGTGCATTGCAGGGGTCTAAGGGATTTAGGGACCCAACAAAGGGCACTTATCGAGGGCACCTTCAGTATTTGAGAGTCAATCGCTACCCAAGCTTTATGACCTGAGGTGTTATGCCAGTAATATATTCTCTGGAGAAAAATCACATCCAGGTATAGTTGTATATCCGGCAGGCCTAGCCCACCTGAGGAAGTAGGTCTGTGTAGTGTGGCTTTGCTTATCCGGGGTTTGCCTTTGCCCCATATAAATCTATTTATGAGGCTCTGGAGCCGTTGGGGAAACCAGCCCGGTAAGGCTATTGGTAGGGCCTGTAGTGTATATAAAATTCTAGGTAGAGTTGTCATTTTTATGCATTGTATTTTCCCCACCAGGACAGGGGTTTTGTCATCCATGAGGTAAGGTCTTTCTGAGTAGACAACAAAAGGGCTTCAAAGTTCTTTTTAAAAAGGGTCGTAGGGTTTGGGGAAAGATAGATGCCTAGATATTTCAGAGCATCTGGCTGAAGTGTGAGTGGGCAGATCTCTGCAAGTTTTGCAAATTCCTCTCTTCTAAGGGATATGTTTAATAATTCTGATTTAGTCATGTTAATAGCGAAATTGGAGAATTTTCTGAATCTATGGAGTTCTTGCATGATTTCTTTTAGTGATTGAGTCGGATCTGTAATAGTAAAGAGGACATCATCCGCATATAATGCTACTTTAAAACAATGTGGGCCTATGTCTATTCCTTTTATAGCATGGTTATTCCGTACATGGTCTGCCATCACTTCCATTGTAAGGATGAACAGCAGGGGGGACAGGGGGCACCCCTGTCTTGTTCTGTTTCTAATCATAAATGGGCGCAACAAAAAAACATTTGCCTTGACTTTCGCGGTAGGGTGGGCATATAAACTAAATATTCTATGTTGCATACAGGGACCTATTCCTATCTCTAATAGTGTTTCTTTAAGGAACTGCCAATCAAGCCTATCAAAGGCCTTCTCAGCATCAGTTGCCAAGAAGACCGTCTGTATTTTCTGATGTTTACTATAGGACATAAGGGTCAGGGCTCTTATAGTATTGTCCCTAGCTTCTCTATGGGGCACAAACCCTACCTGGTCTAAATGGATAATATCTTCTAGCAGCCTGTTCAATCTTTTAGCCAGTATCTTACCTAGGATTTTTAAGTCTGCATTCAAAAGTGATATAGGCCTATAACTTTTGGGGTCTGTTGGTTCCTTGCCCTGCTTTAAAATAACTGAGATATGGGCCTGTTGCATTTCTGTTGGTAATGTCTTCCCCTCGTCAATGGTTTTAAACAAATTCAGTAAATGAGGGGCTAAGGAGGATCTATACGTTTTGTAATAAATATTGGTGAATCTGTCTGGACCTGGGCTCTTCCCAGAGGGTAGTTTTGCGATTACAGTAAGGATTTCCTGTAGGGTAATGGGCGCCTCAAAGTCATCTTTTAGTTGCGTCTGTATTTTTGGGAGGTCAGCCTCTTTAATATATTTCTGTAGATCAGCCAATCTGTTCGGGGAGTTGTCTACCTGTAAGTTATAGAGCTCGGAATAGTAAATTTTGAATTGGTCTGCAATTTCCATGCTGTCTAATAAATATTGTCCTGACGGGGTCACCAGTTTGTTGATGTGGGATTTCATAGATTGTTGATTAAGCAGTCTAGCTAATCTAGGCCCTGCCCTATTACCCTAAAAAAAATCCTTTTTTTTCAGTGCCAGTGCCTTTCTTTGTGCTTCTTTGGTTAGTATGGTGTTGATGTCATGTCTGAGCTTGGTTATCTGTGCTAAAAGTGTTTTATTTGACGGGCTGTTTTTATGGTGTGTCTCTAGGTTATATAATTGTGTCGTTAAATTAGTGATTGAGGAGTGGTATTGCTTTTTCATTTTAGCTTTTTGCTTAATACACTCTCCCCGAATGAACGCTTTGTGTGCTTCCCATATGAATCCAGGTTGTGATTCCCCATTGTAATTGAAATGAAAGTATTCATCAATTGCTTTTTGCAGTGTTTCTTTCACTGGGGGGTAGTGAAGGAGTGAGTCATCCATTCTCCAAAGGAACGGTGTTATCGGTGTGTCTGGCCATTCTATTTCTAGGCATATGGCTGAGTGGTCGGACCAAGCTGTAGGCTGTATATCTGAATCTTTTAAAAGTGACAATTGGTTCCTGTCTATAAATAAGTAATCGATTCGGGAGTATGTTGCCCAGGGGTGGGAATAAAAAGTGTAATTGTGTTGCGTTGGGTGTTGTATCCTCCATGCGTCTATCAGAACTAACTCTTTTATGCATGCAAGGGTTGAGTTTGGTGCCCTAGTTTTTGTCTAGCCATGTTTTGCTGATTAATCCATGACTGGGTCAAGCGTAGTATTAAGATCTCCTCCCAACACAACTGGGCCTTTCTTATATTCCAAGACAAGGGAAAGTACTTTCTGAAAAAACTTTCGTCTACGACTGGTAGGGGCAGAGATGTTGACTAAGGTAATTGGTTTATTAAATAAAAGGCCAGTCAGGATGATAATCCTTCCTACCGTGTCTATGATTTTGTTGTGTAACTGGAAATGTAAATTCTTATGGAAGAGTACACTAACTCCCTGTTTCTTAATGTGGTATGCATTATGATAACTAGTAGGGAAGTCCCTTGAGGTCAAAGAGGGTTCTGTGCCTGTCACAAAATGGGTCTCTTGTAAAAAGATGATTGAGTGGGAGTGTTTGGCGAAGTGTCTGAGCTCTTGTTAGGAGAATTTAGGCCTTTTACATTTTGTGATATAATCTGTATACTAGGTGTTGTCATGGTCATTGGGAATAGTGAGTATCTGTCGGTTCTGTCTTACCTGAGAGAGAAGGTCACGTGGAGTTTGGAGGCATCCCCTGAAATCTAGATACATTAATGTAGGTATTGGTAGACGTAGATGGTCAAAGTAGTAGCAGCAACATGTTTTCTGGAATATAAATCTAATGGTATTAAACATGTAATTACAATCGATCAGTTTAAAGGATAAACAAACACAAACACACAGAAAGAACACATAATCAACATTCCTAAAATTACTCATCAAAAAATTCTGAATTGAGCAATTCTTGCTCATTGGCATTAACTAAACAGTGAGTGGATGGGGGGGGGTTGAGGCTGGTGGTTTTGCCTTTCCACTCTAATCTGGGTTAAATATATTTTTAAAGTATATCATACAATGGTATAAGTCTCATTCAACTGGGTATATATATATGAGAGGTTGGATAGTCTTTATAACATGTCCTGTACAGGAACAGTGGGTGTAAAAGTAAGTGAAGAAAGAAATAAGATACTTGCTGTCCATTTTGTTTCATGGTGGGTCTATGGACTGTGCAGGAGGATCAGGTGCCGTTGTATTTCTTCTTTTAGTTGGCCTCGTGGTCCAATTTCTTTGCGGTTTAGGTGGCCTCGTGGACCAATTTCTTTGCGGTTTAGGTTTATATCAGAAAGCTCTCAATATGGATGTGAGCCAACCACGACTGATGTTACTGGGAATAACTATAATACTGGTGGGATATGGCTGATCTGCTGGATGGCAATTACTGGAATTCAGGTGGAATACAATTATTAGAATGAAAAATAATTAATATTTAATAAAAAAAAAAAGAAGATTGAGGGGGAAGGAAGACAAACAATAATGTAAGTCCATCTGAAGGAATAAGGAAAACTACTACAAGGAGACAGGAAAAGGGAAGAAAATAAATTAAATATAAGAGAATTTTTTTTTAAGATTTTCTTTTCTGATATACTTTAATTCCACTATTTAAAGCCAAGACTATACCAACCTCTGCTGACTTTAGAATGGAAGCATCTTCCTCTGAGCAGCGCGCCGGGTGGGAGGAGTTAAATATACAATCTAGCTACGCAAGTTGCGCAGTACTAAGCAACATGCATAGGTAGATTGTAATTTAACTCCTCCTCCATCGGTTTTCACTGATGTCTATCCAAGCACTGTAGGGAATTGCGGCTCGACGGGGGAGGGGGGACAGGACACCATCAGAGGAGATTAATTCCTGCTTGATGGTGTCAAGGACCACCAAACTCTTCTGTGGTCCATGGACCACTGGTTGGCAACCACTGAGATAGAGCATGCAATTTTAAACAACTTCCTCATTTACTTCTATTATCAAATGTATTTGTTCTTTTAGTACCTTTTGTTGAAAAGCAGGAACAAATGCTTAGGGGCCAGCCCATTTCTGGCAGCAGTTTTGCAAGAATGTTATCCATTTGTAAGAACACTAGATGTCAGCACTATTTCCTGCCATGTAGTGCTCCAGATTCCTACCTATGTATCTCTTTAACACAGAATATCATGGGGAACAAAGCAAATATGATAAAATAAGTAAATTGGAAACTTTTTTTAAATGGTGTTCTTTGAATCACAAAAGTAAAATTTTGGGTTTCATATCCCTTTAAAAGAACACTAAACCCACATTTTTTCTTTCGTGATTCAGATAGGGCATGCAGTTTTAAGCAACTTTCTAATTTACTCCTATTGTCAATTTTTCTTTGTTCTCTTGCTATCTTTATTTTTCAAAAGCAGGAATGTGATGCATAGGAGCCGGACCATTTTTGGTTGAGAACCTGGGTCATGCTTGCTTATTGGTGGGTATATTTAAGCACTATCGATGGTGCTGAACCTAAAATGGTCTGGCTGCTAATATTTACATTCCTGCTTTTAAAATAAAGATAGCAAGAGAACGAAGACAAATTGATAATAGGAGTAAATTAGAAAGTTGCTTAAAATTTCCTGCTCTATCTGAATCATGAAATTAAAAAAATTGGGTTCAGTGTCCCTTTAAGCACAAACATGTTTTGAAAAGTGCATGGTTAAAGAGATTTAAAACAGTCTGTTTCATTGTTGTAATAAAAAAAGCATCAAACAGAAAGTTATACTTAATATAAATAATTGTAATGTATTATTGATCATTTTACAATGATTTTATCTCTTTTTTTACTTTATTTGTGCAGTGTTAATTACTTCCAGTCACAGCCCTACAAGGAGGCTGTGGTCTTTACAAAAATGTTTAGCTTGATGTGATTTCTAATCATCTAATCAACAAAGAATAACAAGAGAACAAAGCTAATTAAATAATATAGGTGAATTAAAAAGTTGTTTAAAATGGTATTCTCTGTCTGAATCATGAAAGAAACATTTTTGTTCCATGCCCCTTTAAGTTCAAAATATGTCTGCTTTCTCATCTCTCTAAATGCTGTGGCTACAATAAGAAATTCTAAGTGCTCAATTTGCAAGAAAACAAGAAATTTGTTTGCTGTTTTTTTTTTTTTAAATGTTTTCTTTGATATACCATAATTGTTTTTACTAAATGAACACTGTTTTCATATCCCTTTAAATCCATTTTATTTGGTCTCCTTTGCTGTGGCCAATTAGGGACAGGCATAAATGAGCTTGTGATCGAAATCATCCAATCACTAAATAGAATATTACTGGCTCTGGTAAACGTCCCCTCATTAGTATGATGAAGGCACTTCAGATTCTCTGGGGTTAATTTAAAAATAAATTTTTTTAGTGGAAAAGAGAATAAAATAAGTAATGAAAAGTATACTTCAATGTTGTTTAAGTTCCATGAATTAGACCTTTTAAGGAGTGATTATATGTTGTGTTTAATAAGACAGTTTACCCCTTGTTTTTACAAGACATTTCTCTTGTGTTGTCATAAAATGGCATATCACCCAAGTCTAAATCATTTTACATAATTAACATTTTGTTTGATGATATAATTGTTTTTCAATAGCCAAATTCCACCCGCCACTTGCCTTATTTAGAGGAGCTAATCTAGACTTAAATATGCAGACAACAAGGCTACTATAAAGTGCATTTTTGCAGTTTTTGTCTGTTAAAGCTAATTGGGGAATATACTGTATACGTAGCAGGGTTAGCCTTGAGAAATCAGCAGTGGGCTGTTTCAGTTTTGAGAATTAGAAAATCCTCTCAGAGCCAAATTACATGAAATGGGGCAAAATAAATAATGACAATATATTGGAATGCTTTTAACTGTGCATTGCAAAATAAATTTGATATTCATATCTCACATGGCAAGATACCATGTTGCGCGGTATGAGGTTTCTGTGTGTGATATGGTATTTTTGCAATTAATTTTCAATGTGCAGATATTACAAGTCTTGAAAAATCATGATTGTGCATGCATAATCACCTTTCCGCGATCGAAGAGTTGTAGTTAAGTTTTCCTCAACAAAAAAGTTTCATAATCACTTCAAGAATACATTACAACGTACAGTTACACTTATATTAACATTGTCTATTAAAAATTATTTAAAAAAAATATATTGCACACAAAAGTTATAAGGGCTCAAAGATACGAGTACTTGGTTGTTAGAGAAAAAAAGCAGAGGCAGGAATTTTGCATAGACATACACATACATAGAGAATGTATAAAGATATGCTTAACTATGGAGATAATTAAAATACTTCACATTACAATCTTATGCACATTAATTGATATCTCAGATGGATTTTCAAAGAGATATTCACATATAGATCTGGAGATATATATATATATATATATATATATATATATATATATATATTTGATAAGAAAAATACAAAAAGAGAGATAAAGTTATAGGGCTATGTAAAGTCGTATATATACAGCAAAGGATTACAGCACTCTTTTAAAAAATCAAATTAATTTTATTGAGTACACACACTCGCACACCACATATTAAAACATAGTACAAAATATGCTGGCCAGCACACTAGAAGTTACTGATGTACATCTCATAATGGTCTACAACGAGTTAAGGGGGTACAAAACATTGTGATATTTATAAAGCAGAGCTAGAGTAATAAGGATACTACAAAGGGTTAAAAAGCACTCCCAAAGGCATCCCTGTCTAAATTAAAGACAGCTATTTAACATGGCAACAAAATCTGTTTATAAATAGAAAGAGGAAAAGAACAACACAATATGTCTACCAGAGAAAGACATTACCCAATGAGATAAATGAGAGGGATGAGAGAATACTACAATCAGGAGAGACAGGTATAAAAAGGGAGACCCAGGAGAGGACGATACAGGGACTTTATCAAACTTTTCTTTAAATCAAACATATATTAGTCTTTTGAAAAAAGGTCTTTCATTTAGTCCAGCAGCAAAAATTGATAAATTTTAAGTTGTAAAAGATCTCAACTTATTTGCGAGAAAGATAGTCCTATACCAAGTGACGAATATAAGTGAATTTAAAAATAAAACTTTAACCACAAAAGGTCAAGAAAGCTTAAATACACTAAATTCCCTTTTGGAAGAAAATATGGAAACCAACAAAATAGTGAATGTCTATTAAGGGCAGACTTTAAGCCAAAGTCTAACTATATGCCCTCTTTAGCAACTATACCAGCTATAAATTACTTTTTCAAACTAGTTTAAAAAGATCTTTAGAAAATACCAGAACATTTGTTAATAAACAATAATCTGAGTGCCCCTGAAAGAAAAGCCCTTCAGGATCTTGTATTGGCCCCCAACATCATAATCAAGCCTGCAGACAAAGGTGGGAATATGGTGGTCATGGGTGAAAAGATGTATACCAGAGAAGTTAAACACCAACTTGGTGATGGGGACCAATACGAGAAACTGAGAGGGAACCCCCTTAGAGAAATACAAAATGATTTGTTCAAAAGCTTAAATAAGGCTAAGTCGGAAGGGATCATCTCACAAAAGGTGTTTACATACATGTACTCAGAACACCCAATCATTCCAGTCTGTTACACAATACCAAAGCTGCATAAAAATATGCAATGTCCCCCAGGACGCCCCATAGTGTCGGGGATAGGAAGTGTCACAAAAGGCATAGGAAACTATATTGACCACTTTCTGAGACCTTTCCTATTTACTCTCCCCTCATATGTTAAAGATACCGCAGATCTCCTCAGAAAATTTCACGGAATAAGTGTTGGGAATAACACACTGCTGGTATCTTTGGATGTTGAGAGTCTTTACTCTTCCATCCCACATATGATTGGAATAGAAGCTGCTAGACATTTTCTAGAATCAAGAGGGTCCACCTATCAGAACCATACGGATTTCACAATATCTTTGCTACACTTTGTTTTGCATAATTATGTGTTCTTGTTTAAAAACAATATGTATAGACAGCTGAGAAGAACAGCAATCGGGGCAATATGTGCTCCAACCTTAGCCTGCCTCCATCTTGGAGCCTGGGAGCTAGAAATCTTTGAACAATTTGGTAACATTTTTGAGAAATACATTTCTTAATAGATATGGTATGGGGACGATATTGTTCTTTTGTGGGATGGTCCTTAATCCAACTTGATTGATTTTGTCAAGAAATTAAATAAAATGATAAAAATATTTTCTTGGACGTGTGAAATCAGTGAGAAAAAGTTTACCATTCTTAGATATCTTCATCAGTAAAGAGGGTTCTACCATTGTAACTGAAAATTACAGAAAACAAACAGCTACAAATAGCATACTACATGCCACTAGTAATCACCCTGAACATTTAAATACAGGAATTCACTATGGCCCATTCCTCAGACTAAGAGGAACTGTTCATCTAACACCAAATATAGCGAACATGCAGCTCAGATGAAATAAAGGTTTTAAGAAAGAGGATATTCTAAAAAAATGTACAAAAAGAACAATAAACAAAGTGAGAACAGAGAGGGATGATATTCTATACAAAAAAAGCCAGGAACACCCCCCCTCTCAAACAAAAGAATTAGGTTTATTTCTACTTACAATTGTCAATGGAATGCTATTTAAATGGTAATGGAAAAAAACTTCTCCTGACTTTTGAGGAGAGGATAAAAGAGAAAGTAGGATGTAAGCCTTTAATGGTAGCATGCAAAGCTCCAAATCTGAAAGACAAGCTAATAAGAATAGTGCATTTATTACACTGCTCCTGTCCCAAGTTCTATGCAGGGAAAACCAGAAGGGTTCTGAAAGACAGGATCCAGGAACATAGTGATGACATCTTACATGGTAGAGATAACAGTGTGGCTAGACACTTTGTGACATTACATGGTTCCAGCACCTCCTCCTTAAAGACTGTGACACACTGCAAGCGAAGCGGCGCGAGGCGAAGGAGCTGCTTCGCACCGCTTCACATTGCTTCTGAAGTTGAAATATTTAAGGCTGTGACACACTGCAAGCGGAGCGACGCTGTAAGAAATCACTTGTTTATGTGACAATTCTTTACTTATCTTTAGTACTTTAGAAGTAGAACTGTGGTAATATGTTAATGTAACAAACTGGGAAATATGCTTGCTAGTAAGGAAGCATGTAATCCTAATCTGTATTTATATTGCCTCAATAAGCTTCCAATATCAGAGAGTAATGAATACAGGAATGCTTTAGAGGCAGAACAAAGGATATATATTTCTCAAGACAGGAGCAGTAACTAGTTAAGGAAAATACCCTGATTAGTACTCATAGCATGTTTAATATGGCACACTGCAGGTGAGGAGTTAATATAACCATTTAGTAATGGTAGTGCTAGTAGCTTGCTGGCAGATTTATACAGTGTAACACATAGAGGAATGTCAATATTATGGCAAGCTTAAAAATGGAAGCAGTGAGAGTAGCAGACTTAGAACACTACAAGTAAAAGCTTATACGGAACCTGATAACCTCATGTGTCGCTATACTTGTTGCAAGCTGAAGGCACTGTGAGTGCTTGAGATCCGGAAGGCTGTGTCAGAGCAGCTGGAAGTCTGTGCACACTGTGAAGTTGGAACACTGCCAGGCCTGAGCAGCGTGTGACGAGTGAATGGCTTGCAGTGACGTCAGAGGAAGCCGGGTAGGAAGACAACAAGCAGCGCTTTGGCCAAGGTGTGCAAGTGAAGTAGTTTAAATGCAGCTGAGTACTTTCTTTCACCAGGATACAAGCTGGAGATGTGAGTTAATCACTTCAATAAACCAGCAAAGAGTAATTAGACAGTGCAGGCTTTATAGGCAGGAGGAGACAATGTTAAGGTGGTATAGGCTTGATATGGCAAAGTATATATTAAGGTGGAATGTGTGAGATAGGACCATGACATACTCCCCCCCCAAGGAAACATCAAAGAGGTTTCAGGGAGAAGGACGATCCGGATGCCTCCAAAGAAACAAAGAGACCAACCTATCTGCAGAGAGATTCGAAGCGGGTTCCCAGGAGTCCTCCGAAGAGTCGTACCCGGACCAATGAACCAGATACTGCAGTTCACCATGCCAACGTCTAGAGTCCAGAATGGCCTGGACCTCGTACTCAGGATCCGGGGTAGGAGAACCCAGGGAAGTGGCTGATAGAGGGGTAGAAGAGTAGCAAGGTTTGATGAGGGACACATGAAATGTCGGGTGAATGCGGTAAGTGGGAGGAAGCTGTAGAGTCACCGTAACCGGGTTTGGAAGAGCAATGATAGAAAAAGGACCAACAAAAAGTTTGTTAAACTTCTTGCAAGGAGTTGGAATCCTCAGATTCTTTGCCGATAACCAGACTTTTTGTCCTACAGCGTAGGTAGGATGAGGGCGATGGCGTAGGTCATAGAACCTCTTTTGGGTGGCCTGTGCCTGCTTGATGTTATCCTGTATGGTGACGTAAGTCTGCTTGATGGAATTGACGAGATCATTCACCTGAGGACAAGGTGAGTGTGTCATAGGCAATGGATAAAATCGGGGATGGTAGCCTGAATTGATATAAAAGGGAGAAAACCCCGTAGAAGTATTGGTGGTATTATTATATGCAAACTCAGCATGTGGGAGGTACATGGCCCAAGATTCTTGTTTGTGGGAACAGTAGCAACATAAAAATTGCTCCAGCCACTGGTTGGTTCTCTCACACTGTCCATTGGTCTGTGGGTGGTACGATGTGGTCAAACACTGATGTATGTCTAGTGAGGTACAAAGATGTCTCCAAAATTTTGAGGTGAATTGTGAGCCTCTGTCGCTGAGTACTGTAGTGGGTATTCCATGTAAACGAATAATCTCTCTGAGAAATAACTGAGCTGATTTTTGTGCAGTGGGTAGAGTTTCGGTTGGAATGAAATGTGCCATCTTTGACATGAGATCCACAACAACAAAAATGACGGTGTAACCTTCAGATTTAGGCAAATCAACTACAAAGTCCATGGAGACAGAAGTCCACGGAAATTCGGGGATAGGGAGGTTCTGTAGTAAACCCAGAGGTGGTTGGTGTGAGGGCTTACAGGTTTGACAGGTAACGCAGAGTTTGATGTATTCTTTAACAGTGGTTCTCATAGAAGGCCACCAAAAATACCTCTGTAGAAGGTCAAGTGTCTTGTGTATACTAATATGACCTGCTAATAATGAATCATGGGCAATGGACACTGCCTGATCTCGCAGCGAGGGTGGAACATATAGCCTTGAATCCTTGTAGAGGATTCCAGCATTATCAGGGGTAAGCGTGTAAGCGGTCTTAGTAATGTCTTGTTGTTGATGTGTTTTTAGATCTGTGAGATCATTTGATAGAAGACCTACAAAAGAAGATTTTGGAATGATGGTGGATGGAAATTGAGTAGACTCAGGCTTTTTATCCCTTCTAGATAAAGCATCTGCCTTTCCATTCCGCATGCCAGGACGGTAGGCAATGTGGAAGGAGAAACGAGAGAAGTAGAGGCTCCAGCGGAGCTGTCGTGCAGAAAGAGTTCTGTTTGTCTGGAGATACTGTAGATTCTTATGATCAGTAAATATCACTATAGGTTGCTCCGTACCCTCCAATAAATGCCTCCATTGGTCAAAGGATGACTTAATAGCCAACAACTCCTTTTCACCAACTGGATAATTCAGCTCAGCTGGTGTCAGGAGCCTAGAGAAATAAGACACAGGATGTAATGAGTCCTTAGGAGTGGATCTCTGGGATAACACGGAGCCAATGGCATATTCTGATGCGTCAACCTCTAATACGAATTGACACTTTGTGTTTGGTAGATGGAGTATCGGAGAGGTGGTAAAGAGATGCTTCAATTGGTCAAAGGCGGTTTGGGCCTCAGGTGTCCAACAAAATGGAGTACTCATAGCATGTTTAATATGGCACACTGCAGGTGAGGAGTTAATATAACCATTTAGTAATTGTAGTGCTAGTAGCTTGCTGGCAGATTTATACAGTGTAACACATAGAGGAATGTCAATATTATGGCAAGCTTAAAAATTGAAGTAGTGAGAGTAGCAGACTTAGAACACTACAAGTAAAAGCTTATACGGAACCTGATAACCTCATGTGTCGCTATACTTGTTGCAAGCTGAAGGCACTGTGAGTGCTTGAGATCCGGAAGGCTGTGTCAGAGCAGATGGAAGTCTGTGCACGCTGTGAAGTTGGAACGCTGCCAGGCCTGAGCAGCGTGTGACGAGTGAATGGCTTGCAGTGACGTCAGAGGAAGCCGGGTAGGAAGACAACAAGCAGCGCTTTTGCCAAGGTGTGCAAGTGAAGTAGTTTAAATGCAGCTGAGTACTTTCTTTCACCAGGATACAAGCTGGAGATGTGAGCTAATCACTTCAATAAACCAGCAAAGAGTAATTAGACAGTGCAGGCTTTATAGGCAGGAGGAGACAATGTTAAGGTGGTATAGGCTTGATATGGCATATATTAAGGTGGAATGTGTGAGATAGGACCATGACAGACGTGCAGCGTGTGCATGCAGCTGTGTGCGCTCAGTGTGTCCTGCCTTTTCATCTCTGAGCACTCTGCTGCATCAGGACGCGTAGCTGAGCGCTCAGAGATGAAATAATTGAACTTTAGAAGTGATGCGACGCGGTGCGAAGCAGCTGCATCGCCTCGCGCTGCATCGCTTGCAGTGTGTCACAGCCTTAAATCTCTGAGCGCTCGGCTACGCGACCTGACGCAGCAGAGTGCTCAGAGATGAAAATGCAGGACACATTGAGCGTGCATAGCTGCAGCTACACGCTTCGCGCCGCTCCGCTTGCAGTGTGTCACAGCCTTAAAAGTAATGGCAATAGATAAGGGAATTACTAATGGAAGGGGAGGTAACAATGATATAGTCCTTCTGCAAAAAGAATCCCATTGGATTTTTACCTTAAAAACAAAATGCCCTAGAAGATTAAATGAAAAATTTAGAATTTGCCTTTTTTGTTTGAATACATAGAAAGAAAGTATCCCTCTAGGTGTTAAAGTAAATCATGTCAATAAAAAGTTCAATGTTAAAGCGAAGGTAAAGTTATCACGATCCAGGATATCATAAATCAACTAAATTAAATAGGAGTTTCATTCATGAATCATCATCAATCTATGTAAAAACAAAGTTATAATATTTATCCATTTTTGAGCGTACACTAATGCAACCCGTTTTTATTTTTGTTTTTTTCCTGCTGATCACATTTTTGTATCAGCCAACTGAAATTCTGGCCATTAGGCGGACGTCAGTACACTTCACCCGCAGACTTTATCCTATGCACATACACGATTGTTCTCTGCACCCACGCACGCTCACGATTAACCCATGCATATTGGCCAGATCCAGGAATCCCCATAAGAACCAGAATCTTGCGTGTACATAATACATTGAAATTGGCGCATGCGCTATTTCACGAAGCCTCGTGAACGCGCTCTGGTCTGACGTAGAAAGTGGGCGGGACTGCTCTATATGTCAACAAACAAGAAAAGAAGCATTTAATCTGTGGGAGGAGTAGGACATTGCACCAGTAGGGAGATATCAATATAGATATCTTCAACATTATTATTTTTTTATTGTTTTTTAAGTTAGCGATTACGTTAGGCTACTGCATTCATGTCTTGCAAACTATAAAACTTAACCTTCACTTTAAGAGTTAAGCATTGATGATAACTGTTGCAGCCATATAATGCATTTTAAGGTTTTTCAAAATGTCAATTTGGTATCCTGCTGAAAAGTATGAAACTTTGAAATATCCCTATATGTACTTAATTGGACAGAATGTATGCTGAAAGTCCCCAAGGCAGAACATAGTGCGATCTGCGATAATATCGCAGAAAGTGGAGCCTGCCTGCAGAAAGAATGGCCAGTTCTGTCAAGCACATATTTTTCTTCAACAGGTTTTTTTTTAGTTTTTTTTTTTTAATTATTATTGTGCATAGCAACCAGCACATTTTTGCTTTCACATTATTGGCTGCTGCTCATGAAATTGATACATTTTTTAGATGCTTTGCTAATAACTTATTTAGTTACTTTTAGCCGCCAAAACGTCTGCTTCTGCGACTGAGGTAAGTGTGCAGCCAGGCCATTTATATTGTGGGCGCAAGCACTTCTAACCCTTCTCCTCCCCGCTCAAAGTGTTAGTTAATAGCACAGAGGAAAAACCCTTGTAACCCTTCTCCTCCCCGGCTCAAAGTGTAAATAGCACCGCACAGGGAAAAAAAAAGCGTTATCCCTGCTGCGGTCTGCTTGTGAAGACTGTTAGCTTAACACCATTGCCAAATTAGACACACACACAACCAACCGGTATAAGCTTTCACGGAGTCGGTAGTGTTTTAAAAAAAAGAACAGAAGCTAGCGCTGCTTAAAACTGAGGCGGTCCCCCCCTCTCTACTGAAGCCCAGGCTGTAAACATTTTTTTGCAAATGTGCGCCTAGCGCCAGCTTTAGCCTTCATGTTCTTTTTTTAAAAACACTACCAACTCTGTGAAAGCTTATACCGGTTGGTTGTGTGTGTGTCTAATTTGGCAATTGTGATTGATTATCAAAAATGGGAATCGGCAATTCCCGGAACTCTGCCCACACACATTTCTTTTAAGCTAACAGTCTTCACAAGCAGACCGCAGCAGGGATAACGCTTTGTTTTTCCCTGTGCAGTGCTATTAACACTTTGAGCCGTGGAGGTGAAGGGTTACAAGTGTTACTTGCAGACAAGGCAGCTGGGGGGATCTCTAAATGTCTCACTGGTGTTTGGCTCCTGCACACTGACACTCGCCCCTCCCTCCATAGCGCGACACTGGAGTGCTATGTTTTCTGTGTGATATCATAAACCATATAAAGTCACAGGCAGCAGATGTATTATATACCCCCTGGGGCTGTATGTATGTTTTAACCTTTACAAACAGCCCCAGGGGGCATATAATACATCTACTGCCTGTGACTTTATATGCTTTTCACACAGAAAACTTAGCACTCCAGTGTCGCGCTATGGAGGGAGGGGCGAGTGTCAGTGTGCAGGAGCCGAACACCGGTGAGACATTTAGAGATCAGATCCCCCCAGCTGCCTTGTCTGCAAGTAACACTTGTAACCCTTCTCCTCCCCGGCTCAAAGTGTTAATAGCACCGCAGAGGAAAAAACAAAGCGTTATCCCTGCTGCGGTCTGCTTGTGAAGACTGTTAGCTTAAAAGAAATGTGTGTGGGCGGAGTTCCGGGAATTGCCGATTCCCATTTTTGATAATCAATCACAATTGCCAAATTAGACACACACACAACCAACCGGTATAAGCTTTCACGGAGTTGGTAGTGTTTTTAAAAAAAAAAAGAACAGAAGCTAGCGCTGCTTAAAACTGAGGCGGTCCCCCCCTCTCTACTGAAGCCCAGGCTGTAAACATTTTTTTGTGAATGTGCGCCTAGCGCCAGCTTTAGCCTTCATGTTATTTTTTTTAAAAACACTACCAACTCCATGAAAGCTTATACCGGTTGGTTGTGTGTGTGTCTAATTTGGCAATGGTGATTGATTATCAAAAATGGGAATCAGCAATTCCCGGAACTCCACCCACACACATCTCTTTTAAGCTAACAGTCTTCACAAGCAGACCGCAGCAGGGATAACGCTTTTTTTCCCCCAGTGCGGTGCTATTAACATTTTGAGCCGTGGAGGTGAAGGGTTACAAGTGTTACTTGCAGACAAGGCAGCTGGGGGATCTGATCTCTAAATGTCTCACCGGTGTTCGGCTCCTGCACACTCACACTCGCCCCTCCCTCCGTAGCGCGACACTGGAGTGCTATGTTTACTGTGTGAAAAGCATATAAAGTCACAGGCAGTAGATGTATTATATACCCCCTGGGGCTGTTTGTAAAGGTTAAAACATACATACAATATAATGAAATGATGCCAAAGTCAGAGCAAAGCATCAGCGGAAACGGACTTTGTATTTAAATTGCACTTTAGTTATTGTTATATATAACACTGGACTGGTATATTAGTTTAGTGGGCATTGGGCAAGGAACCTCACCCCTTACTGGTATTTGGCAATTCAATGAGGAAGTCTGTATAAAGAAACATGATGTGACCTGATATATAATGAAACAAAACATGAATTTCTCATCTGCATATTCACTCTCTCATTCTCATTATGTGTCTCACATCTCTCATGCATGATGCATCATGCAACTAATTTCTATTTCTGCCTTTCTCATCTTTCCCACTTATCTTTCTTTCTCTGTCTCAGCTCTATGTCCACCTCACTCATCTCTTCCCATTTTCACCCCACTCTCTTTTTAAGTTAGCTCTCTCTTTGTTAAACCTCTTTCCCCTTTTTCATCATTCTCTTGTAACCTGCTAATTTTCCCTCTGCTCTTTTTGTATCACTTCCCCATATTTTTCCCCTCAATATTTTACTTTTACAAGGTGTGATGCCAGTATTTATACCGGCGGTTCATATATTTTCCTGCCCATGATCCTTATGTTAGAGATAGATAGATATATTGGCAAATCTCAATCTATAATCTATCTATGTGTGTCTGTCTATATACTGTATTAGCATTTATGTTTGAAATAAATATTATTTATAAACGATTTAAAACTGATTTCTATTTCAAAATGACCTGCAGAAAAATTTTAACTAAAAAAAAACTCATCGCAGAAAGTAAAAAAAAGTTCTGCTTCTGGGCTGAAAGTGTGTGCACACGTTTGTATATAGTATTGATTAGTTTATTTTTTCTGTTGCATTTTTTTGTTTTTATACATAATGATTGTGACATAAGTGTTTATCTGAATTGTAATTAATTATGTCAGAATGTAGACGGGCTTACAGGTATAAATGAGCACACCTGTGTCATACAAACCAGCCCCGACGAAGCCCCTGTATGTGGGAGCAAATGGGGGAGAAACGTGCATTGGCAACCTTTTTATAATTTATGTACAAGAATTGCTATATAGCACTTTAATAGAGTGGCAGATAAAGGTACCAAAGGCATTGGATCAAGAAAGTATACTTGCCGCTGTTTGGCGTATCATATATTGACACTGACCTAACTGCTAAGAAGAAATTCTAACTCCATGTCTGCTGACCTTTGCATAACCTAACTGATCATATTCTATATCCAGGAAGAACTGTGACACCGGGGGTGATCACGTCTGACTGGAGGAGCGATTCTATAAGAAAATACAGGCAGCTGAGGACAGCCTTTGAAACTGGGGTCCTTTTGGGAGTCTGTCAGATGGTCAGCTGAAAAGCATGGTTTGTGGTATACAGGAGCGGCACTGAGTGAAACACCAAAGGTGTATGCCTGTCATGCTGACTGCAGCGGAGATACTGCAACAAAAAGCTAACCATAAGTTTGAGAGTCTGTGCCACAGAGCATGAGACGGAAGAAGTAGTTCTCCGATTGCCACTATATAACCTTTGTCTTTTGATACTCTACAGCAACTGTTGATAACTTTGTCTGATATAAGTATGCTGTGTTGCCATCTATGTGTTTGGCTTAAGGCTTGGAAAAGAGCCATATCCCATTCATGTTGAAACCACAACTTAAAATTGCCTTGTCTTTCTGCCATATACCAAATATGTACCAAATATTTGGGGACTATTTATAAACAGACTTTGTTGCCATGTTTAATAGCTGTCTTTAATTTAGACAGGGATGCCTTTGGGAGTGCTTGTTAACTTGTAATATGCTTATTACTCTAGCTCTGCTTTATAAATATTACTATGTTTTGTACCCCATTAACTCGTTGTAGACCATTATGAAATGTACATGAGTAACTTCTAGTGTGCTGGTCAGCATATTGTGTACTTTGTTTTAATATGTGGTCTGCAAGTGTGTGTATATATTGTCTCACACACCTTGCATCAAATTTTGTACTCAATAAAATTAATTTGATTGTTTAAAAAAGTCCTGTAATCCCTCACTGTATATAGGACTTTATGTAGCCCTATAACTATCTCTCTTTTTGTATTTTTCTTATCTATTTTATGAGAGTCTGCAACATTAATACATGTTTGTCTGTGTGTGTGTGTGTGTGTGTATATATATATATATATATATATGTATATATATATATTTATATTTATTTTAGATATAGATGTGATTAAACATCTTGTGTTGCCTGTCTTTCTCCTACTACATGTAAATAATTCACACACACACATATATATATATATATATATATATATATATATATATATATATATATATATATATATATATATATATATATATACAGGGAGTGCAGAATTATTAGGCAAGTTGTATTTTTGAGGATTAATTTTATTATTGAACAACAACCATGTTCTCAATGAACCCAAAAAACCCATTAATATCAAAGCTGAATAGTTTTGGAAGTAGTTTTTAGTTTGTTTTTAGTTATAGCTATTTTAGGGAGATATCTGTGTTTGTAGGTGACTATTACTGTGCATAATTATTAGGCAACTTAACAAAAAACAAATATATACCCATTTCAATTATTTATTTTTACCAGTGAAACCAATATAACATCTCAACATGTACAAATATACATTTCTGACATTCAAAAACAAAACAAAAACAAATCAGTGACCAATATAGCCACCTTTCCTTGCAAGGACACTCAAAAGCCTGCCATCCATGGATTCTGTCAGTGTTTTGATCTGTTCACCATCAACATTGCGTGCAGCAGCAACCACAGCCTCCCAGACACTGTTCAGAGAGGTGTACTGTTTTCCCTCCTTGTAAATCTCACATTTGATGATGGACCACAGGGTCTCAATGGGGTTAAGATCAGGTGAACAAGGAGGCCATGTCATTAGATTTTCTTCTTTTATACCCTTTCTTGCCAGCCACGCTGTGGAGTACTTGGACGCGTGTGATGGAGCATTGTCCTGCATGAAAATCATGTTTTTCTTGAAGGATGCAGACTTCTTCCTGTACCACTGCTTGAAGAAGGTGTCTTCCAGAAACTGGCAGTAGGACTGGGAGTTGAGCTTGACTCCATCCTCAACCTGAAAAGGCCCCACAAGCTCATCTTTGATGATACCAGCCCAAACCAGTACTCCACCTCCACCTTACTGGCGTCTGAGTCGGACTGGAGCTCTCTGCCCTTTACCAATCCAGCCACGGGCCCATCCATCTGGCCCATCAAGACTCACTCTCATTTCATCAGTCCATAAAACCTTAGAAACATCAGTCTTGAGATATTTCTTGGCCCAGTCTTGACGTTTCAGCTTGTGTGTCTTGTTCAGTGGTGGTCGTCTTTCAGCCTTTCTTACCTTGGCCATGTCTCTGAGTATTGCACACCTTGTGCTTTTGGGCACTCCAGTGATGTTGCAGCTCTGAAATATGGCCAAACTGGTGGCAAGTGGCATCTTGGCAGCTGCACGCTTGACTTTTCTCAGTTCATGGGCAGTTATTTTGCGCCTTGGTTTTTCCACACACTTCTTGCGACCCTGTTGACTATTTTGAATGAAACGCTTGATTGTTCGATGATCACGCTTCAGAAGCTTTGCAATTTTTTTTTTTTTTTTTTTTTTTTTTTTAAATATGTTTTTATTGAGATATAATGAAAGGCATACATCAGTTATATAAATAAATTTTTGCACTACATGTTACATACGGTAAAGGTTTCAATGTTCCTGGAGTAGCAAAATAAACACATAAGAAATGAGAAAAAAAAACAACAGTTTACATACCATGTAGACATTGTATATAGAGGATGCCCAACGCTAAGAGACCTTCTAAAAGCGTTAAAGTAGAGGAAGGTAAATATTGGCCAAAAAGACCATCTTTGGATCTCATCATTATACCTCAGTTTTATAACCTTTAAAATGTAGGATGTAATACATTAAACATGCTGTAACAAAATCAAAATCAAAACCCCCTTAATAATAATAAGCAGGAACCATACTAGAGCCTTCCGACCCACACATCGAGGTATTAACTGCTATATATCTGGTCTCAAAAAGGCCTCTGATATATGTTGATGGAAGAAAAACTCAGCAGGTATAAGTCAAGCAGACCTATTGGCCTGATCAAAATGGGTGGGTTCCGTATTACGGTACAATATGAAATAGGAAGGGATACTAAGGGGGTGATGATAGGTGCGGTATAAGCAAGAGAAACCGCTTTTTTAATTCTCCTAAAAGTAGGAGACATATTATGAAATAGTAGGGGGGGGAGGTGGTAAAATAAATACAATTAATGGAATATATGCCAGAGGAGACTTTCAGGGTGTAGGGCGCCAATTATATGATGTGACTATGTTGAGGAGGAGAGCAAGTAAAACTGTAAGGAAGACAGGGTGTGTATTGAGATTATAGACTCAGCTAGCTAGTATTATTGATCAGACCTGCTGATCTAAATGGAGTAGGTAAAGTCAGTACTTTGGTACTAAGAGAGTAAAAAAGTTGTGGTGATTCTTTTGCATCTAGGGTGAAAAAGGGTTTACTAGGGATATTGTACAATTAACAAGTGGTTGGCCTATGTAAACTAAATATAGACATCATTAAACTTTGGGGGAATCAGAGTTATTGCCATTGTGAAGCATAAGTAAAACATGGTGGAGAATTTTTTGTTCTGGGAGTTAGACTTATAGGGTGCAAAATGATAAGTTAAGCTTAGTGGGGAAGGGTGTGTAAATCATTCTAATATACCAAGATAGAGCTTGGTATTGGGGATATATAGTTACAAACATATAGTATATTCGCCAATTTAATATAAAAGTATGATTGTAGCAACATTGCTTCTATGGGAGTACGGGATAGGGGCATAAATCAGCCTTTATGGCAATAATATATCTTAGCACCCATGTTAGTTGGATATGGGCCCTATATCCAACGATAGGCTATTGTGTCAAAATTAGTTATCCCCTTCCCTCAAATGCAGTAGATAAGCAGCTACCAGGTTCTCCACATGTCAGAGCAATTTAAGCTTATATGAGCATAGAAAAGAAAAGTATACATACTCAGAGTAGTGTTATGAAAGGCAATACTTGTGGTGGTGGAAACATACCACCCATCGACAACGAAACAGTATGAAACAATCACATAACTGCAACATGGTGAGATGAGGGACACATAACTATTGTATATCCATAAAACCTTTAGGTACTCTAATAAATAAAACTAGGTAATCATGCATAGGTCAAACAACAGCAGCGAACCAGCTTACATGTGCAATAGGTAAAGATGAGGTAAGGTAACTGTCTGTGACTGGTATATCAACTATTATCTAGGAGCATAGCTAGACATATTTGGCTTATGATAGCAGAGAAACATACATAATTGATATGAGCACTATATGAAATTACTATACCTCTATCTACTAGAATATTGTAGGATAAAGTCTTATACGTGAGACACATGTAGAGTGCATCAACTACCCTTAAACCTCTCAAGTAAATTATATATATGAGAAAGTAGGACTGTGGTAAAGCACACCATATACCTATTTAACACAATTAAACATTAGAGTATAAAACTGTAGGACATATATAAAGTAAACCTGACATAAATCATCATTATACCAGTCAATGCTTAATAAAAAGTAAGCTGCACAGTGAATTAAGAAACACTTTTCCATGGATAGACCAGCACTTTACACAAGATAGTCAAGTTTCATAGGCAAAATAAATATGGTAAAATTGGGTATTATTAGCATACCATTGCAGTTTCTTGCACTGTACAATAACATAATGAAAGAAAACACAGGCATATTAAGCACACTGAACTAAGAAATGATTTGAAAACTCTAATTCTATATATGCTCTCTAAAACAAATAACTTTAAGGAACTTTGTATTTAACTATCTTGACCTGGTATTATAAAAAGTTCACAAGATATATATGCAACCGTGTCTCAGGTTATAGCTTTAAGTTCCATTTGAAAATAAATCAATCAATGTCCAAGACCATGTTCTAAATCAAACCGGCTATTTGAGGCAGTATGCAGTAGGTCAGTGTTCAACCGATTCCTAGCCACATAGATCTGTTCATTTAACCAATACCCCTGGGGTTCAAGGCTTTTGTGTTTAGCCGACCATTTCCACATTTGAGGAGCGTATGGTTCTCCAATTTGGTTACACAGGTTTGCAGTTGATTGTGAAAATCAGCTAACCGAGGCAAGCTAAGGCAAGGTAAGATAAGCCTTAGAGGTAAGTCCACACAGACAGCTGAAAAGAATACAGGGGATAGAGTCTGCTTTCCTAAATCACCGCAACTGTTAGTTATATGACTGCTGCTGCAAAAATCTGTGAAGAGCCCATACGGTACCTGGCTAGTATTTTCCCAAGCCTGTCGCCATGAGACCAAAGACGCCTCCGTTTTAAAGAAAATGCCACCAGAGTCTAAGTCCGTTGCTGTGTCTGGAGGGAGGTCTGCAATGGCCACCGGGTAAGCACTACCCCCCCCCCCCCCCCGGTAAGGTAATACTCATCTGTGTTTGGAGATCCAAGGCCCCATGGGACATCAGTTGCTGGGAATCTAAGTCCGTGCCATCGCAAGGTCCGTTCATTGCGTTGTCCTCAGAGTTTGCGGCAGGAGCATGAGTGAGAGGGAGAAAAAATGCAGTCTCCAGCTGAGCTAGAAAAGTTGCTTGGTGTTGGCGCAGCGCACGCTCGATAGCGTGTAGCAGGGTGAGAGGTTCCATATTGAGAGTTAGAAATTACCTCCGGGGGTCCCAGATTGAGAGTCAACACTATCTTCAGCCGTTGTGATCAGTGCCTAAGCCACAAAATGATAATCCAGTCAGCAGGCTTACTAAATTTCATTGGCGGCTCCACAGTGTAAATGTCGATCTCTAGGCTGATCCTCCTCGTGGCCTCAGAGAAATAAAGCCCAAATCTGTGTAGCTGCTGCTATGTAGAACCAGTTAAGGCAGTCCAGATTAAATTCTGACTTGTTACCAAAATAAAAGACTATAAGTAAAGTGTTTAAATTATATATTAAAGCCATAAAATGTAGATAATTTGCAGGAGCTCTGTATCTGTGCGCCCTATCTCCATGACGGCTGGCTCCGCCCCCCAGAAGCTTTGCAATTTTAAGAGTGCTGCATCCCTCTGCAAGATATCTCACTATTTTTGACTTTTCTGAGCCTGTCAAGTCCTTCTTTTGACCCATTTTGCCAAAGGAAAGGAAGTTGCCTAATAATTATGCACACCTGATATAGGGTGTTGATGTCATTAGACCACACCCCTTCTCATTACAGAGATGCACATCACCTAATATGCTTAATTGGTAGTAGGCTTTCGAGCCTATACAGCTTGGAGTAAGACAACATGCATAAAGAGGATGATGTGGTCAAAATAATCATTTGCCTAATAATTCTGCACTCCCTGTATATAATAAATTGAACATATTCTGTTAACAAAACAACCTTGCAGTATGAAATATCTGCATGTCCATGTACACTTTTCATGGAGAATATGTCACGGGCTTTGAGCAACAGAATAGTTTTTTTTTTTTTTTTTTTTTTTTTATTTGTCTTCTCGACTGACTTCTATTGGGAATACGTGAACGCGCACACGATCTGGATTTATGGATTACACGGGTTAATGCGTGGGCAAAATAAGTAATTTTGCAACGTGTAAAACCTGCGTAAACCCAGATGCAAAAACAACCAACGCGTGCAGTGTTTTCGCAATTGCAAAAAACAGGTTTGCCCCACGATTTGTAAGCTTGCCCACAGTGTTTACTGTCCCTTTAAGCACTTCTTTAAAAAAAAAAGTAGTTGACATTTTAAAATAGAAATGTAGTACATACATTTAAAGGGACAGTCTAGTCAAAATTAAACTTTCATGATGCTGATAGTTCATGCAATTTTAAACAATTTAATAAATGTGTTCCCCATGACATGTTATACCAACTGCAGTATAAAATGTATGAGCAATTGCTCATTTATGCTTCTTTTTGCAAAATAAATAGCTGGATTTTTTTTTTTAAACCACAGCCCATCAAAATAGGCTTGGCTTGCTGACGGATCAGATCTCATTATCTTATCACTCAAATGTTTCCCTTTTGTATCTCTGTCTGTGTACAATACTTAGAAAGAACAATTAAAAATGAACATTTAAGAGCCTTATCTTTTTCCACCTCCCACTGTGAGTGAAATATATTCTGCTTGTTTTGTTTACATAGTTTCTCAATAGCCTATACCTAGGTATAGAAACTTTCAATATATGTAGGGATAGTACAGGTTATATCAGTTATTTAAAATGCCAATATAAAAGCTAATGAGCTATTTGTTAACAATTTAGAACACTCCATGTAAAATCATTGGGGGGGGGGGAAATATTATTATACAGGTGAAACTCGAAAAATTAGAATATCGTGCAAAAGTTCATTTATTTCACTAATGCAACTTAAAAGGTGAAACTAATATATGAGATAGACTCATTACATGCAAAGCAAGATAGTTCAAGCCGTGATTTGTCATTATTGTGATGATTATGGCTTACAGCTCTTGAAAACCCCAAATCCACAATCTCAGAAAATTAGAATATTACATGCAATCAATAAAACAAGGATTGTACATAGAACACTATTGGACCTCTGAAAAGTATAAGCATGCATACTGTATGTACTCAGTACTTGGTTTGGGCCCTTTTTGCAGCAATTACTGCCTCAACGCGGTGTGGCATGGAAGCTATCAGCCTGTGGCACTGCTGAGGTGTTATGGAAGACCAGGATGCTTCAATAGCGGCCTTCAGCTCTACTGCATTGTTCGGTCTCATGTCTCTCATCTTTCTCTTGGTAATGCCCCATAGATTCTCTATGGGGTTCAGGTCAGACGAGTTTGCTGGCCAATCAAGCACAGTAATCCCACGGTCATTGAACCAGGTTTTGGTGCTTTTGGCAGTGTGGGCAGGTGCCAAGTCCTGCTGGAAAATTAAGTCAGCATCCCCATAGAGCTTGTCTGCGGAAGGAAGCATTAAGTGCTCCAAAATCTCCTGGTAGATGGCTGTGTCGACCCTGGACTTAATGAAGCACAGTGGACCAACACCAGCAGATGACATGGCTCCCCAAATCAACACAGACTGTGGAAACTTCACACTGGACTTCAAGCATCTTGCAGTGTGTGCCTCTCCATTCTTCCTCCATACTCTGGGTCCCTGGTTTCCAAATGAGATGCAAATTTGGCTGTCACCAGAAAAGAGGACTTTGGACCACTGAGAAATAGACCAGGTCTGTTTTTCTTTAGCCCAGGTAAGATGCTTCTGACATAGGTTGTTGTTCAGGAGTGGCTTGACAAGAGGAATATGACATTTGAAGCACATGTCCAGGATCCGTCTGTGTGTGGTGGCTCTTGATGCACTGACTCCAGCCTCAGTCCACTCCTTGTGAAAGTCCCCAACACTTTTGAATGGCCTTTTCCTGACAATCCTCTCCAGGCTGCGGTCATCCCTGCTGCTTGTGCACCTTTTTCTTCCACACTTTTCCCTTCTACATAACTTTCTATTAATGTGCTTTGATACAGCACTTTGGGAACATCCAACTTCTTTTGCAATTACCTTTTGAGACTTTCCCTCCTTATGGTGTCTATGATGGTTTTCTGCACAACTGTCAGGTCAGCAGTCTTTCCCATGACAGACTGAGATACCATTTAAAGGCTCTGGAACCCTTAGCAGGTGTTATGGCTTAATTAGCTAATTAGAGTGGGGCACTTTGAGCCTAGAATATTGCACCTTTTCACAATATTCTAATTTTCTGAGATTGTGGATTTGGGGTTTTCATGAGCTGTAAGCCATAATCATCACAATTATGACAAATCACGACTTGAACTATCTTGCTTTGCATGTAATGAGTCTATCTCATATATTAGTTGCATTAGTGAAATAAATTAGTGAAATAAATTAACTTTTGCACAATATTTGTTTGTATAATTGTTCTCTTGGTATTTAGTATTCTTTTTTGAAAGTTAAAAAAACCTAGGTAGGCTCAAACTGATTTCTAAACCGTTGAAAGCTGTCTCTTATATCAGTGATTTTGACTGTTTTTCACAGATAGACAGCCGCTAGTGTGCCATATAGATATTATGCTCACTTGCGTGGAGCTATTTATAAGTCAGCACTAATTGGCTAAAATGCAAGTCTGTCAAAAGAACTGAGGTAAGGGGGCAGTCTTCAGAGGCTTACACGGTAATCACAGAGGTAAAAAGAATATTAATATAACTGTGTTCGTTATTCAAAACTGGGGAATGGGAAATAAAGGAATTATCTATCTTTTTAGACAATAAACATTTTCAAGTAGACTGTCCCTTTAAGAATTTCTGAACTATTCATGAGTTTATCCTGAGAATTAATTATGCCTGCATTCAGTTAAAAGCATGTGCATACACAATGGGTTTTATTGTTTTTATCTACAAGGTTCAACTAAATAAAAAATAAATAATAATAAAAAATAATAATGAATACGTAAATAAATAAATAGTACAAATCAGATTATACTTTCTTCATTCACTGCCTTGCCCTGTATTTACCACCAACATAACCTTTCATTCATGGTGGTGGGGGTGGGGGTGTGCATTTTATAATAATAGAAACATGGAAGTATATATGACTGGTGAATATATTGGGGACTTATAATTAGACTTATTAAGATTGGAACATATTTTCCTGAACAGATTTTACCTTTTCAGCAACAAAATATGTTTGTAACATGTAAATCCTGCTCCTGCTTTTCACATGCAACGCAGAAAAGATTTGAGTACAATGTGTCTTATAAGGGACATAAAATGCAAAATTATAATGGTCTGATTTGTTAATGTGTTTTATTGTTATGGTGATCTTATAACAAGAGGACAATATCTAGCCGCCAATCCCCAGCTAGTCCTCAGTAGTGCATTGCTGTAATTTGAAACGTCTCTTGAAATTGCAAACTTTATTTGAATCAAGAAAGCTTGATTTTGACTTTCATGTTCCTTTAAGTCTCACCAAGTATATTAATAGCCTGTTTATAATGCAATTTAGCATTTGTTTTTGATGTTGTCAAGGTATAACCTTGAAATCTTGGAAGTAATTTCCAATTGTTTTGCCAAAATTTTGATTCATAGGGGGGATCGCAAGGATCCTACATGCACAAAATGCTTGCGAGAGGGCAGCAATATATCATTTTAATGTTGCTTATCATCATACATGTGTATCACTAACTATATTGGAAATTTATACTTGCGTTCTAATGGGCAAATATTAGAACGCTTGTTAATTCCATTTGAACTTCCAAATGCAGAGAATAAAATGCACATCACTAGGCCAAATATAAAAAAATAAATATCAAGAGGATAGATTTTTTTTTTGTTTGTTTTGATAATCTTGGGTGGCAATAGAGCACAAGCCCTTCAGGAATTTATTATGCAGTAGCACACGGTATGCGCTCAAGTCTCATGTTTAGAGATCAAGGTTTTAGCATGCTTCATGCCATGGGGCAGATTTATCATGGCCCGAATGGGGCCGTATACCCCCGCTTCCTGTGCCTTTAGGCTCGCCGCAAACAGGGGTATATGAAGTTAAGTCTTTAGACCGCTGCTCCTTAGCTCGTCTGCTGCCTTTGAGGCTGCGGACATCAATCAGCACAATCTGATACGATCGGGTTGATGGACACCCCTTCTAGCGGCTGATTGGCCAAGAAGCTGCAGGGGGAGGCATTGCACAAGCAGTTCACCAGAACTGCTTGTGCAATGATAAATGCCGACAGAGTACAGTGGATCATATCCGCCAGACACTTGATAAATCGGCCCACATGTGTGCTCTGCATAAACAAATCCTCCGGAACCATGGTCCATAAAACTAGTGCCCAGGAACAAGAGGCTCCACCTTATCCTCAGAAACAATACAAATTAAGAAGCTCTTCCTTGCACTTATCACAGAAACATTCCCAAACAGCAGTGCTGCAATAAAATGTAATTTATTCAATGATTATGACACACAGAGGCGAGTCTGCCTCATCTCTGTTTGTTATGCACATTTAATAAATTATATTTTATTGCACCGCTGCTGTTTTTATAAAGTTCCTGATTGGAGTGCAAGGCATTGCTTCTTACTAGGAATGTAAAGAAAAATGCTAAAATAATCTCAAATAGAAATGAGAGCCATTTCTCATATACTAGAGTATGTCTTTTCTTATTCACTTTGCTGTGATCAATAAATTATCTCCCACACATACCAATCACTGTGCAGCAAGTAGGAGAGTATATATGTATACACACCCCAACAATCTTGTTTACTTTTTTTTACCATTTAATCACATTCTGTAACTCATGTTTCCAAACAAATTCTACACTCTAATATAAAACCATAAAACAATGAAACACTGGCGGTTTTAAACCCATTTCATATAAACCAAATGTACTTGATAAATTACACCCTTCATACTACCATAGACCTTGCATAACCCTCCTTAGTAGTAAGTTTTACTCACTTATTTACATACCTCACTGTCAAAAACTTTTTTCTGGTTATTGTTTTCCCCAGCCATTAGTTTTCCTTCATTACTCTATATAGGGATACAGTTGGCCCTGTGACCTGTTGGGAACATTGGACCCAGGCAGCTTTTGACAGGCGTGGCACATAGACAACGCATATTTAGGATTATAGTGTTTTTAAGAGAAATATATCTTATATGGGGTCCATCAGTTTCTGTCTTTGAGAACTAATAGCATTGGTAACTAATACCTTACTCTCCAATAATAAAGAACCAACATGCTTACTGATTAAATAATTAATTTTAACAATAATAGTTTAATACTTAAATGATGTAAATCCAGAAACGTAATTAAAAAAGAGTAGACCCTTCAGTAAAAGGAGTCCAAAATTCTGAGTAAAAACTGAACACGCTCAAAAGATAATTATACAAATACTTCTAGATTAAAAGTGCTGTTGAAGTGTGTGCTATTCTTATTGGGGACCTGTGCTAAGACAAATAAAAAATTGTCACTTTTGATGCTTTTTAGCATAATTCATTGTTTTTGTTTTTATTATTATTATTTTCATCTGTTACATACCACCTTAAATGTCTAAATGGGCTGCCTTGATCAGTTCTGTATGGGAGTAATCTGATTGGTCAGGCTTGCCTTAAATAAGAAATGTTTGTAACTTGACAACCACCTATGATTAAGAGCTGCAAATGCGTGAAATGCGCCATTTGGTCCTTCCTTGCTTCACTGCATGTCTAATAATTTGAAATAAAATAATATAGTTTTTCATTTTTACCCTTGAGTGCTCAGGATTTTGTTTGTAAGAAAAATGCACAATATGATATTACACATGAATAGTATAATAGTTTTTACTAGAGAATGTTAGGCAGCTGGCATGTTTTAGCGCACTTTATACTTTCAATGGATAGCACTATGCACGCAAAAATTGCTCATATTACAAGTGGGGAGTTATGTGTTACTCTGAAAAAATTAATGCCTTAAGACCTGAAGTAAAGTTTTAGGGATAAAATAAAAGTATATATATATATATATTTTTTTTTTTTGTAATTCCATTCTGAAATTGTGAGCGTTTCAGTTCCTGTTAGAAATGGAAGTGCAGAACGCTGTTATATTCCATACAGCCATTGGCACACTCTCTAGTGACCTAGTTATAACTGTCCCTAATTGGCCACAGCAAAGAAGGTAACCTAACTTAAAACATTGCAGATCCCATTGTTTTATAGACACTAAAATGTTACACTTATTTTATCAATATTTAAACAGCTAATGAAACTTAAAAAAATACATATATGTGTTATTCTCAGAGTCTTTGAATTCTTCATTCTATCTAGCATTTATTTTGCGTTTAATGTCTCTTTTAAAGCAGACTAAACATAAGCTGAAGTTATAAAAAGTGAGGAGATGTTTAGTCTTAGAAAGCTTTAAAGGGTTAACATAATGATAATCCCAATATCATTTTCTAATGGTTAGGACAGTGGAGTGAAATGCTGAGAATTAAAATATAACCTTTATTGGCAATTAAAATAAATTATCCACATATAAACACATACAAATTTTAAAAACACAGGGGGATTGCCTTGTAATAGGATCCAATGCACTGTATAACCTACTGATAGGTAATATAAACAAAGAGTATAATCTCTCACCTAGGATGTCAATATTAATCCATAGTCAGGATCTATACAAACACATTTATATCATGTGACTAGAGTATCATTGTGCGCTACTATCCTATAAAAACGATATATAGTAATGTCAGTCTTAGTCCAAATCAAAGTTTATAATAATAATCTTTCTGTAGAGAGTTAACAGATCGCAGATTCATATAACTTAGTATGGGGGATAAATCATCCAGTTGCTGAAGTGAGTTTTAACTTACTGTTAGAGTGTTTATGTGAATGTTATTGGCAAAGAAGCTGTTAGTAATTGCCTAGAAGTCATTAATTCTCTTGATACTATAGTATAGGATACTATTGATATTTAGGGACTATTTCAGTTCCCAAGTGCTTTGTATCTTTAAGAAAAGTTTGTACACTTTCTATACGATAATTATATTCATGTTGAACTAGTTCTGTTCTTATATGATCTAAGGTTTTAAGAAAAATTGGAACTGGACTTAGGTGTTCGGTTTATAACTTCTATGCACTCATAACTGCGTTAGGAGATGAAATTGTCAGCATAAACACACTTAACTAGTTAACTAGTGATCTATCACGATGTCTGTTTACTTTCCTTCAAATTGTCAGTATTAGGTCAAAATGATTCTCATGCCTGTGGCTCTGAATGTATTTATTATATTCCTTGCAGAACTGTGGCTTTACTAGGTATTTAAATTAATACTTAGAGGCATATTTCAGAAATGTCTTGTGGATCAGGTCCGCAAGACATCGCTGAATGCGGAGAGCAATACGCTCTCTGCATTTAACATTGCACCAGCAGCTCAGAGGAGGGGATGTCAATCAACCTGATCGTACTCGATCGGGTTGAATTGTTGCGATTGCTGTCCGCCTGCTCAGAGCAGGCGGACAGGTTATGGAGCAGCGGTCTGAAGACTCGCCAGAAACACGGGCCATCAAGCTCCTTTCGGAGCTTGATAGCTAGGCCCCTTAGTGATAACTATCTTATTATCTTGTGGTGTAATCGAGGATTGGTTTATATTTATCCTTATTCATTACCACCTTATATGTTGCCTTATTCTATATAATTGTGGCTCGCTATCTGCTTAATTATTGCACAAAAAAGGTACCCTTGTATAGTTACATTGGGGTCATAGACTGGAGTACTATTCTGGTAAGATATCACTTGATTGTTTGTATAAATTACTTGTAAGTTAGATCTATCATGCGCTAACATCCGCTGCGTGTAGATAACTGAATTATATTTCCAATATATTAGGACTTCCCCATAAATGTATTCTTGTTCACTGATACTTCAATATACTAGTAAATATCTATTAGTTATATTGTTACAAAGTATCACTAAATGTTACTATACTGTGTTCCTTCTTTAAGCTGCTCGTATAGAGTTCTGTTTATGCGAGTGTTTATAGGTAAGGTTATGGTTCACACGAGGTACCAGCTCAATATCAACATAAGTATGTTTACACATTAATCTATCACGCGCTAACATTTGTTGCGTGTAGATACTAGTGTTCTATTTAAGTTAAGCTAATGCTAGCCCATATGCCGATACCTATTACACAACGTTCATTCAGTATAATTCATGGCTGACAAAACATACTATCATAGTGTCGTTTCTTTGTGCTTAATTGCACTTGTGGATACTTCTATATGGTTATAATAATAGTGCTTTTGTTAAATCTTACTGCGGTTTAAAGGGATACCAACATAACATTGGATTAATAAATTACAAGTGAACTCTACCATGCGCCAATATCCGCTGCATGTAGGTACTTAAATTAACTTCCCAACTGCTATATAGTCAATATTACCATAATCACCCTGCAATTTTTAAAAAAAATGCTTCTTGCATTAAGGCTCGCTTTTCCCTGACATGTTTCGACAACTTTTTGGCTTTATCAAAGGGTCTTGATTATCTCTGTGTTTATTGTAAACCGAGTACACAGCACCCATGCCCAGTATATCCAATCTACATTGCCTAAAGCACAAGACAAATTTGTTGACTATAATACCGAATGATAGGCAGTCCTAAGCTTGCAACCTAAGTAGTGCATTAGTACCCCTGTTTTTGTTTTTTCAGAATCCCAAAGTGGTGTTGGAAGCGGAACCATATGGCAACCCATATCCCTCCCAAAAAAACAAAAAAACATGCAATACAAACAAGCAACATTGATAATTAATACATTACCATCCAATTGTAAAGTCTTATTAGAATATAAAGATTGTTTTTATTTATTTAACCTTAAAGGGACATTATACACTCATTTTTTCTTTGCATAAATGTTTTGTAGATGATCTATTTATATAGCCCATAAAGTTTTTTTTTTTTTAAATAAAAGTATAGTTTTGCTTATTTTTAAATAACATTGCTCTGATTTTCAGACTCCTAACCAAGCCCCAAAGTTTTATGTGAATACTGTCAGCTACCTTCTCCAGCTTGCTCCTGTTTGTGTAAAGGGTCTTTTCATATGTAAAAGAAGGGGGAGGGGGAGTGTCTTATTTGCCACTTGCAGTGGGCTTTCCAGCTGCCTTTTCAACAGAGCCAAACTGACAGCTTCTAAGTAAGTTTTTAAACAGTTTTATACTGGATTTTTATATCAGTATCTGTGCATCTTATTCTTTATATAGTAGTGTCTATTACATGCAGTTATATGAAAATGAGTGTATACTGTCCCTTTAAGTATACCCACATCTTTCATAACTTTTTGAAACTAAATCAAACTTCACACTTAAAACACATTTTCACATTGCTCTATAGGGCATTTACAGATCTTTACCTCAGTCTAGTTAACGTTGATTGGAGTGGCTGTACATGTACATAAATATCTTCATGTTATCTGTATGTTACATTTTATCCCCTCCCTGTATGTTTAAAGGGACACTGAACCCAATTTTTTTATTTTGTGATTCAGATAGAGCATGCAATTTTAAGCAACTTTCTAATTTACTCCTATTATCAATTTTTCTTCATTCTCTTGGTATCTTTATTTGAAAAAGAAGGCCTCTAAGCTAAGGAGCCAGACAATGCTTGATTCAGGTTTTAGAATTAAATAGGTTTGGGGGTGGCAGAGTTAAATAAAGTACCAGGTAACATCTTTATTCTCATATATTAGACGTAAGTCAAATGCATTAAATTCAACAATTATTGGAGACAGTACCTGTTGTGGATTACTGTTTATAAGCAACAACCAACAACTAGTTAAACTAATTGTAATGAAGAGTACAATAAAGTTTGAAAGAAAAAACAGTTCCACAATTATTAAGTGAAGTTTAACTCTGCTAGTACAGAGATTATCTAAATATTATAATTGTTCCATATCATTCATACATATATTCTTTATTAAAGTCAACTAGGAACATACACGCATACTGTAGCTTAAGCTAAAAATTAAAAACACTTAAACTCAGTGGATTGCAAATAGCAGTCAAATATAGAGAGAATAATAGGTGATATTTAACAACCTCAGTCAGAGAAATATATAGTAAACTAATCCCTTACAATCCGAGGGCTGTATTAATGTTAAATTTATTACAAGTAAAGACCAAAGGCTGTATTATTAACCACTATGATTTCAATTATATTATTGTTAACCACAAGAGTAAGTAAAAAACGAACAGGAGAGACAGAGCTGCTCCTGTCGGACCCCTGACGCGCGTTTCACAAACGCTTCCTCAGAGGGGGTGGCCCTTTGTGAAGGTGGCCCTTTGTGATTTAGATAATCTCTGTACTAGCAGAGTTAAACTTCACTTAATAATTGTGGACTGTTTTTTCTTTCAAACTTTATTGTACTCTTCATTACAATTAGTTTAACTAGTTGTTGGTTAATGCTTGATTCAGAATCCTGGACAGCACTTGTTTATTGGTGGGTGAATTTATCCACCAATCGGCAAAAACAACCCAGGTTATTCACCAAAAATGGGCCAGCTTCTAAACTTGCATCCTTGCTTTTCAAATAAAGATAACAAGAGAATGAAGAACATTTGATAATATGAGTCAATTAGAAAGTTGCTTAAAATTGCATGCTCTTTCTGATTCACAAAAGATAAAAAAATTGGGTTCAGTGTCCCTTTAAATGTACATGTTTATGCTGATAGAATGTAAATATATATATTTATGTCAGCATACAGGTATGTCTCTCCCTTGTCTGTTTTCTCACACTTGCTATTGTTAACCTCTTTAGTCCTTTACCTCAGACCCCCCTCGTTACACTTTCTGACCTTTTAACCAGCCTGTGTTTTAAGATCTAGGCCTCCATTTATGATGCTACATAAGTTAAGATGCGGAAACAGTTAAAAAGCACCGGTTATACAACTGCTTCTTTTTAACATTGTGGAAGTCAGGCAATCCTGAAACAGTGTTCCAGGGATGACTGACAAGCTGCTTTTAAACAATTGGTTGCATGATAATAGGAGGCAGAGATGCACAAGCAATTACTTGTACTTTAAATTCCAGTAGCCAATGCTGCTCCGAGGCCCAAAGGTGTGCCGATAGGTTATCTCTATGAGAATCTTGTCTGCACGCAGGATACTAAATCCCGGCTCTAATCTGTAATTACCAATTGATTGATCAGCCCTGAGAAAAAGAAGGAACTCTTGAAAGCTTGTCTTGTTAAAATGTATTTTTAGTCCAATAAAAAGTATCACTGTGGGGGCGTGCCCAGGCAGCAGCCATGCTAGGAGGAAAAGTTAGATGCTTTCTACTTCACCTACGCAATCTGTTGATTATATAACTACAGAAGCGACATCACTAACATATACACAAAGTTTAAGCTTCAGCAACTCCTACCAAGCTGTTTGATACCTATATTTTGCATGTCACGTTTCGTGGAGTCATAACCCGGGCCATTGAGGACATTTGTGGCAGCCTACCTCTTACTTTTCAAACCCCCCCCCCCATTCTCCGGGGGACAGCAGTCAACATCACACTGCGGTCTAAAATGATCTTACTCAAGCTTTTTAATAATGGCTAGCAATCTATCTTCTATTCTAAGCATGGAGGACTACTATTGCACTATCCGCTATATGTTGGAGGCCCTTGAAACAAGCCTGTCTCACAAAATGGCTGATCTACATTTGTTCTTAAGAACTGGAGAAAACTTACCTGAACAACCCCCTATGAGCACAGAAATAATTGTCTCAGCATTTGCGTCTGCTACGAGAGTCGAGCGCAAAGAGATATGAGCCCCCTGTGGAGATCCCATCACTGAGAACTGTGCAACAGTTTACACCACAAACAAGAGATGCCCGCAGTCACTTTGGGCCTACGCTAACTTTGGCAGAGACAGCCGATCTGCCAGATCGAGATCTTGATCACCCAGAGATGGGACTCCCAAAGGATAGAGGCATGACAGCTCTAGTCACATCTTATTGTATGCCCAATAGTTATAGTCCCATGTGGGGACTGGAGGCAACCCTTACCACTATTTTGGATCAAGTGAGACTTCTTGGTTACACAGGGGCTTATTGCTTGCCACTATTTGAATGCAGAGACACATATCCTTCACCTCTTATCCGATCTGCAACATTAATTGGAACCTTACTTTACAGTGCCCTCGAATATACTACATTGCAGGCTCAACCCCGGATTGCTATCACTGGAGTAGGTTAGAAGCAGACTGCTATACAGGGCTCCCTAATTAATATCATTTGTATGTCTATACCTACCATTGATCAGTGATGAATGTACCCAGCAACATTTCAGATCTCCCACTTTTGAATCTATGTTCATAGCTATTCAACACAGCTGCTTGGCAAAACTACTTTATAGCTAAGGCATCTACACTTAGACATCATGTATATAAGTTCACATTTAAATTTGAGGGTACGTGAGCTTAAACAGATGTGATCTTCTTCTACATAGATATTTTATACTATTAAACATGATGATATAGCCAGTATACCTGATAAAACAGAATCTAATAGTGTAAACTAATTACAACATTATCTGCTATCCACCTCAGTACAATCCAATCTAAACCCAGAACACTGGTGTCTTTCATATTCTCCCTATATGTTTGATTTTACAGGTGGGAACAACTCCTGTTTTAATAACCCCTATTAATGTTACATTATAGCGGTGCTTGCAAAATAACTTAATAGGTCACCCACTGTATACTAGTTTATATTTCTTCCAAGATTTAAATATAGTCTTCTTATACTGTCTGCTAGCTAGTGTTTGGTTCTTTGTTATATATATATATATATATATATATATATATATATATATATATATATATATATATATATATATATATATATATTTATTGAGATTACAACAGATACAGAAGTACATTTGTAAGACATATTTAGGTGAGTCTGTTCATATTACATAGTAAGCATAACACCATAAATTAAATATCTTACATATATGTGTAGGCCAGACCTTGTGAGACATCCAACCCATATAATGGGGCCTCGTTTTCATTATAATAACACACACAGTGCAAGGCATCCAATGGCAATTGCTACAGTCTCTGACCATAGGACATTTGTGCTAGATGGCCTTGATAAACATACTAGAGCTGTGGATCTCAGCTCAGTTTACATAAGTAAAGAAAAAAACAGCATTTAAAAAAACTTTGTGGTAACATTGGTTAACATCGATATATCTTAAAGTGGAGATACTATAAGGGCGGTACTATAAGGGATGTATCATGGGAGATTGAAGTGTAAGAAAAGAGACAGAAGTAGAGAGAGAGCATATTTAAGAAGATAGAGGGGGAAAGGGGGAGGGAGGGCAGTGGGGGGGGGAGCAGCAGGCCTAAATGCATGTTTAGGCTGCGGTCAGCGTGTTTTGTGGAAGCGTGTCCCATATGGACCAAGTGTAAGTCTATGAGCCCCCTGTTTATGTATACTGCTTCCTCCATTGTTCGCACTGTAGAGAGTATCTCTATAACTTTCCCCAAATGGGGTGCATTGTGTTGTTTCCAATGTCTTGCAATAGCGAGATTAGTGGACATCAGCAGATACATAAAGAGGTGTTTTAGTGATTTGGGGAGTTTGGGTACGTAGAGGTTGAGTAGGTAGGTCTCTGGGCCCCTATCAGTCGGGAGGGCAAGGAGTCCGCACAGGACAAAGACTCTAGTCTATAGCTTCTGGATTTCAGGGCATCCCCACCAGATGTGTAGGTCATCCCCTTTTTGGTTACATCCTCTCCAGCACCTGTCAGAGGCATCGGTAGAGAGTCTGCGTAGCCGGCTGGGCACCCAATGCCACCTCGTCAGCAGTTTGTAAAATAGTTCAAAGAGAGTTACGCTGTGTATTGCATCTCTAGTGTGTGCTATAGCTCTCATCCATTCTTGACCATCGAAAACCTTAGCTAGATCCCTCTCCCACACCAAAATATTAAGTGTCTTCTGGAGTGTAGGAAGATTTTGGATGCATTGGTAGTGTATCGTCAGAGGTCGATGTCCCTGCATACCCATTTTGAACCTGGATTCCCACAATGTGAGCGCGCATGGTGCAGATTTAAAAAAGTGCCAGCTATGCAACAGTGACCGAAAACGTGTAACCTCAAAATTCATTTTATGTGGGATTGCGAAGTGTGTTATGAGGGTGGGTCTTGCAGCCCAGGCGCTATCAATATACATATCTTTAATGGTCTTCATGGGGAGAGAAGACCAGCCAGAGGTGTTTGAGTCCGGGAGCCCCCTAAGGAGTCCCCTAAGGAGCCCCCGGACACCATGGATAGGGGATGGGTGGGGAGACACCCCAGGGGAGTGGCGCAGTTTATGCCAAAGACTGAGGCAATGCTTTATTATGGGGTTGGAAGTGAGGGAGAGTGGTTTACAATGTTGCGGGATCCACACTAGATCTCAAAGTAGTATGTCGTGAGGCAATGATGCTTGCTCTATTTCATACCATCGGGGGTATTCCTTGTTGGGGCCCCAACTCGATATGTGAGTTAGCATAGTGGCCTCATAGTACATTCTAAGATTGGGGAGGCCTAGACCTCCTTTATCTGTCGGGGCCTGCAGTATCTTCCTTGCTACTCTGGGATGAGAGTCAGCCCAGACATATCTATTGAGGAGCGATTGAAAACTGTCTATGTAGGTATTGGGAAGTTGGGGGGAGGCATCTAAACAAATAGGTGAGTTTTGGCAGAAGCATCATCTTGAAGGCAGATATCCTGCCCATACAAGAGACCTCCTTATATCTAGGGAGCAAAAGCGTCTGTCTTAGATCCCGGAGAAAATGGTCATAGTTTGTTGTTGTTACGTTTTTAAAGTCGTGTGATAGGAAAACACCTAAGTGTCTCAGACCCTTTGGGTTCCATTTGAAGTTATGAGTAGCCTGGGGCTTGAAGTTGGGCAGCGGGAATATGGACCGGATAAGCCTCTGTTTTAGACACTTTTAACTTGTAGAACAATATCTTACCAAAGTGGTCAAATAGGTTCAAGAGATGGTGGAGCAATCGGTCAGGGTCAGACAAGACCTTCAGATCGTCTGCAAAGACGGTAAGTTTCTGATAGGTCCCCTGAATATATATGCCTTTAATGTACCTATTAGTGCGAATAGCCTCAGCAAGCGGTTCAATGACTAGGACAAAGAGGAGGGGGGATAGTGGGCATCCTTGGCGGGTGCCATTTCAGAGGGCAAAGGGTGTGGAGCAGAATCCCAAGCCCCTCACCCTGGCTGTCAGCTTAGAGTATAGGGCTCCCACAGCTCTGCAGAAGACCTCAGGTAAGCCTGCAGTTTTAAGAACTGCCATCAAGTACTCCCAATGCACCCTGTCAAATGCCTTCTCGGCGTCAAACAACAGGGTGAGAAGAGGTCTCTCCGCTCCATTGGCCTCCGCAAACACATTAAGGAGGCGGCACATACTGTCTGTACCCTGTCAATTTAATACAAAACCCACCTGGTCCCTGTGTATGAGCTTGGGCAATAGCTGGCCTAATCTAGTGGCCACGATTTTAGAAAATATCTTGATGTCTAAGTTGATGAGTGAGATTGGCCGATAGCTTTGGCAAAGCGTCGGGTCCCTTCCCTCTTTTGGGATGATCAATATGGAGGCTTCTACAGGGAGTGCAGAATTATTAGGCAAGTTGTATTTTTGAGGATTAATTTTATTATTGAACAACAACCATTCTCAATGAACCCAAAAAACTCATTAATATCAAAGCTGAATAGTTTTGGAAGTAGTTTTTAGTTTGTTTTTAGTTATAGCTATTTTAGGGGGATATCTGTGTGTGCAGGTGACTATTACTGTGCATAATTATTAGGCAACTTAACAAAAAACAAATATATACCCATTTCAATTATTTATTTTTACCAGTGAAACCAATATTACATCTCAACATTCACAAATATACATTTCTGACATTCAAAAACAAAGCAAAAACAAATCAGTGACCAATATAGCCAACTTTCTTTGCAAGGACACTCAAAAGCCTGCCATCCATGGATTCTGTCAGTGTTTTTTTTTTTTTTTTTTAAAGTCATTTTTTATTGAGGAAGAAAAAGACAAAAGAAAATGAAAATGAAAGCACTACATCATTGCTGCACATAAAGCCAGCAAGAACATATGGTAAAAAAAAATACAAATGATCAGTAGGGTTACAACAGTGTAAGACATTCTAATTATAGTAGTGCACATATAATAAAACATTTCTAAATCAACCTCAGGTTTTTTTGTTTTTTTTTAACTTTGACAAAACCATCCATGGAACTAAAGAAAAGCTTGCGAGGTATAATATGCAGTGTAGGATGTAATGAATGCTATATAAAATAGTAGGATGAGATGCAATGTAAACTCCCCTAGCAATTGTTGGGATCTATAATATAGTCTTCAGGGCTGACAAGTAGAAGCCTGTTTAGGCTTTGCTCAATTCTCTATGCTTTATGTGGTCTTTAATGAGGCCCCTAAAAAAAAATGATTTAAAAGTGAGGGCTTAGATGATAGGGACTGAAGATCAGACCTGCTGATCTGAGTAGAGAAAATAGATCCTAACATATAACGTAATGAAAAAGAGAGTAAGTGCTAGGGGAGCAGAAAGAGTTGCGGTATAGGCAAGAGAAACCGCACTGTTAGTTCTCCTATTATCGGGAGACTCTTTACTTGGGGGGGGGGGGGAGGTTGTAAAATAGTTGCGGCAATTAGTAGGGGTAATAAAAGAAAGCAAGAGCTAACATATAATTAGGGTGTAATAGGGTTTACTTGGGAGTGAGCTTAACTATGTGACATACGCTTGAAGAGAAAGAAGCATAAAACTAGTTATATAGGGCAAAGGAAAAGAACTCTTACAAGTCCCCCACAAACAAAAGATGCTAATGGGTTTGTGGTGCTATATCCGTGTACAGTTAGATGAAAACATGACATATGTAAACTTGGGAAATAATAGAAGGCTGAAGTTTCCTTAAAATGGGTTAGTGTTGCTTCAGAATGAAAAAGAGACTTTGGCATTCATCTCCATGACTGTTAAATTGTCATTGTCTGTTCTAAAACCATATATATTGGTGTAGTTATGTCATGTCTGCGTGCAGATTGATAGAGTCAAGCTATGTGAAGCTTCAGGATGCAATCCAGGGCTATAGCTCCCTCCCAACATGGTAGTGTAGTCTCAGAGTGAAGTTAGGAGACAAGCTGCAGGGTACGGGCCCTATACCCCACAGCAGGAGCCTGTTCCAACTCTAGCCAGCTCTCTAAAGTAACAGAAATATATAAGCATCCTAAATATATGTGCACACTAACATTAAGATTTAACAGCATTAATATTAGGGGTGTATGTGCATAACAGATAGAGAGCCCTTATAAGGCTTGGTAATAACACAAATATGGAGGAGTGAAATCGCTGAGTAGAAGAAATGCCTATGCATTAAACCTCTAAAATGTTGATATATAAAGAACAATGAGCATTATATGTTGGATAGTGCGATCATGACATTTTAGTAAACAGACAATGGCACCCATATATCATAAGACTATAAATCCTAAGCCATATAGGGACACAACTGGGCAGCAAATATACCCTAGAGTGCTAAGTCAAACATCAACAATAAACCAACCTATAAGCATAACAGATATAAATAAAATGAGGTAACTGTCCATAACTGATATACTGTCTATTTTCAGCAGCATTTATCCTACTTCATAGTAGGACAAGCTCACAACAAAGCCAATTTGAATATGAAAGTTAAAGATAATGTTAGAGTCTGATGTATGAACAAGCATAAATAAACTTTATGAAGAGTCCTCTTGTAAATTGGAGGTAGAGCTGAGGAGCTTTAGGGACAGTCTGACTTAGATAAACAGCAACTTGCACTTCCACGTGGTATATTTAAAACATTTTGTGTTAGTAGTATGCAGGTTCCAGCTATAGGGCTCCTAAATAAGAACACTTAACTTCCGGAACATAAAAATAAAAGTGTATCACATGTGGTCATAAGCTTGCCATTATACGAGGAACACACAAACATAGGCAATCCTATAATTATAAAACAAGCATTCTGGTCCGTAAGTAGTTACACCCCATATTAAGTATATATGCAATAAGATCAATATATGTATTAACAACTTTCATGCAAAATACTAAATATAACATAAATTTAAGGAGGTACATGTGTGCTTTATAATGCACTTTAAAAGTAGGAAAAGTGGTGAGACTAGATAATAAAAATTTAGTGTGAACATGGCGCAGTATGAAAAACAGGCAATATAAGTGTCCTTAATAAACAGTAGTTTTCCTGGGAGTAATGTCTCTAAATTTAGCCAAGTCCTCTTTTTTTACGTAAGTTGAGATCTCCACACCAAGACTTCAGAGATCCAGGACTAATATAGCTTACTTTTTCAGGCGAAAGTGCTGTGTGGTACCTCCGAGGAGCGAAGGAGAACAGGAGTAGCTGGGCTGAGTTATAGATGGAGCTGCGTGTAGCTTCTTCATCCTCCGCGATCACCGGGTGAAGAAAGGGAATCTCTGACAGCGACGTAAGGGGTGTCTCCAGTCTCACAATGAGGGATCTATGTTGGAAAAGCAAAGTCTCAGATAGTGTCGCAGAGATCTTATCCCCTCCATTTGGCATCGTAGCTATTACGGCTCTCTGGTGCCTCGCTGTACCAGTGTGGGCTGCGGTGTTCGGTACTCCATAAGCAGTGCCTGCAATATCAAAGAGGCCTGATCGCCCAGTAGCCATCTCTTTGCTAGCGGTGTCCGCCAATGTCAGATGTGTTGGCTTAATCTCAGAAGCATTTATCGGGAGAAGATGGTAATCAGGGTGTACTGCCTGTTTTGCTGTTGCTATTCGGGGCGCCAGCCCAGCAGGGTATTTAAGCACCTCGCTGCAGCCATCCAAAAAGTTGCGTATCTCCTCCATAATGCACTCCGGGGTTTCCATATTTAGGCAGAGGGTATAGTGATAAGCTTTGGTCGAACCTCAGGCACCACCACAAATCGCCGTACAGTATGCAAGATGGCTGCTCTTAGTATTTGTTATCGGCCGGAGGCGAGCACATCCAGGACATAAAATACCCTTAACCGTACTAGGCACACTTTAAAATTGATTGTGCAGGTCCTCTGAATGTTCTTATCTGCAGAAATGTTCACATATTTGAGCTAGATTGGGCATTTAGTTAATATTTTAGCAAAATGTGGTCAGAGCTCTGAGAATGTGCAACCGCTCAGCTAGATAGTTGGCTCCTCCCCCCCGATTCTGTCAGTGTTTTGACCTGTTCACCATCAACATTGCGTGCAGCAGCAACCACAGCCTCCCAGACAATGTTCAGAGAGGTGTACTGTTTTCCCTCCTTGAAAATCTAACATTTGATGATGGACCACAGGTTCTCAATGGGGTTCAGATCAGGTGAACAAGGAGGCCATGTCATTAGATTTTCTTCTTTTATACCCTTTCTTGCCAGCCACGCTGTGGAGTACTTGGACGTGTGTGATGGAGCATTGTCCTGCATGAAAATCATGTTTTTCTTGAAGGATGCAGACTTCTTCCTGTACCACTGCTTGAAGAAGGTGTCTTCCAGAAACTGGCAGTAGGACTGGGAGTTGAGCTTGACTCCATCCTCAACCCGAAAAGGCCCCACAAGCTCATCTTTGATGAAACCAGCCCAAACCAGTACTCCACCTCCACCTTGCTGGCGTCTGAGTCGGACTGGAGCTCTCTGCCCTTTACCAATCCAGCCACGGGCCCATCCATCTGGCCCATCAAGACTCACTCTCATTTCATCAGTCCATAAAACCTTAGAAAAATCAGTCTTGAGATATTTCTTGGCCCAGTCTTGATGCTTCAGCTTGTGTGTCTTGTTCAGTGGTGGTCGTCTTTCAGCCTTTCTTACCTTGGCCATGTCTCTGAGTATTGCACACCTTGTGCTTTTGGGCACTCCAGTGATGTTGCAGCTCTGAAATATGGCCAAACTGGTGGCAAGTGGCATCTTGGCATCTGCACTTTTCTCAGTTCATGGGCAGTTATTTTGCGCCTTGGTTTTACCACACGCTTCTTGCGACCCTGTTGACTATTTTGAATGAAACGCTTGATTGTTCGATGATCACGCTTCAGAAGCTTTGCAATTTTAAGAGTGCTGCATCCCTCTGCAAGATATCTCACTATTTTTGACTTTTCTGAGCCTGTCAAGTCCTTCTTTTGACCCATTTTGCCAAAGGAAAGGAAGTTGCCTAATAATTATGCACACCTGATATAGGGTGTTGATGTCATTAGACCACACCCCTTCTCATTACAGAGATGCACATCACCTAATATGCTTAATTGGTAGTAGGCTTTCGAGCCTATACAGCTTGGAGTAAGACAACATGCATAAAGAGGATGATGTGGTCAAAATACTAATTTGCCTAATAATTCTGCACTCCCTGTAAGTATTCATGTAGCAGAAAACCTGTCTTAAAAATTTCAGAATACAACCGCTGCAAATATGGTATCAGGAGGGGGCATATGATTTAAAAAATAGAGGGGTAAATCCGTCTGGGCCCGGGGGTCTTGTGTAATTTTAGGGATTTAATGGCTTCTCTAATTTCAAAGATTGGGAGGCGGAGGGAGGACAAGAAATTGTTAATGGCATGGGAGTCTGCTTTATGTGTGGAAGAGCTAGTTTCTAATCGGTACAGCTCACTATAGTAAGACATAAAGGCCTCTCCAATGTCTCGAGGGGCATGTAACTTTTTCCCTGAGTAGCAGATCTTTTGGATCCGTGTAGCCTTTGTTCTGACTCTAAGCTTGGTAGCTAAAAGTCTATCTGCTCTTTTACCTTGGTAATAAAAAAGCTTCCGGAACTGAAGTAAAGATTCTTGTACCCTAATCATCTCCTTGTAGGTGATTTCAGATCTAATTTGGCCTATACGTGTGGCTAACGCTGGATTAGGATGACGTTTGTTTAGTATTTCTAGGGGTCTATGTTCCCCGAAGAGTTGAGCCAATGTGGCACCCCTCTCTCGCCGTAGTCGCGAAGCCCGTTTTAGGAAAGTCCCCCAGAGATAAGCCTTTAGGGTGGCCCAGAGAATAGTGTCATTAATTTGTTTGGTGTCATTAAGTTTAAGAAAGTCTTGTATGTCTGATGCGGTTTGTTGGGACCAAGGGTTTTTGATCAGGTAATCTGCTAGTCGCCAGGATCTCAGACAGCCTTCAGGGGGAAGCGGGTTAACAGTGGTTGTTACCATGTCATGGTCTGACCAGGGGCATATCACTATCCTCGCGAAACGTAACCTATCTAGGGTCCTAAGGGTCTGTAAACAGATAGTCTATGCGGGAGTATGAATGGTGTGCAGTAGAATAAAATGTGTAATCTCTCTCTGTTGTGTGTAGGCATCTCCAGATGTCAAAGTAATTGAGTCTCATTAAAAGATTATGGAATCTCCTAGATGGGAGACTGGTCACTTTGTCTGGGTCTGTGTCCCTGTGTGTGCGCCTGTCTATCATGTGATCCCAGGTGGCATTGAAGTTTCCTCCTGAGAGTACAGACCCTCGCTTTAACTGGTCCACTCTCTCCAAAAGCTGCCCTAGGAATGAGGTCTGGTGGGTGTTAGGGGCATAGACATTGACTAGGGTGAACATGGCATTGTTCAAAGAGCACACAATAATCAGGAATCTGCCTTCAGGGTCCCTTTCTATCGTGATGGGGTATATTTTATGTCTTGTCTAATGAGAATAGCCACTCCCCTTTTTTTATTAGTGTATGAAGCAGTCTCACAGTTTGGGTATAGGGTAGATCTAAGGGTGTGGGGGGACGGGTCAGTCCAGTGTGTCTCTTGAATGTAGGCAATTGCTACCTTATATTTTTTTAGTTGTCTTACCAGCAGGCTCCTTTTCGTGGGTGTATTTAGCCCCTTGGCATTCAGGGTGGAGAATGTCAACTCAGCCATAAAATGTCAGTTGGGACGTATAGTTGAAATCCCGATTATGGACCTGCTGCTGGGGGAAGTAAAAAGAGGGGAAGGGAAGTGAGAGGTTAAAGTAGAGATGTAGAAGAAAGGTTGAAAAAGAGGAAAATATCATATTTTGCTGTTCATTGTTGTGTTGAAAAAGAACATATCCAGGTTCTTTGTTATATTTTATAGCGTATCAGAATACAATATATTCCATGCTATTCTATCTCATAATGGTACATTAGGTTGGATACAATCTGGCATTTGAGTTCAAACAAGAAGTCAGCTACTTATTACAGTAATGTGCTTAGCCTTTAGAATTAATATTCATGTTTGTTGGGTACGCTGTAACTACTCAACCCAGTATGTGTGTAATATTATATACGATAGGCTTGCTTAGACAGATGCTGACTTTATATTTAAAATGTTTTATTTTGCCTTCTATTTCTGATAAGCTGAATAGTGCAGAACACATGATATATGGAGCTGCTCCCACACTTACCAAATCTTCTAGCCTTCTTACAACATTTTTCCCGCCATATCTTTAATAACATTTAAATCACAAATATAATATAATTGGTGACAAGAGACAACCTTGAGCCCAACATAAAATGTAACAATATAAATACTTAACTAAATATGATATATACAAATCTCAAGATGTTTAATGTTTCTGTATAACAAAACACTTTTGCAACATATTTACATTAATTATTTCCCCCCTTTTCATATAATTTATCTCTGAAACTTGAACAATTTTTAATTCCTAGAACTAAAACTGCACCCTGCTGACATATATCTGTCCCTAATTGACTTTAACTGATAGCAGCTGCTAAACAATGCACTCTATAATGACATTATAGCTTCAGCTAGCCTTGTTGTCTGCCGACTAAAGCTCAGATTGGCTCTTCCAAATAAGGCAACGGTGGGTGGAGTTTAGTTATTGATAAATAATTGCAGTAAAAAGGATGTTACTTTGTTTTAAAAACATGTAAGACTTGGCTGATATGTTGTTCTATAGCAACACAACAGAAATATATTGTAATTGCAAGTTATTTACTGTCTCTTTAATCCACTTCCAGATTTTATTTGAAAAGCCTTTCTTTCTAAAATATTATACATAAAATCATACACTACCCTCTCAAAAGCCTTCTCAAAGAAAATAGCTGCAACAGCAACCTATTACCCGGTCTCTCTACAATACCAATTCATATCATAACAAATCAATCTGTTTACACTCATTCCTGCTCTCCCCTTTATTTATTTTTAAATCACACAGCTAATTATATTTTTAATTATTCTGCCACCAATGTTATAGCCACTTATTATCAATATTCAATGTTTTAGTCCTCCAATTCTTTATTTATTTATCTACTATCTTATAAAGCATAGTGATGACGCTCTCTAGCAAAGACACTAATACTAAATTCATCCCTATTATTTCTCTACATTAACCAGCAACATCCTGTCCAAAAATATGCAAAAAGCAACCTTGATACTCCACAGGCAACTCCTGGAATTTTGAAATGTATCACAATTTCTTCAATTTCTTTCTTACATACATTTCTCTCAAGAACAACATACTCCTTTCTGATTCCATAACAACCACATCTAATAATTCATGTTTAAATTGCTTTCATCCCTAGGTTTTTCAGCTTACAACTAACTATTAAACTGACATATTTTGCTAAAAGCTCACTCTACCCCTTTTACTTTATAGGCATTCTGTTATATATCTATCCTTTTTTTTTTCTCTTTTCTTTTCTTTTTTTTTTAAGAAAAATCTTCTTGTGCACTTTTCATACTACCCTGTTTTCCAAATTCTAGCTTGAAACAGAATCTTCATATTTAACCCACAATGCATTTTCTAGAAAACATTTTTTTATCTTCTAATAAATTGGTCTGTTCATCCAAACAACAATCTCTTGATGCATGCAAATATTGTAACCTTGTGTTTCATGCCTCATAATTTTTACTGTCCCTATGTGTTTTCTCACAGTTTTACTTAGTAAAAAGATTTGTTACACATTTTACCCACCATGCTAGAATATTGTGGGCACATTAATTTAAATATTTAAAGGGTCATGATACCCAAATGTTGAAACACTTGAAAGTGATGCAGTATAGGTGTAAAAAGCTGACTAGAAAATATCACCTGAACATCTCTATGTAAAAAAGAAAGATATTTTACCTCAAAAGTTCCTCAGTAGCCACATCCCACTGTAAAGGACTTCTAAGCAGCAAATCAATATGTCTGTCCCGGGACAGCTAAGGGAGTGAGCTTTCGTGCACACTCATATTATTTCCCTATTCAGTTTAATGAAGTTTATTATGAAATCTCATGAGAGTTAAGTCAAATCTCTAGAGATCACAGTTAAAGAGTTAATGACCTCATCACTGTTGATGCTGATTGGCTGCTATTAATTTCTTTTTTTTTTTTTTTTTTTACCTGCCGCTGGGCAGCAGCTGAGTATAACTTTTTACACAGAACTTACTCTGCTGAGCTGAGGAAGCTGTGAGGTAAAATATCTTCCTTTTTTATATAGAGATGCCCAGGTGATATTTTCCTGTCAGCTTTTTACAGTTATACTGCATCAGTTTCAAGTGATTTAGCATATGCGTATTATGTCCCATTAACATTCCAATTTTCTTCACATACAGGACAAATTGTATTCTTATATTAAATAGATATTTCTAAATATATCTATATATACCTATATATCCATATATACATATAAAATATGGGTAATGCACTTCGGGTTTTACACTTTAGATGTAATGCTTGTGAGCACCAAGGCCTGTTTTGCAGTATCATGGATGTGTACCAATTCCAGATTGAGAGTGCAGTCCATTTCTGTGTTTCCGTCCTACGGCTGTAGGTCCTTTACTTGCAACACAATGATTCTGAAGCTGCATCATAAATTAGGCCCATAGTGTGCTTATTTCCTTCTAAATACAGGGAGAGTCCACAGCTGCAGTCATTACTTGTGGAAATACACAACCTGGCCACCAGGAGGAGGCAAAGACACCCCAGCCAAAGGCTTAATTACCTCCCCCACTTCCCTCATCCCCTAGTCATTTGTTTCCTTTTGTCACAGGAGGTTGGCAGAGAAACGTCAGAAGTTTTTCGGAGTAGTTCCTTAGGAAGGGTATCTGCCCTTCGGGATGGAACTGGAGTTTTAAGTGGTCTTGTCAGCCTCTCAGTGAGAGCATTGATTAAAGTTAGAGTCTGGAGATACAGGGAGAGTCTTTCTGCGAAACCATCCAGACTCATATAAACTGCTCCTATAAGCAATCAGCATTGACAAGTTTTGCTGCCTGTTTTCTTCACTCAAGTCCATGTCAGTGGCGCTGCTACTATCTGTCAAACTTGAAGAACCGTGTTGCTGTTCCAAGAAATAAATTCCGGTAAGATCATTTAATTTTTTACACACATGTTAACGATAGAAGACAGGGTCTCAGTGGGGCTACTTTATCTTTATGGAATTCAGGGTTAATATCTCCTGAGGGGGATTATTGAACAGTGGGGTCTAGTTAATCATGTTTGTTATGTGATTTTGACTGTGTATGTGTAGGAGACATTTTGGGATCATAGGCTGATATGGAACATCCAAGTTATAGATCTGCACAGTTTTATTAAGCTGGCAAGCTTTTCCTTAGCAGGGGCAGTCCTGCATGAGGCACCATGTGACTGGGAGTAGTCATGTCTTGTTTTCCATTTCCGATTACTCAGCGAGGGGCTGCAGAGAAGAGTTAATTTATCTACCTGTCTGGGTCATAGGAGGTGGTGAGTGCCCCAGCCATTGGGGGTTTAAGGTGCCAGTTGTTTTTTTGGCTAAAAATTTTAATTAGAATTATGGAGGATTCTGATATTCTAGAGGATTCCTCTGATACAGATTTTGATACCTGCGTATATTGTGAGGAGGCCCGGGTAGACCAGCCCTCTTAATTATGTTCCGTATGCTGCAATAGGGTGTTCTCTTCAAACAATGTTGAGATGTTAGAGACCACTGAGCCGTCTACCTCTGAGGATTCCTCGCCCCGCGATTTGCCCTAGAATCTTCTCCTACACATGCAGTTCCCCTAAGTACCATTACAACTTCGTCTGAGGGAGACTTTTTCCCACCGGAGGTTACTGCGCATTTTCGCATGGCCATCTCTATGGCTTTAGCGAGTTTGCCTCTTCCTGCTACGTGCAAGCAAAGGGTTAATCCGTGCTCTCCTACCAATGGGCCGTTGTGTAAAATGACGATTGTGCCTGATCAGTCATCTAGGGATGGAGTTACCTCTGAGTCTTTAGAGGTAGAAACTCTTCGATCTGAGTCGCCTGATTTGACTCCTCCAACTGAGGAGGATTTGGCATTTAGATTTAGAATGGCACGCCTGCGTTTACTTCTGAGTGAGGTTTTGGCGATGTTAGAGGTTCCCAGTCCTGATCCGTCAGGTGGATCTCAGCCCTCTAAATCAGATAACAATCTTGATTAGACCAGTGGAGAGGGTTGGATCCTCTTCTTTATCGTCTATATCAGAGCTTTCCAAACTTTTCATGTTGATGACACACTTTTTAGACCTACATCATTTCGTGACACGGTAATTCAGTTGTACTAGCAAAAAGGAGGTTTTCATAATATTTGGTGGAATATTAGATAAAGACACGCGCATTTCATCATCAAGCATTTTTAAGCTTCCACTTCTTATCCATATATCAAGAGCAGGAGCAGCAATGTACTACTGGGAGCTAGCTGCAAAAAAACCCACTGACTTCTGACTTCAGCTCAGCGTTTAAGCTGCCACCTTCAGAGCTCTGCGAGTTGCACTGATTACTGCCCGCACTGCAAACACACTGCTGTCCCACTCACTGGCTACACTTGCAGTCACAAGCCAATTAAGGAGACTACACATGCAGTCAGGAGCCAATGTGCCGCCAAATCCGCCAATGGTAATCGTTTCAGTTCCCACTGAGCTGTGCCAATTGGTTAAGATGATCTGTGACCCACTAAGTATCAATCACGTGTCAACTTTGTGATATGCGTAGCAAGCAGGTGGAAAGTCAGAAACCAAAAACAATTTAAAAAAAATAAATATTAAATTTAAAAATTTGCGCTGAAGCAGGGACACACCTACACACTGCTGCCGACACACAGTTTGGAAAGCACTGGTCTATATGTATATAGTTATAGAATCCCAGTCCCGAGCTCTAGGGGGGGTTGTGTTGTATAACAGTCAGGACCTGTTTGTTTTAGTTTGCACACCCTTTTGACGTCCCTTTTTGTGCGTTTACCTATTTTAATTTCTAATCTGTTTTGGATAGTTTTTGTTTTAGAGCTTGGGGTTCTTGTGGAAACTCTTTTTAGGAAGAGGTTTTGTCACTTGGGATGTTTTTTGTTATATCGACTTTGATGATCGTGATGGTTGGAGTCTTCTGAAGGAAGCTTCTAGGTCTCTGTTCGGTATGATGATTCCCTGGATTATCTAGAGCTAAACATTTAAGCCTCTGAGCTTATTTTCTTTATTTTGTTTATTCTCAGTTTTCCTAGCACTGCTGGAACTTAAGAATTTGCAATTTGTTTATGTTTTTTTATGACAAGACATTTTGTACCCTTGATGACGGGCAGGACCTGTTTTGAGTAATAGTTACGTCCTTTTTTTTCCCTTCTACTCTAGAGAAGGAGCTCTTTTCTAGTTATTCTGGTCCAGGCAGAGCAGGTCCATCTATACTGTAGGACAGGCAGGACCTGTCTCAGGTTCTTCTGGATGGGCTCTTGATGCTGGATCATATGGGTCCAGGGGTCCTAGAGGCCGGAGTTGAGTTTTTCATTCCGTCTTTCTAGACTAGGTGACTTTAGGAGTCTTGTCCCGGTACTCTTCGCAGTGTCATTACACTGTTGGTGACTGGTCCAATAAGGGGATGGGTTTCCTGTCTTTTTTGGGTCCGAGGATTTTTAAGCATAGCTTATTAGATCTCTTTGTTCAGAGAGAATACACATTTTCTCTAGCTGTATTTAGGAAGAAATATATATTTCCTGTCTAGAGCAGCCCAGTGTAGCCTGCTGGTTATCTCTGTGGCTTTGCAACTCGAAAATTGATGGTTCGAATCCTGCTGCTGACGCTGGATGTCCATTTAAAACATCCTTGTTTAAGCAGGTCTGGTTCTTAGGGACCATTTTCTTCCGGAACCTCGCTTGGATCCTACATTTTTTTGGGGGGATCTGGGGTTTAATGTGGCAGTAGCCTGTTTTTAGGTGTTGCAGTGGCTCCCGAGTCTTGGCGGTTCTGTTTTTTCCAGCGTCTGCTAGTAGACCTTTTGGGATTTGCTTCCTGCCATTTCCATCCTCAGAGGTGGTCCTAGACCTGAGTTCTGGTGTTGGCACCAGGTTGGATCCTTTGGATGTGGCTTGGCCTGTCAGACAAGAAGGCTCTTTGCCTTAGAGCTTACAAAGTTAGAATTACTTCATCGGGTTCTACCCTCCAATTCACCTTCAGGCCATTGTTGGCGTTGTGATGGGGGGTGATGGATTCAGCCCAGGCTGAATCTTCAACATAGCATTGGGTTTTTGTCTCTGTTTTAGCAGTCCTTTTGGATTACCGATTGGATAGTTGTTCTCCAGTGCTCGGTCCAGATCTCCCGGTGTTGGGGATTTTAATCCTAATTCCCCTGGAGAAGTTTTCTCTTGGTCTCTTCCCTGTCAGCAGGGTGAGAGTGTTTTCTGGGGTATGTGGATCAGAATTTTCCTTCCAATTATCCTTTTTTTTTTTTTTTAGTAGAGCATTTTGCTATGAGGTCTAGTCTTCTGGGTCCATGCCAGTCAGGACCTCTTGGTTAGTGGATTATTTCGGAGTTAGTGAGTTCCTCCTGCGTAGATGGGAGGGTCTTAAATTTGGTGGTGGTCGGAGGCTATCCATTATCTGAGTGTGCTCTTCCAGAACGGATGTTCCTTGCGATCATCCGTTTAATTTGACTATCCAGAGGTTTTTGAATGTGTATCTGAGGAAAGCAGATCAAGTTTCTCAGCTGAGGTCCGCAGGACTAAGTGGCCTAAGGGATTAGTTCCCGGCCTAGCAAGCTGTAGGCTTGGAGTTTGAATCCTGCTGTGGCAGTTTTCTTAATTCTGAGAAGTCCTATTTTAATCTTCTTTTCAGCCATGTCACTCTTTTTTGAGGACGGCTTGATCCTATCTGGAGTGGGCGTCAGTGAGACTGTTGCTCTAATTTTGCCCGCAAGTTCGTAATCCCGGTTTAGAGGCTCGCTGCCATGAGAGTTTCCTTGTTGTAGGGATCTACCGGGTCAGGGTCTCTTTGCATCTTGGAATCTTTTCTTCCGGGGGGGGGGGGGGGGCCCTAGCCAAGAGAAGGTTTTTTTCTGAAGGGTTTCAGTCCTATCCTTCAGCTCGTACCTGGTTCCTCATCACCTATTTTAGGCGTGGAAGACTCCCTCTTTTTTTATCAGGAGGAGCTAGCTTGTCCTGACTCTCTTCTGGATCCTGGAATATTCTTTTTCTCCTCTAGAATGAGCTGGTGAAGGGTTTGTCTATCTAGTTCTTGTGCGAAGGAGCAGCCTGCAAGGATAACCTGTTGGTTAGCTTGGCTGTCTGGCAAGCGGAATGTTGCAGATGAATACCAGCTGTGATTCCATTATCTGGTATGTGTTTTTGCAAGCAGTTTTTGCTCTTTGTGTTCCAGAGGTTCATTGACCTTCTAGGTGTTCAGTTGTTTTTGCTAGGGCACTGCCTGCGGCAGGGTCGGCAAGTCAGTTCCTTGCTCCTTTTGGGGTTGGATCTGTCCTTCAGGAGTTGCATTGGGTTACCTTTGTACCTGTACAGGAGGTGGTCTTTGAATTCTTATTCAAGGACCCATTTCGTCTGTAGATTGTTTTTCTACATGTCAGAGTTTCTGTGTTGCAATTTGCAATACATTCTCCCTTCTAATAAGGCTATCCAAGTTTTTCTCCCTAGGATTGTCGTATTCCTTGTCCAAATGGGAAGAAGTTCTTTCTTTTTTGGGGAATCTTACCTTGAGGTTTCTGTTGGACTTCTTCAGAATAGACAGATTTTTCCTTTATGTTATTCATATCTGGGGAGTGCAAGGTTTTGGAAGCTGATTAACTTCCTCCTTGTTGGTGGAGGAGTGTTTTTCGCTGGTTCTAGGTGACAGCAGGACATGAGCCTCCTCAGAGGTTTATGGCTCAGTTTGAGTGCAGTGTCCTCTTTTAGGGTCTCTGACATGAGATCCTATGGTTCTGATTGTTGGGCAGCTGCTTGGTCCTCCTAACATTCTTATTATTTTTATTTTTTTTGCTTCTATCAAGGAAGCCTTTGGGAGTTTGGTTTTCTTGCAGGCTGTGGTGCCCTCAGGTTGGGCCGCCTTATTTGTACCATCCCGTTAGCATTTAGTGTCCTCTGTAGCTTGGGCATAATTTCCCACAAGTAATGAATGCGGCTGTGGACTCTCCCTGTATTTAGAAGGAAAACATAAATTATGACTTAACAGATATTTTCCTTTCCGTCAATACAGGGAGAGTCCACAGTTCCGGCCTGTGCTCTCTTGTGGGCGGCCCTAAATTTAAATTGTTTTCTTCTGGCACATTTTTCACCTACTGTTCCTTGTTCCCTCGACAGAATGACTGGGGATGAGGGAAATGGGGGAGGTATTTAAGCCTTTGGCTGGGGTGTCTTTGCCTCCTCCTGGTGGCCAAGTTCTGTATTCTCACAAGTAATGAATGCAGCTGTGGACTCTCCCTGTATCAAAGGAAAGGAAATTATCTGGTAAGTCATAATTTATGTTTTTACTTAACTACTTAATGACCAATGACACAATTATTCTATCCTTGAACCATCAAGTAAACTTAATCTGTCTTCTTAAGGGGTTTTCTGTAAACATCACATATAAGAAAATCCTTACATATTATGATATTTTGCTGTATAAGGAGGTGTATGAACTCCTTACAGTTTTTTATTTTACTGTACAGCATTTGAAACCTGGAACCACTCATATGAGAAAAGAGCCTGAGGTGTCAGGGGTTGTGACCCATGCCTCCGTTTTGGTAATGTTGGCAGTGTTGAACACTCAGACATGGAGGTACCAGGAAGATCAGGACTAAACTGCCTCCTGGTTGTAAGGTAGTTATGTGATTTTTATATTTAAAGTTGCACATGTATACATCTATTAAAAAAAAAAAGATTGATAACTGTAAAGGTTATAAAGTAATCATGCTTGTGTTTTAAGACATGTCCCAGTTCTCAAACGTGTTCTTTCAAATGTTATTTTTTTATTCAGGGTATTGTTGTTATTGTTTATATAATTGTTTTGGTCTTGTTGTTATTGTTTGGTCTATTTTTCATCTGTCTAATTTTTTATTTATAAATATATCTTAAGGTATAAAGGTATTTTCTGTGTGTTAAGACATGTCTTCTGAAGTATCCTTTAATAAAAAGGCTTTAATTTATTTGTAAATACAAATGTAAGGGCAAATATGCAATTTATAATTCATTGTCTGTACGTAATAAAAGCAGCACAGTATATGTGTGTCTTGTCTTCCCAGATGAAAACAGTAACTTCTGATATTCAAAGTGTTAAGATAATTGTCTTTGTTACTAAGGGTCCATTAAACACCCTTTGGGGTTTAATTCGATTTTTTATCCTTGGCACAATGCAATAAAGTGGTGAAGATTGAAAGGGATGCAGGGTTAGGATGCAACATAATTAAAATGCAGGGTTAACATTTGAAAAGTGTTGAAAGCTTGTATACCCTTTATTGCAGGAAAGGAGAAACACATTGCAAGGCATTGCATTCCTATCTTGCAGCTACATGGTTAAGCTTCATACAAAACAGTAATTCAAAAACGAGAAGAGGCACCGGGTAATTTCACAAACAAAAACGTCCTTTATTAAAGTGTTAAAACAGGAGACACTTCGGAAAAAGCCTTAATCCTCAAGGGCAAAGGTGGAGTGGAGGTACCCCACGTACCCTGGTGCTGACATGTTTCGGCAAATGCCGTAATCGTAGCTGAGGGTGTAAGCTTGTTTGCTTATTTAAAGACACAAATCACATGTGATAGGTTAAAAAACTAATGTGCTACGTGGGTGACACCCACCTCCACCTGTAGTATATATATATGCCCTAATCTAGGATGTAATACCATACTATTCACTTTATGCATAATTTTATCTGTCACATATGTTAACCAAATTAATACTATATTAGTAATATCATTCACTAAACATTCCTTGTCATGTATATGAATGTGAAAACGCAAAAATTGAAAAACAGTTTAGTAATTAATTATGAATGATGAAATTAAAAATAAAAATAAAAATAAAGATAAAAAATAATACATATATATGGACCTGTAAGATGACACTATACAGGAGGCACCAGAGAGTTATTTTTATCAACTTACACTAAATGGCATTTTTGCATATAACTATATTTTACTTTAGTGTGCTTACATTAGGATATATTAAATCACTTTCTAAGCCATGTGTGTAGTTACCTAGGGGGAAGTTTATCCATAAATTTATATACACATACATATACTTATAAGCATGTATCAGCATTATAGTGTTTTGTCTTGAATACACAGGTTAACACCAGAAATTAATTAAATCATATTCAGAGTTTAGCCCTTTGGGCACTCTGGTGTGCAACCTGTGTATCCAAAACACCTCCCTTTTGAGGAGCAAATTCTCCCTATCACCTCCCCTATTATGTGTGTTTACCACTTCAATAATTGTCCATGACAATGTCCCTGGATCCTTATTGTGTTTTATCTTGAAGTGATTCACTAGGGGGGTAGTGAGTTTGCCTTGCTTAATGTCATTTATATGTTCCCTTATCCTGGTTCTGACTTGTCGAGACGTTTGACCTGTGTATTGAACGTCACATGTGTCGCAGCTGAGGAGATAGACTGCATACGTGGACCTACAATTGAAGAGCGCCCTATGTGCAAATGTCTCTCCTGAATAGGCACTCCTAAATATATTTCCTAATTTTGCATGCCCACAAGCTATGCAGCTGCTAAAATTACACTTGTAAACTCCTTTATACCTTAACCAAGAGGATGTATTTATTTCATCTTGTTTTAATTGTGTGGGGGCTACATAATTGCCTATGGTTTTGCCTCTTCTAAAGGCAAACCTCACCCTTTGTGTGGCAATATGTGCAAGTTCGTCATCAGCCTTCAGCATTGTCATATGCTTGCGTATAATATTGCACACCTGGTAATATTGCCTACTGAACTGAGTAACAAAAGTTAACTGTTCAGATTTAGTATCACATAAGGAATGTTTCTCGCTAAGTAGGGTGGTCCTTTTTATGGCCCTTACTTCCTCACGTGCCCTACATATATCCTGTTTGGGGTACCCTCTCTCTTGAAACTTGGTAACTAGTTCAGTTTCATGCTTGAGGTGTTCACTATCTCGGGTACAATTCCTCTTAACCCTGGTGAACTGACCCTTCAAGACTGACTTGAATACCTGTTTCGGGTGACTGCTATGGGCATGTAAGAGAGTGTTTCTAGTTATTGGTTTTCTATAAAGCTCTACCTTAACATGTTCTGATTTTACACCATGAAGGGTAACATCCAAAAAAAAAAAAAAAAATTATCTCTAACTTTTGATGAATGTTGTGATGTGGTGGACCTAGAGTCACTACACAGAGAGAACTATTGTGGTGATATGAATTCTGCCCACACCAATACCATTGGTCCCAAATTCAGAGGTGCATCCAAATTTTGCCCCATTCAGTCGAGGGGACCCATCCTGGAAAAATTCCAGCGAAGGGTGGAGGAAGATTTAAATAAATTGGCATACACCTCTGGCTATGGAACTAAAGGTAATCTTAGTGCTAAGGAAAGAAAAGCACTTAAAGATCTAAGTGATAATAAGAATTTGGTGGTGAGGGCGGCTGACAAGGGGGGATCCGTTGTCTTAATGGATAGGGTATTCTTTATCAAAGAAGCCCTACGGCAACTCAATGATCCTAAACAATATACCATATTGGATTTTGACCCTACAACTAGGTTCCTAAAGGAACTTTCACACCTGATTGATGATGGGATGGAAGGGGTTTTTTTTGATGAAGGCACTAGTGATTATCTATACAACAGTAACCCTAGAATTCCTACCTTCAATCTTCTCCCTAAGGTGCATAAGTCCTTGGAGAATGTTGAGGGTAGGCCCATCATCAGCGGGATTGGTTCTATGTTGGAACCATTATCCAGATGGTTAGACTCCCTTCTACAACCCCTAGTGGGGGAACTCCTCAGTCACCTGAGGGATACTAAACAACTTCTTATAGAGATAGAAAAGATTTCTTGGAGGGAGGGCTATGGCTGGCTTTCAGTGGATGTTAAGTCACTATATTCATCAATTCCACATAGCTCAGGTTTGGAAGCCATAGCCTTCTTTCTAAAAAGATCTACAGAATACAGTGATGATTTCATTAGGTTTGTTGTCAGGGTCACCGAATTCCACCTCACACACAACTTTTTTGTGTTTGAGCACATATTTTATCTCCAGCGGTGTGGCACAGCCATGGGAGCAAAATTTGCTCCCTCTTACGCCAACCTATATATGGGTTGGTGGGAGCTGTGCCACATCTATGGGGATAGAAACAGACAAAGAGGTAAAATTGTTTATTATCGTCGATATATAGACGATCTGCTCTTTGTCTGGGATGGAAGTGAGGAGGAAGCTGAGATATTTGCAGAATATTTGAACATTAACAAGGCTGGCCTACAGTTCACCCATGAATATGGATCTACTAGCATCAATTTTTTGGATGTTACCCTTCATGGTGTAAAATCAGAACATGTTAAGGTAGAGCTTTATAGAAAACCAATAACTAGAAACACTCTCTTACATGCCCATAGCAGTCACCCGAAACAGGTATTCAAGTCAGTCTTGAAGGGTCAGTTCACCAGGGTTAAGAGGAATTGTACCCGAGATAGTGAACACCTCAAGCATGAAACTGAACTAGTTACCAAGTTTCAAGAGAGAGGGTACCCCAAACAGGATATATGTAGGGCACGTGAGGAAGTAAGGGCCATAAAAAGGACCACCCTACTTAGCGAGAAACATTCCTTATGTGATACTAAATCTGAACAGTTAACTTTTGTTACTCAGTTCAGTAGGCAATATTACCAGGTGTGCAATATTATACGCAAGCATATGACAATGCTGAAGGCTGATGACGAACTTGCACATATTGCCACACTAAGGGTGAGGTTTGCCTTTAGAAGAGGCAAAACCATAGGCAATTATGTAGCCCCCACACAATTAAAACAAGATGAAATAAATACATCCTCTTGGTTAAGGTATAATGGAGTTTACAAGTGTAATTTTAGCAGCTGCATAGCTTGTGGGCATGCAAAATTAGGAAATATATTTAGGAGTGCCTATTCAGGAGAGACATTTGCACATAGGGCGCTCTTCAATTGTAGGTCCACGTATGCAGTCTATCTCCTCAGCTGCGACACATGTGACGTTCAATACACAGGTCAAACGTCTTGACAAGTCAGAACCAGGATAAGGGAACATATAAATGACATTAAGCAAGGCAAACTCACTACCCCCCTAGTGAATCACTTCAAGATAAAACACAATAAGGATCCAGGGACATTGTCATGGACAATTATTGAAGTGGTAAACACACATAATAGGGGAGGTGATAGGGAGAATTTGCTCCTCAAAAGGGAGGTGTTTTGGATACACAGGTTGCACACCAGAGTGCCCAAAGGGCTAAACTCTGAATATGATTTAATTAATTTCTGGTGTTAACCTGTGTATTCAAGACAAAACACTATAATGCTGATACATGCTTATAAGTATATGTATGTGTATATAAATTTATGGATAAACTTCCCCCTAGGTAACTACACACATGGCTTAGAAAGTGATTTAATATATCCTAATGTAAGCACACTAAAGTAAAATATAGTTATATGCAAAAATGCCATTTAGTGTAAGTTGATAAAAATAACTCTCTGGTGCCTCCTGTATAGTGTCATCTTACAGGTCCATATATATGTATTATTTTTTATCTTTATTTTTATTTTTATTTTTATTTTTAATTTCATCATTCATAATTAATTACTAAACTGTTTTTCAATTTTTGCGTTTTCACATTCATATACATGACAAGGAATGTTTAATGAATGATATTACTAATATAGTATTAATTTGGTTAACATATGTGACAGATAAAATTATGCATAAAGTGAATAGTATGGTATTACATCCTAGATTAGGGCATATATATATACTACAGGTGGAGGTGGGTGTCACCCACGTAGCACATTAGTTTTTTAACCTATCACATGTGATTTGTGTCTTTAAATAAGCAAACAAGCTTACACCCTCAGCTACGATTACAGCATTTGCCGAAACATGTCAGCACCAGGGTACGTGGGGTACCTCCACTCCACCTTTGCCCTTGAGGATTAAGGCTTTTTCCGAAGTGTCTCCTGTTTTAACACTTTAATAAAGGACGTTTTTGTTTGTGAAATTACCCGGTGCCTCTTCTCGTTTTTGAATTACTGCCTGATTGGATATGCTCAAAGGCACGGGTACTCACACACACATCCTGAGCAGCAGTGAATCACCCCTGTAAGGCACGGTACTTTGCTGGAACAACGGTCTCCCTTGGCCGTGGACTCTCCTCACCTGCAGGATCCTTCCGCTCCCAGCTGTGACGTCACAGAGTTCCGGATTGACCGCACACACGCTGAGACGCTGTAGGGACCCACGCCGCGGCTCGACCTCCTGGCTATCGCTGTGGATGCACAGAATTCAGAGGGGATCTGGAGCAAGGAAGTTTCAAGGTGGGTCCCCAGAATCAGCGCCACATCAGAAAACCATTTGCAGGTCGTATGTATGCATACAGAACTTTCTGGGGGCTTTTGTGATGTGATGAGATTTGAAGCAGGTGTTATACACTAGGGGTGCATTCACAAATAAGCCACTACAACAATACGCTCACAGGTGCTGCAAACTCTCTCTAATATTCATACAAAACACACACATACCACACACTCTCATATAACACACACATAACACACGCTCTCATACAACACACACACTTACCACACACTCTCATGCAACACACACATACCACACACTCATACAACACATTCTTATACAACACACACACAAGTCATGACCCAGTAAACATGATGTTGCGACCCAGGAATGGGTCACGACCTGTGGCTTGAAGAACCCTGCTCTAGTGTCCCTGGAATGCAAACAGATTGGCAGTTTATCACTTTGAGTGCTAAGTACTTTCCTACCTAGGTGCTAAGCTGTGCAAAGGTTTTTTGTGTGTTTTTTTTAACTTTTATTTTTTTAACTTTTTTTTTTTTTCTTTTTCCAGATCACCAAGAATTACACTGTTGGAAAGGTTTAGATGCCTGAGATACAGGCTTCTAAGCAGCATGCCCCCTTTTCCTATACTTAACATTGTTAAGTTTAAATAAAGTTGAGCGGTGACGTCATCACGTCATTGCGGGTGACGTCACTGCACATAATACGAAGCCCAGACAATGCCTGTCACTATACAGGCCCAATCGCTGGGGTAGGAACGGGTGGGAGCTCCCATATCTCCCTCATGGTGGGAGAGTGCTAGCGACGGTTGTTAGCACCTGAGTGGGAAACTCTGCAACGGCTCAGAGCCGTCGTTAGCACTCAACGGGTTAAAGGGCCATGATAACCGAATGTTGAAACATTCGTTGGCGGGTGGGAGCTTACGTGGGAGGCGGGTGGGCGGCCATCGATGCTGTGTGTGGAGTGGAGGGGGGCGGGATTGGGGGCGGGACCTACGGGGGCGCGCACGGGAGCGCACGCGTGCACGGGGGGGGGTGTTGGGCGGGCGCGTGCACGGGCGGGAGCGGGTGGGAGAAAAAAAAAAGTGCAAAGTAAAAAAATAAAAATAAATTTTCAGTATTATAAATCTAATCTAAGGGATCTGGAAGGGGTTGGGGGTTGGTCTTGGTGGGGGGCGGAGCTACGCTACAGAAAAGGGATTTTTTTTTAAAGAAAAGCCACACTTTTTTACAAAACTGGGTACTGGCAGACAGCTGCCAGTACCCAAGATGGCGCCCATTAAGGCAGGGGGGAAGGGCTAGAGAGCTGTTTTGGTGGGGGATCAGTGAGGTTGGGGTCTAAGGGGGGATCCTACACATCAGCATATGTAAATATGCTTCTTTTTTTTTTTTTAAAAGGGCCAAATACCTTTTATTTTAGTACTGGCAGAGTTTCTGCCAGTACTTAAGATGGCGGGGACAATTGTGGGGTGGGGGAGGGAAGAGAGCTGTTTGGGAGGGATCAGGGGGTCTGATGTTTCAGGTGGGAGGCTGAGCTCTACACTAAAGATAAAATTAACCCTGCAAGCTCCCTACAAGCTACATAATTAACCCCTTCACTGCTAGCCATAATACACGTGTGATGCGCAGCAGCATTTAGAGGCCTTCTAATTACCAAAAAGCAATGCCAAAGCCATATATGTCTGCTATTTCTGAACAAAGGGGATCCCAGAGAAGCATTTACAACCATTTGTGCCATAATTGCACAAGCTGTTTGTAAATAATTTCAGTGAGAAACCTAAAATTGAGAAAAAAATTACATTTTTTTTAAATTTGATCGCATTTGGCGGTGAAATGGTGGCATGAAATATACCAAAATTGGCGTAGATCAATACTTGGGGTTGTCTACTACACTACACTAAAGCTAAAACTACCCCAAAAAGCTCCCTACATGCTCCCTAATTAACCCCTTCACTGCTGGGCATAATACACGTGTGGTGCGCAGTGGCATTTAGCTGCCTTCTAATTACCAAAAAGCAACGCCAAAGTCATATATGTCTGCTATTTCTGAACAAAGGGGATCCCAGAGAAGAATTTACAACCATTTATGCCATAATTGCACAAGCTGTTTGTAAATAATTTCAGTGAGAAACCAAAAGTTTGTGAAAAAATTTGTGAAAAGTGAACGATTTTTTGTATTTGATTGCATTTGGCAGTGAAATGGTGGCATGAAATATACAAAAATGGGCCTAGATCAATACTTTGGGTTGTCTACTAAAAAAAAATATATACATGTCAATGGATATTCAGAGATTCCTGAAAGATATCAGTGTTCTAATGTAACTAGCGCTAATTTTGAAAAGAAATGGTTTGGAAATAGCAAAGTGCTACTTGTATTTATGGCCCTATAGTTTACAAAAAAAGCAAAAAACATGTAAACATTGGGTATTTCTAAAATCAGGGCAAAATTTAGAAACTATTTAGCATGGGTGTTTTTTGGTGGTTGTAGATGTGTAACAGATTTTGGGGGTCAAAGTTAGAAAAAGTGTGTTTTTTTCCATTTTTTCCTCATATTTTATATTTTTTTTTATAGTAAATTATAAGATATGATGAAAATAATGGTATCTTTAGAAAGTCCATTTAATGGCGAGAAAAACGGTATATAATATGTGTGGGTACAGTAAAAGAGTAAGAGGAAAATTACATCTAAACACAAACATCTCAAAAATGTAAAAATAGCCTTGGTCCCAAACGGACAGAAAATGGAAAAGTGCTGTAGTCATTAAGGGGTTAATGAAGTTTACTATGAAATCTCATGAGAGTTAAGTCAAATCTCTAGAGATCACAGTAAAAGAGTTCATGACCTCATCAATGTTGATGCTGATTGGCTGCTATTAATTTCTTTTTTTTTTTTTTTTTTAACCTGCCGCTGGGCAGCAGCTGAGTATAACTTTTTACACAGAACTTACTCTGCTGAGCTGATGAGATTGTGAGATAAAGTATCTTCCTTGTTTACATAGAGATGCCCAGGTGATATTTTCCTGTCAGCTTTTTACAGTTATACTGCATCAGTTTCAAGTGATTCAGCATATGAGTATTATGTCCCTTTAAATGCTGTAAAACACCTAATTTATGTGCAGATCTAATGTTTTTTTTGATTTCTGATGCATATATTAAAAAAAAAAAAATAATAATAACTTAATGTACCTTTAAGGTGTGGCATTTTAATCATAGGATTTGTACCTTTTTATTTTTATTATATTTTTAATTATGCTAATGCAATGTATTTTAACAAATTCTAATGTCAAGCTTTAATAAATAATTAGAGCAATATTTCAGCTAATCTACATGTATGCTACTTACGTCATTTTAAGGACCTAAAAGTGCAAAAAAAAATGTTACAATAAGTTAGAGCATTTTATTGTACTTTTGCTTACATATAACTGTGCAAATTGAAAAGTTTCTTATAAATGCACACTTTTAACCATTCAAGTTTAATTTTGGCTTTCATGTTCCTTTAAAGGTCAAATTTGAAATGCTCAACTGTGAGTTTCAAATGTTAATGCAAGTAGTTTTAGAATATATATAAAAAAAATAGCTTATTTTATCAGCTATTACTGCCTTCTTTAAGTGATAAATCTTAAAGTGCCCTCGGCCTACTGCTTGTATGGGAAGTATGCAAATTTTCACTCGCACATACTGTCATGGGACACATCATATTACTGGTTGGTAGTTGCAGGCACGTTAATTGTTTTCATTAAAGAAGCTAATTAAGGATTTGTTTTGTGTTTGTTTTTTCCCCAAGATTCTGTAAGAATGCTACAAGTAAAACTGTAAAAAGAGTAGACCAAATTTCAAATATTTATTTTAACGTGACTGTTTTCTGTGTTCCCCTAGACATTAACAAAAAATGTGTAATTTCTAATATAACAACTTGCAGAACGTAATTTCTCTGTTTTAGGTGCTGTTTTTCATGAGATGTATAGGTTCGTCTTGCTGGTTAGAGGGGTTTTTATGTGTTCATTTCAAGGTGGATAGCAGATGGAATCCAGCTGTTTTTCAGTCGGTAGAACATGTTCTTATAGCTTGCTATTGAGCACTGGGATTTCATACTTACCCCAGTGGAATATTAGGTTATAAGTTGCATTGCACAATCCCTTTGAAAGCTTTTTAAAAATATAATTATGTACTGCAATTTGTGTTCATTGTGTGGATTATAGTGCAAATCTGTAAACATTTTCACTTAATTGTTTCCATTTCAGTATTTTGGGTAAATACTGTACTGCTGTTTGTGTTTTGACTAGATAGAGTTAATTGAGAAAATAGCTTTGTTTCTGTAATAATATCAATAAAAGCATTTGTATATAGCTAAAGAAAGCCTACACAATGTGCATAACACAGGATAAATATATGTCAACTGAAAAGTTCTTTTGATCTGACGTCTTAGAAACCTTTAACAAATACGACCACAACCTGGGATAAAAATAGAGTATAGGACATACAGATAACAAGTTTTCTCCAACATTGGTGTGTCCGGTCCACGGCGTCATCCTTACTTGTGGGAATATCTCTTCCCCAACAGGAAATGGCAAAGAGTCCCAGCAAAGCTGGCCATATAGTCCCTCCTAGGCTCCGCCCACCCCAGTCATTCTCTTTGCCGTTGCACAGGCAACATCTCCACGGAGATGGTTAAGAGTTTTTTGGTGTTTAAATGTAGTTTTTTATTCTTCTATCAAGTGTTTGTTATTTTAAAATAGTGCTGGTATGTACTATTTACTCTGAAACAGAAAAGGATGAAGATTTCTGTTTGTGAGAGGAAGATGATTTTAGCAGACAGTAACTAAAATCGATTGCTGTTTCCACATAGGACTGTTGAGATGAAGTAACTTCAGTTGGGGGAAACAGTTAGCAGACTTTTCTGCTTAAGGTATGACTAGCCATATTTCTAACAAGACTGTGTAATGCTGGAAGGCTGTCATTTCCCCTCATGGGGACCGGTAAGCCATTTTCTTAGTCAAGCAAACAGAATAAAGGGCTTAATATGGGCTATAAAACTGGTAGACACTTTTATGGGCTAAATCGATTGCTTTATTTGGGCATTTTATACATGTTTATGCTGATAATTCACATTTATAAACTTGGGGAACGTTTTTTAACGGCAGGCACTATGTTAGACACCTTTTCCAGTCAGGGAGGGCCTTCCCAGTTGTAGGCTGAGCCTTATTTTCGCGCCATTACTGCGCAGTTGTTTTTTGAGAGCAAGACATGCAGATGCATGTGTGAGGATCTGAAAGTAGCTGGAAAAGTTTCTGGAAGGCGTCACTTGGTATTGTATTCCCCTCTGGGCTTGGTTAGGTCACAGCAAAGGCTATAGCTGGGACTGTATAGGGGTTAAATTTGTAAACGGCTCCGGTTCCATTATTTTAAGGGTTAAAGCTCTGAAAATTGGTGTGCAATACTCTTAATGCTTTAAGACACTGTGGTGAAATTTTGGTAATTTTTTAACAATTCCTTCATACTTTTTCACATATTCAGTAATAAAGTGTGTTCTGTTTAAAATTTAAAGAGACAGTAACGGTTTTGTTTTAAAACGTTTTTTGTGCTTTATTGACAAGTTTAAGCCTGTTTAACATGTCTGTGCCTTCTGATAAGCTATGTTCTATATGTATGAAAGCCAATGTGACTCCCCATTTAAATTTGTGTGATAATTGTGCCATAGCGTCCAAACAAAGTAAGGACAGTACTGCCACAGATAATGAAATTGCCCAAGATGATTCCTCAGATGAGGGGAGTAAACATGATACTACACCATCTCCTACTGTGTCTACACCAGTTTTGCCCACGCAGGAGGCCCCTAGTACATCTAGCGCGCCAATGCTTATTACCATGCAACAATTGACGGCTGTAATGGATAACTCCATAGCAAATATTTTATCCAAAATGCCTACATATCAGAGAAAGCGCGATTGCTCTGTTTTAAACACTGAAGAGCAGGAGGGCGCTTCATACCCTCACACCAATCTGAAGTGGCCATGAGGGAGGTTTTGTCAGATGGGGAAGTTTCAGATTCAGGAAAAATTTCTCAACAAGCTGAACCTGATGTTGTGACATTTAAATTTAAATTAGAACATCTCCGCGCACTGCTTAAGGAGGTGTTATCTACTCTGGATGATTGTGACAACTTGGTCATTCCAGAAAAATTATGCAAGATGGACAAGTTCCTAGAGGTTCCAGTGCACCCCAACGCTTTTCCTATACCCAAGCGGGTGGCGGACATAGTGAATAAGGAGTGGGAGAAGCCCGGCATACCTTTTGTTCCCCCTCCTATATTTAAGAAATTATTTCCTATGGGTCGACCCCAGAAAGGACTTATGGCAGACAGTCCCTAAGGTCGAGGGGGCAGTTTCTACTCTAAACAAACACACTACTATTCCTATCGAAGATAGTTGTGCTTTCAAAGATCCTATGGATAAAAAATTGGAAGGTTTGCTTAAAAAGATTTAGCAAGGTTGTCTTCTACAACCCATTTCGTGCATCGTTCCTGTCACTACAGCAGCGTGGTTCTGGTTCGAGGAACTAGAAAAGTCGCTCAGTAGAGAGACTCCATATGAGGAGGTTATGGACAGAGTTCACGCACTTAAGTTGGCTAACTCTTTTATTTTAGATGCCGCTTTGCAATTAGCTAGATTAGCGGCGAAAAATTCAGGGTTTGCAATCGTGGCGCGCAGAGCGCTTTGGCTAAAGTCTTGGTCAGCGGATGTGTCATCCAAGACAAAATTGCTTAACATCCCTTTCAAAGGTAAAACTCTATTTGGACCAGAATTGAAAGAGATTATCTCAGACATCACTGGGGGAAAGGGCCACGCCCTTCCACAAGATAGGCCTTTCAAGGCCAAGAATAAGTCTAATTTTCGTTCCTTTCGCAATTTCAGGAACGGACCGGCCTCTAATTCTGCATCCTCTAAGCAAGAGGGTAATGCCTCACAACCCAAACCAGCCTGGAAACCGATGCAAGGCTCGAACAAGGGTAAGCAGGCCAAGAAGCCTGCTGCTGCTAACAAAACAGCATGAAGGAGTAGCCCCCGATCCGGGACCGGATCTAGTAGGGGGCAGACTCTCTCTCTTTGCTCAGGCTTGGGCAAGAGATGTTCAGGATCCCTGGGCACTAGAAATAGTTTCTCAGGGTTATCTTCTGGAATTCAGGGAACTACCCCCAAGGGGAAGGTTCCACATGTCTCACTTATCCTTAAACCAAATAAAGAGACAGGCGTTCTTACATTGTGTAGAAGACCTGTTAAAGATGGGAGTGATACACCCAGTTCCAATAAAGGAACAAGGAATGGGATTTTATTCAAATCTGTTCGTAGTTCCCAAAAAAGAGGGAACTTTCAGACCAATTTTGGATTTGAAGATCCTAAACAAATTTCTCAGGGTACCATCGTTCAAGATGGAAACCATTCGAACGATTCTACCCACTATCCAGGAAGGTCAATTTATGACTACTGTGGATCTAAAGAATGCGTACCTACATATTCCTATCCACAAAGAACATCATCAGTTCCTAAGGTTCGCCTTTCTGGACAAACATTACCAGTTTGTGGTCCTCCCATTCGGGTTAGCCACTGCTCCAAGGATTTTCACAAAGGTACTAGGGTCCCTTCTAGCGGTTCTAAGACCGAGGGGCATTGCAGTAGTACCTTACCTGGACGACATTCTAATACAAGCGTCGTCCCTGTCAAAAGCAAAGGCTCATACAGACATCGTCTGTATGGATTTGAAGATCCTAAACAAATTTCTCAGGGTACCATCGTTCAAGATGGAAACCATTCGAACGATTCTACCCACTATCCAGGAAGGTCAATTTATGACTACCGTGGATCTAAAGGATGCATACCTACATATTCCTATCCACAAATTTTGGATTTGAAGATCCTAAACAAATTTCTCACGGTACCATCGTTCAAGATGGAAACCATTCGAACGATTCTACCCACTATCCAGGAAGGTCAATTTATGACTACCGTGGATCTAAAGGATGCGTACCTACATATTCCTATCCACAAAAAACATCATCAGTTCCTAAGGTTCGCCTTTCTGGACAAACATTACCAGTTTGTGGTCCTCCCATTCGGGTTAGCCACTGCTCCAAGGATTTTCACAAAGGTACTAGGGTCCCTTCTAGCGGTTCTAAGACCGAGGGGCATTGCAGTAGTACCTTACCTGGACGACATTCTAATACAAGCGTCGTCCCTGTCAAAAGCAAAGGCTCATACAGACATCGTTCTGGCCTTTCTCAGATCACACGGATGGAAGGTGAACAAAGAAAAGAGTCTCTGTCAACAAGAGTTCCCTTCTTGGGAACAATAATAGATTCCTTAGAAATGAGGATTTTTCTGAAAGAGGTCAGAAAGTCAAAACTTCTAAGCACTTGTCAAGTTCTTCATTCTGTTCCACGTCCTTCCATAGCGCAGTGCATGGAAGTAGTAGGGTTGATGGTTGCAGCAATGGACATAGTTCCTTTTGCACAAATTCATCTAAGACCATTACAACTGTGCATGCTCAAACAGTGGAATGGGGACTATACAGACTTGTCTCCAATGATTCAAGTAGATCAGAAGACCAGAGATTCACTCCGTTGGTGGCTGACCCTGGACCATCTATCCCAGGGAATGAGCTTCCGCAGACCAGAGTGGGTCATTGTCACGACCGACGCCAGTCTATTGGGCTGGGGCGGGTCTGGGAATCCCTGAAAGCTCAGGGACTATGGTCTCGGGAAGAGTCTCTTCTACCGATAAACATTCTGGAACTAAGAGCGATCTTCAATGCTCTCAATGCTTGGCCTCAGCTTGCAAAGGCCAGATTCATAAGATTCCAATCAGACAACATGACGACCGTTGCGTATATCAATCATCAGGGGGGAACAAGGAGTTCCCTGGCGATGAAAGAAGTGACCAAAATAATTCAATGGGCGGAGGATCACTCCTGCCACCTATCTGTGATCCACATCCCAGGTGTGGAAAACTGGGAAGCGGATTATCTGAGTCGTCAGACATTCCATCCGGGGAGTGGGAACTCCACCCGGAGATCTTTGCTCAACTAACTCAATTATGGGGCATTCCGGACATGGATCTGATGGCGTCTCGTCAGAACTTCAAGGTTCCTTGCTACGGGTCCAGATCCAGGGATCCCAAGGCGACTCTAGTAGATGCACTAGTAGCACCTTGGACCTTCAACCTAGCTTATGTATTTCCACCGTTTCCTCTCATTCCCAGGCTGGTAGCCAGGATCAAACAGGAGAGGGCCTCGGTGATCTTGATAGCTCCTGCGTGGCCACGCAGGACTTGGTATGCAGACCTGGTGAATATGTCATCAGTTCCACCATGGAAGCTACCTTTGAGACAGGACCTTCTTGTTCAGGGTCCATTCGAACATCCAAATCTGGTCTCCCTCCAGCTGACGGCTTGGAGATTGAACGCTTGATTCTATCAAAGCGTGGGTTTTCAGATTCTGTGATAGATACTCTGGTTCAGGCCAGAAAACCAGTAACTAGAAAGATTTACCATAAAATATGGAAAATATATATCTGTTGGTGTGAATCCAAAGGATTCCCATGGAATAAGATAAAGATTCCTAAGATTCTCTCCTTTCTACAAGAAGGTTTGGAGAAAGGATTATCTGCGAGTTCTCTAATGGGACAGATCTCTGCTTTATCTGTCTTACTACACAAAAGACTGGCAGCTGTGCCAGATGTTCAAGCATTTGTTCAGGCTCTGGTTAGGTTCAAGCCTGTTTACAGACCTTTGACTCCTCCCTGGAGTCTAAATCTAGTTCTTTCAGTTCTTCAAGGGGTTCCATTTGAACCTTTACATTCCATAGATATTAAGTTACTATCTTGGAAAGTGTTGTTTTTGGTTGCTATTTCTTCTGCTAGAAGAGTTTCAGAGTTATCTGCTCTGCAGTGTTCTCTGCCCTATCTGGTGTTCCATGCAGATAAGGTGGTTTTGCGTACTAAGGCTGGTTTTCTTCCAAAGGTTGTTTCTAACAAGAATATTAAGCAGGAGATAGTTGTACCTTCTTTATGTCCGAATCCAGTTTCAAAGAAGGAACGTTTGTTACACAATTTGGACGTAGTCCGTGCTCTAAAATTCTATTTAGAGGCTACAAAAGATTTCAGACAAACATCTTCTTTGTTTGTTGTCTATTCTGGTGAAAGGAGAGGCCAAAAAGCGACTTCTACCTCTCTTTCCTTTTGGCTTAAAAGCATCATCCGATTGGCTTATGAGACTGCCGGACGGCAGCCTCCTGAAAGAATCACAGCTCACTCCACTAGGGCTGTGGCTTCCACATGGGCCTTCAAGAACGAGGCTTCTGTTGACCAGATATGTAAGGCAGCGACTTGGTCTTCACTGCACTCTTTTGCCAAATTTTACAAATTTGATACTTTTGCTTCTTCGGAAGCTATTTTTGGGAGAAAGGTTTTGCAAGCCGTGGTGCCTTCCGTTTAGGTAACCTGATTTGCTCCCTCCCTTCATCCGTGTCCTAAAGCTTTGGTATTGGTTCCCACAAGTAAGGATGACGCCGTGGACCGGACACACCAATGTTGGAGAAAACAGAATTTATGCTTACCTGATAAATTACTTTCTCCAACGGTGTGTCCGGTCCACAGCCCGCCCTGGTTTTTTAATCAGGTCTGATGAATTATTTTCTCTAACTACAGTCACCACGGTACCATATGGTTTCTCCTATATTTTTCCTCCTGTCCGTCGGTCGAATGACTGGGGTGGGCGGAGCCTAGGAGGGACTATATGGCCAGCTTTGCTGGGACTCTTTGCCATTTCCTGTTGGGGAAGAGATATTCCCACAAGTAAGGATGACGCCGTTGACCGGACACACCGTTGGAGAAAGTAATTTATCAGGTAAGCATAAATTCTGTTATTTTTAAATGTTGTGTAGTGGCAAAGCACAGTGTGCATTTAATTAAAGGGACACTGAACCTAATTTTTTTCTTTTGTGATTCAGATAGAGCATGCAATTTTAAGCAGCTTTCTAATTTACTCCTATTATCAATTTGTATTCATTCTCTTGCTATCTTTATTTGAGAAAGAAAGTCCAGTACCCTGGACAGCACTTGTTTATTGGTGGATGAATGTATCCACCAATCAGCAAGGACAACCCAGGTTGTTCATCAAAATGTGCCGGCATCTAAACTTACATCCTTGCTTTTCAAATAAAAATACCAAGAGAATGAAAAACATTTGATAATAGGAGTAAATAAGAACGTTGCTTAAAATTGCATGCTCTATCTGAATCACAAAAGACAAAAATTGGGTTCAGTGTCCCTTTAACCATATTTGTTAACTAGCAGAGCTGCAACTTTACAACAGCATTTTCTAACCAGAAAAAAACAAGGCCAAGATTAAAAATTGAGCACAACTAATGATGTGTGGCATGTTTTTTAGTTTTTGTGTGAAAACAATGCATGATTGGGTGCATATCTAACTAACTCTTCCATTTTGCTTTTAATCTAGCTGTGTGTTTGCTTGTTGTGTTAATTATTTTGTTTTGTCATTTTCCCAATGTGCTTTGCACTCAGGCTTGATGGGGATTTACTGCCTGAGTCCCTGAAATATATATATATACAAAACACTGAAGGGGACTGCACTCTTATACCGGACCGGGTACACATCCCATGACCCTGTAACATGCTCAGCCCTGGGTGCTCACGGGCACTCACAGGAAGCTCTGCTGCCCCCAGAGTCACATGCAGTTAACCCCAGACAGGTCTGGGTGCAAGAACCATAGGGAAATTACAAAACAAATTAATACAACACAAAGAGGAAGTTCAGCACTCACTTACAAGCTCTCAGTAAGATTTAAAAGCACAAATTGAAAGGTTAGTTACCGCATTTGGCCAAATGGGATAAGCGCAGGTACCACATCAAGGTCCTTTCCAATACCTGGGACCGTAAAACAGCCACACAATGCAAACTCTCAAATCCAAACAAACTGGGAACAAGGGAAGGGTGCACAGGCTTATGTAATCACCCTAGACATATACAAAACACGGAAGGGGACTGCACTCTCATACCGGACCGGGTACACATCCCATGACCCTGTAACATGCTCAGCCCTGGGTGCTCATGGGCACTCACAGGAAGCTGTGCTGTCCCCAGAGTCACAGGCAGTTAACCCCAGACAGGTCTGGGTGCAAGAACCATAGGGAAATTACAAAACAAATTAATACAACACACAGAGAAAGTCCAGCACTCACTTAAAAGCTCTCAGCTAAGATTTAAAAGCAAAAATGGAAAGGTTAGTTACCGCATTTGGCCAAATGGGACATGCCCAGTTACCACATCAAGGTCCTTTCCAATACCTGGGACCCTAAAACAGCCACACAATGCAAGCTCTCAAATCCAAACAAACTGGGAACAAGGGAAGGGTGCACAGGCTTATGTAATCACCCTAGACATACAAAACACAGAAGGGGACTGCACTCTCATACCGGGCCGGGTACACATCCCATGACCCTGTAACATGCTCAGCCCTGGGTGCTCACAGGCACTCACAGGAAGCTGTGCTGTCCCGAGAGTCACAGGCAGTTAACCCCAGACACATCTGGGTGCAAGAACCATAGGGAAATTACAAAACAAATTAATACAACACACAGAGAAAGTCCAGCACTCACAAGCTTTCAGCTAAGATTTAAAAGCAAAAATGGAAAGGTTATTTACCGCATTTGGCCAAATGGGACATGCCCAGGTACCACATCAACGTCCTTTCCAATACCTGGGACCCTAAAACAGCCACACAATGCAAGCTCTCAAATCCAAACAAACTGGGAACAAGGGAAGGGTGCACAGGCTTATGTAATCACCCTAGACATATACAAAGCACGGAAGGGGACTGCACTCTCAGACTGGAATGGGTACACATCCTATGACCCTGCAACATGCTAAACCCTGGGTGCTCACTGGCACTCGCAGGAAGCTGTGCTGTCACCAAAGTCACAGCAGTTCACCCCAGACAGGTCTGGGTGCAAGAACCATAGGGAAAATTACAAAACAAATTAATACAACACACATGATTACATAAGCCTGTGCACTCTTCACTTGTTCCCAGTTTGATATATATATATATATATATATATATATATATATATATATATATATATATATATATATAGAATATATATATATAGTATGTGTATATATATACAGGGAGTGCAGAATTATTAGGCAAATTAGTATTTTGACAACATCATCCTCTTTATGCATGTTGTCTTACTCCAAGCTGTATAGGCTCGAAAGCCTACTACCAATTAAGCATATTAGGTGATGTGCATCTCTGTAATGAGAAGGGGTGTGGTCTAATGACATCAACACCCTATATCAGGTGTGCATAATTATTAGGCAACTTCCTTTCTTTTGGCAAAATGGGTCAAAAGAAGGACTTGACAGGCTCAGAAAAGTAAAAAATAGTGAGATATCTTGCAGAGGGATGCAGCACTCTTAAAATTGCAAAGCTTCTGAAGCGTGATCATCGAACAATCAAGCGTTTCATTCAAAATAGTCAACAGGGTCGCAAGAAGCGTGTGGAAAAACCAAGGCGCAAAATAACTGCCCATGAACTGAGAAAAGTCAAGCGTGCAGCTGCCAAGATGCCACTTGCCACCAGTTTGGCCATATTTCAGAGCTGCAACATCACTGGAGTGCCCAAAAGCACAAGGTGTGCAATACTCAGAGACATGGCCAAGGTAAGAAAGGCTGAAAGACGACCACCACTGAACAAGACACACAAGCTGAAACGTCAAGACTGGGCCAAGAAATATCTCAAGACTGATTTTTCTAAGGTTTTATGGACTGATGAAATGAGAGTGAGTCTTGATGGGCCAGATGGATGGGCCCGTGGCTGGATTGGTAAAGGGCAGAGAGCTCCAGTCCGACTCAGATGCCAGCAAGGTGGAGGTGGAGTACTGGTTTGGGCTGGTATCATCAAAGATGAGCTTGTGGGGCCTTTTCGGGTTGAGGATGGAGTCAAGCTCAACTCCCAGTCCTACTGCCAGTTTCTGGAAGACACCTTCTTCAAGCAGTGGTACAGGAAGAAGTCTGCATCCTTCAAGAAAAACATGATTTTCATGCAGGACAATGCTCCATCACACGCGCCCAAGTACTCCACAGCGTGGCTGGCAAGAAAGGGTATAAAAGAAGAAAATCTAATGACATGACCTCCTTGTTCACCTGATCTGAACCCCATTGAGAACCTGTGGTCCATCATCAAATGTGAGATTTACAAGGAGGGAAAACAGTACACCTCTCTGAACAGTGTCTGGGAGGCTGTGGTTGCTGCTGCACGCAATGTTGATGGTGAACAGATCAAAACACTGACAGAATCCATGGATGGCAGGCTTTTGAGTGTCCTTGCAAAGAAAGGTGGCTATATTGGTCACTGATTTGTTTTTGTTTTGTTTTTGAATGTCAGAAATGTATATTTGTGAATGTTGAGATGTTATATTGGTTTCACTGGTAAAAATAAATAATTGAAATGGGTATATATTTGTTTTTTGTTAAGTTGCCTAATAATTATGCACAGTAATAGTCACCTGCACACACAGATATCCCGCTAAAATAGCTATAACTAGAAACAAACTAAAAACTACTTCCAAAACTATTCAGCTTTGATATTAATGAGTTTTTTGGGTTCATTGAGAACATGGTTGTTGTTCAATAATAAAATTAATCCTCAAAAATACAACTTGCCTAATAATTCTGCACTCCCTATATATATATATATATATATATATATATATATATATATATATATATATATATATATATATATATATATATATATATATTAACAGATGAAGAGCACTCTCACTTCAAATCCAACTGCCAGGGTGCAAACAGGGAATCAATAATTATTAGCAATGGAATGCACTCACTGGTCTTTTTAAACAAACGTGTTCTTTAATGTGACGTTTTGGGGATTGTATCCCCTTCTTCAGACAGTGAAACACAGTGTCAAACAAACTTTTATAACACACATATCCAATAAAACACAAGCCTCACCCTTAATTAGAGCAGAAAAAAATGCCAAATGGTAGTCATAACAACAATATTAAACAACCTAGTGTCATGTGATTTTCATAAATTCAAAAACATGTTGCTGAATAGTATAATCAGATCCTCAATACACTACTGAGGAAACAGTGTCAAATGACATGAATATTTTAGTGACATAGTGCACGTACATTATCATATAGTAGTGTCTAAAGCAACACATATACACAAACAGACTGATCAGAGACCATTAAACCTTGTAGACACAAATGTACCGTTTACAGCAACATATGTACATTAGCCATGTGTCATTATATACAAACAGGCTGATCAAAGAACATTAATACATGTAAACATAGATGTGACGTTTGCAGCAACATATATATGTTAGCCATTTGTCATTATCAAAGGCTGTATATCATATGCACGAAAATTTTATCAAAAGCCAAACATAATCAGCACAATCATAGGGAATAACAAATATGAGGACAGAAAAAATTGTTACTATACCAAGAAATATCTACGGGTACAACCTCTGCAATCCGCCATCGGGTATACTGACTGAAAGAGCACGTCGCAACAAACATGCGTGTGACGTCACAGCCGACAATCAGCTTTGGAACCAAAACAAAACCAGCTGATCCACTCGTTCCGGCGTGCAGGATAGGAGTAAGATAGAAGTAAAAGGCACATACCCCACAACAAAATATGAAAAACAATATAGAAAACAACAATACTAGAGAAAGAAAACAGAAATAAATGGTAGAGCAGAAATAAATAGGAAAATGGGGAAAAATGAGTAAAAAGTGAAATGGCCACCTAAATAAAGTATTCCTAACCTTCACTCACCCTATTTGCCCGATACTATACACACTTCCGAAGGTGCACAAGAACTTGGAACGGCCCCCGGGACGTCCTATTGTCTCCGCTAGGGGTTCCTACACTTCCAAATATGCCATATTCATAGATAATTATTTACAACCGTTTGTGAGGCAAATGACATCCTATCTGAGGGACTCAGCACACTTACTTGATCTTCTCAAAGTAGTGATGATTGAAGACGAGTTTATACTCGTCACCGCTGATGTGACAAGTCTATACACCATCATACCCCATGAGGATGGGAAAGCCTGTGTTCGGGATACATTGAATAAATGCCCATTTGTTGGTCCCTCCTTGGATTTCCTTTTGGAGCTCTTGGATATGAGCCTGACTTTGAATTACTTTCGATTCCAAAAATCATTTTACCAACAGATTACAGGCACGGCGATGGGGTCGAATGTGGCCCCATCGCTAGCCAATCTCTACATGGAGCGGTATGAGTGTACAGTGATGGATATCTACCATAAGAAAGAGGTGGCGTTCTATCGAAGATATATTGACGACCTTTTCATGATCAGGATCTGAACCTAAACTCAACATGTGGTTTGAAACTCTCAACCAACTGGATTGCCCCGTCAAGTTCAAGATTAACTATCACTTTGAATCGATAGATTTCCTGGATCTAAGAATTTTCAAGGTTGTGAAGAAACTAGGTACAACCATGTTTCAGAAGCCAACTAACCGCAACTCATTACTGCATGCGACCAGCTGCCACCCGGGAGCCTTACTACAAGCAATCCCACAAGCACAACTTACCAGGGTCATCAGAGCAAACAGTGACATTGACAATCAAGTTCAACAACTTGAGAACATGAGTAATACATTTTGTGACAGGGGATACCAGCCTAAAATCATCAACCAGGCAAGAGCAAACTGCATGAATGTCAGAACCCCACAGAGGGTGGATGAGTTGAGTAACCCACGTATGACCTTCACCACTAAATACGCTCCAGACTCACGATTGGTTGGAAAAAGTCTACGCCAACACTGGCACATTGTCTAAGGGGATCCTAATTTACCATTATCGACTTGGGCCCCTCCTCGTGTTGGATATAAAAGGAACACTAATCTACGGGACCTAATTATGAAGACTGATCCTGTCCACTGTTATCAAGACACAACTTGGCTACAACCCAAGAAGATGGGATGCTACCGGTTTTTGGGATGCACTACGTGCAGTTCCATGCTCCCTGGGGCCACATTCAGCCACACACATAAAATAAGAAATACACCATCAGCCACCGACTGTCCTGTACCACGACATTTGTGGTTTATTTACTCAGCTGCAGCTGTGCCAAATTCTACGCAGGCAAAACGACTGACGATGCCCGTACTAAAATGGCCAATCAAAGATCATTGATCAGGGCTGCAATCAAGAATAAAAAGACATTTCTTGGAAGCCGGTCACAATTCCACTGATCTCCGTTTTGTTTTGATTGATCATGTTCCTCCACTAAGACGGGGAGGCGATAGGAACAAGATTCTTCTCCATATTGAAGCCAGATGGACATACCGCCTGAACATGATATATCCACATGGGCTTAATTCCATGTTGGACTGGCATTGTTTCCTTTAATGAGAACTTCCATCCTATGAGAATGTGCTCCACTACCACGATATGAGAGTCCATTGTCTGTTTTGGTTTATATTTTTGGTGTTCTGGTGTTGTTGGTATCCCTGTTTCCTTATTGTTGCCTCCCTTCCCCTTGTTTTTGTTTTTGTGTGTTTTTGTCTTTTTGTTTTTTTGTTTGTGACTTTTCGTTTTCCCTTTTTTTCTTTCCTTTTTTTTCCTCTTTTTTCCTTTATTTTTTCCTTTCTCCTTGCTCCATCCCTCCCACGTCTTTTCCTCACTTTTGCCTGCACATTTCCTTACCATTGTCATTATTCATTATCACTATTTTTCCATATATCCATATGTCTACCACCATTCCATTTCACTATTCCATTTCACCTTCATTATTTGTCTATTAACCATAATATTTCACTTTTTTTTTACTTTTTGCTCGTTTTTCCCCATTTTCCTATGTATTTCTGCTCTACCATTTATTTCTGTTTTCTTTCTCTAGTATTATTGTTTTCTATATTGCTTTTCATATTGTGTTGTGGGGTATGTGCCTTTTACTTCTATCTTACTCCTATCCTGCACTGACAGTGCACGCCGGAACGAGTGGATCAGCTTGTTTTGGTTTCACAGCTGATTGTCGGCTGTGACGTCACACGCATGCTTGATGTGCCGTGCTCTTTCAGTCAGTATACCCGATGGCGGATTGCAGAGGTTGTACCCGTGGATATTTCTTGGTATAGTAACATATTTTTCTGTCCTCATATTTGTTATTCCCTATGATTGTGTTGATTATGTTTGGCTTTTGATGATATTTTCGGGCATATGATATACAGCCTTTGATAATGACATATGGCTAACATATATATGTTGCTGCAACATCACATCTATGTTTACATGTTTTAATGTTCTTTGATCAGCCTGTTTGTATATAATGACACATGGCTAATGTACATATGTTGCTGTAAACCGTACATTTGTGTCTACACGGTTTAATGGTATCTGATCAGTCTGTTTGTGTATGTGTGTTGCTTTAGGCACTACTATATGATAATGTACGTGCACTATAACACTAATATATTCATGTCATTTGACACTGTTTCCTGAGTAGTGTATTGAGGATCTGATTATACTATTCAGCAACATGTTTTTGAATTTATGAAAATCACATGACACTAGGTTGTTTAATATTGTTGTTATGACTACCATTTTGCGTTTTTTTCTGCTCTAATTCGGGTGGGGCTTGTGTTTTATTGGATATGTGTGTTATAAAAGTTTGTTTGACACTGTGTTTCACTGTCTGAGGAAGGGGATACGGTCCCCGAAACGTCACATTAAAGAACACGTTTGTTTAAAAAGACCAGTGAGTGCATTCCATTGCTTTTATATATATATATATATATATATATATATATATATATATATATATATATATATATATATATATATATATATATATATATATATATATATATATATATATATATATATATATATATATATATATATATATATATATATATATATATATAGCTAGCATGTTTACCCAGTGAGTGCCCTCTCTTTTTTTTCATCTGTATCATATTCCTTAGCCAGAAATCAGACTTTCCACTGAAGTTTAAAAACAAATTAAAAAAATAACTAGGTTTTTCTTCTCCCCAGAATCCCTAGGCAGCTGTGTGTTGTGAACCATAAGGAGCAGTTTGCTGCTTAAGGGTGATGAAAAATATTGCTGCACTTTTACTTAATGATGAAAATATGTTTGAAAGAAGCTTAACAGCAGCATTATAAGCATGTAATGAAGATTTTAATTTGTTTACATCGGAACGTTGTTCTGATGTAGACAAATTTAACCTGACACAAAAGGGTTAAATATCCAACAATTGAACCTCTATCAGGTTTTTGTGTGTGTTTATCTGGCTCTGATAAAGTGTGGCTTTGTGTGTGTTTATCTGGCCTACTACTTCCGCATTCTGCAGTGAAAGAAAGTACACATCTCTACTAGCCAGTGCATCACCAGCCACTGACCTCACCACATGTCACTGGTGGGAAGGGTCTGGGGTGTATGAGTAAATGCAAATATGGAAAGTTAACAACTTTGTTAGGAAGGTGTAATTAGGGAGTCAGCACAATGTTATATATATATATATATATATATATATATGGCACATATGAACTAGCACTGTCTAACTGTAAAAAAAAACCCTGTCAAGATAAGATAAGAAGTTTGAGCCTGCCTAGGATTAGGTTTCAACAAAATATACTAAAAGAACAAAGTGAATTTAATGATAAAACTAAATTGGAAAGTTGTGCAATTAAAATGAAAGTTTCATTTTAACTTGATTGTCCCTTTAATTTTAGCGGAGACGGTCACATAAATCTATTATGTGCAGGAAATCACACATCATAACTATCTGGCAAAAGTAGTTTAGCTTAATACCATTACACAATAATTATTAACCATGGGCTTAAAACACCAGTGCAAAAATAAAAAAGGTATGGATTTTGCTCCAGCGATGTTAACACTCCCGACTGCTTGCATTTTTGTACATGACTTTTAATCTGGCCTTGAATGTTTTAGAGATATGAGAAGCGCCGGTAAAGCAAGAAGCATTTTTAAAAAATGATGATGCTCTGTACATTTACAATACAATTTTCATAGTTTTTTATGCACTCAAAAAAAGACAAGTTTTACATTTAACTTTAACAGTGCCTGACACATAAATGTTATTCTTTGATGCACTGTAATATGTTGCTGTGAATGTGTCTTTCTGTACCATCATTATCAGCTAAAAATATATGAAATATGTAGGATTTAATGAGCCTAATATGAAAGAGCTTCCTCAATACAAAATAAGTTTTTATATATATATATATATTATAACAATAGCATCCAATATTCTAGCAACTATGCACTATGATAGAGAATTCCTTATATGTTGTATGTTTCTGCTGTCACATCTGTAAAAATCCCACAGCGCAGCTGGCGTAAGTCTTCACACTGATCATTCTGACATTTATATTAGACAAAAGGGCAGAATTCTAATGCACAATAATAAATTCTCCATGAAGTATTATACATATTTTATATACCCACAATTTGATGTTCAAAAGAAGGATCCTTCTAAAAGAGATTATACCGAGTGCAGAAAAGAAACACGGAAAGCTAAGAAGAATGGCTCCAAAGATTAATTTAGAAATGGGGTGTCAGAGACAGAGATGGGTGTTAAGTAAATTGTAAGCTATTCTGTGTCATAAATCTCAACCATATAATGAGGTTACTTACTTAGAATCAATCATACACTGTAAAAATCAGTCTTTTTTTTCTTCAGAGCAATACTGCTTCAAATTGTGACCTGTAATTACAGGATGTTTTATTGTTGCATTGGTCTAATACTTTACATATTTTGCTAGATTCAATACTTTTGATGACAGCTTTACTGCCTTATATAACCCAACACATCCTATTTTTGAGTATGACTGCTAGAGTATATTTAATTATGTTTTCAATTTTATTAACCACTAATATCCTGTTGAATCTTATACTTTTTATATATATATATATATATATATATATATATAGTTAAATTTTTTACTTTTGTTTAACAAATAATGATAAATACAGAAAATTAGTGTGTGTGTGTATGTATATATATATATATATATATATATATATATATATATATATATCATTCATAAAGTATTTGGACCCCTTTATTTTTTTTTCACATTTTGTTATGTTGCAGCCTTATGCCAAAATGGTTTCATTATTTATTTATTGCATCATCAATCTACACACCATATCCCATAATGAAAAAAGTAAAAAACAGATTTTTCTTCATAAACAGGGATAGTCCACAGCTGCATTCATTACTTTTGGGAATTCAGAACCTGGCCACCAGGAGGAGGCAAAGACACCCATTCCTTCCCCACATGTCCACTAAATTAGAAATTGCGAAAGCATGGAAACAACCCCCCCCCCCCCCCACCATCTCTCAGATTTTGGCCACAGTCAAGTTTCTCTCAAAAATGAAAGCATATTCTTATTCAGTTCTAGATAAACTTGACTTTTACTATGAGACTTGGGCACCCTGGTGGGAAAAATTCCCCAACTGAAAAGATGTACAGTTATACGGACTTTAACCACCCTTCCTTCCTTCCCATCTTAATGACGATCTTCCTATTCGTTACCTCCTCTATAGGTTTTCACATCTCCTTTCATAAACTAACCTATGAGAGTATTCTTATCTACTTATTTATGTATATTTTTGCATATGTTTTATTAATCTGAAAATGAGAAAAGTCTGATTTGTGGTGCACCATTCTAGTTCACATGTATAGAAATTATTACTATCATACTTGATGTCATAACTTTCATGTTTGAACTACTGAAGATGTTACATACTGTTGATATCTATCTTTTTTCTTTTGTTATCTGTGAAATTTCTCTAATAAAAATATTTAAAAAAAAAAAAAATTCCTTCCCCACTTCCCTCATTCCCCAGTCATTCTTTGCCTTTCATCACAGGAGGTTGGCAGAGAAGTGTCGGAAGATTTAAGATAGTCTCTTATGGAGGGTAGTACTCTTCGAAATGGGACTGGAGTTTTAAGTTATCCTGTCAGTCTCTCGGTGAGAGCATGGATGAATGTTAGAGTCCGGAGATGAAGGGAGAGTCTTTCTGCGAAACCATCCCGTTAACAGCTCCTTAGCAATCAGTGTTGACGAGTTTCGCTGCCTGCTTTCTTCACTCAAGTCCATGTCAGAAGTGAAGCTACTATCTGTCACAATTGAAGGGCCGTGTTCCTGTTCCACGGTGTAGATTCCAGTAAGATCGTTGTGTGAATGTAATGTAAGCGAAGAAGTCAGGGTCTCAGTGGGACTCCTTTATCTTATGGAATCATGGGTTAATATCTTCTGAGGGGGTTTATTGAACAGGGGGACTTTAATCATGTTTGTTTTGTGATTCTGTCTGCTAATGTGTAGTGTAACTTGGGCTTGTGGCTATATCGGAACATAACAGCATTTTTGTCAGGCAGCGCAGTCCTGGTGGCCTTGGCACACTTTTTTTCTGGCCTGCACGGTGTACCTTGTAACTAGGCATGGTCACATTTAGTTCTCCATTTCTGTATTCCTGACCATGTGGCAACGGAGATAATCTGTTTGCTTGTTGTCTGGGTCATGGGAGACGGTGAGTGCCCCAGCCATTGGGGGGTGTAAGGTGCCGTTTTTATTTTTTTCTATCCATAATTATCTATCACCAAGTTATGGAGGATTCTGATTTTTTGGAGACAGATGTCTCTGATTCAGATTCTACTTCTTGTGAAGAGTATGAAATGGCCCGGGTAATCCATGTCCATCAGTTATGTTCTGAATGCTGCTTTAGAGTGCTCTCTTCTTTCGGAACAGGGAACTTAGAGTCCGCCGAGCCATCCGCCCCTGGGGATCACATATCCTGTGAGGCGCGTCCCCTAGAACCTTCCTTGGCTCGCAAGCAGGTGTCCCTAATGCCATTACCCCTTCTCCGGAAGTCGGCTTGTTTCCTCCAGTGGTTACGGCACGGTTCCGCATAGCCATATCTATGGTGTTGGCACATTTACATCTTCCAGGGATGGGGGTGTTGCTGAGATACTGTCAGTGTTCTGCTAACCAGGGCTCGGCAGGCGTGGGATCGTCTGGGTCAGGTCAGCCATCTGGGGAAGCGGTTTCCTCTGAAGCTTCAGGGGTCCAACCCTCGGGCCGGGGTTGTTGCTTGCCCAGGCAGAGGTAAGTCTTGCTTTTTGTTATAGACTGGTGCGCCTTCATGTCCTGCTGCGACATGTTTTGGCATTGCTGGAGGGTCCCAGTCCTAATAGGTTGGGGGATCCGCAGTCTTCTATTCCAGATGGCAAGCTGGGTTAGACGTGTGGGTATGCAGTTAATCTCCTTATCGTCTCCAATTTCTTTTTTTTTTTTTTTTGGGTATTTTATTCCAGTTCTAAACTTTGAAGGAATGGGGTCTCTGATTGGCTAGTATTGTTAGTGTACCCATTCTTTTGTGGTTACTGCCTTATTTTTCTTTTATTTCTTTTGGAAGCTCATGTCTGTTATAATTTTTCAGTTGGGAAACATTTCTTCTCTGGAATTTGATACTGGTAATTTTGTGGTCGCTTGAGCACTTCCGCGGAAATCACAGGTTAAGGTTTCAGTACATTGTTATGTCCTTAGTTTTGTCAATCCTATGGGATCTTGATTTTTCTGTGGCCTGGGTCAGTTTTGAATGCCCTATGTAGCAGGCTGGTCCTGGTCAGGCGCTATACTCTGTTCCTCACAGTTTATATCATCCACTCTCTTTGGGTTCTCTTCAGATCGAATTATGCTTTTTGCTAGAGTTTTCATGAAGTGGAACTTCCATGAGCTTCAATAAAATTTTGAGGCTCTGCCCATGCAGGACTACATATGGAAAGGAGGCCTTTCGTACCCAGACAGGCTGGTTCTCATCTCTCCTTTTAAGAAGGAGCATCATGGTGACTAGGTGTTGCTTACAGCAAGGTTTGCAGTTTGAAACCAGCTGCAGCTATTTGCACCTTGAATGTGTGCTCCCACACTGTTTAAGTACCATTTCACTGATGGGTTACAAATAGCCTCGCCTAAATTATGATTTGCAGGCGACCAAAGGATTGCACTCAGTGCTCGTTGTCCTGTTCTTATTTGTTGGTGAGGGTCCATAGCGGATCCTGCTAAGGATTGCTCTGGGTAATGTTCATCGTCTTCTCTTTAAGGTCTTCTTTGGAATTATCCTTTCGGATCTGTTTTCCTTGATGACAGTATCTCTTCCTTTGGGTTTAGACTAAGTGGGCCCTTTTTTATCTCCTTTCCTTGGGGTTGGCCTTGGTCAGCTGTTTCAGGAAGTAGAACCTTTTGGGTTTTTTTACTTCAGGGATTCCATCTGTTTCCATATATTTGGAGTTTGCAGATAAGGGCATTTTCCCTCTTTCTTGTTTTCGCCCCTACTTAGATGTTTGTTTGTTTTTTGTTTTGTTTTTTACTTGTCTGGGGTTAGAATGTTAGTTCATTTATTATTCCTCGAACCGTAGGGGCTTCCAGGAAAAGGATCCTGAGAGGACCTTGGAGTCTATGGTCCTATTTTCTTTATAGAATATCTGGAGTTGAGCTCTGTTCTCTTGAAACCCTTAGTCTTTGGACTTAGTGCTGCTGTCCCTAGTCAACCAGAGTGGCTGTGTGGCTCTCATTATTGCCTAGCACCCTTTGTAATTTGGGAGTTGTTTCCCATTGTGGGTGTCTTAAGCACTCTGTGTCTGGGACTCTTACGTTAGAGTTCGGTGTCCAAGGTGCCTTGGATATATCTGTGATGCATCGCTGGGGTGCGAAGACTGCTCTGGAGAGGTAACCCAGTGGTTCCTAAGGGGGTAGTACGTTTGTAAGCCGGCTCCGAGTTCTGGGTGTCCGGGTTTATTTGTCCTGGTCCTTGTCTTTGATTGGATTTTTTGGAGTTCTGTACCAGATCCCTTAGGGTGGTTCGGGACGGCCCTGTTCTCGGTTCCGGAACATCTTCAATTCATACCGGCACATATTTTCTCTTCTTGAGAATTAGTCTTCTACTGGCCGGATGTTTCTGTCATTTTAGTACTTGACCTATTGCGTCTGTCTACAGCTTTACGCTCCATGCCTATCTGCAGGTGTGCTGTGCTGGTTCGCAGAGGCGCTGTGCTGGTTTAGTTTTCCATCCTTTGGGGTGGATTTGGAATCGGATGATGCTCTACCATGGCTTAGTGGCGGTCTATACATCCTTGAAACCTGAGTGTCAAGAGTTCAAATACAGCTGTGTCTGTAATTTCATTATACTGGTCCTGCAAATACCCTTGCCTAAGGCATCTTTATCCATAGTATCCTTGCGTGCAGGATGTCAGAGTGAAGAGATGAATTGGAGGGTCTCTCTTTGGGAGTACCCTTAGTCTTCAGGAAGGAGGCTGTGTGAGCTTTTTTTGGGGGCTGTTTCCTTCTTTTTTCCTTCCTGGAAGTGTTGATGATAGGGGAATTTTATTCCTTTGTCCTTTTGGGCATTATCGGTACATTTTGGTGCTGGGTCCGTTGCCCGGAGCAAGAGTAAGGGATCTGTCGGATCTGTTGATCATTGGCCACAAATCATAGTTTGATATTGTGAGCCTTCCTTGAGGGAGTCTTTGCAGTAGATCCTTCTCGGCAGGTAGTTTATCTACTGTTTTTCTGGGTTCTGGTCTCTTCTTTCTGGTCCTTTTTAGGAAGAAGTTGTTCTGCACTCTTGGTGTCCTCCTTCTTTGAGGATGGTCCTATGCAGTTTAATTACTAGGGTTGGCGACTTGGGCCGCTAAGACCTCTGTTGCTGCAGGACGCCTGTGGCTTTGGAGAAGTACATTCAGATATTTTGATACTGTTTCAGTGGCTTCTGGGGACAGTTTGTCTTTGGTTGTTCTTCCTGGGTGCCAGTTGGCACTCTGCATAGGGGAGGGGTTTTCCTTCTCCCTTTTAGTCTCAGTCTTAGGGCATTAATTAATGATTTCTCCCTTTGCGGCGGTAGGGTTTTTCATTGGTTTTGCCTTGTTTCATCCTGGTTTACTCTTTTTGGAGTTACCTTTGGGGTTTCTTTCGCCCTAGTCTCTTATCTGAGTCATTTTTCTTCCCTTCTGGGGGAGTGTAGATGTTCCCCTTACTTTGGGTAAGCTTTGAGTTTGTTTTGCGGGCTAATTGCCTGCGGGTCTTTGTTTCCTCAGGGGCTTTTGGTCTGGTCGAGTTTAATAACCTGAGCGGTCTCTAGCAAAGGCCGGTTCTAACTGTTGGGCAGTTACTTGGGCTGTTTCGTTTTGTCCCTTCGGCTTTTAGTGAAGCAGTTTTCTTGTCTGGAGTTTGGGTGTTTTCAGGCTGTGGTTCCCTCAGAATGGGCCGCCTTTTGTACCTGCCCGTTTTGCATTCAGTGTCCTCTATAGCTTGGGTATTGTTTTCCCAAAAGTAATGGATGCAGCTGTGGACTCTCCCCGTTTAAGAAGAAAAACTTAAATTATGCTTACCTTATAATTTTCTTTTCTTCAGACGGGGAGTGTCCACAGCTCCCCGCCCGCGTTTTTGTATGGGGCGGTTGTAATTTTTGTTTTTGTTCTTCTGTCACCCTTTTCACCCTGATATTTCTCCTACTGTTCCATGTTCCCTTGGCAGAATGACTGGGGGATGAGGGAAGTGGGGGAGGTATTTAAACCTTTGGCTGGAGTGTCTTTGCCTCCTCCTGGTGGCCAGGTTCTGAATTCCCAAAAGTAATGAATGCAGCTGTGGACTCTCCCTGTCTGAAGAAAAGAAAATGATCAGGTAAGCATAATTTAAGTTTTTGATAACTTTGGAACTTTATTAAAAAGAAAAAAACTGAAATATCACATTGACATAAGTATTCAAAATATTATCATAAAGAAAGGAAAGTGACAAAAAATATAGCTCTGGTGTATGGGATAAAATGTACATTTATTTATACAATGAGAAAAAAGTAATAATAATACTCTCATATATAGTAAAATATATGTGTGTATATCACAATTTACCACGGGGGTACAGTTTACCCTTGACAAGAAAATTGTCTATGTAATAATACAAAATGATGACTAGATTACGAGTTGTGCATTATGAGTGAAAAAGCAGCATTATGACTCCTTTTCACTACCGCTGGTATAACAGGTGTTGTAGGTATAGCTGTACCACACACCTTTTTGGCCGCAATGCAACGTAACTACTGCACCTTTCAAAAAGTCCTTTTTCAATGGGACTTCCATAGCGCCGGCATTACGAGTTTGCCTATCCGCCCAAAAAGTGACCGGTACAGCCCATAGCTACAAGATCTGTACCACCACCTGAAAGTCAGTAGTTATGGGTTTTATGCTACAAAGCTGTAGCATAAAACTCATAACTAAAGTGTTACAAATTACACTAACACACATAAACTACCTATTAACCCATAAACCGAGGCCCTCCTGCATCGCAAACACTAAAATAAAATTATTAACCCCTAAAATTACAATTAATACATAAATAATTCCCATTTAAAAATAAATAAATACCTGTAAAATAAAACCTAAGCTAGCTACAATATAACTAATAGTTACATTGTAGCTTTCTTAGGTTTTATTTTTATTTCACAGGTAAGTTTTCATTTATTTTAACTAGTTTGATTAGTTAGTAAATAGTTATTAACTATTTAATAACTACCCAGTAAAAATAAAATACAAATTTTACATGTAAAATAAAACCTAACCTGTCTTACAGTTAAACCTAACATTACACTAAAATTAAATAAATACAATTAAAAAATACATTTATCTAAATTACAAAAATGAATAAACACTAAATTACACAAAATAATAAAGAAATTAAACCTAAGCTGCCTATTGCCTTGAAAAGGGCATTTGGATGGGCATTGCCCTTAAAAGGGCATTTAGCTCTTTTATGGTGTCCAAAGTCCATAATCTAAAAATAAAACCCACCCAATAAACCCTTAAAAAACCTAACACTAACCCCCGAAGATCCACTTACAGTTTTTTGAAGACATCCATCCTCACCCATCCTCATCCATCCGGGAGAAGTCTTCATCCAAGCGGCAAAAAGTCCTCAATGAAGACTGGAGGGGTGTTCATCCAAGCGGCAAGAAGTCATCCTCCAGGCGAGCAGAAGTCTTCATCCAGACGGCATCTTCTATCTTCATCCTTCCGACATGGAGTGGCTCCATCTTCAAGATATCCGGCACAGAGCATCCTCTTCATACGGTCCCAACCGTACACTGAAGGTTCCCTTTAAGGGACGTCATCCAAGATGGCGTTCCTTGAATGCTGATTGGCTGATAGAATTCTATCAGCCAATCAGAATTAAAGGGTAAAAAATACTATTAGCTGATGCAATCAGCCAATACGATTGATTATCAATCCTATTGGCTGATCCAATCAGCCAATAGGATTGAGCTTGCATTCTATTGGCTGTTCCAATCAGCCAATAGAATGCAAGCTCAATCCTATTGGCCTATTGGATCAGCCAATAGGATTAAAGCTCAATCCTTCAGTGTACGGTTGGGACCGTATGAAGAGGATGCTCCGTGCCGGATGTCTTGAAGATGGAGCCGCTCCACGTCGGAAGGATGAAGATAGAAGATGCCGTTTGGATGAAGACTTCTGCCCGCCTGGAGGATGACTTCTTGCCGCTTGGATGAAAACTTCTCTGGCTTTGTTGAGGACTTCTTGCCGCTTGGATGAAAACTTCTCCCGTCCGGTCTTCAAAAAATGTTAGTGGATTTTCAGGGGTTAGTGTTAGTTTTTTTTTTAGGGTTTATTGGGTGGGTTTTATTTTTAGATTATGGACTTTGGGCACCGTAAGAGCTAAATGCCATTTTAAGGGCAATGCCCATCCAAATGCCCTTTCCAGGGCAATGGGAAGCTTAGGTTTTTTAGGTAGGTTTTTTTTTGGGGGTTTGGTTGTGTGGGTGGTGGGTTTTACTGTTGGGGGGTTGTTTGTATTATTATTTTTTTACAGGTAAAAGAGCTGATTTCTTTTAAGGGCTATTGGCTAGGTTTTTTTTTTTTATTTTGATAGGGCTATTAGATTAGGAGTAATTCATTTTTATTTTTGATAATTTACATAAATGTATTTTAATTTATTTAATTTTATTGCAATGTTAGGTGTTAGTGTGAGGCAGGTTAGGTTTTATTTTACAGGTAAATGTGTATTTATTTTAATTAGGTAGTTAGTAAATAGTTAGTAAATAATATTTAGTCTATTATATTATAGACTATTATGTAAGTAATAATAGTAAGTTTTTATTTAGATTCATTTTAATTATATTAAAGTTAGGGGGGGTTAGGCTTAGGTTTAGGGGTTAATATATTTATTTAGTGTTAGTGATGTGGGAGGCCAGAGGTTTATGGGTTAATAACTTTAGTATAGTGTCGGTGGTGACGTTGGGGGCGGCAGATTAGGGGTTAATAAGTGTAATGTAGGTGTAGGGGGCGGCAGATTAGGGGTGTTTAGACTTGGGGTTTATGTTAGGGTGTTAGGTGTAAACATACATTTTCTTTCCCCATAAACATCAATGGGGCTGCGTTACGGAGCTTTGCGCTCCGTGATTGCAGGTGTTAGGTTTTTTTTTTTAGCAGGCTCTCCCCATTGATGTCTATAGGAAAACGTGCACGAGCACGTAACAGCAGCTCAAAGCAGCGCTGATATTTGTGTGCGGTATGGAGCTCAACGCAACCATATCGCCTGTTTTTTTATTAAACCTGTAATAGCAGTGGTATTAAAGGTGAGCGGTGACAATAACTTGCAAGTTATTACCGAGCCACTCATAATGCAAAACTCGTAATCTAGCTGTGAATGTGTTAAAACAATAAATCAATGTGATAATATAATATATAATAGTTTCCAAAAAAATAATAATAATATCTTTGTTATTTAAGATTAATCTTCATATGAATCCACAAATTACTCCCAGGGATGATGGACCAATCTCCAACATGAATAATGTGACATCAGAATATCCTATAATAAAAGATAAACTAAAATAGTGCACTCCGTTATGAAAAACTAAAACCTACTATCAAAACTGTGTTTACCAACACATAATAAGGTATACAGTGACCCCAGGCAGCGGTTGTCTACATGTTTTGGCTTTTGGCCCATTTTGTCTTTTTGCAGGTAGGCAGTCAGCAGGGAGCAGGCTTTTTCCAGAGTAAATGAGAGGATGGGAATTGGTCCATCATCCTTTGAAATTATTTGGGGATAAGAAGATTTATCGTATGTAACATACATATATATATATATATATATATATATATATATATATATATATATATATATATATATATATATATATATATATATATATATATATATATATATATATATACAGGGAGTGCAGAATTATTAGGCAAATGAGTATTTTGACCACATCATCCTCTTTATGCATGTTGCCTTACTCCAAGCTGTATAGGCTCGAAAGCCTACTACCAATTAAGCATATTAGGTGATGTGCATCTCTGTAATGAGAAGGGGTGTGGTCTAATGACATCAACACCCTATATCAGGTGTGCATAATTATTAGGCAACTTCCTTTCCTTTGGCAAAATGGGTCAAAAGAAGGACTTGACAGGCTCAGAAAAGTCAAAAATAGTGAGATATCTTGCAGAGGGATGCAGCACTCTTAAAATTGCAAAGCTTCTGAAGCGTGATCATCGAACAATCAAGCGTTTCATTCAAAATAGTCAACAGGGTCGCAAGAAGCGTGTAGAAAAGCCAAGGCGCAAAATAACTGCCCATGAACTGAGAAAAGTCAAGCGTGCAGCTGCCATGATGCCACTTGCCACCAGTTTGGCCATATTTCAGAGCTGCAACATCACTGGAGTGCCCAAAAGCACAAGGTGTGCAATACTCAGAGACATGGCCAAGGTAAGAAAGGCTGAAAGACGACCACCACTGAACAAGACACACAAACTGAAACGTCAAGACTGGGCCAAGAAATATCTCAAGACTGATTTTTCTAAGGTTTTATGGACTGATGAAATGAGAGTGAGTCTTGATGGGCCAGATGGATGGGCCCGTGGCTGGATTGGTAAAGGGCAGAGAGCTCCAGTCCGACTCAGATGCCAGCAAGGTGGAGGTGGAGTACTGGTTTGGGCTGGTATCATCAAAGATGAGCTTGTGGGGCCTTTTCGGGTTGAGGATGGAGTCAAGCTCAACTCCCAGTCCTACTGCCAGTTTCTGGAAGACACCTTCTTCAAGCAGTGGTACAGGAAGAAGTCTGCATCCTTCAAGAAAAACATGATTTTCATGCAGGACAATGCTCCATCACACGCGTCCAAGTACTCCACAGCGTGGCTGGCAAGAAAGGGTATAAAAGAAGAAAATCTAATGACATGGCCTCCTTGTTCACCTGATCTGAACCCCATTGAGAACCTGTGGTCCATCATCAAATGTGAGATTTACAAGGAGGGAAAACAGTACACCTCTCTGAACAGTGTCTGGGAGGCTGTGGTTGCTGCTGCACGCAATGTTGATGGTGAACAGATCAAAACACTGACAGAATCCATGGATGGCAGGCTTTTGAGTGTCCTTGCAAAGAAAGGTGGCTATATTGGTCACTGATTTGTTTTTGTTTTGTTTTTGAATATCGGAAATGTATATTTGTGAATGTTGAGATGTTATATTGGTTTCACTGGTAAAAATAAATAATTGAAATGGGTATATATTTGTTTTTTGTTAAGTTGCCTAATAATTATGCACAGTAATAGTCACCTGCACACACAGATATCCCCCTAAAATAGCTAAAACTAAAAACAAACTAAAAACTACTTCCAAAAATATTCAGCTTTGATATTAATGAGTTTTTTGGGTTCATTGAGAACATGGTTGTTGTTCAATATTAAAATTAATCCTCAAAAATATAACTTGCCTAATAATTCTGCACTCCCTATATATATATATATATATATATATATATATATATATATATATATATATATTTATTTATTTATTTTTTACACTTTTGGACACTACTATATGTTATATTGTTACATTGATTTGTTTTGTTTTTTTTAAGACATGTTGTATTATTACATACAGAATTGTTTTTTCAAGGGTAAACTGTACCCTGTGTTAAATTATTATATAGAGTATTATTATTTATTTTATTTTGTCATTGTATAAATAAATTTACATTTTATTCTACACAGCAGAGCCTTATTTTTTTCGCAACTTTATTTTCTCTTTGATAATATGTAGTCCTTTTTGCAGATTAAGAGGCCTATTTATCAAATGTCTGTCAGACCTGATCCGACAGTGCGGATCAGGTCCGACATACATCGCTGAATGCGGAGAGCAATGCGCTCTCTGTATTCAGCATTGCACCAGCAGCTCTTGTGAGCTGCTGGTGCAGCGCCGCCCCCTGCAGATTTGTGGCTAATCGTCCACCAGCAGGGGGTGTCAATCAACGCGGTAATACTCGATCCGGTTGAATTGTGGCAATCTCTGTCCGCCTCCTCAGAGCAGGCGCACAGGGTTATGGAGCAGCGGTCTTTAGACCGCTGCTTCATAACTGCTGTTTCTGGCGAGTCTTCAGACTTGCCAGAAACACGGGCCCTCAAGCTTGATAAATGGGCCTCTAAGTCCAGAAATCTGTTGTGGAGAGCTGGTGTTTTTATAGAATTTAGAATTAAAGGTGCTTTCTTATAATTTCTATTCAGACCCTTAACTCAGTACTTATTTCAAGCACCTTTTGCAGCAATTACAGCCTCAAGTTTTTTTGGGTATAATTTGACAAGTTTTGCGCACCTGGATTTGAGGATTTTCTGGCATTCTTCTCTGCAGATCCTCTCTAGCTCTGTCAGGTTGGATTGGGATTGTCAATGAACAGCCATTTTAAGGTCTCTCCATAGATATTTGATTAAGTACAAGTCTAGGATCTAACTGAGCCACTCATTGACATTCACATAATTTTACCTAAGCCACCCTTGCATTGTCTTGGTTTTGTGCTTAGCATCATTGTCCTGTTGGAAGGTGAACATTTTGACCCAGTCTGAGGTCCTGAGTGCTCTGGACCAGGTTTTCATTAAAGGGACACTCAAGTCAAAATTAAGCTTTCATGATTCAGATAGAGCATGCAATTTTAAATGACTTTCCAATCATTTCCATTAATAAGATGTGCACATTTTTTTTTTATAATTAAACTTTTTGGGTCACCAGCTCTTACTGAGCATGTGCAAGAATTAACAGAATATACTTATATGCATTTGTGATTGGCTGATGGCTGTCACATGATACACGAGGAGTGGCAATAGACTTAACTTTGAAATTTGTTAGAAAATCTACTACTCATTTGAAGTTCAGACTAAGTGCTATTGCCTTGTCTTGTTACCATGTGTTTGTTGATAATGCAGTTCTACTGTACTTACTGGTCCTTTAAATATATCTCTTTATTTTGCAGCTTTCAGTTTTCTATTATTATTATTATTATCATTTATTTGTATTGTGCCACACAATTCCGTACAGAGATAGGGATATACAATGACAAAGATTTGTGATAAAATTCAAAACATAACAGAGAAAACAAATCTAGTAATGGAGGAAGAGGGCCCTGCTCCAGAGAGCTTAAAGGGACCGTCAAGTCCAAAAAAAACTTTAATTTTTCAAATAGGGCATGTTATTTTAAACAACTTTCCAATTTACTTTTATCAACAATTTTGCTTTGTTCTCTTGGTATTCTAGTTGAAATCAAACCTAGGGAGGCACATATGATAATTTCTAAGCCCTTGAAGGCCGCCTCTATTTTATTTACTTTTCACAGCAGGGGAGAGCAAACTCATGTAGGCCATATAGATAGCCTTGTGATCACGCCCGTGGCTAGTGGCAGACACTGCACTAATTGGCTAAAATGCAACTATATGCAAAATAACTAAAAGTCATGTGATTAGGGGCGGTCAGAAGATGCTTAGATACAAGTTAGTCACAGAAGTAAAACGTGTATTAATATAACAGTGTTGGTTTTGCAAAGCGGGGGAATGGGTAATAAAGGGATTATCTATCTTTTTAAACAACAAAAATTCTGGTGTTGACTGTCCCTTTAAAGTCTACAGGTTGAGGGTGCAGAGACATAAGGTTCAGTGTAGCTTGTCACATAGATTGTAGTTGCAGCAGTGAGTCGGCAATTCAATAATTATTTTGGTTAGGATAAAAAACAAAGGAAAGCCTCTGAATAGGTGTGTTTTCAAAGAGTGTCTGCAGCTATACAAGGTTTGGGGCAGTCTTATGAAGCAGGTTAGAGAGTTCCAGAGAACAGGAGCAGCACATGAGAAGTATTGGAGACGGGAGTGAGACGTAGAGATAACAGGAGTGGAAAGATGTAGGTCAGAGGTTGATCGAAGAGGACGGATAGGAAATATTTGGAAATGAGAGAGGAAATATAGTTGGGAGTGAGTCTGTTGAGTGCTTTGTAATGTAAGGTTTATACTTTAGATTGTATTCTGGAGTGTATGGGGAGCCAGTGTAGAGACTTGCAGAGCGGAAAAGCTGATGTAGATCAGTGACTTAGGTGAATAAGTCTAGTTGAAGCATTCATAATAGATTGAAGGGAGAAGAGGTGGTGTTTTGGGAGCACATTTAGAAGTAGATTGCAATAGTCAATGTGTGACAAATTGAGGGAATAAATTAGTATTTTTGTAGTTTTTTGAGTAAGGAAGGGACAAATTCTGGAAATGTTGCATAGGTGTGCACGGCAGGATTTGAAAGTGCTTGTATATTTTGGGTGAATGTTCTGAGTCAAGTGTGACCCCAAGACAGTGGACCTGGGGTGTGGTCTTGAGAATAGAGTTTCCAACTGTCAGAGAAATGTCAGGTGTTGAGTGAAATAAGAAGCAGCTAAGTTTTGGGCAGGTTGAGCTAGAGGTCGTGTGAGGACATCCAAGAGGAAATTGCAGAGAGACAGTTGAAAGTCTAGTTGAGTAAAGAGGGAGAGATATCAGGAGAGGAAAGATAGATTTGGGTATTATCAGCATATAAGTGGTACTGGAACCCAACGGAGGATATAAGTATTCCAAGGGAGGATATAAGTATTCCAAGGGAGGATGTATAGAGAGAGAAAAGCAAGGGATCCAAGACAGAGCCCTGCTGTACTCTAACTGAGAGAGGCAAAGGATCTGAATATTTGCTTTTAAAGTAACCTGAAAATGAGCAGTTTAATAGATATAATGCAAACCAAGAAAAGGATTGTGTATCAGATGCTAAATAGATGTAGGATTTTTAGGAGGAGAGGATGGTTAACTGGGTCAAAAGCAGCATCCTTTGCTTTAGCTGATAACAGGTAATTTGTTACTTTAGTGAAAGCGGTTTCTGTTGAGTGTTTATGGTAATTGGGAGAAAATTGAGTTAGGTGATTTTAGACCAGTCGTTCCAATATTTTGTAAGTTAAGGGAAGTAAGGAGACCAATCGATAGTTAGGAGTCAAGCGATTGATGTAATTGACGCTTGCTTGAATGTATCAGGCAATGTGCCAGTGGTGAGAGACTTGTTAAAGTGGTGATTTAGGTTAGGGGTTAGTGAAGCAGAGAGTGAGAGGGAAGAAGTTGTGAAGGCATAGGGTCAAGTGGGCAGGTTATGATTTAAGCCGAAGATCGGAATACTGAGACTTCTTCCTCTGTTACATGTGGAAAGTAGCAGAGAGTTGTGTTAATAGAAGGCTGGGTTTGAGTGATGTTTAGTTTTAGATGTCTTTTTTTAATGGTGTCAATTTTATTTTGGAAGTGATCACCAATAATCTAAGCAGTGAGTTTGGCAGTGGGCGGAGGTGCAGGCGGACATAGAAGGGAGTTAAAAGTTGAGAACCGCTTTCTGGGTTTGTATGCATGATTTCACACCAGGGACGAGAAATTGAATTGTTTGGCCAGGTTGAGGTTAGAGTTGTATGACTTAAGGATGAATTTCTAATACAGAAAATCAGCATGGGTGTGTGATTTCCTTCATGGCGGTTCACCAGCCCGTGAACATTGCAGAAGATATTTGGTCTGTTTGGTGCACCATGGTTGTCTTCGAGTGAATGATGTACAGCGAACAGTGGAGGGTGCAGCTTTGCCAAGTATTCATTTTATTGCCAAATTATATTGTAATGCCACAAGGTTATGGCAAGAGAGTGATGGAATGTTGGCAAGTAGATAATTCAGTTGAGCATAAAAGTCTGTGAGATCCAAGTCATTTTAGTTCATGTAGGGTACCATTTGTTGGGGGCTTGCAAAGATGCAGCAGGTAGAGTAAGAGAGAAAGTTAGTAGATGGTGGTCAGAGAGAGGAAATGGGAAGATAGAGAAGTTGGAAACACCACAGAGATTGGTGAAGACCAGGTCAATTGAGTTGCCTTCACACTGGCTTGGAGATGTTGTCCACTGGGATAGGCCAAAAGAGGTGGTAAAGCATACAAGTTTAGAGGCAGCAGGCATGTTAGGCTTGTCAAAGGGTATGTCAAAATCCCTTAAGATGAGAGGAGAGACATTACAAGAGAGAAAGTGTGGAAGCCAGGGCCAATATATAACAGCAGCACAGAGCAATATAAGGGAGAAGAGGCCGGAGAGCATGAACTTTAAAAGATGAGAAAGAAAGAGAGGGGTAAAGGAATGCAGTGGAAGGTACTGTATGGTGGAAGAATAATTCCTACTCCCTCTCCTCGTTTGTCTCCTGGCCATAGGACAGAGACAGGACAGAGAGGCTACAACAGATGTGTTAGAGGAGGAGAGCCAATTTTCAGTGACGGCTAACAGATTAAGTGAACGTGAAATTAATAGGTTGTGAATAAATGTGAGCTTATTGCATACAAACCCTGACCAGTCCGCTAGACCCCGCCGCTGTAAAACACCCACACGGCATGATACTACTACTATCATGCTTAATGGTTGTGATGGTTTTGAGCAGGTGAGCAGTGTCTGGTTTTCTCCAGACATGATGCTTTGAATTGAGGCTAAACAGTTCAATTGTCATTTCATCAGCCATAAGAATCCTGTTTCTCACAGCCTGAGTGTTCTTTATGTGATTTGCAATTTATTTCATGTGTATTTCACTGAAGAGAGGCTTCTGTCTTTCCAGTCTGCCATAAAGCCTTAAATGGTAAAGTGTTGCAGTAATGGCTGTCCTTCTGTAAGTTGCTCATTCTCCAAACATGATCTCTGGAGCTCAAACATAATGACCATAAGTTCTTTGTCACCTCTCTTACCATGGCCATTCTCCCCTGATTGCTCAATTTGTACGAGCAGGCAGCTCTAGGAAGAGTCATGGTTGTTCCAAACTGATTGCATTTAAGAATTATGCAGGCAAGTGTTCTCTTGGGAAGCTTGAATGCAGCCATTTACTTGTTATTTTTTTTTTATTTATATGGCCTTCACCAGATCTGTACCTTGACACTATCCTGTGAGCTCTGCATGCAGTCCCTTTAAACTCATGACTTGGATTTCTCCAACATTGGTGTGTCCGGTCCACGGCGTCATCCTTACTTGTGGGATATTCTCTTCCCCAACAGGAAATGGCAAAGAGTCCCAGCAAAGCTGGTCACATGGTCCCTCCTAGGCTCCGCCCACCCCAGTCATTCTCTTTGCCGTTGCACAGGCAACATCTCCACGGAGATGGTTAAGAGTTTTTTGGTGTTTAAATGTAGTTTTATTCTTCTATCAAGTGTTTGTTATTTTAAAATAGTGCTGGTATGTACTATTTACTCTGAAACAGAAAAGGATGAAGATTTCTGTTTGTAAGAGGAAGATGATTTTAGCAGACAGTAACTAAAATCAATTGCTGTTTCCACACAGGACTGTTGAGATGAAGTAACTTCAGTTGGAGGAAACAGTTAGCAGTCTTTTCTGCTTAAGGTATGACTAGCCATATTTCTAACAAGACCATGTAATGCTGGAAGGCTGTCATTTCCCCTCACGGGGACCGGTAAGCCATTTTCTTAGTTAAACATAAAAGAATAAAGGGCTTCAAAAAGGGCTTAAAAACTGGTAGACATTTTTCTGGGCTAAAACAATTGCTTTACTAGGCATATTATGCAGATTCTAACTAATTATTGGTATTATAATCTTGGGGAACGTTTAGAAAAACGGCAGGCACTGTGTTGGACACCTTTTTCAGATGGGGGCCTTTCTAGTTATAGACAGAGCCTCATTCTGGGACTGTATAGGGGTTAAATGTAAAATTGGCTCCGGTTCCGTTAATTTAAGGGTTAAAGCTCTGAAATTTGGTGTGCAATACTTTTAATGCTTTAAGACACTGTGGTGAAATTTTGGTCAATTTTGAACAATTCCTTCATACTTTTTCACATATTCAGTAATAAAGTGTTTTCAGTTTGAAATTTAAAGTGACAGTAACGGTTTTATTTTAAAACGTCTTTTGTGCTTTGTTGACAAGTTTAAGCCTGTTTAACATGTCTGTACCATCAGATAAGCTATGTTCTATATGTATGAAAGCCAATGTGTCTCCCCATTTAAATTTATGTGATAATTGTGCCATAGTGTCCAAACAAAGTAAGGACAGTAATGCAACAGATAATGATATTGCCCAAGATGATTCCTCAAATGAGGGGAGTAAACATGATACTACATCATCCCCTACTGTGTCTACACCAGTTATGCCCACACAGGAGGCCCCTAGTACATCTAGTGCGCCAATACTTATTACCATGCAACAATTAACGGCTGTAATGGATAACTCCATAGCAAATCTTTTATCCAAAATGCCTACTTATCAGAGAAAGCGCGATTGCTCTGTTTTAAACACTGAAGAGCAAGAGGACGCTGATGATAACTGTTCTGACATACCCTCACACCAATCTCAAGGGGCCATGAGGGAGGTTTTGTCTGATGGAGAAATTTCAGATTCAGGAAAAATTTCTCATCAAGCTGAACCTGATGTTGTGACATTTAAATTTAAATTAGAACATCCTCGCGCACTGCTTAAGGAGGTGTTATCTACTCTGGATGATTGTGACAATTTGGTCATTCCAGAGAAATTATGTAAGATGGACAAGTTCCTAGAGGTTCCGGTGCCCCCCGACGCTTTTCCTATACCCAAGCGGGTGGCGGACATAGTAAATAAAGAGTGGGAAAGGCCCGGCATACCTTTTGTCCCCCCCCCCTATATTTAAGAAATTATTTCCTATAGTCGACCCCAGAAAGGACTTATGGCAGACAGTCCCCAAGGTCGAGGGGGCGGTTTCTACTCTAAACAAACGCACTACTATTCCTATCGAAGATAGTTGTGCTTTCAAAGATCCTATGGATAAGAAATTAGAGGGTTTGCTTAAAAAGATTTTTGTACAGCAAGGTTACCTTCTTCAACCAATTTCATGCATTGTTCCTGTCACTACGGCAGCGTGTTTCTGGTTCGAGGAACTAGAAAAATCGCTCAGTAAAGAATCTTCGTATGAGGAGGTTATGGACAGAGTTCCAGCACTTAAATTGGCTAACTCTTTTGTTTTAGATGCCGCTTTGCAATTAGCTAGATTAGCGGCGAAAAATTCAGGGTTTGCTGTCGTGGCGCGCAGAGTGCTTTGGCTAAAGTCTTGGTCAGCGGATGTGTCTTCCAAGACAAAATTGCTTAACATTCCTTTCAAAGGTAAAACATTATTTGGACCTGATTTGAAAGAGATTATTTCAGACATCACTGGGGGAAAGGGCCACGCCCTCCCACAGGATAGGTCTTAAAAGGCTAATAATAAGCCTAATTTTCGTCCCTTTCGCAGAAACGGACCAGTCTCTAATTCTGTATCCTCTAAGCAAGAGGGTAATACTTCACAACCCAAACCAGCCTGGAAACCAATGCAAGGCTGGAACAAGGGTAAGCAGGCCAAGAAGCCTACCACTGCTACCAAAACAGCATGAAGGGATAGCCCCCGATCCGGGACCGGATCTAGTGGGGGGCAGACTTTCTCTCTTTGCTCAGGCTTGGGCAAGAGATGTTCAGGATCCTTGGGCGCTAGAAATAGTTTCTCAAGGTTATTTCCTGGAATTCAAGGAACTACCCCCAAGGGGAAGGTTCCACAGGTCTCAATTATCTTCAAACCAAATAAAGAGACAGGCATTCTTACATTGTGTAGAAGACCTGTTAAAGATGGGAGTGATACATCCAGTTCCAATAAGAGAACAAGGAATGGGATTTTATTCCAATCTGTTCATAGTTCCCAAAAAAGAGGGAACATTCAGACCAATTTTGGATCTAAAGATCCTAAACAAATTTCTCAGGGTACCATTGTTCAAAATGGAAACTATTCGAACGATCCTACCTACTATCCATGAAAATCAAATTATGACTACCGTGGATTTAAAGGATGCGTACCTACATATTCCTATCCACAAGGAACATCATCAGTTCCTAAGGTTCACTTTTCTGGACAAGCATTACCAGTTTGTGGCACTTCCATTTGGATTAGCCACTGCTCCAATGATTTTCACAAAGGTACTAGGGTCCCTTCTAGCGGTTCTAAGACCAAGGGGCATTGCAGTAGTACCTTACTTGGACGACATCCTGATTCAAGCGTCGTCCCTGTCAAAGCAAAGGCTCATACGGACATCGTCCTAGCCTTTCTCAGATCTCACGGATGGAAGGTGAACAAAGAAAAAAGTTCTCTGTCCCCGTCAACAAGAGTTCCCTTCTTGGGAACAATAATAGATTCCTTAGAAATGAGGATTTTTCTGACAGAGGTCAGAAAATCAAAACTTCTAAGCTCTTGTCAAGTACTTCATTCTGTTCCTCGTCCTTCCATAGCGCAGTGCATGGAAGTAATAGGATTGATGGTTGCAACAATGGACATAGTTCCTTTTGCACAAATTCATCTAAGACCATTACAACTGTGCATGCTCAGACAGTGGAATGGGGATTATACAGACTTGTCTCTGACGATTCAAGTAGATCAAAAGACCAGAGATTCACTCCGTTGGTGGCTGACCCTGGACAATCTGTCACAGGGAATGAGCTTCCGCAGACCAGAGTGGGTCATTGTCACGACCGACGCCAGCCTAGTGGGCTGGGGCGCGGTCTGGGAATCCCTGAAAGCTCAGGGTCTATGGTCTCGGGAAGAGTCTCTTCTCCCGATAAACATTCTGGAACTGAGAGCGATATTCAATGCTCTCAGAGCTTGGCCTCAACTAGCAAAGGCCAAATTCATAAGGTTTCAGTCAGACAACATGACGACCGTTGCATATATCAATCATCAGGGGGGAACAAGGACTTCCCTGGCGATGAAAGAAGTGACCAAGATAATTCAATGGGCGGAGGATCACTCCTGCCACTTGTCTGCGATCCACATCCCAGGAGTGGAAAATTGGGAAGCAGATTTTCTGAGTCGTCAGACATTCCATCCGGGGGAGTGGGAACTCCATCCGGAAATCTTTGCCCAAATAACTCAATTATGGGGCATTCCAGACATGGATCTGATGGCGTCTCGTCAGAACTTCAAGGTTCCTTGCTACGGGTCCAGATCCAGGGATCCCAAGGCGACCCTAGTAGATGCACTAGTAGCACCTTGGTACTTCAACCTAGCTTATGTATTCCCACCGTTTCCTCTCATCCCCAGGCTGGTAGCCAGGATCAATCAGGAGAGGGCCTCGGTGATCTTGATAGCTCCTGCGTGGCCACGCAGGACTTGGTATGCAGACCTGGTGAATATGTCATCGGCTCCACCATGGAAGCTACCTTTGAGACAGGACCTTCTTGTTCAGGGTCCATTCGAACATCCGAATCTGGTTTCCCTCCAACTGACGGCTTGGAGATTGAACGCTTGATTTTATCAAAGCGTGGGTTTTCAGATTCTGTAATAGATACTCTGATTCAGGCTAGAAAGCCTGTAACTAGAAAAAATTACCATAAAATATGGAAAAAATATATCTGTTGGTGTGAATCTAAAGGATTCCCATGGAACAAGATAAAAATTCCTAAGATTCTATCCTTTCTACAAGAAGGTTTGGAGAAAGGATTATCTGCAAGTTCTCTGAAGGGACAGATCTCTGCTTTATCTGTTTTACTTCACAAAAGACTGGCAGCTGTGCCAGATGTTCAAGCATTTGTTCAGGCTCTGGTTAGGATCAAGCCTGTTTACAGACCTTTGACTCCTCCCTGGAGTCTAAATCTAGTTCTTTCAGTTCTTCAAGGGGTTCCGTTTGAACCCTTACATTCCGTAGATATTAAGTTATCATCTTGGAAAGTTTTGTTTTTGGTTGCAATTTCTTCTGCTAGAAGAGTTTCAGAGTTATCTGCTCTGCAGTGTTCTCCGCCCTATCTGGTGTTCCATGCAGATAAGGTGGTTTTGCGTACTAAGCCTGGTTTTCTTCCGAAAGTTTTTTCCAACAAAAATATTAACCAGGAGATAGTTGTACCTTCTTTGTGTCCGAATCCAGTTTCAAAGAAGGAACGTTTGTTACACAATTTGGACGTAGTCCGTGCTCTAAAATTCTATTTAGAGGCTACTAAAGATTTCAGACAAACATCTTCCTTGTTTGTTGTTTATTCTGGTAAAAGGAGAGGTCAAAAAGCGACTTCTACCTCTCTTTCCTTTTGGCTTAAAAGCATTATCCGATTGGCTTATGAGACTGCCGGACGGCAGCCTCCTGAAAGAATCACAGCTCACTCCACTAGGGCTGTGGCTTCCACATGGGCCTTCAAGAACGAGGCTTCTGTTGACCAGATATGTAAGGCAGCGACTTGGTCTTCACTGCACACTTTTGCCAAATTTTACAAATTTGATACTTTTGCTTCTTCGGAGGCTATTTTTGGGAGAAAGGTTTTGCAAGCCGTGGTGCCTTCCATTTAGGTGACCTGATTTGCTCCCTCCCTTCATCCGTGTCCTAAAGCTTTGGTATTGGTTCCCACAAGTAAGGATGACGCCGTGGACCGGACACACCAATGTTGGAGAAAACAGAATTTATGCTTACCTGATAAATTACTTTCTCCAACGGTGTGTCCGGTCCACGGCCCGCCCTGGTTTTTTAATCAGGTCTGATGAATTATTTTCTCTAACTACAGTCACCACAGTATCATATGGTTTCTCCTATATATATTTCCTCCTGTCCGTCGGTCGAATGACTGGGGTGGGCGGAGCCTAGGAGGGACCATGTGACCAGCTTTGCTGGGACTCTTTGCCATTTCCTGTTGGGGAAGAGAATATCCCACAAGTAAGGATGACGCCGTGGACCGGACACACCGTTGGAGAAAGTAATTTATCAGGTAAGCATAAATTCTGTTTTTGCTCTGATATGTATTTTCAGTGTTGGGACCTTATACAGACAGGTTTGTGTCTTTTCCAAATATTGTCTAATCAACTGAATTTACCACATGTGGGCTCCAATCAAAGTGTAGAAAAATCTCAAAGATGATCCAGAAAAGTGTGATGCTTCCGAGCTAAATTTCAGGTGTCATGGCAAAGGGTCTGAATACTTATGTCAATTTGATATTTCAGTTTCTTCTTTTAAAATGTTGCCTCCAAACAGGTTATTTTTTTCAATTCAGCTGTTGGCATAACCTGTGTAACAGGTGCTGCAAATTTGTGGTATGATTCTCCATCAGATCTTGTTTCAGACAAGCCCCCTGTAGCAGATCTATAGAGTCATATTAGAGTGTGTAACAATGCCGGCTTGACTATGTGAAGCTGTCCTAAGGTAGAAACACAAAAACCAATGACTGTAGAACAAAAATATCTTACAAGAAAAAAGTAAATGTACAACTTATTGTGTAAATATATGGTATGAATGTAGCTAATATATAACACCATACAGATAGGAAGAGTCTGTAGATGATACAATGTAGCAGTTACTATGTCTCATATAAGATATAAAATTGGTATGCATATATTCCAAAGAACATGAGAGCAAATAATTGTTGAGGTTCACAGAAAAGTAAACTTAAATTGAAGGTAAACTTTGGTGAATGAAAGTCTGTTTTTTAAAAAATAATATTAAAAACAGGGACACTTTCATTCATCAGAGTTTACAAAGCAGCTGTTTTGATTAAAAACTTACCTTTGTTTTTTCTTTTCACAGCCAGAGCAGCTTCCCCCTCCTAGAAATCCTCTCTTCACGCGTCAGCAATGACTAATCCGGCTTCCTCCAATCACGGCTTTCCTCACAGGGTAGTCATTGCCTGAGGCCATGCTGTGATTGGAGGAAGCCAGATTAGATGCAAGAAAACAATCAGCTGAGAGAAAAAGAAGAAATAAAATAAAAAGAAAGCACTTAAGAAAAAATATGAGGTACCTGTATTGGGAGACAGATTAGAGCTGTGTATATTGCAGCAGTCTTGGAAGGAAGGCACCAATGACAACAACCTAGTTTTTTGAGGTGGTTAGAGTAGCGGTTCCAAGTGGAGAGCTGCGTTGAGGATCAGCAGCTGCTGTGTTTGAGTTCGATGTTCAGATCGGCAGGAAGCAGCAGGATGTAATTCACTGATGACGTAGTTGTCAGTGCAGCAGGAGCGTAGTAGGATACCAGAGACGGTACAAGGCAAAGAGGTAGTAGGAATTAGGTAGACAGTAATAGGAGTTAGACCAAGTGGGGAAGCACATTACTGAGGTAGAGGTACTGTAAGCTCTAGGGAAATCTGATAACAAATTACCAAGCAAAGAGGAAAGGGGAAGTCAATATTTTATAGGTTTAGCTAAAGAGAAGTACCTGCTCACAATTAAAGGAGCAGTATGATGGATCAGATACTGGTGGAATGTTACAGAGTGCTGCGTACAGCAAACTCCTTTATCTGTGATGCAATTATAGACATTGTTAAGATTAACATGAAAAACAGGTATTTTTTTCTGCCCTAGCAAGAAGAGCCTTATTTTTTAAATCTTGGTCTGCAGAAATGGTTTCTAAAAAACAGACTATTAACTATTTCCTTTTAAAGGCAAGGTACTCTTTTGATCTGGTTAGGATTCATTCATATCCATCTAGTTATAAAGGAGCTTTTCTGCCTCAGGATAGGAAATCAAATAGGAAAGAATAGCGCTGGAAATAATTTTTGTTCTTTTTGCTCTTTTACAAATCATAAATGTTCCTCTTCATTTGAGTCGGACTCTTCCAAGTCATCTTGGAAACCAGATCCCTCCTGGTCCAAGTCTAAGCAAAATAAAAAAGTCCACTTCCAACACAAAATCCATATGAAGGTGCGGCTCCCAAACCTGAAAATAATTGTCTAGTAGAGGGCAGACTGACTCTTTTTTCAGGAGGCCTGGTTTCGCTCATTTCGAGATCGCTGGTATCCGATCATTGTATCCAAGGGTTACAGACTATAGGGCATATGTATCAAGCTCCGCCTGGAGCTTGATGCCCTGTGTTTCTGGCGAGCCTTCAGGCTCGCCAGAAACACAAGTTATAAAGTAGCAGTCTAAAGGCCACTGCTCCATAACCTGTCCGCCTGCTCTTAGGCGGCGGACAGACATTGCCGGAAATCAACCCGATACAATATGATTGGTTTGATTGACACCCCCTGCAGGGGGCTATATTGCACCAGCAGTATGCTGTCAGCATTTATTGATGTGCAGCGGACATGATCCGCAATATCGGATCATGTCCGCTCGCACCTTCTTAAATAGGCCCCTAAGTCCTCCATAGTCCTGAAGGATTCATATCTTCATAAACCTATTCACAAGGACCATTATCAGTTCCTCAGGTTTGCCTTTTGTGACAAACATTTTCAGTTTGGAGCCCTTCCATTTGGGCTACCACTGTCCCCCACATAGTCACAAAAGTTTACTGGCTGTTATCTAAGTTCAAGGTTATCTCAGTAGTTCAATGCATGGAGGTAATGATGGTCTGAAGGTGACATCTTCTTCAGATGCGGTTCCCTTTTACTCTTTTTCTCTTACATCCTATTCAGTTTTCTTTGCTAGAGTAGAGGGCGAGGAATTACTGTCAGTCAAACAGATTGTTCTGGATTCCTCAGTAAGACGATCTCTATCTTGGTGGATATACAATCAGTCCTTAATTTATGGGGCATCATTCCTTTGCCCATCTTGGGCAATAGTAACAAGATGCCTGTATTTTAGGCTGGGGCATTGTTTGGAGATCTATGAGAGCACAAGGAGTTTGGTCTCTTCGGGAAGCGAGGTTGCAAATAAATATCTTGGAACTCCAAGTGATTCTTCGGGCTCTCAAATCATGGCCACTCCTGAGAAAGGAAAAGTATAGTTGAGTACAGTCAGACAATGTCATGACAGTAGCATACAACAGCGGTCGCCAACCGGTCCACGAGAAGATGTTCAAGCAGGAATCCAGGAATTAATCTCCTCTGATGGTGTCACCCCCGTCGCGCCTCAACTCCCTACAGTGTCTGGCTGGACATCAGTGAAAACCAACGGAGAAGGAGTTAAATTACAATCTCCCTACGCATGTTGCATAGTACTGCTCCTGCGTTAACTCCCCCCGCCCGGCGCGCTGCTCAGAGGAAGATGCTTCCATTCTAAAGCCAGCAGAGGTTGGTATAGTCTTGGCTTGAAATAGTGGAATTAAAGTATATAAAAAGAAAATCTTAAAGAAAAATCCCCTCTTAAATTCCATTCATTTTCTTCCCTTTACTTGTCTCTTTGTAGTAGTTTTCCTAATTCCTTCAGATGGACTTACATCACTGTTTGTCTTCCTCCCCTCCATCTTCTTTTATTTTTTATTTTTTTTATTAAATATTAATTATTTTTCATTCTAATAATTTTCCCGCGCACAAAGCCATTCTACCTGAATTCCAGTAATTGCCATCCAACTCATCTGCTATATCCCACCAGTATTATAGTAATTGCCAGTAACATCATTCATGGTTAGCTCACTTCCATATTGAGAGCTTTCTGATATAAACTTAATTTATGACTCCAACGTCTGTTTATTTTCATAAGTAGTTTTGAATAATTCCTAACTGGGGAGGTAACTTGGAAGTTGTGTGGTCCTTTTAAACATAATTCTTTTTTCCCACTCTCTGCCCTAGTCTAAACACCCCTAATCTGCTGCTCCCGACATTGCCAACACAAATTAAAGTTATTAACCCCTATCCCACCGCTCCCCGATATCGCTGACAGTAATAAAAATTATTAACCCCTATTCTGCCGCTCCCCGATATTGCAGACACTAATAAAAATTATTAACCCCTATTCTGCTGCTCCCCGACACTAAAAAGTTATTAACCCCTAAACCTCCAGCCCCCCCAAATAGTAACTACTAAACTAAACCTATTAACCCCTAAACTGCCACCCCCACATCACAAAGCACTAAATTAAACTATTAACCCCTAAACATAACACCCCTCTAACTTTAAATTAGCTATCTTAAAATAAATAAAAACTTTTAGATTTTTTAATTGGTAGTTTTTTTAATTTTATTAGAATATTTATATAAAGTTAATTTATAGTTTAAACTTAGTTTTTTTTTTATTTCACAGGTAAGTTTTATTTCAAGATAGTTATATTTTTCAATTTAAAGTTAGGGGAGTGTTTAGGGGTTAATAGTTTAATTTAGTGTTTTGTGATGTGGGGAGGGGGGTTAATAGGTTTAGTTTAGTAGTTACAATGCCTGGGGGCTGGAGGTTTAGGGGTTAATACTTTATTATAGTGTTGGCGATGTGGGGGGCCGGTGGTTTAGGGGTTAATAGGTTTATTTAGATGTTGCGGAGCGGCAGAATAGGTGTTAATAATTATATTAATAGGTTTAATATAGTGTTTGTGATGCGGCAGGGTGGCGGTTTAGGGGTTAATAGGTAGTTTAAGGTGTTATTGTACTTTGTAACATTTTAGTTATGAGTTTTGTTCTGCAAAATCCATAACTACTGCTTTCATATGACGGTATGGATCGTGTTGGTAAAGACTGTAACGCTAGCATTTTAGCCAGACCGCAAACCTGTAATATGGCGCTATGGAAAATGAAATGACGTTTGAGTGTGGAATGGACGTTGCGTTACAGGCTAAAATGCTTGCGGTATAGCTATACCGCTGCGACTCGTTATATGTGTAACTGGCCATTCCAGCGTAATGGCCAATTCCTCAGCGTTGATAGCCGTACCGCAAAGCTTGTAATCTAGACGTAAGTAAGTAAGGTCTCACCCCACAACCAAAGGGAACAATTAATTTTAAATCTTTACTTTTAATGTAAATGAGAGATATTAAATAAAAATGCACACATCAATAAATTAACTTAAAATATAACACAGGCATGTGCGGTCAAGTAGAAAATTAGTATCCTAAAAGTAACTATTTTGCAACAAGCAACCATCAAACATCATTCAAGTACTAGATGGGTAACTATACCCACTGAACTGTGTTACTTGAAACAAAAAGACCCCTAACTATGATCTGCCTGTGAATCATAAGTCTCCCAAAGGAGCATAATGGGGTGGCAATCTACTAAGCTCACGTGTAACCACCAGTGCAAGATATACTTTAGTATTTATTAACCACTTATTTGTATTTGTATCTATGTTTATATAGTGTAATCTATTGGATTATATCTGGCTGTTTTGTAATAGGATAGTATCATGTGCTATTGAATGTGTGAAGTTGCTTTGGTCTTTTAAAGTTTTCATAACCGTTGGATAATATAGTCACTTCTGGTTTATTTTTTGAGTCCCCCCTAGTAGTTGACACAAGCCTATGTGTATCAACAGAACAGCAATTATTTAAAAAGACTGGGTTCCCGTACTAGTCTCAATAAAAAAAACAACAACATATTTTCAAAAAACATATTTAATACGTGTAGTTCAGACATACCCTTGATCAGGACCAGACCATGCCAAGCTGGCAGATGTTCAAACCTTTGCACAGTCCTTGTTTAGCATCACACCTGTTTTAAAGGACCAGTAAACCCGCCAAATAATGTTATATAATTCTGCACATAGGGGGAATTAGTATTTTTTAAAGGTGAAAAAGCTGTTTAACTTAAGGCAATGCTCTACAAAAAAGCCCTTTTAATGGTTTTTGGTAGTTTAGATTAGGGGGTGTTTTTATTTTGGGGGTGCTTTTTATTTTCATAGGGATTAGGTTTAATTTTTTTTATTTTTGATGTATCAGAAACTTTGGAGGGCATTCTTTGAATGGTGCTCTTCCAGAGGATTTTCTTGGTATTCCTTTAGGATTTCTAGAATTATTCAGTTTTTTACAAGATGGCCTTGACAAGGGCTTTGTCAGCTAGCTTCCTAACAGACTTTTGTCCAGGCACTAGTAGAAATTAGGCCAGTTGCTATACCTATTTCTCCGCCCTTCAATCTGAATTTAGTTATTTCTTTTCTGCTAGGTCCTCCCTTTGAATTGATGTCTTCCATTGATATCAGATTCTTATCCTGGAAAGTGCTTTTCTTGTTAGCAATTTCCTGATCTAGAAGAGTTTCTGAGTTATCAGCTTTATGCTGTGATTCTCCATTTTTAGTTTTTCCAAAGATAAAGCTGTGATTCGTACTAAATATGATTTTGTTCATATGGTAGTTTCTTCAGAAAATTGCAATCAGGAGTTCAGACAATCTTCCAGATTGTTTAATATTTTTTATGTTACCCAAAATGAACAAGGAGGCTACTACTGTAGTTTTGGCCTCTTGGCTCAAAAAGGTAATTCACAAGGCTTACTTGGTGGCGGGGAAGTCGGCCCTAAGAGTATCACAGCCCATTCTGCAAAATCAGTTGCAAATTCCTGGGCTTTCATAAATGATGCATCTTTGGAACAGATTTGCAAAGCTGCAACATGGTCTTCTCTGCATACCTTTTCAAAATTTTACCGCTTTGATGTTTTTGCTTCTTTGCAAGCAGCTTTTGGCAGGAAAGTCTTTCAGGCTGCAGTGTTTGATAAATAGGAACTGCTAGCAAAATATCCCACACATTCTGTAACATGGACTTTCTGCTTGGGTATTAATCCCACATGTTACGAACCCTATGGGCTTTCATTATTATATGAAACAAAATGTATGCTTACCTGATTTAAAAAAGAAAAATGGAATGATGACATTCCATAGGCCCCGCCCCATTTATATTTTTTGGGGAGACAGATTTAATTTGCAACTCTGTAGACCCTGCTTTTGTCTTTCCTACCTGTTTACTATTCTCTGCTATGGCTATGTGTTAAACTTAGGAGAGATGGGAAGTGGAAGGGAATTTAAGTTCTTGTGTGGGTTCTCGGCCTCCTCGTAGTGGGCTATCATCATTCCGAAAGAAAATAATTTATTAGGTAAGCATAATGTTATTTTTTTGTTTGTGTTCTGTAATGTTTTGAAATCATTTTTGTGACGTTGGCATCCTTCAGATTAGAACTTGTTCTATTTACCATAAAGTGGATGCTTACTAGAGAGATGCGGCTCTGTTGATTAAAATGGAGTTTAACTTTTAGATATGACGTGGGGAGGATAATAATTTTGATGAATTCCCCTGATTTTGAGTTCCAATGTTTTGGCATATTTTGTCCTGCAAGATATATCTGTTCACAAATGGGTTTTATTGAATCTAGGCTATGATGCATCCAAACTCATGCACGCAATGCTATGGAATGTGGTGGTGCTTTACAAGTGCATAATAATAATATTAATAATAATAATAATAATAATAATAATAATAATTATTATTATTATTATTATTATTATTATTATTATTATTATTGTATAACACCCCCCTCCCCCAGTAAATAACAATCTTCACTGCCTGTGTCTTTGGTTTCCTATTGGGCTCTAAAAAGCAAATGCTAGTCTATACTTATTTAAAGGGACAGTCAAAATTAAACTTTCAGGAATTTCAAATAATTTTCTAAATGGGCACATTCTTTTTATATACACTCTTTCTGAGGCACCAGCTCCTACAGAGCATGAGCAAGATTAACAGGATATTTGGGATTGAGTGATGGTTGTCATATGATGCATTAGGAAGGAAAATATAACTAACTTTGACATTTGTCAGAAAGAAATCTACTTCTCATGTGAAATTCAAACTGTGCACTTTTGCATTGTCTTTTTATTATGCATTTATTGATTATGCTATTTTACTGTGTTGTTAGTGGTCCTGGTCCTTTAAATAAACATCTCTTACGTTTCTGATTACTATACTGTACTATCTTTCTGAAGGTACGATTTATACAAAAGAATACAAAAACTGATATAAAACTACCTATAGGTTGTGTGTATAAATTGTATTATGAGAATGTTTGTAAACATTTCCCAATAGCATAAGATTGTGTTGCTGTTGGGTTTGTTCCCCTCTTCAAGCAGTCACATTTTACATATGCAAATATACAGATATTCCGAAATCCAAACCTTTTCCGGTCCCAAGCAGTTTGGATAAAGGTTTTTGTGCATGTAAGAATAAATATTGATAATAAATAAATATGCATACAAACATAAGATCTGATACACTAAGAGGAAAGGCATGTGGTCATTGCAGAGAAGAATGGAAATGTAGAGCCTTAGTTTTGACTGCTCTATACTATGACAATCTTTTTATTAGTAAGAAAAATCTAATCTTTTTAGCTGTCCATTTTTTTTAGGTTTTAATTTTGAAAGACTGTGTTGCTCTTCTGTCACAGGTCATATCAAATATTATAACATGTATTTGGTTTGACTTCATTTGTCAATTTTTTTAATTTTTTTTTTATGCATTACTCTAGGGAAAGTTATATTTGTGTCTTGGAATTGGAAAGAACAAGTGATTTTATTAGCCTAAGGAATAATGTGATTCATTTGGAGGGTTCTGTAGTTGTTACATCTCTTGCATGGCCTCAAAGGATTACTCTAGACATCCCTGTATCAGTTTAATTCAGAAAGGGAAATAAGTACAGGCTCATCCTCTGAGATTTGTCTGGAAGCCTTGCGTGGCTTTGACTGTAAGGCAGAAGATCTTTAAATCAATAGAATGGAATGATCACACAGCAGCAATTGTCTATCCAAGGTAGAAGACTGGAATATAAAACAAACAATTGTTCATAGTTTATTGTTTCATCCCAATAGCAATTTTAATATTAATATGAAGCTTTAAAAAAATCACTCTTCAGCATTTCTGATTTAAAAAAAAAAAAAAAAATGAGAGTTCAAATGTGACCCTTGTTTCACATGTCCAGCAGCCCTTTCCTGTGCTATGTTACCAGAAAACAGTGATTTAGACCAAGGAGTTAGAACCCCCTGAGGAGTCGCAGCCCACACACACAAAGTAGGACTTTATTTGAGTATAAACACTTTCTTGAAATATTGGTGTGTAGTGTTGCATAAATATTCTTTGTATTTTCAAAATGTTATTATTGTATAATATTAACAGAGTCCTTGTGCTGTCTGCAATATATAAAAATAAGTAAATAAATAAAACAGGGATGTCACATTCAGAATTACTTCTCCAATGTAGAAAATATATTGATCCGGTGCTGAAGGGCACTAATACTAAACAATTTGTAATGCTTACTTTTTCAATCATTTCAACATTAACATAGCCCTAGATGTACATTATTACAGTGTTATTCTTATCTATAGATAGAGTTGCCATATTGCTGCTTTAAAAGAGAGCCCTTATTAAAAATACAGATGTTTAGTGGCCTTTAAAGAAAGAATGAGATAATATCCCATTATAAGAATCCTGGCATATGTATTTTCATAGGGGGGCAACTTTTGTCGTATTTTCTAGAATATAGTTATATTAATTATGAGTGGCGCACTAACAGTTATGTGCAAGCGTATATCACAAAGAGCCACCAGCACTGTATTATTTTCAAAACTTTATTGGAACAGTCTGCAACGTTTCGAGGATTTCACCTCTTACTCATGCTAAGCAGGTGAAAACCTCGAAACGTTGCAGACTGTTCCAATAAAGTTTTGAAAAGACAGTGCTGGTGGCTTTTTGTGGTATACATATGGACTTGGAGTAAGGCAGCAGTACTCAGCCTGACCGTGCACTAACAGTGATCACCAGTTTGGTGCTGTGAACCCAACTATTGACATTTTAGTTATGTGCAAGCAATATCATTTTTTTTTTTTTTGTGGCTGTTTGTGCTCATTGTATGTATCGCTCGTATAACAAGTTGATGGTAAATGTGATTGATTAAGCGCAATTGACTTCAACACGCTTTGGGATAGCATGAACTCAGAGCTCTGGTTAACTGTTTCACAAAACAAAAAAGTGCCACAAAACACATAAAAAATACATTACGAATACAGTTACACTTATAATAATACTATCTAATAAAATATATATATATTTAAAATATTGCGCAAAAAAGTTATAAGGGCTCAGTGATATGAGGTCTCAAGTGTTAGAACTAAAAGAACAAAAAAAGGGCTTTGAAATATATATATATATATATATATATATATTTTTTTAATGCAACATTTTCAGGGAATTCTTCCCCTTCATCAGCATAACAAAAAGTGTTAAACATACAAACTTATATACATACATGTGTAATGACAACATAGCTAATACCTGTGTTCATTCAGTGGAAATTGCACCAAACTTCTTATTGGAACGCATAGTTTGTGTTCCACTCTGTGTAAAACCGGAAGTAATAGCATATAGTGCATCCGGTATACTTAAATAATATATATTCTCAAAATAATATGTACTCAAGGCTAAACCTCTGTACTTACACGATATTTGTGTATAAGAGTAGTGTTGAATTACATACTGTAACTAGTGCTTATATCTACTGTGTCACTATCCTATACTTAGTGAACAAGTGTGAATACACTATCTAATTACTATTACGATCGTGTTAAATTTTCAGTTGTTGCGTGCAGTGCATTTAATAGTGGACTTACATATGCGCATATTGCATGGTCATCTATAAATGTGTGTATAAGGGACTTCGGTCTGTATTATGCTGCCGATCCTGGCTTGCGTGATTGTTGTCATGGTTGGCATGGTAACCGTTACATACCGGAACTACTATGTGGAAGGCTCTATATGCATGTCTATGCAGGCTAATAAGCGTAGCAGATCACTGTATGTGTGTCATATCCACAAATGTAGTTCCATACATAAATCAGTATATCAAAGCCAGGATGCATCAGCCAAGGTAGCTGCTAAAGTACAAATCCTATTTGTTGGCTCACACACATTATAAAACCAATTAAAAACAAATTGTATATATATCACATATTGACGCTAAATTGCAGACCAATTTGCTATCAAATAAGATTATTGCTTCACTATCTACTATCGAAAAAGCTTTTTGGGCTTTCTATGCTTTTAAAGCTTTTTAAACTTTTAGTTTATGCCACCGGTGGATGTGTAGATCTCTTCATTAGCAACTCCATGCACACAAACCGCTTACACGCTCCTCACCTCGGAGCTTCCATATTTAGCAGTAGTGATGTCACAGAGGGGGTGTGTAGATATCCATACATACCTCTCATCCAATTGGTGCTTTATTACACAGAACTGTGTTCACTACTTATTTCAAAGTTACTATACTTCCAACCAAGATTGTCTGTCTGCCCTTGTGCTTGAATTGCACCCCAGCTGCCTGCTTTACATTATCTGGGCCAGGACAGGCTCTACAGCTGGTTTTGCTGAGAGATCGATAATCAACCAATTGGATGAGAGGTGTGTATGGATATCTACACACCCCCTCTATGACGTCACTACCGCTAAATTTGGAAGCTCCAAGGTGAGGAGCATGTAAGCGGCTTGTGTGCACGGAGTTGCTAATGAAGAGATCTACACATCCACCGGTGGCATAATTTTGCCTGAAGTTGGAAGCTCCCCTGTGAGGAGTGCAAAGGCGGACGTTTTGGGAGGTACCTCCATGTTATATTGTTCACGTTTTTTTAAGCTGGCCAGCTTTAACTAATTATGTTTCCTTTCCTGATTTAGGATATCCGTGATATTTATTTAACAATTTGTTGGTAGTTGACCTCCTGTTACCAATTTGGGTCTATCTCATTGTTCAAAATATATGTGGCTTTGTTATTATTTATGCTATATGTTATTTTTGTATGTCACATTTATCACTTCAATCCATGCTAATGACATCCAGTCATGACACCTGCGCTTTGCAGTTAATTAATATGAGAGACTTCTGTTTCTCTGAAAAGTTTTTATGTGCAAGTTTTTCCTTTCTTTAAAGTGATAGTATTATATGTCACTTTTCTTTTTTGCTACAAATAATGTGTATAATATCTAAAAGGGCTGCACTTTAAACAAATATATACTTAAAAAGTGGTATTGACTCCTACCCCCATGTATAGGTATGTATCTTTAAAGTAACAATAGTAGGTAAATTAGTATTAATGGTAAGTACCTATAGGGGCCAAATATTTTGTTATCAACAAGCACCTGTTAGGGGGACTCATAGAGAAATTAGTTACAACGTCTGTTACAAAAAAGTTCTTTAACCCTACAATTATATTGGGAAAATTCTCACTGAATAATATAGGAACAATTTCCATCTTAATGGGGGGAGAGTCCACTGCTTCATTCATTACTTGTGGGAATTAAAAACCTGGCCACCAGGAGGAGGCAAAGACACACCAGCCAAAGGCTTAAATATTTTCTGGCACCATTTTTACCCTGGTATTTCTCCTACTGTCCCTTGTTCCCTTGGCAGAATAACTTGGTGATTAGGGAAGTTGGGTTGGTATTTAAGCCTTTTGCTGGTGTGTCTTTGCCTCCTCCTGGTGGCCAAGTTCTTAATTCCCACAAGTAATGAATGAAGCAGTGGACTCTCCTGCCACAGATGCAAATTAAATTATCAGGTAAGCATAATTTATGTTTTTTAACCATTCATACTTTATCTTTATTGGTTTAACTATTTAATCATACACGTTTAAAAACACTTTAGATATCAATATATAGCATAGGTGTGTGAATAATACCTCTGAGAATCATGTATCTAGATGTGAAACATTGTACTTGGTTTGTATAATATCAAGCAGTCACATACAAACAATATCTTCTGTAGCCAGCTATTAATAAATTCAGAAATAATGCTGTAACAAGAGGACCTGTTAATATGTGGGATGTCAAATTATGAGATTAAAGCTATCTAGCTAATACTCTATCTGTAATTATAAATGCACAGTTAACTTTAGCACAGCTGCTCATTGTAATAGATTCTGTCTGCTTAAACTCTCTAGATATCAATATATAGAAACATAACATAGAAGCATAGAATTTGACGGTAGATAAGAACCAAAAAGGCCCATCAAGTATACCCATATTACATGTTACTTTTTCCTTAGGATAGCCTTATGCACATCCTAGGCATTTTTGAATTCCGTTACAGTCTCTGGCCTAGATTTGGAGTTCGGCGGTAGCCGTCAAAACCAGCGTTAGAGGCTCCTAACGCTGGTTTTGGCCGCCCGCTGGTATTTGGAGTCAGTGATTAAAGGGTCTAACGCTCACTTTTCAGCCGCGACTTTTCCATACCGCAGATCCCCCTACGCCATTTGCGTAGCCTATCTTTTCAATGGGATCTTTCTAACGCTGGTATTTAGAGTCGTTTCTGAAGTGAGCGTTAGAGCTCTAACGACAAGATTCCAGCCGCCTGAAAATAGCAGGAGTTAAGAGCTTTCTGGCTAACGCCGGTTCATAAAGCTCTTAACTACTGTACCCTAAAGTACACTAACACCCATAAACTACCTATGTACCCCTAAACCGAGCTCCCCCCACATCGCCGCCACTCGATTAAAATTTTTAACCCCTAATCTGCCGACCGCCACCTACGTTATACTTATGTACCCATAATCTGCTGCCCCTAACCCCGCCGACCCCTGTATTACATTTATTAACCCCTAACCTGCCCCCCACAACGTCGCCGCCAGCTACTTAAAATAATTAACCCCTAATCTTCCGACCGCAAAGCGCCGCCACCTATGTTATCCCTATGTACCCCTAATCTGCTACCCCTAACACCGCCGACCCCTATATTATATTTATTAACCCCTAATCTGTCCCCCTCAACGTCGCCGACACCTGCCTACACTTATTAACCCCTAATCTGCCGAGCGGACCTGAGCGCTACTATAATAAAGTTATTAACCCCTAATCCGCATCACTAACCCTATCATAAATAGTATTAACCCCTAATCTGCCCTCCCTAACATCGCCGACAGCTACCTTCAATTATTAACCCCTAATCTGCCGAGCGGACCTCACCGCTATTCTAATAAATGGATTAACCCCTAAAGCTAAGTCTAACCCTAACACTAACACCCCCCTAACTTAAATATAATTTACATCTAACAAAATAAATTAACTCTTATTAAATAAATTATTCCTATTTAAAGCTAAATACTTACCTGTAAAATAAATCCTAATATAGCTACAATATAAATTATAATTACATTATAGCTATTTTAGGATTAATATTTATTTTACAGGCAACTTTGTAATTATTTTAACCAGGTACAATAGCTATTAAATAGTTAAGAACTATTTAATAGTTACCTAGTTAAAATAATAACAAATTTACCTGTAAAATAAATCCTAACCTAAGTTATAATTAAACCTAACACTACCCTATCAATAAAATAATTAAATAAACTACCTACAATTACCTACAATTAACCTAACACTACACTATCAATAAATTAATTAAACACAATTCCTACAAATAAATACAATTAAATAAACTAGCTAAAGTACAAAAAATAAAAAAGAACTAAGTTACAGAAAATAAAAAAATATTTACAAACATAAGAAAAATATTACAACAATTTTAAACTAATTACACCTACTCTAAGCCCCCTAATAAAATAACAAAGCCCCCCAAAATAAAAAATTCCCTACCCTATTCTAAATTAAAAAAGTTACAAGCTCTTTTACCTTACCAGCCCTGAACAGGGCCCTTTGCGGGGCATGCCCCAAGAATTTCAGCTCTTTTGCCTGTAAAAAAAAACATACAATACCCCCCCCCCAACATTACAACCCACCACCCACATACCCCTAATCTAACCCAAACCCCCCTTAAATAAACCTAACACTAAGCCCCTGAAGATCTTCCTACCTTGTCTTCACCATCCAGGTATCACCGATCCGTCCTGGCTCCAAGATCTTCATCCAACCCAAGCGGGGGTTGGCGATCCATAATCCGGTCCAGAAGAGGCTCCAAAGTCTTCCTCCTATCCGGCAAGAAGAGGACATCCGGACCGGCAAACATCTTCTCCAAGCGGCATCTTCGATCTTCTTCCATCCGGAGCGAAGCGGCAGGATCCTGAAGACATCCAGCGCGGAACATCCATCCGGACCGACGACTGAACGACGAATGACTGTTCCTTTAAGGGACGTCATCCAAGATGGCGTCCCTCGAATTCCGATTGGCTGATAGGATTCTATCAGCCAATCGGAATTAAGGTAGGAATTTTCTGATTGGCTGATGGAATCAGCCAATCAGAATCTAGTTCAATCCGATTGGCCGATCCAATCAGCCAATCAGATTGAGCTCGCATTCTATTGGCTGATCGGAACAGCCAATAGAATGCGAGCTCAATCTGATTGGCTGATTGGATCAGCCAATCGGATTGAACTTGATTCTGATTGGCTGATTCCATCAGCCAATCAGAAAATTCCTACCTTAATTCCGATTGGCTGATAGAATCCTATCAGCCAATCGGAATTCGAGGGACGCCATCTTGGATGACGTCCCTTAAAGGAACAGTCATTCGTCGTTCAGTCGTCGGTCCGGATGGATGTTCCGCGCTGGATGTCTTCAGGATCCTGCCGCTTCGCTCCGGATGGAAGAAGATCGAAGATGCCGCTTGGAGAAGATGTTTGCCGGTCCGGATGTCCTCTTCTTGCCGGATAGGAGGAAGACTTTGGAGCCTCTTCTGGACCGGATTATGGATCGCCAACCCCCGCTTGGGTTGGATGAAGATCTTGGAGCCAGGACGGATCGGTGATACCTGGATGGTGAAGACAAGGTAGGAAGATCTTCAGGGGCTTAGTGTTAGGTTTATTTAAGGGGGGTTTGGGTTAGATTAGGGGTATGTGGGTGGTGGGTTGTAATGTTGGGGGGGGTATTGTATGTTTTTTTTTACAGGCAAAAGAGCTGAAATTCTTGGGGCATGCCCCGCAAAGGGCCCTGTTCAGGGCTGGTAAGGTAAAAGAGCTTGTAACTTTTTTAATTTAGAATAGGGTAGGGAATTTTTTATTTTGGGGGGCTTTGTTATTTTATTAGGGGGCTTAGAGTAGGTGTAATTAGTTTAAAATTGTTGTAATATTTTTCTTATGTTTGTAAATATTTTTTTATTTTCTGTAACTTAGTTCTTTTTTATTTTTTGTACTTTAGCTAGTTTATTTAATTGTATTTATTTGTAGCAATTGTGTTTAATTAATTTATTGATAGTGTAGTGTTAGGTTAATTGTAGGTAATTGTAGGTAGTTTATTTAATTATTTTATTGATAGGGTAGTGTTAGGTTTAATTATAACTTAGGTTAGGATTTATTTTACAGGTAAATGTGTTATTATTTTAACTAGGTAACTATTAAATAGTTCTTAACTATTTAATAGCTATTGTACCTGGTTAAAATAATTACAAAGTTGCCTGTAAAATAAATATTAATCCTAAAATAGCTATAATATAATTATAATTTATATTGTAGCTATATTAGGATTTATTTTACAGGTAAGTATTTAGCTTTAAATAGGAATAATTTATTTAATAAGAGTTAATTTATTTCGTTAGATGTAAATTATATTTAAGTTAGGGGGGTGTTAGTGTTAGGGTTAGACTTAGCTTTAGGGGTTAATCCATTTATTAGAATAGCGGTGAGGTCCGCTCGGCAGATTAGGGGTTAATAATTGAAGGTAGCTGTCGGCGATGTTAGGGAGGGCAGATTAGGGGTTAATACTATTTATGATAGGGTTAGTGATGCGGATTAGGGGTTAATAACTTTATTATAGTAGCGCTCAGGTCCGCTCGGCAGATTAGGGGTTAATAAGTGTAGGCAGGTGTCGACGACGTTGAGGGGGGCAGGTTAGGGGTTAATAAATATAATATAGGGGTCGGCGGTGTTAGGGGTAGCAGATTAGGGGTACATAGGGAGAACGTAGGTTGCGGCGGTTTACGGAGCGGCATATTAGGGGTTAAAAAAATATGCAGGGGTCAGCGATAGCGGGGGCGGCAGATTAGGGGTTAATAAGTGTAAGGGTAGGGGTGTTTAGACTCGGGGTACATGTTAGGGTGTTAGGTGCAGACGTAGGAAGTGTTTCCCCATAGGAAACAATGGGGCTGCGTTAGGAGCTGAACGCTGCTTTTTTGCAGGTGTTAGGTTTTTTTTCAGCTCAAACAGTCCCATTGTTTCCTATGGGAGAATCGTGCACGAGCACGTTTTTGAGGCCGGCCGCGTCCGTAAGCAACTCTGGTATCGAGAGTTGCATTTGCGGTAAAAATTCTCTACGCTCCTTTTTTGGAGCCTAACGCAGCATTTGTTTGAACTCTCGATACCAGAGTTCATTTTATGGTGCGGCCAGAAAAAAGCCCGCGGAGCGTTAACAGCCCTTTTACCGCCGAACTCCAAATCTAGGCCTAAGTGTTTACCACCTCAAATGGAAGTTTATTCCATGAATCTACCACCCTTTCTGTAAAAAATGCTTCCTTAAATTTCTCCTGAATCTGCTACCCTCTAACTTTAGATTGCGACCCCTTGTTTTGGCATTTATTTTTTTGTGAAACATGCTTTTAGCTTCTATTTTATTAAGTCCCTTCATATATTTGAAGGTTTCTATCATGTCATCTCTTTCCCTTCTATACTCTAAACCAGGGGTGGGCAAGAGGTAGATCGCGGTCTACCAGTGGACAGCAAGTGAATTTTGAGGTGACCGTCTGGATTTCCAAAATCTGCATAGTAAGAGAAAGATTTTGCCATCGTAGATGTGTGAGAAATCTATCTCTTACTTATGCAGACTGCTAAACATGTGGCCTATCAGTACGAAGGACTCATATTGTGCCTCAGGGGTGTATCATTACATATATATATATATATATAACTTACATATGAGTATCAATAGCTCACGTGAGCCTCAGCACCAAACCTCTACTACACAACCATCTTCACCAGAGACAAGAAGGCATCTGCAAGTGCGGTGAATGAATGACATATGAGCTGACCAATGATGGTGATTCATGGTGTTTTTTTTTCTTTCTTTAGTTAAGTGACCACGTCATTTGGAATAAAATTTGAGGTAGCCCTTGCCTTACAAAAGTCTGCCCACCCCTGCTCTAAACTATACATATTTAGATCATAGAGTCTTTCTTTGTACGTTTTATATAGCATAGGTGTGTGAATAATACCTCTGAGAATCATGTATATAGATGTGAAACATTGTATTTGGTTTGTATAATATCAACCAGTTGGATACAAACAATATTTTTTAGCCGGCTTTTGATAAATTCAGAAATAATGCTGTAACAAGAGGACCTGTTAATATGTGGGATGTCAGATTGTGAGATTTAAGCTATCTAGCTAATACTCTATCTGTAATTATAAAGTCCTTGCTTGCACAGTTAACTTTAGCACAGCTGTTCAGTGTAATATATTCGGTCTGCTTAAGCCCCTTCTATAGTGGGGGCTAGATTAACGTTTAACTGACTTGTTTCACTATCATAGCATAATGTCTGATCTCAGAATATAACACACATTTACAAGCTATTGGCAACCCCTCTGAGGAAGCGTGAGCGAAACACGTGTCAGGGGTCTGGCGCCAGAGAGTTCATATTCTCATTTTTTAACCGCTTACTCCCTATGATAATTGTTGATAGCCAATAGCTTGTAAATGTGTGTTATATTCTGAGGTCAGACGTTATGCTATGATAGTGTCATAACGTGACGTGTCATCATTGTGTGCCCGACAAAAATGTTAATTTTCCCACCAATATTGCCGTTATAAGCTCCACACTCAGCTCATTCAGTCTTCTCAGTAACACTTAGAGAGCTTTCATGCAGCATTTTATGAATCAGTTTTCTTTTTTATAGTTTTTTTTCCGCTCTGTTTGCCATTCTCTCAAGCCTGTTATATATTTATCATATATAGGAACATGGATATAAATAGAGTACTGTACAAATACACACACTTATTCTTTCTAAGTCTAAATGTTCATAGCATTACTGCAGAAATATAAGATTTTATTGCTACAGCTATAGAGAAGGCAATGCCTACAAATAAATGTAAAAGGTTTTTGCAACATTTTCCTAAACTTAGTGAATTAAGTTCTGACCTTCAGCATACTGACATATGCTCTACTGATGGGGTCTCCTGATTCAGAGGATGCCACATCAGAGACTGATATAGACAACTCTTATATTTTATTTAAGTTAGAACATATTTGTTCTCTCTTAAAGGAAGTTTTGTTTACTTTGGGCATTGAAGAGTCTAAATCTCCTTGTAATTGTCTGAATTCTGTATTTAAGACTACTGTTATTACTCCTGAAGTATTTCCTATTCCTGAAGCTATCTCTAATGTGATTGCAAAAGAACAGTCTAAGCCTGGTACCTCTTTTAAGCCTTCTTCTAGGTTTAAGAAATTATATCCTTTACCTGTAGCCAATGATCCTTTAGATAGGAAGCTTGAATCTTATCCAAAAAGGGCATAATTGCATTCTGGCTATATTCTTAGACCTGATGTTGCTGCTGCTTCTACTTTTTTGGTTGGACAGTTTAGCACAGCAGTTGTCTTCAGATTCTGATTTATCTAACATTGTTTTACTTCAACATGCAAATCATTTTATTTGTGATGCTATATTTGATGTTAGGAAGATCAATGTCAAATCAGTGTCTTTAGCCATTCTAACTAGAAGAGCTTTATGGCTTAAATCTTGGAATGCTGACATGGTGTATAAAACTAGATTATTATCTCTCACTTTTCAAGGAAAAAATATTTTTGGTTCACAAATGGATTCAGAGTATAATTTCTTAGGGGTGTCGAATAATATTCAAAATAAGACTTCCTTTGGGAAGATTCTTTCTTACCCATGTAACCAAAAAAAACCCCAAAATATCTAGAACTTTCAGGGGTAATTTTTCCCAGTTCCACAGCAGGAACAATGATTTGATTTTTTATTCAAATCTATTCATTGTACCTATGAAGGGAAATTCTTTCTGAACTATTTTGGATCTGAAAACTTTAAATGGTTTTGTAAGAGTCCCAACTTTCAAGATGGTGACTATAAGGACTATTCTGCCTTTTGTTCAGCAAGGTCACTTCATGTCCACAATAGACTTACAGGACACTTACCTTCACAATCCGATTAATTCAGATCACTATTGTTTTCCGAGATTCTCATTTCTAAACAAGCATTACCAATTTGTCGCTTTTCCGTTTGGACTTGCAACAGCACCAAGAATATTCTTAATAGTTTTAGGTGCCCTTCTATCTGTTATCAGAGAGCAGGGTATGGAGGTGTTTCCTTATTTGGATGATATCTTGGCACTAGCTTAATAGATTTCCAGATATATTCAGTGTCCATGACTCTATCCCTAACAGAAAAGAGACATTTGAGATGGGTTCCAGCTTGTCTAAACCTTCAGTCTCTTATCATTCACTTCAGTGGCTATGTGCATGGAAGTTTTAGGTCTCATGATTGCTGCATTGGACGCAAACCTTTTTGCTTGTTTTCATATGAGATCTCTACAGTTTTGCATGTGGTACCAATGGTGCATGGAATATACTAAGATATCACAACTGATATACTTAAATCCCAACTCTCCATTCTCTCTGACTTGGTGGTTATGCTATCACTTTATTGTTTATGGGGCCTCCTTTGTTTGTCCTACCTGGACTATGATCACAACAGATGCACGTCTCGGGCCTTGATTCACAAAGTCTATTTGTAAGCGGGGCAGTCTCCACCTCAGCGTATTACAGCTCATTCTACTAGATTAGTCGCCACAACTTGGGCTTTGAAGTATGAAGCGTCAGTTGATCAAATTTGCAAAGCAGCAACTTGGTCTTCTTTGCATACATTTACAAAATGTTACCATTTTGTTGTGTTTGCTTCTTCTGAAGCAGCCTTTGGTAGAAAGGTTCTTTAGGCAGCTGTCTCAGTTTGATTCTAGTGCCTATGATTTGAGTTTTTTTTTAAATTTTTAAGAAAACATAATTATTTTTTGGATTTCATTTCTCAGCGAAAATAGCTGTTTTTATTTTATCCCTCCCTCTCTAGTGACTCGTGGATTTCCACATCTTGGGTATCATATCCCATACGTCACTAGCTCATGGACTCTTGCCACTTAAATGAAAGAAAACATAATTTCTCCAACATTGGTGTGTCCGGTCCACGGCGTCATCCATTACTTGTGAGATATTCTCCTCCCCTACAGAGAAAGGCAAGGAGAGCACACAGCAAGAGCTGTCCATATAGCTCCCCCTCTAGCTCCGCCCCCCAGTCATTCTCCTTGCCGCTCTGAACAAGTAGCATCTCCACGGGGATGGTGAGGAGTTTGTGGTGTTAGTTGTAGTTTTTTATTTCTTCTATCAAGAGTTTGTTATTTTAAAATAGTGCTGGTATGTACTATTTACTCTGAAACAGAAAGAGATGAAGAGTTCTGTTTAAAAGAGGAGTATGATTTTAGCAGCAGTAACTAAAATCGATTGCTGTTCCCACACAGGACTGTTGAGATGAGAGAACTTCAGTTGGGGGGAACAGTTTGCAGACTTTTCTGCTCAAGGTATGACTAGCCATTTTCTAACAAGACTGTGTAATGCTGGAAGGCTGTCATTTTTCCCTCATGGGGATCGGTAAGCCATTTTCTTAGACTTAGAAAGAATAAAGGGCTTATTATGGGCTATTAAAGGGACATTATACACTCATTTTTTCTTTGCATAAATGTTTTGTAGATAATCTATTTATATAGCCCATAAAGTTTTTTTTTTTAATTAATGTATAGTTTTGCTTATTTTTAAATAACATTGCTCTGATTTTCAGACTCCTAACCAAGCCCCAAAGTTTTATGTGAATACGCTCGACTACCTACTCCAGCTTGCTCCTGTTTGTGTAAAGGGTCTTTTCATATGCAAAAGAAGGGGGAGGGGGGGGGGGAGGGTCTTATTTGCCACTTGCAGTGGGCTTTCCAGCTACCTTTTCAACAGAGGTAAACTGACAGCTTCTAAGTAAGTTTTTAAACAGTTTTATACTGAATGTTTATATCAGTATCTGTGCATATTATTCTTTATAGTAGTGTCTATTGCATGCAGTTATATGAAAATGAGTGTATACTGTCCCTTTAACTGGTGGACACTCTTAAGGGCTAAATCGATTGTTTATTTAAGTTTTTTATTTAAAGTTTGAAGTGGATTTCACACTTTTATTATTTGGGGAACATTTTTTATCACCAGGCACTAGTTAAGACACCTTCCCAGTCAGGAAGGGCCTTTCACTGTATTAGGCAGAGCCTCATTTTCGCGCCATTATTGTGCAGTTTCTTTTAAGTACAGTGCATGCAGATGCATGTGAGAGGGACTGGTGTCCACTGAAAAAGTTCCTAGAAGGCTTGAAATACCCCCCTGGGATAGTTGAAGTCACAACAAAGGCTGTGGCTGGGACTGTAGTGGGGTTAAAATTGCAAACGGCTCCGGTTTCCACATTCTAAGGGTTAACAGATTGAAAATTGGGGTGCATTACTTTGAATGCATTAAGACACTGTGGTGAAAATTTGGTAAAGATTGGATAATTCCTTCATAGTTTTTCACATATTCAGTAATAAAGTGTGCCCTGTTTAACATTTAAAGAGACAGTAACAGTTTTGTTTTAAAACGGTTTTTGTACTTTATTAACCAGTTTAAGCCTGTTTAACATGTCTGTACCTTCTGATAGATCATGTTCTGTATGTATGTAAGCCAATGTGGTTCCCCCTTCAAATATATGTGATAATTGTGCCATAGCGTCCAAACACAGTAAGGACAGTATTGTCACAAATAGTAAGGTTGCCCAGGATGATTCCTCAGATGAAGGAAGTAGAGATAGTTCTACATCTTCTCCTTCTGTGTCTATACCAGTTATGCCCGCGCAGGCGACCCCTAGTACTTCTAGCACACCAATGCTTGTTACTATGCAACAATTGACGGCAGTAATGGATAACTCCATAGCTAATATTTTATCCAAAATGCCAGCATTTCAGAGAAAGCGCGATTGCTCTGTTTTAAACACTGTAGAGCAGGAGGGCGCTGATGATAATTTTTCTGCCATACCCTCAAACCAGTCTGAAGTGGCAGTGAGGGAGGGTTTCTCAGATGGAGAAATTTCTGATACAGGAATAATTTCTCAGCAGGCAGAACCTGATGTTGTGACATTTAAATTTAAATCAGAGCATCTCCGCGCATTACTTAAGGAGGTGCTATCTACTCTGGATGATTGTGACAATCTGGTCATCCCAGAAAACTTGTGCAAGATGGACAAGTTCCTAGAGGTCCCGGTGCACCCTGATGCCTTTCCGATACCTAAACGGGTGGCGGACATAGTGTATAAGGAGTGGGAGAAGCCAGGCATACCTTTTGTCCCTCCTCCTATATTTAAGAAATTGTTCCCTATGGTCGACCCCAGGAAGGACATATGGCAAACAGTCCCTAAGGTCAAGGGGGCGGTTTCTACACTAGCCAAATGCACGACCATTCCTATTGAGGACAATTGTGCTTTCAAAGATCCAATGGATAAAAAATTGGAGGGTTTGCTTAAAAAGATTTTTGTACAGCAAGGTTACCTCCTTCAACCTATTTCATGCATTATCCCTGTCACTACAGCGGCGTGGTTCTGGTTCGAGGAACTGGAAAAGTCGCTCAGTAGGGAGACTCCGTATGAGGAAGTCATGGACAGAATTCACGCACTTAAGTTAGCTAATTCCTTTATTTTAGACGCCACTTTGCAGTTAGCGAGATTAGCGGGGAAAAATTCAGGGTTTGCAATTGTGGCGCGCAGAGCGCTCTGGCTAAAGTCTTGGTCGGCGGATGTATCTTCCAAGACAAAATTGCTTAATATCCCTTTCAAAGGTAAGACCCTTTTTGGGCCAGAATTGAAAGAAATTATTTCAGACATCACTGGGGGAAAGGGCCATGCCCTCCCACAGGATAGGCCTTTCAAGGCTAAGAATAAGTCCAATTTTCGTTCCTTTCGCAATTTCAGGAACGGACCGGCTTCTAACTTGGCAGCCTCTAGACAAGAGGGTAACGCTTCCCAGACTAAACCAGCTTGGAAACCAATGCAAGGCTGGAATAAGGGTAAACAGGCCAAGAAGCCTGCTGCTGCTACCAAGACAGCATGAAGGGGTAGCCCCCGATCCGGGACCGGATCTAGTAGGGGGCAGACTCTCTCTCTTTGCTCAGGCCTGGGCAAGAGATGTTCAGGATCCCTGGACACTAGAAATAGTCTCTCAGGGTTATCTTCTAGAATTCAAGGAACTACATCGTGGCTGTCTCATTCGGACTAGCCACTGCTCCCAGAATTTTCACAAAGGTGCTCGGGTCCCTTCTAGCGGTTCTAGGACCAAGGGGCATTGCAGTGCACCTTATCTGGACGACATTCTAATGCAAGCATTGTCTCTTTCCAAGGCAAAGGCTCATACAGACATTGTTCTAGCCTTTCTCAGATCTCATGGGTGGAAGGTGAACGTAGAAAAGAGTTCCCTGTCTCCGTCGACAAGAGTTCCCTTTTTGGGAACAATAATAGATTCTTTTGAAATGAAGATCTTCCTGACAGAAGTCAGAAAGTCAAAGCTTCTAAACGCTTGTCAAGTTCTTCTCTCTATTCTGCAGTCTTCCATAGCTCAGTGCATGGAAGTAGTAGGGTTGATAGTTGCAGCAATGGACATAGTTCCTTTTGCTCGAATTCATTTAAGACCATTACAACTGTGCATGCTCCAGTAGACAGGATCACCTGTCTCGGGGAATGAGTTTCTACAGACCAAAGTGGGTCATTGTCACGACCGACGCCAGTCTATTAGGCTGGGGCGCGGTCTGGGATTCCCTGAAAACTCAGGGTTTATGGTCTTGGGAAGAGTCTCTTCTCCCGATCAACATCCTGGAACTAAGAGCGATATTCAATGCTCTCCGGGCTTGGCCTCATCTAGCGAAGTGAAAAAGTTATGGAGATTAGGCGCTTAATCTGCAAAAGGGATAAAGGTGTGTATGGAGGTCGTTAGCTAAATATGTAGAAAAAACTGGACCTTGGACAGAATAAGTGAAAAATTCTTCTACAATTTATTTTCAAAATAAAAACATGATAATACCAAGATAAAATAAATCACAATCCCTAAGTGTTGCAACACTATATCGATCAATTCATAAAATTTCTAAAATTCAGATATACATTTGTTTCATACACAAATAAAAGGATTTATCTGCTCTTTTGTATCCTTTGTTCAAAGATTTTAGATAGAATATATTCTTTTATTTCAACACAATTAATAATATTTGTCTCTATTTGATATTTTATATCTATATTTCATCAGCTTTAAAATTACAAATATGTAGCAAAAACTAACAATTAGTTAAAACAATTTAAATGCAAGATTATAAATGGTGTCCCCACAATGGCTGTTTACTTATATTGGTTATAATTTTGTGTATCTAAAAAGTTCATCAAAGCATTTGTAAGTAATTGGAGATAAATTACTGAGGGCTGTGTTCTTTATCCTTATATTTATGTTGTGATATATTATCACAGTTACCTCTTTGTATCCTCAGTGAGCTTAATTTGTAGAAAAGGAATGTTCTTTCCTATCTCTGTCTCTTTACCCCTATCTCGAGATAGGGGTAAAGAGACAGAGATAGGAAAGGAGGTTGTTGACCTCCCTAAAAAAAGTAGTATTTTCAATTTAAGCGATAGATCCCTTTCAGATGAAGAAACAAAAATTTTAGGCTTAGGTTTAACCTTTGCTCCAAGTAAAACCTTGAATAAATTTGAAACCCATATAAATGTAAGGAAATTTATAAGAAATTTAACACTTAAAAGATACTATTTGAAACAACCTCTAGAGAATTACACAAGAGTAGGGACTGATGGGTTTGTACATACCAATTTGAAGCCAAAATCAAAGTTTTACCCCTCCAATGAGAAAGGGAGTAATATAGAGACTTTTGAAAAGCTAGTATTAGCAGACTTAAGAAAGGACAATCATAGCTTGAAAGTAAACTCCAATTTGAGTAGAAAAGATAGGGAGGTCCTCAAGAATTTAAAGGAGGATAACTCCATCACCATCAAGCCGGCGGATAAGGGGGGTGGCTTGGTGGTGATGGACAAATTGAAATATTGTAAAGAAGCTGAAAGGCTTCTGGGTGATAGGAAAACATACAGAAAATTGGAACTGAATCCCACTGAGAAATTCAATAAAAAGCTGATGTCTATTTTGGGTAGTGGAAGAGAGACCGGCATTTTAAAAGAAGGTGAATATAATTATATTCTGAATAAGTTCCCTAGAGTGCCGGTCTTCTACCACTTACCCAAGATACACAAGAGCCTCATAGACCCTCCAGGGAGACCTATAATCTCCGGTATAGGTTCAATGACAGCAAATTTATCAAGATATATTGATACCTTTTTACAGAAATATGTGGTAAATCTCAGTACATATTTAAAAGACTCTACCAGCCTCCTAAGATTATTGGAGAATATAAAATGGGAAGACTCTATGATATTAGCCTCCTGCGATGTGACTTCTTTATATACATCCATTAGACATGATTTTGGAATAGAGGCAGTGGAGTCCTTTTTGAATAAAGATGATGAGTTACCAAAAGAACAGAAAGATTTCTTATTGCAGAGCATAAGATTTATATTAGAACACAACTACTTCTCATTCAATAACACATATTATGTTCAAATTGAGGGAACCGCCATGGGCACAAGGTTCGCACCGAGCTATGCCAATCTTTTTATGGGAGATTGGGAACAAAGGTTCCTGGGAAGTCTGGAGCTCGGTGCGAACCTTGTGCTCTTTAAGAGGTTCATAGATGATATTTTTATAATTTGGAAAGGGGAAGAGACAGATCTCCTGGAGTTCTTTGAGGCCATGAATAGTAATGACAGAGGTATCTCGTTTACATATGAATTTAATAAAGAACAGATCACATTCTTAGATCTGGATATAATGATAGTATCAGACAACATTGAAACTAAAACACACTTTAAAAAAGTCGATTCGAACAATTTTATACATGCCTCCAGCTGTCACCTCCCTAAATGGAAGGAAAGTATACCAATAAGCCAAAGTTTAAGGGTCCGGAAAAATTGCTCAAGGATTGATGACTTTGAATTCCAGATTAACATCTTGGAAGAAAAATTTAAGGAAAGAGGTTATAAGAAAGAAACAATAAATAGAGCAACAGAGAGAGCAAGAAACACAGAGAGAAAAGAACTATTAGAGTATAAACATAAATCTAATAATTATATGTCAGATGAGTTCAATGTCCCTTTTATAAATGACTTCAGCGAAGACCATTTACTAGTGAAAAAATTTTTAAGAAAACACTGGCATCTCCTAAAAAATGACCCAATTCTAGGAGACAAAATACCACCATACCCAAGGGTAATTTATAGGAGAGCACAAAATTTAAAAATGATTCTTGCACCGAGTGAGTACAAAAAACAGAATAAAAATAAGAAATCTTTTGAGAAAGATCTAAAAGGAGGGGATGTGAAAGGTTTTTTTCCCTGCCATGTATGCAGAGCATGCCAGTATGGCATTAAAAAGAAAACTGTTAGGACTCCTAATAACACTAAGGAGTTTAAAATAGAAAACACAATAAGGTGCACTAATAAAGGAGTAATCTATATGCTGCAATGCTCTTGTGAACTTTTTTACATAGGAGAAACGACGCGAATGCTAAGGGACAGGATAAGGGAGCATATCTGTAACATCAAAAAAGGGAACCTGGACACTTATCTTTATAAACATTTTAGGGAAATACACAAAAATAGAGTCTCAGATATGAAGTATTGGGGATTATATAAAGTGAAACCCAATTGGAGAGGGGGAGATTTAGAAGCATCTATTCTAAAAAAAGAAGCAGAATTCATATACAACTTCAACACGATTCACCCCCACGGTTTGAATTCAGAAATGGATATATCTCCTTTTCTAGGCACACAGTAATCACTATCTTTAATAAATTTGTATAACTAGTTTTAGTCACTAAAAAATGTATTATCCTAGAGATTTTTTCAAAAAAAAAAAAAAAAAAAAAAAAAAAAAAAGGGATAATTAATTCCTTTACACAAACATATCACCACCTTATTTGTTTCCCCCCCCTCTCCCCTTTGTAATAGTATCTATATAATGGAGCCACTAAAATAAAGGGATAATTTTTTCTCTTGCACAAACATATCACCACATTATTTGTTTTTCTCCCCTTTCACTTTTGTAATAGTACCTATATCATGGAGCCACTTGAAAATTCTTCACCTAAGACACTTGGAAAAATAATATATTTATATAAAAAATTAATTGGGATTATTATTTTAAAATAAATGGATTTCTAAACTAATTTATTCTAAAGATTTGTCAAAAGTTTAAAATGTTAATTGGTGTAATAGAAAATGAATGTGAAAATTAAATAAACTGTTAAAATATAAATGGTTGAACCCCTTGGCATATGTGAAGTAATGGAGAAAGGCTGTTAGGAATAATGAAAAAAGAAATCGGTTAACCACTCTGATATGACCTAAATAAAAAGTTAGAAAACAAAATAGGATATTTGAACAAAAGGACTCTAGGACCCAGTGGAAAAGAGAAACAGAAACAGTGAATGGACCAATGGAAATCAAGTCAGTGCTATATAAAGGTGTAAGGTGTGATCACACTTTATCTTGATAAAGCCAGGGTTGCTGGCGAAACATGTTGATATCTGTGTGAACACCAAGAAAGAAAAAGCCTGTTTTTTTCCTGCGTACAGAAGTACTTAAGTGCAGGAGATTGAGGAACTACAAACACAAAAGCTAACTTGCGCAAGTTACAGAAACAAAAGGATTGTCTACAGTTTGGTGCTGTAATCAGAGCACTTCTACAAAGACCAGTGACAAGGTAACACAAAGAAAATTACCTACCGGAACCCCTTGTCTGAGAGTCAAACTGAGGACACATAGGAACCGCTGGGAAGCCGTGAGTAGTAACAGCTCACAAGAGAGAGTAAGAAAATCACCCCTAAACACTGTTTGGAACATTCCTTTTCTACAAATTAAGCTCACTGAGGATACAAAGAGGTAACTGTGAAACCTTAATATATCACAACATAAATATAAGGATAAAGAACACAGCCCTCAGTAATTTATCTCCAATTACTTACAAATGCTTTGATGAACTTTTTAGATACACAAAATTATAACCAATATAAGTAAACAGCCATTGTGGGGACACCATTTATAATCTTGCATTTAAATTGTTTTAACTAATTGTTAGTTTTTGCTACATATTTGTAATTTTAAAGCTGATGAAATATAGATATAAAATATCAAATAGAGACAAATATTATTAATTGTGTTGAAATAAAAGAATATATTCTATCTAAAATCTTTGAACAAAGGATACAAAAGAGCAGATAAATCCTTTTATTTGTGTATGAAACAAATGTATATCTGAATTTTAGAAATTTTATGAATTGATCGATATAGTGTTGCAACACTTAGGGATTGTGATTTATTTTATCTTGGTATTATCATGTTTTTATTTTGAAAATAAATTGTAGAAGAATTTTTCACTTATTCTGTCCAAGGTCCAGTTTTTTCTACATATTTAGCTAACGACCTCCATACACACCTTTATCCCTTTTGCAGATTAAGCGCCTAATCTCCATAACTTTTTCACTTTATACACCTTTCTATCTGGGAAGTAGATAGTAGGAGAATAGGGCAAGGGATATTAACTCTTAAGCGCTAGTTTATTTAACCCCCTTTTTTTGCTACTCATCTAGCGAAGGCCGGATACATAAGATTCCAGTCAGATAACATGACGACTGTAGCTTACATCAACCATCAGGGAGGAACAAGGAGTTCCTTGGCGATGAGAGAGGTATCCGAGATCATCAAATGGGCGGAGGATCACTCCTGCCACCTATCTGCAATCCACATCCCAGGAGTAGACAACTGGGAGGCGGATTATCTGAGTGGTCAGATTTTCTATCCGGGGGAGTGGGAACTCCACCCGGACGTGTTTGCCCAATTGACTGAATTATGGGGCATTCCAGACATGGATCTGATGGCGTCTCGTCAGAACTTCAAGGTTCCTTTCTACGGGTCCAGATCCAGGGATCCCAAGGCCACTCTAGTGGATGTATTAGTGGCGCGTTGGTCGTTCAACCTAGCTTATGCGTTTCCACCGTTCCCTCTCCTTCCCAGGCTTGTAGCAAGGATCAAACAGGAGAAGGCCTCGATGATTCTGATAGCTCCTGCGTGGCCGCGCAGGACTTGGTATACAGACCTGGTGAATATGTCATCGGCTCCACCATGGAAGCTACCTTTGAGACAGGATCTTCTAGTACAAAGTCCATTCGAACATCCAAATCTAATTTCTCTGCAGCTGACTGCTTGGAAATTGAACGTTTGATTTTATCCAAGCATGGGTTTTCAGATTCAGTGATAGATACTCTGGTCCAAGCCAGAAAACCTGTGTCTAGAAAGATTTACCATAAAATATGGAAAAGATATATCTGTTGGTGTGAATCCAAGGGATTCTCCTGGAGGAAGATTAAAGTTCCTAAGATCCTCTCCTTTCTCCAAGAAGGTTTGGATAAGGGATCGTCAGTGAGTTCTCTAAAAGGACAGATTTCTGCTTTATCTGTCTTGTTATACAAACAACTGGCAGCTGTGCCAGAGGTACAAGCTTTTGTACAGGCTTTGGTCAGAATCAAACCTGTTTACAGACCCTTGACTCCTCCTTGGAGTCTAAATTTAGTTATTTCAGTTCTTCAGGGGGTTCCGTTTGAACCCTTACATTCCATAGATATCAAGTTGCTATCTTGGAAAGTTCTGTTTTTTGTTGCTATTTCTTCTGCTAGAATAGTTTCTGAATTGTCTGCTTTGCAGTGTGATCCACCCTATCTGGTGTTCCATTCAGATAAGGTTATTTTGCGTACCAAGCCTGGTTTTCTTCCAAAAGTTGTTTCCAACAAGAATATTAACCAGGAAATAGTTGTTCCTTCTCTGTGCCCGAATCCAGTTTCAAAGAAGGAACATTTGTTACACAATTTAGATGTAGTCCGTGCTTTAAAGTTCTATTTAGAAGCAACAAAGAATTTTAGACAAACATCATCCTTGTTTGTCGTTTACTCTGGTAAGAGGAGAGGACAAAAAGCTATTGCTACCTCTCTTTCTTTCTGGCTGAAAAGCATTATCCGATTGGCTTATGAGACTGCCGGACGGCAGCCTCCTGAACGAATCACAGCTCACTCCACTAGGGCTGTTCCACTAGGGCTGTGGCTTCCACATGGGCCTTCAAGAACGAGGCTTCTGTTAATCAGATATGTAAGGCAGCGACTTGGTCTTCTCTGCACACTTTTGCCAAATTTTACAAATTTTATATTTTTGCTTCTTCGGAGGCTGTTTTTGGGAGAAAGGTTTTGCAAGCCGTGGTGCCTTCTGTTTAGGTAACCTGATTTGCTCCCTCCCTTCATCTGTGTCCTAAAGCTTTGGTATTGGTTCCCACAAGTAATGGATGACGCCGTGGACCGGACACACTAATGTTGGAGAAAACAGAATTTATGCTTACCTGATAAATTACTTTCTCCAACGGTGTGTCCGGTCCACGGCCCGCCCTGGTTTTTTAATCAGGTTTGAAATTTTTTTATTTTTCTTTATACACTACAGTCACCACGGCACCCTATAGTTTTCTCCTTTTTCTCCTAACCGTCGGTCGAATGACTGGGGGGCGGAGCCTGGGAGGGGAGCTATATGGACAGCTCTTGCTGTGTGCTCTCCTTGCCTTTCCCTGTAGGGGAGGAGAATATCCCACAAGTAATGGATGACGCCGTGGACCGGACACACCGTTGGAGAAAGTAATTTATCAGGTAAGCATAAATTCTGTTTTATGTAAGAACATACCTGATAAATTCATTTCTTTCATAGTGGCAAGAGTCCATGAGACCCACACAATATTTTATGGGGTTATGATTTATATATATATATATATATATATATATATATATATATATATATAGCATTTACTATTTTTACACCTCACTAACTTGGCTATATGTTAAACTGAGGTATGAGTGAGGTGAGAGGTGTATTTATAGGCATTTGAGGTTTGGGAAACTGTGCCCCGTTCTGATAGGAATGTATATTCCATATGTCATGGACTCTTGCCACTATGAAAGAAATTAATTTATCAGGTAAGTTCTTACATAAATTACTTTTTTTTGTTACAGACTTTGTAACTCATTTTTCTATGTACCTTAGCCTGAGACCTCATGTATTTCAGCCCATATAACTTTTGTTATGTTCTTCTAATGATTGATTCAAGTTGAAGAAGATGCAGAAGATTCAGAGTTTAATAAATAGTTAGTTAAAGGGACACTGAACCCATTTTTTTTTATTTCATGATTCAGATAAGCAACTTTCTAATTTACTCCTATTATAAATTTTTATTTGTTCTCTTGCTATCATTATTTGAAAAATAAGGCATCTAAGTAGATTTTTTTTGGTTCAGACACACTGGACAGCACTTGTTTAAAGGTGGGTGAATGTATCCAGCAATCAGCAAGAGCAACCCAGGTTGTTCACCAAAAATGGGCCAGCATCTAAACTTTCATTCTTGTCTTTTATATAAAAGATACCAAGAGAATGAAGAAAATTTGATTATAGGAGTAAATTAGAATGTTGCTTACAATTGCATCTAAATCACAAAAGAAAAAAATTTGGTTCAGTGTCCCCTTAATGTCTGTCCAATTAGTTGATACAAATTAAATTTGAAATCTTATATTTTAATATACAGTATATATTTTTTTTAATAAATATATATATATATATATATATATATATATATATATATCTGTATATATATACTTGATACCTTGATTGGCGACACATGTCAGCAGCATTTTTTTTAAGTTAATGCTGGTGTTGTGTGACTTGTTCTTTGATCATGTATTCATGGATTATATATGTGTATATATATATATATATATATATATATATATATATATATATATATATATATATATATATATATATATATATATATATATATATATATATATATATATATATATATATATTATTTTTAACACAGAGCCATCTCCAGGAGGTAAGTTCTACTACTTTCATTTATATTACCAAAGTAAAACTAATGTTTAGAGTTGTTGAGAATTTATACTATATTTGACCTAGAATGACACCATTGTGGGATCTAAATTTAACTGCTGGCATCACAGGAGTCCCATATAATTCAGGTGTTATTGAATTACGGTAACATTAATCGTCATCATAATAGATGCTATCAAATAGTTGACCTTCTATAAATGATTGGCTTAGATATTTATGCACTCTGCTGTGTATTTCTAAGTTTATATTATTGAACTAGAGGCAGTTTATTTTTTTTTCTGGCTTGATCTTAAAAATCGACGAGTACCTCATTGCCCTCAGATAGTTGTCTATTCCTTTTATTTGTCTTTTAGTTCCCACTGCATCAGTAATAAATTAGGTTGTAGGACAGCAACAGCTTAAGCCATATGCCTTCAATTTATCTTTAACACTCACTTGCTGAGAACACCACCTGGTACTGCCAAGTATACACTTTTTTTCTTCCAGTTAGGCTATCAATCTTGAAGCTATCAGAGCTAGGTCTGTTAAATTTGTGCTGATTTGAAGCAGTATTGTGATATATGTCCTGTGGGCTTTGGGGGCTACGTTTCTTCTATTCTTTTCATTAAGGAGTGCTAAAGAATTTTTATTCAGAAGACTGATTTTGTTCTTTGAATTTTTTTACTTCTAACTTCCAAGCTTAATTAATACACATGCTAATTCATACATTGTTGAAGTTGGAGACTATGCAAAACAAACTTAGAGGAAGTCATTAAAAATGTGTAATTATCAGTAAATTCAAATAGTTTATATTGGCTAATTTTCTGGCGTCTTTAATTATATGGTGGAAAATTTATAGTTAATGCTGTTATGTAATTAATTTTAACATTCAAATAGTTTATAATGACTTGTGGTGCTCCATTTTAATAACTATTCTTAACTAGCATACAGGTTTTTAAAATGTGTTATAACATATTTTGGATATTCTTTGGTATTTCAATTTATAGTTATTTGTTTGTATTGTGGCTACATATTCTGCAGCAAATGTGGGAAATATCTATCACTATCAAAGGTTTAAATGAAAATTAATAATAATTTAGAAGCTATAACATTGTAATGGCCTCTAAATATATGGTCCTCAGTAGCAAACTCACACAATTCTTAGTGATGAATAAAGGTTAAAATGGATATAAAAGTCTCTATTTGACTTAAGGTGAATATTCAAATAGTTTGTTTTTCATAACATGTCATGGAATTTAAAGGTACATAATACCCATGTTTTTTTCTTTTATGATTCAATTAAAAAAAAATGTTTTACTTCTGTTATCTGATTTAGGAGTCAATCACAATCCTTTAGAAAAACAATGATTTTCTACAGAAATCACTATTAAAATCTATTATCATTTCCTTAAATCATTTGGACGTTTTTGTAAAGGACTGAGATCAACCTCTGGGACACCTTATTTCTTTTGATCTCCCATATGTTTAGCCTTGTAATCTATGTTTCAGATCCCCTAGGTGACTATATTTTTTAACCTGTTATCAAATTATTATTTTCATAACTGTTGGACTGTACTTGTATACCTTAGACCATAATTCCTTGTAAATGTATCACTTCCTTCCCTGTAAACATTTAAAGTCTGCCTAGTGCCTTATTCATATACATATGGTTGAAGGCCTTTCTAAAATAACTACCATCAGAAATTAGACACTGTGTATGTATGGTGTCATCTCACACCTTTCTGGTGGTGGTCATTTGGGGAAGTTGGTTATCATATTTTAATGGTTAATATATTACTTGTCCTTATGTCAAACAAGGTATAAAGTGCTAATAAATTCACCCAAGTAATTTAGCATATTTTGAAATTACTTTTAATTATAAGCAAATTAAAATATAATAAAAATATTTTATGAGGCAGTGTTACCTGTTTCAATGCTGCCTCTGTCTCACAATTTCTTATACTTCCGTTTGACAGGCAGCTGTTGCAGCCAATAGGAGTTGCACCATACACCCTATGTAAGCTACTGCCAGCACGCTCTCGTGCTGGTAACTTGAAGACGACGTAGCCATTTTAGATAGTGAATCGCTACAGTAAAGCAGATTCACTGTTTAAGCTGAGCAAATAGCGTAGTGAACTTCGCTTGCACAGTTTTACTTCAGGCTGAGTCATCTTCAAGTTACCAGCACAGGAGCATGCTGGCAGTAGCTTACATAGGGTGTATGGTGCAGCTCCTATTGGCTGTAACAGCTGCCTGCCAAACAGAAGTATAATAAATTGCGAGACAGAGGCAGAATTGATTGAAGCATGTAGTGGAGCATCAAAAAAATGGGGTCATACAAAATATTTATTGTGTTTGGGACATAAATAAGCACATTGCTATGCCTATAATTAAAAGTACTTTCAAAATATGCTAAATTAAGTAGGTGAATTTACCATCACTCTAAATAATTGTTGTATTTGTTACTGGCTCTAAGGAATAAAATAAATAACACTAATTATTGCTGTCACAAAATATGCTACACACAAATTAATCAGCCCACTTTGTGTTACTGGTTATAATAAGGTTGAAATATGTTTAGTATTACCTCATGTTTTACTGGTAGATAAGGAATTGTTGTATCGTCTGACTTCTTGTTTATACAGCCAGGGGGATGAAATTACTGTTCATTGTGTGTTATTGTTAATCAAAAAGAGTAAAATCACTCCTCTTTGTGTGTTACTGTTAGTCAAAAAGAGTAAAATCACTCCTCTTTGTGTGTTACTGTTAGTCAAATAGAGTAAAATCACTCCTCTTTGCGTGTTACTGTTAGTCAAATAGAGTAAAATCACTCCTCGTTGTGTGTTACTGTTAGTCAAATACAGGGAGTGCAGAATTATTAGGCAAGTTGTATTTTTGAGGATTAATTTTATTATTGAACAACAACCATGTTCTCAATGAACCCAAAAAACTCATTAATATCAAAGCTGAATAGTTTTGGAAGTAGTTTTTAATTTTTTTTTTAGTTATAGCTATTTTAGGGGGATATCTGTGTGTGCAGGTGACTATTACTGTGCATAATTATTAGGCAACTTAACAAAAAACAAATATATACCCATTTCAATTATTTATTTTTACCAGTGAAACCAATATAACATCTCAACATTCACAAATATACATTTCTGACATTCAAAAACAAAACAAAAACAAATCAGTGACCAATATAGCCACCTTTCTTTGCAAGGACACTCAAAAGCCTGCCATCCATGGATTCTGTCAGTGTTTTGATCTGTTCACCATCAACATTGCGTGCAGCAGCAACCACAGCCTCCCAGACACTGTTCAGAGAGGTGTACTGTTTTCCCTCCTTGTAAATCTCACATTTGATGATGGACCACAGGTTCTCAATGGGGTTCAGATCAGGTGAACAAGGAGGCCATGTCATTAGATTTTCTTCTTTTATACCCTTTCTTGCCAGCCACGCTGTGGAGTACTTGGACGCGTGTGATGGAGCATTGTCCTGCATGAAAATCATGTTTTTCTTGAAGGATGCAGACTTCTTCCTGTACCACTGCTTGAAGAAGATGTCTTCCAGAAACTGGCAGTAGGACTGGGAGTTGAGCTTGACTCCATCCTCAACCCGAAAAGGCCCCACAAGCTCATCTTTGATGATACCAGCCCAAACCAGTACTCCACCTCCACCTTGCTGGCATCTGAGTCAGACTGGAGCTCTCTGCCCTTTACCAATCCAGCCACGGGCCCATCCATCTGGCCCATCAAGACTCACTCTCATTTCATTAGTCCATAAAACCTTAGAAAAATCAGTCTTGAGATATTTCTTGGCCCAGTCTTGACGTTTCAGCTTGTGTGTCTTGTTCAGTGGTGGTCGTCTTTCAGCCTTTCTTACCTTGGCCATGTCTCTGAGTATTGCACACCTTGTGCTTTTGGGCACTCCAGTGATGTTGCAGCTCTGAAATATGGCCAAACTGGTGGCAAGTGGCATCTTGGCAGCTGCACGCTTGACTTTTCTCAGTTCATGGGCAGTTATTTTGCGCCTTGGTTTTTCCACACGCTTCTTGCGACCCTGTTGACTATTTTGAATGAAACGCTTGATTGTTCGATGATCACGCTTCAGAAGCTTTGCAATTTTAAGAGTGCTGCATCCCTCTGCAAGATATCTCACTATTTTTTACTTTTCTGAGCCTGGCAAGTCCTTCTTTTGACCCATTTTGCCAAAGGAAAGGAAGTTGCCTAATAATTATGCACACCTGATATAGGGTGTTGATGTCATTAGACCACACCCCTTCTCATTACAGAGATGCACATCACCTAATATGCTTAATTGGTAGTAGGCTTTCGAGCCTATACAGCTTGGAGTAAGACAACATGCATAAAGAGGATGATGTGGTCAAAATACTCATTTGCCTAATAATTCTGCACTCCCTGTAGAGTAAAATCACTCCTCTTTGCGTGTTACTGTTAGTCAAATAGATTAAAATCATTCTTCTTTGTGTGTTATTGTTAGTCAAATAGAGTAAAATCACTCTTCTTTGTGTGTTACTGTTAGTCAAATAGAGTAAAATCACTCTTCTTTGTGTGTTACTGTTAGTCAAATAGAGTAAAATCAGTCCTCGTTGCGTGTTACTGTTAGTCAAATAGAGTAAAATCACTCCTCTGTGTGTGTTACTGTTAGTCAAATAGAGAAAAATCACTCTTCTTTGTGTGTTATTGTTAGTCAAATAGAGTAAAATCTGTCTTCTTTGTGTGTTACTGTTAGTCAAATAGAGTAAAATCACTCTTCTTTGTGTGTTACTGTTAGTCAGAGTAAAATCACTCTTTGCTGGCTTTCTTACAACATGTAATTATAACTAAAGGTTGATTTACTTTATTTATTATAATTCTAACGGCTAGATTTAGAGTTTGGTGTTAGCCGTCAAAACCAGCGTTAGAGGCTCCTAACGCTGGTTTTGGGCTACCACTGGTATTTAGAGTCTTGTAGGTAAGGGTCTAACGCTCACTTTCCAGCCGCGACTTTTCCATACCGCAGATCCCCCTACGCCATTTGCGTATCCTATCTTTTCAATGGGATCTTTCTAACGCCGGTATTTAGAGTCTTGGCTGAAGTGAGCGGTAGAGCCTCTACCGACAAAACTCCAGCCGCAGAAAAAAAGTCAGGAGTTAAGAGCTTTATGGGCTAACGCCGGTTTATAAAGCTCTTAACTACTGTGCTCTAAAGTATACTAACACCCATAAACTACCTATGCACCCCTAAACCGAGGCCCCCCCCACATAGCCGCCACTCTATTAAATTTTTTAACCCTTAATCTGCCGACCGCACACCGCCGCAACCTACGTTATCCATATGTACCCCTAATATGCTGCCCCTAACACCGCCGACCCCTATACTATATTTATTAACCCCTAATCTGCCGCCCCCAACGTCGCCTCCACCTACCTACAATTATTAACCCCTAATCTGCCGACCGGACCTCACCGCTATTATAATAAATGTATTAACCCCTAATCCGCCTCACTCCCGCCTCAATAACCCTATAATAAATAGTATTAACCCCTAATCTGCCCTCCCTAACATCGCCGACACCTAACTTCAAGTATTAACCCCTAATCTGCCGACCAGACCTCACCGCTACTCTAATAAATGTATTAACCCCTAAAGCTAAGTCTAACCCTAACACCCCCCTAAGTTAAATATAATTTTTATCTAACGAAATAAATTATTTCTTATTAAATAAATTAATCTTATTTAAAGCTAAATACTTACCTGTAAAATAAACACTAATATAGTAATAAATTATAATTATATTATAGCTATTTTAGGATTTATATTTATTTTACAGGCAACTTTGTATTTATTTTAACTAGGTACAATAGCTATTAAATAGTTAAGAACTATTTAATAGCTACCTAGTTAAAATAATTACAAAATTACCTGTAAAATAAATCCTAACCTAAGTTACAATTAAACCTAACACTACACTATCAATAAATTAATTACATGAAATACCTGCAAATAAATATAAATAAATAAACTAACTAAAGTACAAAAAATAAAAAAAAATAATTACAAACATAATAAAAATATTACAACAATTTTAAGCTAATTACACCTACTCTAAGCCCCCTAATAAAATAACAAAGCCCCCCAAAATAAAAAAATGCCCTACCCTATTCTAAAATTAAAATAGAAAAGCTCTTTTACCTTACCAGCCCTTAAAAGGGCCTTTTGCGGGGGAATGCCCCAAAGAATTCAGCTCTTTTGTCTGTAAAAATAAACACAATACCCCCCCCCAACATTACAACCCACCACCCACATACCCCTAATCTAACCCAAACCCCCCTTAAATAAACCTAACACTAAGCCCCTGAAGATCTTCCTACCCTGTCTTCACCACACCGGGTATCAGCGATCCGTCCAGGCTCCGAAATCTTCATCCAAGCCCAAGCGGGGGCTGGAGATCCATCATCCGGCTGAAGTCTTCTATCAAGCGGCAAGAAGAAGTCCAGAAGAGGCTCCAAAGTCTTCATCCTATCCGGGCAGAAGAAGAGATCCGGACCGGCAACCATCTTCATCCAAGCGGCATCTTCTATCTTCATCCGATGACGAGCAGCTCCATCTTGAAGACCTCCGGCGCGGATCCATCCTCTTCTTCCGACATCCTAAGTCCGAATGAAGGTTCCTTTAAATGACGTCATCCAAGATGGCGTCCCTCGAATTCCGATTGGCTTATAGGATTCTATCAGCCAATCGGAATTAAGGTAGGGAAAATCTGATTGGCTGATTGAATCAGCCAATCAGATTGAGCTCACATTCTATTGGCTGTTCCGATCAATAGAATGCGAGCTCAATCTGGTTGGCTGATTGGATCAGCCAATCGGATTGAACTTGAATCTGATTGGCTGATTCCATCAGCCAATCAGATTTTTCCTACCTTAATTCCGATTGGCTGATAGAATCCTATCAGCCAATCGGAATTCGAGGGACGCCATCTTGGATGACTTCTTTTAAAGGAACCTTCATTGGACTTAGAATGTCGGAAGAAGAGGATGGATCCGCGCCGGAGGTCTTTAAGATGGAGCCGCTCGTCATCGGATGAAGATAGAAGATGTGTAACGTTTCACCAACCAATTCTATGAAAAGTGATGTTAAAATGTATAATGATTGTTTGTAGCTATTTGTTACTACTTCATTCACATATAACTTTGTGAGGAAGTTAAACCCAAATAGCAGATATTGGAAGGATTGAGTAAAGTTTGTTTTGAGTCACAAAATCACAATGAGTAAAGTTGTGAATATTGATATTCAGTAGTTCAGCTTTAACAACCTCGGTAGTATTGAAATGAAAACTCTTATTCAGAATCTGTGATAATTCAAAGTTTAAACAGCAACAGTATCGGATTAGATAAATGTGGACACAGTTTGTATGAGCATTTGACTGTTGTTACAATTGTTACTAATTAGTTATACTTGTGGTTGATTCCACTGTAGAGATTGACAGACTGTATCTGTGTTAGTCACCTCCGGTATTGTTAAATGGATAAGGTTCCACTGTGGGGGTTCAGGGAGCGTTGTTCCAGCTTGGTTTACCCTGTCCGCGATGTTAGTATGAGACAGACTCTCAGATTTTCCGACACTCGATGGAGGAGATGAGAAGGAACCGCGCTGCGGTTGGCGTGTGACGTCACGATGCTGTGTGATTCTGACAGGCACACGGAACACGCTCAGAGCAGTTGGAAGATTTTGTTTAAAGCTGAATTTGGATGTTAGGTGAAAAAGTTAATGTCCCAAATATAGTTAGATGCTTTAGGATGACTTGATGATTTCAAATTATGTGATGAAGAAAAGGTTTTGGAAAAGTTATAATCCAGGATATAGGGAGATACAAGTTACTAACTAACTATCCCTATACACTATAATAATCAAGCAGGGAAGCAAGGAAGAGGAGTTCCCTTTATAGAGAGAAACAGGAAGTTGGATTTCAGTAATTAAAGGAACAGCAGAACGTGACAGATCCCCCTTCTCAAGATCCCCTTGAAGCAGGACCAGGACCCGGTTTCAACGGGTACTTGTCATGAAAAGAGGCCAATAAACGTGGGGCATGTAAATCATGCGCTGGAACCCATGAGTCTTCAGAAGTATCATAACCTCTCCAATGCACTAGATATTCAAGCTTACGATTGCGAATACGGGAATCTAGAAGTTTGCCCACTTCATATTCTTGTTGATCATCTACTAATGAGAGTGACTCAGTAGGAGATGGCAATTGAATGTCCGGATCGCCTCTGTACGGTTTTAGTAATGAGACGTGAAAAGAAGGATGAATATGTAGGTCTTCTGGCAACTGGAGACAAACTGCATTATCATTGATGACTTTGGAGATGGGAAAGGGTCCCAAATACTGAGAGGCCAATTTCTTACAGGGTACTGACATTTTAATGTTCTTCGTAGACAACCATACCAAATCCCCTTCTTCATAAACAGGAGGTGTAGAGTGTTTAGCATCAAAATATTTTTTCTGAGTTGCTTTAGCATTAGACAATTGATCCCGAAGAGTATCAAGAGTATTCTTGAGTGTCATAGAATAATCTTGAGCAGCAGGAGAGTTGGAGGAAGTGGTGGGATTTGGGAAACTGACAGGGTGGTATCCAAAGGTTGCATAGAATGGAGATTGTTTAATAGAATCATTCATAGAATTATTATAAGCGAACTCAGCCAGTGGAAGCCATTCGGACCAATCATCTTGTGAGTTACTAATATAACATCTGAGATATTGCTCTAGAGTCTGATTTAGACATTCAGTTAGTCCATTTGACTGGGGATGGTAGGCTGTGTAAAACCTGTTTGAGATTTTGAGTTGGTGACATAAATTTCGCCAGAATCGGGAAGTAAATTGTGTTCCCCTATCCGTTACTATAGAAGAGGGGAGACCATGTAATTTCACGATATGTGATAAAAAGATTTTTGCAGTTGTTGTTGCATTTGGAACTTGTTTTAATGGTACAAAATGTGCCAATTTAGTCAGATGGTCTATAACTACTAAAATGGCAGTATATCCATTGGATGTAGGTAGATCCACAATGAAGTCCATACCTATGATGCTCCAAGGTTTCATAGGAACTGGTAATGGGGTTAATAGACCACTAGGTTTAGTATGTAGTTTTTTCTTGGTAGCACAAGTGAGACAGGAATTTATGTAATGATGTATATCTTTTTTCATAGATGGCCACCAAAATTGTCTTTTGATAAGTTCTGTCGTACGTGTCATGCCCGGATGGCCGGCCATAGGAGAATCATGATGATTTTGTATGATTTGATTCCGTATAGCTGGTGGAATGTATGTTAAATTTTGATATGTGTATAACCCTGTTGTGGCATCCTTTATACAGTAGTTGGGTATTGATGAATCCGACTGTAGAGCCACTAAAATATCAGATTGAAGTGTAGTTAAGGTACAAATAAGCTTAGTAGGAGGTATGATAAACACTTTTTCCATATTTTCGGTAGAGGGTTCTGTAGTTCTTGAGAGAGCATCAGCTCTAACATTGGTATTTCCTGGTCTATAGGTTAATACAAAATTAAACCTGTCGAGAAATAAGGCCCAACGTACCTGCCTAGAAGTCAATGTTTTACTTTTCTTCAAATATTGGAGATTCTTGTGATCAGTAAATATTGTAAAAGGGGTTGAACAACCTTCTAGCAGATGTCTCCATTGTTCAAGTGCTGCCTTAACAGCTAGCAACTCTTTGTCCCCTATTGAGTAGTTCTTCTCTGCTGGGGTTAACAAACGTGAATAATAAGCAATAGGACGTTCTTCTTTGGATTCTTGATTGATTTGAGACAAGACTGCACCAATCCCGGTATTGGATGCATCTACCTCCAGAGTGTATGGAAGGGATGGATTGGGTAGTTGTAAAAACGGAGCAGAAGTAAATTTCTTCTTTAATGTTTGGAAGGCGTTTTCTGCTTCTGAATCCCATTTAAACTTGCTTTTCCCAGTTAAACGAGTAAGTGGTTGTACTATGCTGGAGTAGTGGTCAATAAACTTTCTGTAAAAATTTGAAAATCCGAGGAATCTCTGTAAGGATTTTACATTGGTTGGAGTAGGCCAGTTGAGTATAGAAGTGATCTTTTCTGGATCCATTTGGATTCCAGTTGGTGAAATAATGTAACCAAGGAATTTGATAGTTTTTTGATGAAAATAACATTTCTCCATCTTTGCGTAAAGATGATGTTCCCGCAAAGTAGATAGCACCCATCTCACATGTTTTTGATGTTCCAACAAATTTTTTGAGTAGATGAGGATGTCGTCGAGATATACTATTACACATATATCCATAAGATCTTTAAATATCTCATTAATGAAAAATTGAAAGGTGGCGGGAGCGTTAGTGAGGCCGAAAGGCATAACATTATACTGATATAATCCGTAACGGGTTTTAAATGCTGTTTTCCACTCATCTCCAGGTCTCATTCTGATGAGATTGTAAGTTCCTTTCAGGTCCAGTTTAGTGAAAATGGTGGCCCCAGCTAAACGTTCTAACAATTCAGGTATTAAAGGAAGTGGATAGCGATTTTTTATGGTTATTGCATTTAATGCTCTGTAATCGATAATGGGGCGTAGGGTTCCGTCTTTGTTGGTAACGAAAAAGATGGCAGAAGCAATTGGAGATGATGATGGTGAAATAAAACCTTTTCTGAGATTTTCATCGAGGTATTCACGAAGATGTTGTAGTTCCTTTTGTGATAAAGGAAAAATGCGGTTGGTTGGCAGTATAGCGTCTTCCTTGAGATCAATAGGGCAATCGAAGGATCGATGAGGTGGAAGGTTTTCTGCACTTTTGAGATTGAAGACATCAGAAAAATCACTGTATTGTTTTGGTATAATGGATCTAAATGATTTATTGAAACATATGGAAAACATGTTTGTGAACAGAATGTGGAATCAAAGGTGAGTGTGCAATTATGCCAGTTAATAACTGGGTTATGTTTCTGTAACCATGGGAAACCGAGTATAATTGGGTGTAAAGAACTAGGTATTATATCATAAGTGATGAATTCTTTATGACCTGTGTTGGTTAAAGTGAGTATTGGAACAGTGTGGTGTGTGATGGGTCCTTTGAGATATTGAGACCCATCAATAACTCTCACAAATACAGGGATTGCTTTCTTCACACAGGGTATTTTATTTTTTGTTACAATTGATTGATCAATGAAATTGCCATAAGCTCCGGAATCAATTGTGGCTTGTTCCTGGATCTGTAACTGGTCCCACTGTAATGATAGAGTTAGAGTTAGATGAGTACGTGATTCATAAGTATCAGAGATAAGTAATGATTTTATCTTACCCTTTCTAGGTCTGTTTAATAGAGGACAAGTAGCAACATCATGTTCTCTGTTACCACAGTACATGCATAGATTTGCTTGTTTTCTTCTTAATTTTTCTTCTATCGATAGTGGACCTCTTATGGTTCCGATTTCCATAGGTACTACTGTTGTAGCGGGTTTTTCATGAGTTATTGAGTAATGTTTCCTAGGGTTAGAGTCAGGTTGGAATTTTTCATGTCTTCGTTCTCTATATCTTCTGTCTATAGAGATACTCAACTTGATAAGTCCCTCTAAAGTCTCTGGGAGTTCAACCCTAGATAACTCATCTTTGACATATTCAGAGAGTCCTAAACGGAATTGATTCCTGAGAGAGATGGAGTTCCATTGTGAATCAGTACTCCATAGCTGAAATTCAGCTATGTAGTCCTCGACGGCTCTTTTACCCTGTCTGAGGGAACGCAAATGATTTTCTGCGGTTTGCTGTTTATTTATATCTTCGTAGAGAACTGCCATAGCGTGGAAGAAATCTTCTAGGGAACTTAATATTGGGTCATCAGATTAAAAAAATCTGTTAGCCCAAGCCCTAGGTTCACCACTTAAATATGAAATGGTAGTGCAGACCTTTATTTTGTCATTACAGTATGTCCTGGGTTTCATTGCAAATAGTAACAAACATGAGTTTCTAAACTCACAAAACTTAGTTCTGTCACCTGAAAAGGGAGTAGGGGGGTTAACCTGTGGTTCAGGCCTTTTATTTGCTTTCTGAGTTATTAATTCATTCAGTGCTCTTTTTAAGGTGGAGTTTTCACTTTGTACTTCTCTTAAACCTTGTGCTAGTAAGTCCATCTTTTGATTAATTGTGGTTATTTCATTACTCATGGCTACTGGGTCCATGTTTATAGATATAAGTGTTTTTAATGGCTTGATTATTCTGTAACGTTTCACCAACCAATTCTATGAAAAGTGATGTTAAAATGTATAATGATTGTTTGTAGCTATTTGTTACTACTTCATTCACATATAACTTTGTGAGGAAGTTAAACCCAAATAGCAGATATTGGAAGGATTGAGTAAAGTTCGTTTTGAGTCACAAAATCACAATGAGTAAAGTTGTGAATATTGATATTCAGTAGTTCAGCTTTAACAACCTCGGTAGTATTGAAATGAAAACTCTTATTCAGAATCTGTGATAATTCAAAGTTTAAACAGCAGCAGTATCGGATTAGATAAATGTGGACACAGTTTGTATGAGCATTTGACTGTTGTTACAATTGTTACTAATTAGTTATACTTGCGGTTGATTCCACTGTAGAGATTGACAGACTGTATCTGTGTTAGTCACCTCCGGTATTGTTAAATGGATAAGGTTCCACTGTGGGGGTTCAGGGAGCGTTGTTCCAGCTTGGTTTACCCTGTCCGCGATGTTAGTATGAGACAGACTCTCAGATTTTCCGACACTCGATGGAGGAGATGAGAAGGAACCGCGCTGCGGTTGGCGTGTGACGTCACGATGCTGTGTGATTCTGACAGGCACACGGAACACGCTCAGAGCAGTTGGAAGATTTGGTTTAAAGCTGAATTTGGATGTTAGGTGAAAAAGTTAATGTCCCAAATATAGTTAGATGCTTTAGGATGACTTGATGATTTCAAATTATGTGATGAAGAAAAGGTTTTGGAAAAGTTATTGTAATACTCCTGACCAATATAAAATTGGTTTTGTTGCTCTTGTGTTTTAAGTCTCAGCAAAATGGTTATATTTACTAAGATCATAAACTGTGAGCTAATTAGTAACAAATACAGTAATGAATGACACTGGAAAAGAAACAACGTGTGTTTATTATAACACAGGTTTCCTATGAGCAGTGTTAGAATAGTTGTCTCAAGTTTCGGCTTAATGACTTGGTTAGAGGTATAATGTTCAGCAGGAATAATCACTTCAACAAGTTGTAACAGGTGTTTCAATAGTATCGCAAACAAACTTCACACACTCTCACTGGAATAAAATATTTACAAGTCCCACACATTCATTCACATCCTTTTGGAAGCATATATGAATAACTGGTTGTTCAGTCACAGGTTAGTACGAATAGTGCTTACGAGTTCTTAGAGGATTTATCGGCATATAATCTTACCACTTCAGTCTCTAAGTAAGCGATCACAGTACCTTTGTCTTGGGAGGAATATACCTGATGAGAAAAGATCCGGAGGTTTGTTTGTCCCACAGCGTGTGGAGAAGTGAGAAGCCGGTGAGAGTGTGACTTACTTCCGGTTGCGGTAAGGATGATCCGATACACAGCTGATGCTGGAATCTCACACAGAGCTAAATATTGCGGCTGCAAAAAATACTGATTAGCTGAATGTGATAAAGGTTTGATTTGAATAAACCTCTAGGAGTATAACCTAGTAAAGGTTATAACAAGCTGAATAATTCAAAGGTTAAATAAACAGAGACCTGGTCTTTAGAACTATGAATATAAAGCTAAACTCTTAACAGAGCAGGCTTAAACAAAGTACATCAATTAACAGGCAGTTTGAATATGGCAATGTGAGGTTTAAATAGGGTTTGGCTGTTGGTAGGAGGGATCAGTCCTTAAAGGTATATTACAGTTATAATCCAGGATATAGGGAGATACAAGTTACTAACTAACTATCCCTATACACTATAATAATCAAGCAGGGAAGCAAGGAAGAGGAGTTCCCTTTATAGAGAGAAACAGGAAGTTGGATTTCAGTAATTAAAGGAACAGCAGAACGTGACAAGATGCCGCTTGGATGAAGATGGTTGCCGGTCCAGATCTCCTCTTCTGCCCGGATAGGATGAAGACTTTGGAGCCTCTTCTGGACTTCTTCTTGCCGCTTGATAGAAGACTTCAGCCGGATGATGGATCTCCAGCCCCCAGCTTGGGCTTGGATGAAGGTTTCGGAGCCTGGACGGATCACTGATACCCGGTGTGGTGAAGACAAGGTAGGAAGATCTTCAGGGGCTTAGTGTTAGGTTTATTTAAGGGGGGTTTGGGTTAGATTAGGGGTATGTGGGTGGTGGGTTGTAATGTTGGGGGGGGTATTGTGTTTATTTTTACAGGCAAAAGAGCTGAATTCTTTGGGGCATGCTCCGCAAAAGGCCCTTTTAAGGGCTGGTAAGGTAAAATAGCTTTTCTATTTTAATTTTAGAATAGAGTAGGGTATTTTTTTATTTTGGGGGGCTTTGTTATTTTATTAGGGGGCTTAGAGTAGGTGTAATTAGCTTAAAATGTTGTAATATTTTTTTATGTTTGTAATTAATTTTTTTATTTTTTGTAACTTAGCTTTTCTTATTTTTTGTACTTTAGTTAGTTTATTTGTATTTATTTGTAGGTATTTCATGTAATTAATTTATTGATAGTGTAGTTTTAGATTTAATTGTAGGTATTTTATTTAATTAATTTATTGATAGTGTAGTGTTAGGTTTAATTGGTTAGGTTAGGATTTATTTTACAGGTAATTTTGTAATTATTTTAACTAGGTAGCTATTAAATAGTTATTAACTATTTAATAGCTATTGTACCTGGTTAAAATAATTACAAAGTTGCCTGTAAAATAAATATTCCTAAAATAGCTACAATATAATTATAATTTATATTGTAGCTATATTAGGTTTTATTTTACAGGTAAGTATTTAGCTTTAAATAGGAATAATTTATTTAATAAGAGTTAATTTATTTCATTAGATTTAAATTAGTGTTAGACTTAGCTTTAGGGGTTAATACATTTATTAGAGTAGCGGTGAGGTCCGGTCGGCAGATTAGGGGTTAATACTTGAAGTTAGGTGTCAGCGATGTTAGGGAGGGCAGATTAGGGGTTAATACTATTTATTATAGGGTTATTGAGGCGGATTAGGGGTTAATACATTTATTATAGTAGCGGTGAGGTCCGGTTGGCAGATTAGGGATTAATTATTGTAGGTAGCTGGCGGCGACGTTGTGGGGGGCAGATTAGGGGTTAATAAATATAATATAGGGGTCGGCGGTGTTAGGGGCAGCAGATTAGGGGTACATAGGGATAACGTAGTTGGCGGCGGTGTACGGAGCGGCAGATTAGGGGTTAAAATAATATGCAGGGGTCAGCGATAGTGGGGGCGGCAGATTAGGGGTTAATAAGTGTAAGGTTAGGGGTGTTTAGACTCGGGGTACATGTTAGTGTGTTAGGTGCAGACTTCGGAAGTGTTTCCCCATAGGAAACAATGGGGCTGCGTTAAGAGCTGAACGCTGCTTTTTTGCAGGTTTTAGTTTTTTTTTCAGCTCAAACTGCCCCATTGTTTCCTATGGGGGAATCGTGCACGAGCACGTTTTTGAGGCTGGCCGCGTCCGTAAGCACCGCTGGTATTGAGAGTTGCAGTGGCGGTAAATATGCTATATGCTCCCTTTTTGGAGCCTAACGCAGCCCTTCTGTGAACTCTAAATACCAGCGGTATTTAAAAGGTGCGGGGGGGGGAAAGCCAGCGTTAGCTACGCGGGTCGTTACCGACAAAACTCTAAATCTAGCAGTTAGTAAGTTATAATACCTTGTTCATGCACCTTTTAAAATAAATAAAATAATTACATAGATAAAAATGTTGTGAAGAGCCTATTCTCTCTCTCTCTCTCTCTTTATTTCTTTCTCTCTCTCTCTCACTCACTCTCTCTCATGAACTAGCGCTGTCTAGCTGTAAGAAACTGTAAAAATCCACTGAGATAAAAGGCAGCCTTCAAGGGCTTGGAAATTAGCATATGAGCTTACCTAGGTTTAGTTTAAAGAATACCAAGAGAAAACTTGTAGCAATTATTGTAAAGTGGAAATTATTTATTAATCTTAAACACAAAATTGTCTACAAGAAAAAAGTGAAATCCAAAGTTTTAATTTAAATGGACATGAAATATTGTATCCATTAAAGGGACAAGTTCCTTTAAAGGGACAGTCTAGTCCAAAAAAAAAAATTTAAACAATTTTCAATTTACTTTTATCACCAATTTTTCTTTGTTTTCTTGGTATTCTTAGTTGAAAGCTTAACCTAGGAGGTTCATATGCTAATTTCTTAGACCTTGAAGGCCGCCTCTTAAGAATGCATTTTAACAGGTTTTTCACCACTAGAGGGTGTTAGTTCATGTTTTTCATATAGATAACACTGTGCTCGTGCATGTGAAGTTACCTGGGAGCCATCACTGATTGGCTAAACTGCAAGTCTGTCAAAAGAACTGAAATAAATGGACAGTCTGCAGAGGCTTAGATTCAAGATAATCACAGAGGTAAAAAATATATAAATATAACTGTGTTGGTTATGCAAAACTAGGGAATGGGTAAACAAGGGATTATGTATCTTTTAAAACAATAACATTTCTGGTGTAGACTGTCCCTTTAAATAAAGCTAATTGTTAAACAATAAACAGAAAAGTGCATAACAGCAAAAACATTTACCAATCAAAAGATCACCTTCTTAAAGGGACATGAAACCCATTTTTTTTCTTAAATGATTTAGAGCATGCAATTTTAAACATCTTTCTAATAAACTTCTATTATCTAATTTGCTTTACTCTCTTGATATACTTTCCTGAAAAGCATATCTAGATATGCTCAGGAGCTGCTGAATGGTTGCTGCACATAAATGCCTCGTGTGATTGGCTCACCCATGTGAATTGCTATTTCTTCAACAAAGGATATCTAAAAAATGAAGCAAATTAAATAATAGAAGTAAATTGGAATGTTGTTTAAAATTCTATTCTCTACTTGAATCATGAAAGAAAATGTTTGGGTTTAGTGTCCATTTAATAAATTATAAGGAGAAGGTATGGCTGACCATGATACCTTCCCCTGCAAACAATTTCTTATGAATGGTCACATCACCTTTTTTTTTTGGTTAAAAGAGTTCCAGTCTGTAGCTGATGTGTCATATTAGTTGGAGCATCTTTCTTGTGGATAGTGGGCCAGAAACAGTTTGCTTATCCGACAACTTGCAAAGGGGACAGTTTAACAGATACATACTTTTGATTTTTAATACTTACCTGACAACTATATAATGAGCTACTTTTCTTGCAGGGAAATGTATATCTCAATAATATATCATTGCCATGTTCTTTTTTAAAAGAGAAACCTATTTGGATGCACATTGAAATATATTTTAAATTCAGGCAACTGTATTTCAGTGATATCTCTCATTTTTTTTTCAAGCCAAATATTGAATGCAAAACTCTATGATATCAGAGACCAACAATAAATGTAATCCATAATAATGTTTTTTCATGGTTTCCTTTACAGATACTGAACGGCTTTACACAGTGGTATTTCAGGAAATCTGTGACCGATTTGGAAAAGAATACACGTGGGATATAAAATCCTTAGTCATGGGCGAAAAGGCATTGCCAGCAGCTCAAATTATCCGTGATGTTCTCGACCTTCCTATTACTGCAGAAGAATTATTGAATGAAAGTCGAATTAAGCAAGAGCAGATATTTCCTACTGCATCCTTAATGCCTGGTACAGTAACAATTTTGTTGTACATACTTACTGATTTGAACTAATGATAAGAATGAGATAAAGATAAGTGTAGTATTTTGAAGAACATTTGTGACTTTAAATTAAAAGGAAATAACAAAACAGGGAACAAAAAAGATTGGAGTAAAATTCAGATTAAAAATGGTTAAATGCTGTAAAATATAAATTTCTATACAATAATAACAGCTGTGTTGCCATCTAGATGTGGTCAACAAACTTTCAGATATAATTACGACTCTATATGTATTATGCAGAATACATTTCCTTCTGATGTAATGTATTGAACTGTTACATAAATATACTGTTTCACCCAATAACTACCATGTTCAGCCATAAAATAACCAATTCTGTTTCTGCTGTCCCCAAAGGCAGAACATGCTGCGATCTGTGATGCCATTACAGAAAATGCAGGATGTCTGTAGAAAAGAACGGATCAGTGCCAGTTAAAATAAAAATTGTGCCTGCACTTGTAATTTCTACCAGTAGGTGTCACTGTTCCATCCTATCTCAATGTAAATATTTACTGCGTTCCTCTCCTTCACTTTCTCTCCCTTCCTGAACTCCAATGCAGTGCTGGGTGACAGCACAAAACAGAAATAGTAAGGCAGGGCTTAACAAATGTCTTCAGCACAAGTGTTTTTTTGTTTTGTTTGTTTTTCATAGACAATTTTCCTTGTTAGCACTTTTGTTATGCTATGACATCCATGGTCCACATGATGTTGAATTGCCAGTGTTTTGCCAGTTGCAAAGTTTCTCTTTATGCCAGTGAGTTTTTGATCATCAGGCCCTTAGACTGTGCACCTAACAAGTGGGAATGGAAACAAACAAGGATATAAGGGAGTGAGATGAGGAAAGAAAACTGACTCACACACACACACACACACACACACACACACATATATATATATATAAATCCCACAAGTATCTGCACTCTCACTGCCAGGTAGTCAATGACCAGGGTGCTTAGGATTAAATTGTAATAGTAAAACATATAGACTGCACTCACTGGCTTTGTGAAAAATAATAGATTTATTTTTTTATATTATAGTGGCGTTTTGGGATCCACAAAAGCTTCTCAGAGCCTGAGTCAACCACCAATAGTAAATCTGTAAATTACTCTACTCCTCTTTAATCTTTCCAATACATTTATTGTTTCCAATGTTTCGGCCCTTACTTGGGTTTTTGTCAAGGTAACAAACTATCACAAATAACACAGTACCCCAGTAAACCACTCCCCCACTCACTCATACAATGCTCTTCTACCATCTAGTGAAATTAACTGAATGCTGCTCATTCCTGGATACTTCCATTTCATTTTTTCTTACTAGAAGAAATTAAAGCATTGTATGATCAAAATGTTTTCCAGGGTACTAACACTTACATAATCTAATTAAACTATCTATATTATACATTAAACCATATTATCTAATACCTCATTCCTAGATTCAATTTGTATCCATCATATGTTTATTCCTGTTACTGGTATATATTTAAAAGGAAGCATGAAAGAGACAAATATGCATTTAGACCCCTAGGTCTTAATAAAAATAATATATATACATGTTTTGTCAAGCTTATAAATTTCTTATAAATTTGTTAAACACTGTTTTGCTGAGTGCAAACAGAGGCCTTTAGGAAAATTACACTTGTGAGCAATGCATAGTTTGACAAAAGATTGGATTCTGATTATATATATATCTTAATATGGGAAGAGTCCACTGCTGCATTCCTTACTTGTGGGAAATACTGAACCTGGCCACCAGGAGGAGGCAAAGACACCCCAGCCAAAGGTAAAGCTCCTGATCTCTTTTTGGATCTTCGGGCAATATACAATGCTCTGAAGGCTTGGCCTCTGCTGGGTTCGTCCCAGTTAATCAGATTCCAATCAAACAGTATATCCTCTCTGGCTTACATCAACCATCACGGGGGGACAAGAAGCTCCCTAGCTTTGAGGGAAGTATCTTGGATTCTGGTTTGGGGGAGACCCACATTTGTTCGCTGTCAGCGATCCACATTCCAGGTGTGGACAACTGGGAAGCGGATTTCCTCAGCAGACAATCCTTTCATCCGGGAGAATGGTCTCTCCATCCCAAGTGTTTGCAGAGATTTGCAAGAGGAAGATCGTAAAACGTCTCAATATTAAGCTACCCAGATAGGGGTTGAGGTACAGGGATCCTCAGGTGGAGCTAACAGATGCATTAGCGGTGCCTTGAGGTTCAATCTCATTTATCGTTTCCGACCGGTACCACTACTTCTTAGTGTAGTGGCTCGAGTCAAGCAGGCGTCAGGGATACTGACTGCTCCGTCTTGGCCCCTAGAACTATACAATGGTGATTTAACCACCAAGTCAGAGATAGTCGAACATTGGGATTTAAGGATATAAATTGTGATACCCTTGAAAAAAAACCTGCACCATTGGTTCAGCACACAAAGCTGGAGAGGTCTCATATGAAAACGAGCAAAAGGGGATTGCGTCCGATGCTGCAGTCATGAGACCTAAAACTTCCATGCACATAGCTACTGAAGGGAATGACACTGAATCTGTGTGGAAACCTAAAAAGGAGACCCTTGTCTGAGGAATCGAAGAACCTTTTAGTAAATTCATCCACCAACCATGTTTTCAAAGAAACAACACTAGTTGAATTGTGTAAGATTCTGCAGAATATAAAGACTGAGCTAATGCCAAGAAATCGTACAAATAAGAAAACACAGGAATATCCCGCTCTCTGATTACAGAGAGTAGGGCACCAAGAACCTTAGAAAAGATTCTTAGAGCTGTTGCTAGGCCAAAAGGAAGAGCAACAAATTGGTAAAGCCTGTCTAGAAAAGAGAATTTCAGAAACTGAAAATAAACTGTATGAATCAGAATATGAAGATATGCACCCTGTAAGTCTATGGTGGACATATAATGCCCTTACTGAACAAAAGGCAGAATAGTCCTTATAATCACCATTTTGAAAGTTGGTACTCTTACATAATGATTCAAAAAAAATTTCAGATCCAGAACTGGCCTGAATGAATTTTCTTTCTTTGGGACAATGAATAGATTTGAATAAAACCCCAAACCCTGTTCCTGAAACGGAACTGGCATGATTACCCCTGAAACTCCAGGTTTGAAACGCACTTCAGGAAAGCCTTAGCCTTTACTGGATTTGCTGGAATGCATGAGAGAAAATATCTTCTCACAGGAGGTCTTACTCTGAATCCTATTTGGTACCCCTGAGAAATCTTAATCTGCCCCCTAACAGCTAAAATGGAATGAGGGGCGTACCTACATGCAGACTTAGGGGCTGGCTTTGGTTCCTTAAAAGGCTTCGATTTAATCCAATTTGAAGAAAAAATTCCAATTGGAAACAGATTCCTTGGGGGAAGGAATAGGTTTCTGTTCCTTATTAATCGAAAGGAATGAAAACGTTTAGAAGCTTTAGATTTACCCTAAGTCTTATCCTAAGGCAAAAAACTCCCTTCCCCCAGTGACAGTTGAGATAATCAAATTCAACTGAGAACCAAATAAATTATTACCTTGGAAAGAAAGAGATAGCAATCTGGACTTACAAGTCATGTCAGTATTCCAAGATTTAAGCCACAAAGCTCTTCTAGCTAAAATAGCTAAAGACATAGATTTAACATCAATTTTGATGAAAAAAATCTCATCACAAATAAACTGATTAGCATGTTGAAGCAAGCAAACAATGCTAGACAAATCATAATCCAATTCTTGTTGCGCTAATTTTCCAACCAAAAAGTTGATGCAGCTGCAACATCAGCCAAAGAAAATGCAGGCCTGAGAAGATGACCCGAATATAAATAGGCTTTCTTTAGATAAGATTCAAGTTTCCTATCTAAAGGATCTTAAAAAAAAAAAAAAAAATACTATCTTCCATAGGAATAGTAGTACACTAAGCAAGAGTAGAGAGAGCCCAATCAACTTTGAGGATCTTTTCCCAAAACTCCAATGTAACTGCTGGCCAAGGATACAATTCTTTTTTTAAAAACCTTTAAAGAAGGGATAAAAGAAGTACCAGGCCTATTCCATTCTTTAGAAATCATATCAGAAATAGCATCAGGAACTGGAAAAACCTCTGGAATAACCACAGGAGGATTATAAACAGAATTTAAATGTTTACTAGTTTTAATATCAAGAGGCCTAGTCTCCTCAATATCCAATATAATCAACACAAAGAATGAATGTACTCCATTTTAAATAAATAAGTAGATTTGTCAGTGTCAATATCTGAGTCAGGATCTTCTGAATCTCTAGATCCTCATCAGAGGAGGATAATTCAGTATGTTGTTGGTCATTTGAAATGTCATCAATTTATGAGAAGTTTTAAAAGACCTTTACATTTATTAGAAGGCAGAATGGCAGACAAAGCCTTCTGAATAGAATTAGCAATAAATTATTATAAATTCACAGGTATATCTTGTACATTATATGTTAAAGGAACAGCATTTCTCTGCATGTAAAAGTTTATCATGACAATTTATTACAAACCACAGCTGGCGATATAATCTTCACAAGATTACAACAAATGTACTTAGCTTTGATCAAACTGTCAGCAGGGTTCCAACGGTGATTTCTGAGACAGGATCAGATTGAGACATCTTGCAAATGTAAGAGATAAAACAGCATATAAAGCAAAATTATCAATTTCCTTATATGGCAGTTTCAGGAATGGGAAAAAATGCAAACAGCATAGCCCTCTGAAAGAGAAAAAAGGCAAGAGGCATATAGGAATGGGGTTTAAAATAATGAAAATATTTGGTGCCAAGTATGACGCACAAACAGAATTTTTTTTGGTGCTAACAACATCCGGAAATGACACAATCGCGTCATTGAAGACGCAACCTTGTGAAAGGACTCGGCGTCGACAAAGACGCCGGAAATGATGAATTTGCGTCATCAAACGTAACTTTGTGCCAAAAATGATGCAATATACTTTGGCATTTTGCACCCTTGCAAGCCTAATTCTGCCCGCGAATTTAAAATGACAGTCAATTGAAAAAAGACTATACCCCAGGTAAGAAATACATTTCTCCAACATTGGTGTGTCCGGTCCACGGCGTCATCCTTACTTGTGGGAATATTCTCTTCCCCAACAGGAAATGGCAAAGAGCACACCAAAAGCTGCCCATATAGCCCCTCCTCAGGCTCCGCCCCCCAGTCATTCTCTTTGCCGCTCTGAACAAGTAGCATCTCCACGGAGATGGTGAAGAGCATGTGGTGTTTAGTTGTAGTTTTTTTATTCTTCTATCAAGAGTTTGTTATTTTAAAATAGTGCCGGTTTGTACTATTTACTCTAAAACAGAAAAGGATGAAGAGTTCTGTTTAAAAGAGGAGTATGATTTTAGCAGCAGTAACTAAAATCAATTGCTGTTCTCACGCAGGACTGTTGAGCCCAGAGAACTTCAGTTGGGGGGAACAGTTTGCAGACTTTTCTGCTCAAGGTATGACTAGTCCATTTTCTAACAAGACTGTGTAATGCTAGAAGACTGTCATTTTCCCTCTTTGGGATCGGTAAGCCATTTTCTTAGACTCATAACAGAATGAAGGCTTATTAATGGGCTATATACTGGTTGACACTCTTGGGGGCTAAATTGATTGCTTTATTCAATATTTATATGAGATTTGAAGTGTTTTTCAAAACCTTAGAATTGGGGAACATTTTTAGGTGCCAGGCAGTCGTTTAGACACCTTCCCAGTCAGGAAGGGCCTTTCACTATAGTAGGCAGAGCCTCATTTTTGCGCCATTATTGCGCAGTTTCTTTTGGATGCAGTGCATGCAGCTTCACGTGAGAGGGTCTGGTGGCCATTAGAAACGTTCCTGGAAGGCTTATTTTGGTGTCGTATAACCCCCAAGGACAGGTGAAGCCGCAGCAAACGCTGTGGCTGGGACTGTAGTGGGTTAAAGTTGCTAATTGTTAAAACAACGCCGGTTTCCTCATTTAAGGGGTTACAAACTTGAAAATTGGGGTGCAATACTTTTAAAGCATTAAGACACTAGGGTGCAAATTTGGTAAAGATCAGATATTTCCTTCATAGTTTTTCACACATTCAGAAATAAAGTGTGCTCTGTTAAACATTTAAAGAGACAGTAACGGTTTTGTTTAAAAACGGTTTTATTGCATTAATAGCCTGTATAAGCCTGTGTAACATCTCTGTACCTTCAGATAGAACATGTTCTGTATGTATGGAGGCCAAGGTGGTCCCCCTTCAAATGTATGTGATAATTGTGCCATGGCGTCCAGACAAAGTAAGGACAGTACTGTCACATTTAATAAGGTTGCCCAAGATGATTCCTCAAATGAAGGTAGTGGGGATAGTTCTTCCTCCTCTCCTTCTTTGTCAATACCAGTTATGCCCGCGCAGGCGACTCCTAATACATCTAGCGCGCCAATGCTTGTTACTATGCAACAATTAACGGCTGTAATGGATAATTCTATAGCTAATATTTTATCCAAAATGCCAGCATTTCAAAGAAAGCGTGATTGCTCAGTTTTGAATACAGTAGAGCAAGAGTGCGCTGACGATAATTTATCTGTCATTCCCTCACACCAGTCAGAAGTGGCAGTGAGGGAGGGTATGTCGGAGGGAGAACTTTCTGATCCAGGAAGAATTTCTCAACAGGCAGAACCTGATGTTGTGACGTTTAAATTTAAGTTAGAGCATCTCTGCGCCTTACTTAAGGAGGTACTAACTACGCTGGATGATTGTGACTCATGTGGTCATTTCAGAAAAAATGTGCAAAATGGACAAATTCCTAGAGGTCCCGGTGCACCCTGATGCCTTTCCGATACCTAAAAGGGTGGCGGACATAGTGACTAAGGAGTGGGAGAAACCAGGCATACCTTTTGTCCCACCTCCTATATTTAGGAAATTGTTCCCCATGGTCGACCCAAGGAAGGACACATGGCAAACAGTCCCTAAGGTTGAGGGGGCAGTTTCTACGCTAGCCAAACGCACGACTATTCCCATTGAGGACAATTGTGCTTTCAAAGATCCTATGGATAAAAAATTGGAGGGTTTGCTTAAAAAGATTTTTGTTCAGCAAGGTTTCCTCCTCCAACCAATTTTGTGCATTATTCCTGTCACTACGGTGGCGTGTTTTTGGTTCGATGAACTAGAAAAGTCGCTCAATAAGGAGACTCCATACGAGGAAGTCATGGACAGAATTCACGCACTTAAGTTAGCTAATTCCTTTATTTTAGATGCCGTTTTGCAATTGGCGAGATTAGCGGCGAAAAATTCAGGGTTTGCAATTGTGGCGCGCAGAGCGCTCTGGCTAAAGTCTTGGTCGGCGGATGTATCTTCCAAGACAAAATTGCTTAATATCCCTTTCAAAGGTAAGACCCTTTTTGGGCCAGAATTGAAAGAGATTATTTCAGACATCACTGGGGGGAAGGGCCATGCCCTCCCACAGGATAGGCCTTTTAAGGCTAAGAATAAGTCCAATTTTCGTTCCTTTCGTAACTTCAGGAACGGACCATCTTCTAACTCTGCAGCCTCTAGACAAGAGGCTAACGCTCCCCAGGCTAAGCCAGCTTGGAAACCAATGCAAGGCTGGAACAAGGGTAAACAGGCCAAGAAGCCTGCTGCTGCTACCAAGACAGCATGAAGGGGTAGCCCCCGATCCGGACCGGATCTAGTAGGGGTCAGACTCTCTCTCTTTGCTCAGGCTTGGGCAAGAGATGTTCCGGATCCCTGGGCACTAGAAATAGTCTCTCTGGGTTATCTTCTAGAATTCAAGGAACTTCCTCCAAGGGGAAGGTTCCACATGTCTCGCTTATCTTCAGACCAAATAAAGAGACAGGCATTCTTACATTGTGTAGGAGACCTGTTAAAGATGGGAGTGATACACCCAGTTCCAACAGTGGAACAAGGTCAGGGGTTTTACTCAAACCTGTTTGTAGTTCCCAAAAAAGAGGGAACTTTCAGACCAATTCTGGATTTAAAAATTCTAAACAAATTTCTCAGAGTTCCATCGTTCAAAATGGAAACCATTCAAACAATTTTACCTACAATCCAGGAGGGTCAATATATGACTACCGTGGATTTAAAGGATGCATACCTACATATTCCTATCCACAAAGATCATCATCAGTTCCTAAGGTTCGCCTTTCTGGACAAACATTACCAGTTTGTGGCTCTTCCGTTCGGTTTAGCCACTGCTCCCAGAATTTTCACAAAGGTGCTAGGGTCCCTTCTAGCGGTCCTAAAACCGAGGGGCATTGCAGTGGCACCTTATCTAGACGACATTCTAATTCAAGCGTCGTCCCTTTCCAAGGCAAAGGCTCATACAGACATTGTTCTAGCCTTTCTCAGATCTCACGGGTGGAAGGTGAACGTAGAAAAGAGTTCTCTGTCTCCGTCAACAAGAGTTCCCTTTTTGGGAACAATAATAGATTCTTTAGAAATGAAGATCTTCCTGACAGAGGTCAGAAAGTCAAAGCTTCTGAACGCTTGTCAAGTTCTTCACTCTATTCTGCAGCCTTCCATAGCTCAGTGCATGGAAGTAGTAGGATTGATGGTTGCAGCAATGGACATAGTTCCTTTTGCTCGAATTCATCTAAGACCATTACAACTGTGCATGCTCAATCAGTGGAGCGATATTCAATGCGCTACGGGCTTGGCCTCAACTAGCGAAGGCCGGATTCATAAGATTCCAGTCGGACAACATGACGACTGTAGCTTACATCAACCATCAGGGAGGAACAAGAAGTTCCTTGGCGATGAGAGAGGTATCCAAGATCATCAAATGGGCGGAGGATCACTCCTGCCATCTATCTGCAATTCACATCCCAGGAGTAGACAACTGGGAGGCGGATTATCTTAGTCGTCAGACTTTCCATCCGGGGGAGTGGGAACTCCACCCGGAGGTCTTTGCCCAGTTAACTCAATTATGGGGCATTCTAGATATGGATCTGATGGCGTCTCATCAGAACTTCAAGGTTCCTTGCTACGGGTCCAGATCCAGGGATCCCAAGGCGACTCTAGTGGATGCATAAGTGGCGCCTTGGCCGTTCAACCTAGCTTATGTGTTTCCACCGTTTCCTCTCCTTCCCAGGCTCGTAGCCAGGATCAAACAGGAGAAGGCCTCGGTGATTCTGATAGCTCCTGCGTGGCCACGCAGGACTTGGTATGCAGACCTGGTGAATATGTCATCGGCTCCACCATGGAAGCTACCTTTGAGACAGGATCTTCTAGTACAAGGTCCATTCGAACATCCAAATCTAGTTTATCTGCAGCTGACTGCTTGGAAATTGAACGCTTGATTTTATCCAAGCGTGGGTTTTCAAATTCAGTGATAGATACTCTGGTCCAAGCCAGAAAACCTGTGACTAGAAGGATTTACCATAAAATATGGGAAAAATATATATGTTGGTGTGAATCCAAGGGATTCTCCTGGAGTAAGATTAAAATTCCTAAGATTCTTTCCTTTCTCCAAGAGGGTTTGGATAAAGGGTTGTCAGTGAGTTCTCTAAAAGGACAGATTTCTGCTTTATCTGTTTTGTTACACAAACGCATGGCAGCTGTGCCAGATGTACAAGCTTTTGTACAAGCTTTGTTCAGAATCAAGCCTGTTTACAGACCCATGACTCCTCCTTGGATTCTAAATTTAGTTCTTTCAGTTCTTCAAGGGGTTCCGTTTGAACCTTTACATTCCATAGATATCAAGTTACTATCTTGGAAAGTTCTGTTTTTGGTTGCTATTTCTTCTGCTAGAAGAGTTTCTGAATTATCTGCTTTGCAGTGTGATCCACCCTATCTGGTGTTCCTTTCAGATAAGGTCGTTTTGCGTACCAAGCCTGGTTTTCTTCCAAAAGTTGTTTCCAACAAGAATATTAACCAGGAAATAGTTGTTCCTTCTCTGTGCCCGAAACCAGTTTCAAAGAAGGAACGTTTGTTACACAATTTAGATGTAGTTCGTGCTTTAAAGTTCTATTTAGAAGCAACAAAGGATTTTAGACAAACCTCATCTTTGTTTGTCGTTTACTCTGGTAAGAGGAGAGGACAAAAAGCTACTGCTACCTCTCTTTCTTTTTGGCTGAAAAGCATTATCCGATTGGCTTATGAGACTGCCGGACGGCAGCCTCCTGAACGAATCACAGCTCACTCCACTAGGGCTGTGGCTTCCCCATGGGCCTTCAAGAACGAGGCTTCTGTTGATCAGATATGTAAGGCAGCGACTTGGTCTTCTCTGCACACTTTTGCCAAATTTTACAAATTTGATACTTATGCTTGTTCGGAGGCTATTTTTGGGAGAAAGGTTTTGCAAGCCGTGGTGTCTTCTGTTTAGGTAACCTGATTTGCTCCCTCCCTTCATCCGTGTCCTAAAGCTTTGGTATTGGTTCCCACAAGTAAGGATGACGCCGTGGACCGGACACACCAATGTTGGAGAAAACAGAATTTATGCTTACCTGATAAATTTCTTTTTCCAACGGTGTGTCCGGTCCACGGCCCGCCCTGGTTTTTTAATCAGGTTTGATAAATTTCTTTCTCTATACACTACAGTCACCATGGCACCCTATAGTTTCTCCTTTTTTTCTCCTAACCGTCGGTCGAATGACTGGGGGGCGGAGCCTGAGGAGGGGCTATATGGGCAGCTTTTGCTGTGCTCTTTGCCATTTCCTGTTGGGAAAGAGAATATTCCCACAAGTAAGGATGACGCCGTGGACCGGACACACCGTTGGAGAAAGAAATTTATCAGGTAAGCATAAATTCTGTTTTTCCTAAAAAATGCATTTCCCAGATATGAAACTGACAGTCTGCAAAAGGAAATATACTGAAACCTGAATCATGGCAAATATAAGTACAATACATATATTTAGAACTTTATATAAATACATAAAGTGCCAAACCATAGCTGAGAATGTCTTAAGTAATGAAAACATACTTACCAAAAGACACCCATCCACATATAGCAGATAGCCAAACCAGTACTGAAACGGTTATCAGTAGAGGTAATGTAATATGAGAGTATATTGTTGATCTGAAAAGGGAGGTAGGAGATGAAACTCTACAACCGATAACAGAGAACCTATGGAATAGATCTCCCGTGAGGAAAACCATTGCATTCAATAGGTGATACTCCCTTCACATCCCTCTGACATTCACTGGAATCAGGCGTCAAAATGCTCAGAAGCGCATATCAACGTAGAAATCTTAGCACAAACTTACTCCATAGGAGGCAAATTTTGTAAAACTGAATTGTGGGTGTGGTGAGGGCTGTATTTATAGGCATTTTGAGGTTTGGGAAACTTTACCCCTCCTGGTAGGATTGTATATCCCCATACGTCACTAGCTCATGGACTCTTGCCAATTGCATGAAAGAAAGGTAGTTGAGTGCTAATGACGGCTCTGAGCCATCATTAGCACTCAAGATTAATGCTAGGGCAAATTAAGTTGTTTTTTTTACTTGTAATATGAACACCACTTGTAATTTAGCCCCTTGTTGGAGAGAGAAAACAGGAAGTTTAATTTTAATCCCACTACAGGAAATCGGCCAGCACTGAGAATTTTAAAGTAAATATCATTATAATCTTGAAACATCCTTCCTGTTTTAGTTATTATTAAGATGAGAAACATTTTATTTATTTATTTATTTTTTAATTAATTGCACTTCATCATTTATTGTATTTTCTTTTGACAAAAAAAAAATGAAAAGAACAATAATCTGTCAGGATAAAAGACAATAAAAGACTATTCTGTTTTCATCTACTGTTTGCAAGATGACTGCCTTATAATGTAAAGTTAAACATGCAATCCAACTTACAGTTTAGTAGAATCCAGCAGAGTCGCTTAACTCAGACAAATTCCACAGCAGAGATTTATGAATCCTTCAAGCTTTATTGTTGCAAACAAGAATTCTGAGGTTCCAGAAGTGGTAATTGCCAGGTAAAAAGAATTTGCCTCTACAAAGCTATTAGCAGAGTTCTAGCAAACTTACACATTGAAAGTGAAACTAATTTACACACACAAGTGAAACAAAATGGAGGCAGGAAGTGACCTCAAAAGGTCAGAGGTAGCACATAGAATATACATTAAATTGAATACAATGATAAAACATAACACTAGAGGGAGCACAAGAACTAAAATAGCATTTAAAGATGTACATATGAATATATGGACAGAACACTCCCCGTCTGGTATCTGTAGATACCACTATATAAATCAAACAATAAACAATAAACATAAAAATGTTGATTGAAGTCTCTTTGTCCATGAGACCTGCAAGACAAAGAATGAGAGAAAAATATACAAAATGCAATTGCAAACATAAGTCCATGTTGTTTTAACATGATAATTCTTGAAGAGAAGCAGGGCTGGCACTGTCCCCTGTAGTCATCTCTCTATTGTAATCCTTTTGTCAACCAGTGTCTATGTTTATAATCACCGTCCATGTGAAATAGAAGAAGTACAACTTCTGTAATCCAAGACCAGGTACACTGGTAAGAAGTGTAGTAGCTTGAAGATGGTTCTCTTTAACAGGTACCACAAACTCAAATGTAGTACTGGTTGATGTTGTATCTGTAGCGTTTAACAAGAATGCGGGTCCTGTCAACCATGTCAATTTCATGAATTGTGCTGAAGTTAATGACCTGGTTGCAAGATCTGCAGTATTTTGGTTAGTAGGTACGTAATACCATTGCTCTGGTTTTGTAGATCTCCTGATGTGTTCTACTCGGTTGCTGATAAATCCTTCATGTGGTTTTTCTTCAATGTCAGTCACTTTTAGGTAGGCCACAGCTGCATTAGCTTCTGTAGATGCATCTGAGAAGATGTAGATCTCTGTAGCTGTTGATAGAGATGTAAAAGCATAACACCGTGGAATACAGAGCTTTTCAAGAGCCTTCAAAGAATCCTTCCACTTTTCCCAGATCTGACATTTCTCTGTAGGTAGTAAAGTATCCCAGAGCTTTGACTCTGATGAAAGCTGTCTAAGCAGAGACTTTCCTTGTATAGTCACTGGAGCTACAAACCCCAGTGGGTCATAAAGACTGTTAATAATTGATAAAACACCACGTCTAGTGTATGGCTTTTCATCAATAGAAACTTTGAAAACAAGTTCATCAGTTGATATGTTCCAATGTAGACCAAGACTTCGTTGTACAGGTGGTGTATCTGTACCTAGATCTAAGTCTTTGAGGTCCGTTGCATGGTCTGCTGGAGGAAAGGCTTTCAACACCTTGCTGCTGTTTGAGACTATTTTATGAAGCCTTAGGTTTGCTACAGATAGCATCTTTTGTGTTCTTTTTAGCAGATCAATGGCTTCTTCATCTGTCGGTACAGACTTGATTCCATCATCCACATAGAAGTCTCTTTCTACATATTGTCTGGCATCTGTTCCATATTCCATTTCCCCTTCTTGAGCTGTTCTTCTTAGTCCATATATTGCCACTGCAGGTGATGGACTGTTGCCGAAGACATGCACTCTCATGCGATAATCTATTATCTCAGCACTAGTATTATTGTTGTGATGCCACAAAAACCTGAGGTAATTCCTATTGTCTTCTCTAACAATGAAACAATAGAACATCTGTTGTATATCAGCCATGAATGCTACAGGTTCTTTCCTGAACCTGATCAATACTCCTAAGAGACTGTTAGTAAGGTTAGGTCCAGTAAGAAGAACACTATTGAGTGACATGCCTTCATACTGTGCACTTGAATCAAACACAACCCTTATTTGACCTGGTTTGCGTGGATGATAGACGCCAAATGAAGGAAGATACCAACATTCTTCACCTTCTTTTAGTGGAGGAGCTGGCTCTGCATGCTTATTTTCAAATATCTTCTGCATGAATGATACAAAGTGTTCTTTTATCTTCGGATCTTTCTTTAGAGTACGTTGTAAGGAAGAAAGTCTAGAGAGTGCTTGAACTCTGTTGTTGGGTAACCTTTGTCTTGGATTGCGAAATGGCAGAGGGGCTACCCAACTGTTTGAGTCATCCTTGTAAAACTCTTTGTCCATTAACTTGAGAAATTCTTTATCTTCGATAGAAGGAGCTAGTTTATTGTCATGCTGTGTTGTGTGGAACACTGTACTTCCAATGTTGTCATCATCTGGCAAGGGAGTAACTATATCATCTTGACTGGCATAGTATGAATGTTCATAGATTCCAGGTTTCTCCCTTACATGGTAGTGATTTGGGCATGGCTCAAAGTAAGATGGACGTCCATTAATTAACACATTAGTTTTCAAGGAGTTAGTAATATCTGTTCTGTAGATTTTTCCTATACAGGCATCTCCAACTATTACCCAGCCAAGGTCAAGTCTCTGAGCGTATGGAGAATTATGAGGTCCATTACATTGCTGGCGTACCTTGTGTATTCTTAGAATGTCTCTACCAAGTAAAAGCAATATCTGGGCATTCTTCTCTAGAGCTGGTATGCAACTAGCTATGTGTTTCATGTGAGGATGGTAATGTGCTATTTCTGGTGTAGGAATCTCATCCCTGTTATCTGGAATTTGATTGCATTCAATAAGTGTAGGTAAAGGCAACTGTATACCATCTGTAATAGAAGCTATTATGAAATCACTAGCTCTTCTTCCTTTTGTTTCAAACTGACCTGCACATGTACCAAGGGTGTAAGATGAAGGATTACCATTTACGTTGAATATGTTGAAGAATTCAGTTCTAGCCAGTGATCGATTGCTTTGATCATCCAGAATTGCATACATTCTTACTGATTTATCAGGCTCTCCCTTAGGATACACTTTAACAAGACATATTTTAGAGCAGGACCTTCCACTAAGTCCTTCACCGCATATTTCAGTACATTTTGAAGCAACAGATGTTTTGTTTGTTGTCTCTTCTGCTTTCTCCCCGCCATGCTTTTCAGCAGGGGCAATACTTTCAAGTGGAAGGGAACTTGAAGACTCTGGGTGGAGAGCAAACACATGTCTGTCACTATTGCATTCTGAACATCTAATATTGGCTTTACAGTTTCTAGAAAGATGATCTGTTGAAGCACAGCACCTGAAGCATAGTCCATAATTTTTAAGAAGCTCTATGCGTTCTTGCAAAGGTTTTTCTCTAAAGCTACGACATTTCTTAAGTGGGTGAGGCTTCTTGTGCAATGGGCATTCTTTAATTAAATTCTTTAATTTCTCACTTTGCATTTCCTGTCTGGAAGGTGCTACATCTGTCTTTTGGACAAATACTGATTTCTTTGAGTTCTTGAATCTTGAAGTTTCTTTCTCATGTTCTGGAGAAGTCACTGCCCACTGATTTAATTCGGTTAAAGAGAAACTTGGATCATTTCTTGTCCTTGCTATGTCTTGGATGAACTTACTGAAAAAGGAAAAGGGAGGGAATGATACATTATTCTCTTGCTTGTATCTTGATCCTTGTGTTGCCCATTTATCTTGAAGAGCATGAGGTAACTTCGCCACAATTGGATTTACACCTTGTGCAGTATCAAGATAACACAGTCCTGATAGACATGGATCTGCTTTAGCTGCTTCTAGTTCCAGCAGAAGATCACTTAACTCTTGTAGCTTGCGATTGTCCCTAACTGTGACTTTTGGAAATATTTGTATTTTCTTTAAAAGGGCATTTTCAATTACTTCTGGACTACCATAAGTCTGATCCAAACGTTCCCAAATCATTTTTAAACCTGCAACTGGGTTGTCTACATGGACAGCTCTGAGCCTCTTGACACGTTCTGCAGATTCAGCACCTAACCACTTTACCAGCAGATCAAGCTCTTCTCTAGCAGATATACCTAAATCTTCAACAGCAGTCTTGAATGTAGACTTCCAAGATCTGTAGTTCTCTGGCAGATCATCAAATTTTGTAAGACTTGTATTAGTAAGCTCACGTCGAATCATATACCTTGCAAACTCAGACATCTCTAATCTTTCAGTCTTTGTTACTGGAGGTGCCTGAAGATCACTTGGGTAATAGGAATTGAATGCTGAGGGATAGTATGGGTTCGCTGATACATTTAATCCAGCTGAAGCCTTTTCTTTCACTGATCTTAATGGAGGTGACTGTGATGGACCCCATACTTGTTTGTTTACAAGAGGTTGTGTGATTTGTGCATTGACACCTGAGCTGCTTATCCGCTGAATTGCATCTGTTCTGGCTGGAGCAATTGGATCGCTATTGAGATGTAAATCATTTGTGGTAGGGTGCACATCATTCCAACCTCTGTCTTTATGAGCATTGCCTCCTTCTTCCTCTTCAAAGGAGTTGTAGTGTTTTCCACTCTGGTTAAGAACATAATCACATGTTCTCTTCTCTGGGTAGTCTGATCCCACCAGACTGACAGAATATTCTAGGAGCTCTTCTGTATTGGCTGCCTCAAGTACCTTTAATCTTGCCATGGCAACAGCTACTTCTTTTACATTTTGCAGTATTTCTAAATCTGTTTCTTTTTTCGCTGCTTCTAATTCTTTTTCCTTCTCCTGTTTTGCTGCCTCCATTTTCAGTGTTGCTTCTTTTTTGCTAAAAGAGGCGCGCACCATTGCAGCTTCTGCTTCTGCACGTGCTTTGATAATGGCGGAGCTTATAGATGAAGAGGAAGTACTTCTAGATTTAGCAGAGCGAATTGTTGAGGCAGCACGCTGTGATCTGGATTCTAGCAAGTCTGCAATCCTGCTTTCAACTGTTGCTAATGTGCTTTGCACTAGTTTCTTGCGCTGTAGATTAGATTCATTAAACTGGGTTTGAATTTGCACAGTTTCCTCAACATTAGTTTTTGATAGCAGATTAAAATATTTGCGTGACAACCTTTCATAATTTTCATAACAAGCATTAAGTCTGTCAGCAATCTTGTTTAACTGTTCTTTATCATTAATAGTTTCATTTGCTAAAGATACACATTTTCTAAGCTTCTCCCACATTTGATCCAATGCATCCACTAATTCATCTTTCTCAGCTTGATAACTTCGTATGACTTTCTCAGTGGGTTTTATTGTACGCTGTGGTCTAATGCTCTGCTCTTTCTCCTGTGACAGTGTATCTTGTAATGCAAGTTCTTTTTCAGACATTTTAAGTAACTAGATTAGAGCTATTTTAACTGCAGTCATAAATTTCTCTGAGGAAACTGACAGTTTATACAAAAGTTCAGTGTACACAGATGCTTAATGGAATCTTCCTTGTTAAATGCAGAAACATTTACTGAGCTGAGTGCAGCAAGCAATGCAGCTTCTCATTTATATTATATAAAGTCCTTAGTTACACACTGAGCTGTGTACAGTTTACCAAACATGAGTCTTTCTATTGAAGATTAATAACTCTGCAGGTATTCTTTTTACTATTCTGTTTTCATCTACTGTTTGCAAGATGACTGCCTTATAATGTAAAGTTAAACATGCAATCCAACTTACAGTTTAGTAGAATCCAGCAGAGTAGCTTAACTCAGACAAATTCCACAGCAGAGATTTATGAATCCTTCAAGCTTTATTGTTGCAAACAAGAATTCTGAGGTTCCAGAAGTGGTAATTGCCAGGTAAAAAGAATTTGCCTCTACAAAGCTATTAGCAGAGTTCTAGCAAACTTACACATTGAAAGTGAAACTAATTTACACACACAAGTGAAACAAAATGGAGGCAGGAAGTGACCTCAAAAGGTCAGAGGTAGCACATAGAATATACATTAAATTGAATACAATGATAAAACATAACACTAGAGGGAGCACAAGAACTAAAATAGCATTTAAAGATGTACATATGAATATATGGACAGAACAAAGACACTTTTCCTTTAACGTTATCACATATAAATTATTACAGCAAACTTATTTGTTTACAAAAAGCTAAATGCAAGTACATGTGACCAAAATATATTTCCTAAAGTGATAACCTTGTTACACAATAAAAGGTTTACATCAATATATTTGTGTTTATCAAAATGTTATATATATTTTTTAAAGTATATATCTATTTTCAAAAGATTTTTCAAGGGATGTGTCTTGGGATGCATGCACACAGTTTCATTAAAGTGTCATGCAACACTATTTTTTTTTTCTTTCATGATTCAGACAGAACATACGTTCATAAACAACATTTCAATTTACTTTTATTATTTAATTTGATTTATTCTTTTGGTATCCTTTTTGAAGGAGCAGACATGCACTACTGGGAACTAGCTGAACACACCTGATAAGCCAATGACAAGAGGCATTTATATGCAGCCACCAATCACCAGCTAGCTTTCAATAGTGCAATGTCAAAAGTCCGCCCTACATCAATTTTGCATAAGCATTCCTTGTGAAATGCTTGTGCAATACCGCCCCCTGCACATTTGCGGCCAATCGGCTGCTAGCAGCAGGGCCGGATTGAGCCACCGGGATACCGGGACAATCCCGGTGGACCGGCAGAGGCAGCTGCAGTCCAGTGTGTGGAGAGCATAGATTGCCAGCAAAGCACAGTTGTGTGATGCAGTGCAGCGGCAGAGCCACCAGCAAGCAGCACTGCACACAGACTGACAGGCTCAGCCACAGCCACTCATTCAGGCATTTTCCGCTTCCGCATTTGCTACATGTGATGGATGTGAGCAGCTGAGGCGGACGTGACTCTTACAGCCTTGGACACTATTCCCAGATAGATATTCTTCAATTCTGTGCCAGACAATGAAGCACTGCAGCATCCTGGGCAGGCAAAGGGTTACGGTTAGTGCATACAGCCCTTATATAGTTGTTTCCTAGCAGCTGAACAGTGCTATCCTGCCCGCTGCATGTGGTTAATAGCTTATTCAGCATCCTGACCTGTGATCAATGATCGTGGCTGCGCATTGCAAACGGAGCAGCCAAGGACCTCACACTCAGACTGGACCTCACACTCAGACTGGCTCCCAGAAGCCAGGCGCATTGAAATTCAATTGAGTCATCCCCGATAGGAGGAGACGTGTCCCTGCCACAAAAAGCACCAGCAGCCTGGGGCAGGGGTGGGAGGAGTTGGATTTGTACCGGGGTTCATCGTCTGCATAATGACTGACAGGAGCATAGCAGACAGGAGACCTTTGTGATTTGCAGCATCCTACTGACAGGAAGTAAGTGAGTGCTGGGGTGTCCGTGCCCTGGGAGTATTTACGAGGAACAAAGTTTACACTGTTCAAAGTATTCTCAACCGCCAACGACTTTAGCAATATTTGGCAATTCAATATTCTATATTCCCAAGCAGTGCCCCATAGCAGACTGGCATTGCAACGATTAACACATTGGCTGCCAGAAAGAAATGCAATTCATTGCTACAGCAGCCAAAGGGTTAAACATACCAGTCAACACTTTTGGTGCAGGGGGGCTGGGCTGGAGGGGGTGGTGCTGGAAGGGGCGGGGCTGGGCCCGGTCTATACAAATGTCTAGGGCCGGTCTGATTTCTCAGTCCGGCCCTGGTGCAGGAGGTGTCAATCAACCTGATCGTATCTGATCGGGCTGATTGCTGTCCGTCGCTTCTTAACTTACATTTCCGGTGAGCCTTAAGGCTCGTGCGAAAACAGCTGCATACACAGCTTAGTAATTCGGGCCCAAAGAATACCAAGACAATGAAGCAAATTTGATTATCATAGTAAATGTGAAAGTTGTTTAAAATTGCATGCTCTGTCTGAATCATTAATGTTTAATTTGTTTTTTACTGTACCTTTAAAATAGATATCTGACTTTGGGCATTTAACCATTTAATTCCTTGTTCAGAGAAGGAGTGCCTGGTATTTCGGAGCTGGACTGACCTTGTTAGGTGGGATCAGGCTGATATACAGGGAGTGCAGAATTATTAGGCAAATGAGTATTTTGACCACATCATCCTCTTTATGCATGTTGTCTTACTCCAAGCTGTATAGGCTCGAAAGCCTACTACCAATTAAGCATATTAGGTGATGTGCATCTCTGTAATGAGAAGGGGTGTGGTCTAATGACATCAACACCCTATATCAGGTGTGCATAATTATTAGGCAACTTCCTTTCCTTTGGCAAAATGGGTCAAAAGAAGGACTTGACAGGCTCAGAAAAGTAAAAAATAGTGAGATATCTTGCAGAGGGATGCAGCACTCTTAAAATTGCAAAGCTTCTGAAGCGTGATCATCGAACAATCAAGCGTTTCATTCAAAATAGTCAACAGGGTCGCAAGAAGCGTGTGGAAAAACCAAGGCGCAAAATAACTGCCCATGAACTGAGAAAAGTCAAGCGTGCAGCTGCCAAGATGCCACTTGCCACCAGTTTGGCCATATTTCAGAGCTGCAACATCACTGGAGTGCCCAAAAGCACAAGGTGTGCAATACTCAGAGACATGGCCAAGGTAAGAAAGGCTGAAAGACGACCACCACTGAACAAGACACACAAGCTGAAACGTCAAGACTGGGCCAAGAAATATCTCAAGACTGATTTTTCTAAGGTTTTATGGACTGATGAAATGAGAGTGAGTCTTGATGGGCCAGATGGATGGGCCCGTGGCTGGATTGGTAAAGGGCAGAGAGCTCCAGTCCGACTCAGACGCCAGCAAGGTGGAGGTGGAGTACTGGTTTGGGCTGGTATCATCAAAGATGAGCTTGTGGGGCCTTTTCGGGTTGAGGATGGAGTCAAGCTCAACTCCCAGTCCTACTGCCAGTTTCTGGAAGACACCTTCTTCAAGCAGTGGTACAGGAAGAAGTCTGCATCCTTCAAGAAAAACATGATTTTCATGCAGGACAATGCTCCATCACACGCGTCCAAGTACTCCACAGCGTGGCTGGCAAGAAAGGGTATAAAAGAAGAAAATCTAATGACATGGCCTCCTTGTTCACCTGATCTGAACCCCATTGAGAACCTGTGGTGCATCATCAAATGTGAGATTTACAAGGAGGGAAAACAGTACACCTCTCTGAACAGTGTCTGAGAGGCTGTGGTTGCTGCTGCACGCAATGTTGATGGTGAACAGATCAAAACACTGACAGAATCCATGGATGGCAGGCTTTTGAGTGTCCTTGCAAAGAAAGGTGGCTATATTGGTCACTGATTTGTTTTTGTTTTGTTTTTGAATGTCAGAAATGTATATTTGTGAATGTTGAGATATTATATTGGTTTCACTGGTAAAAATAAATAATTGAAATGGGTATATATTTGTTTTTTGTTAAGTTGCCGAATAATTATGCACAGTAATAGTCACCTGCACACACAGATATCCCCCTAAAATAGCTATAACTAAAAACAAACTAAAAACTACTTCCAAAACTATTCAGCTTTGATATTAATGAGTTTTGTGGGTTCATTGAGAACATGGTTGTTGTTCAATAATAAAATTAATCCTCAAAAATACAACTTGCCTAATAATTCTGCACTCCCTGTACTTCAGGAAAGTTCTCTGTGTGGGCTAAGTAAGGATGCTCCCAGGTGGTAAATCTCTATAGAAGAAGCTACTGATCTTTTGTTCGTTCCTGAGAGGGTGCTTCTCTTTTGAAACAATACAATATCTTGTAAGCTATAAATAAGACAATACATTGAATAATGTGGAATGATGACACTCACTTTGCATATAAATTCTGGAGGACTATTCAGAAACAAAAGATTAAAAAAAAAGGGGTATTTTTGCAGGAATTAGAACATTCCCAATTTGTTTTAGGTTATAGATGAATTGATCTCCTTGTTATGTCTGATAAACAGGTGTTAATGGGCAGAATAATCTATAATTGTTGCATTATGTGGTCATTTTTATTTATGTTACAATACTTGTGTTTTAAATAAATATGCAAATTAATACATGCAGCCCAAATTTGCCCATTTACGAGTGCACAATATATAATCAGCGAGTTCATAAAATTAACCAGAGATCAGATCTACTACAGCGGTGTGTAGTTTATTAAAAAAAAATAATGTTTTTTAACATTTTTATTTTTTAATAACATAACTACAAGAAGTTATGAGGGCTGAAAGTTGGCAAGTGTGGGGTGTTAGAAATAAACAGCACTGAAAAGTACCTTTACATTGTGGTCTATGGGGACTGTGTGTTCCCAGTAATTATATATGTATTTGCTTATATATAAATATATGTATGTGTTAACACGTGTATATACATATATATTTATATTTACTGCCCATCGCTGCGTGACTTACCCCCTTCACTGTGCTAGTTCTCATGACATTTTTTACAGCATGAAAACGAGGCCCCCATTGTAGCCTATGGAAGCTTCCGTGCATTGCACCTCACTTGTAATACGAGCTCACATTTGCGTGTGCTGGTATTACTAAGTTTAGTGCAAATATTGCTTTCACAGGAACCGATATTTTGCTCTCAACTTGAAATCGGGCCCATAGTTAATGTAAGCTCCAGAGCAGTAATGCACTACTAAGAACAAGCTGAAAGAATAAGTAAATGAAACCTATAGAGCCAATGACAAGAGAGATATGTAATCGGGCCCATAGTTAATGTAAGCTCCAGAGCAGCAATGCACTACTAAGAACAAGCTGAAACAATAAGTAAATGAAACCTATAGAGCCAATGACAAGAGAGATATGTAATCGGGCCCATAGTTAATGTAAGCTCCAGAGCAGCAATGCACTACTAAGAACAAGCTGAAAGAATAAGTAAATGAAACCTATAGAGCCAATGACAAGAGAGATATGTAATCGGGCCCATAGTTAATGTAAGCTCCAGAGCAGCAATGCACTACTAGGAACACGCTGAAAGAATAAGTAAATGAAACCTATAGAGCCAATGACAACAGAGATATCTAATCGGGCCCATAGTTAATGTAAGCTCCAGAGCAGCAATGCACTACTAGGAACACGCTGAAAGAATAAGTAAATGAAACATATAGAGCCAATGACAAGAGAGATATGTATGTCCACCAATTGCCAGCTAGATCCCAGAAGTATGTTGCTGCTGCTTAGGATGTGTACATATGTTTTTAACAAAGAATACAAAGCGAACAGTAATAGAATGATAATAGAAGATCATTTAAAAAAAAATTAAATGACATGCTCTTTCTGAATCATGTATGTGTAATTTTAACTTTCACTTCCCTTTCATGGATGTTTGCAACTATTTTTATTTTTACACTTTTGTATGATTTTAAATTGAAGGGTAGGACAGTCAAAATTACGTTTTAATTATTTCGATAGAATGTCATCATAAAACATTTTTAGATTCACTTCTATTTTCAAATTTACTTTGTTCTCTTGGTATCATTTTAATGATGTTTGTATTGCTTCTTTAAAAATGACATATACTACCTACATATGTATGCATAGTAAATATAAAGAAAAGAAGAAAGAATTATTTGGCACACTTAAAAGAGGGTAATTATAATCAGTGGTTGCTTAGTGTGTGGATATTTTAAAACGACGTTTAATGCATATAAATAAAATATAATGGATATGGTGTAGACCATGCCACCAATAATTAAAACATGCTTAAAAAACACACAAAGTCAAAACCTGTATAGATAGGTATAGTATGTAGAGCAGAATTCCATTAAAATAATATAGTAGGCGCAGGAGCGATAAAAAATATATAAACTATAACAGGAGAGCCCTCAGGGTCTGCCCTATCCTTACCAGCAACGTGCCTAAAATGACAAAGTAATAAGGGAGGTAAGCTTTACAGTAAGTGCCAATAAAGGCCAACAGGAATAGAATATGTAGGTCAGACCTATATAATAAACATATATTATGTACAGATTGTAGAACTAAAGTCTAAAGAGTAGCAGAATAGATGCTGGGGCAGGTATAAGAGGGTTAAATACAACTCGAGAGCCCCCAAGGTCAATCCTATCCTAGCCAGCAATGTCTCAAAGAGCTGTTCTACAAAAGATGCAAATTAAGGACAACAGTTAAGCTATCATGGAGGAGAAAGGAAGCGGTGCATCTTTGGTAGAACTGCTCTTTGAGACATTGCTGGCTAGGATAGGATTGACCCTGGGGGCTCGAGTTGTACAAGAGGTCATACAGACAATCAAAAACTTGCCCTTGGGCAAAAGCCCAGGTCCGTACGGATTCAGTACAAACTACTATAAGACCTTCACAGACTTCTTAGCTCCTAAAATTCTTAATTTATTTAATTCACTTAGTAATGACTCCCCTTTCTTAAAACAAACGTTAAAATCTGAAATTGTAGTTTTGCCTAAAACCGGTAAAGAACCCAACATCACAAACCATTTAAGGCCAATCTCGCTACTGAACAACGACATCACAATTTATGCTAAAATCTTTTCTAACAGAATAAATAAAATTATTCCTCATATTATCAACACTGATCAAGTGGGATTTGTCCCGGGCACAGAAGGCAGGGACAATACCATTAAAGTTTTACATTTAATGAAATATGCAAAACTAAATAAGATCCCTTTAATTTCACTTTCAATGGACGCAGAAAAAGTGTTTAACCGGCTTGACTGGCCATTTCTGCACTTAACACTTAAAAGGTTTGGATTTGGGGACATAGTTATCCAGCAAATATTTTATCTTTACACCTGTCCATTGGCTAGGGTAAGAGTAATTTTTAAAACTAAATACTTACCTGTAAAATAAACCCTAAGCTAGCTACAATATAACTAATAGTTACATTGTAGCTACCTTAGGGTTTATTTTTATTTTACAGGCAAGTTTGTATTTATTTTAACTAGGTAGAATAGTTACTAAATAGTTATTAACTATTTAATAACTAACTAGCTAAAATAAATACAAATTGACCTGTAAAATAAAACCTAACCTAAGTTACACTAACACCTAACACTACACTACAATTAAATAAATTCCCTAAATTAAATACAATTAACTAAATTCAATAAAATTAGCTAAATTACAAAAAAAACTCACTAAATTACAGAAAACAAAAACAAATTGCAAGATCTTTAAACTAATTACACCTAATCTAATAGCCCTATCAAAATAAAAAAAGCCCACCCAAAATAATAAAACCCCCAGCCTAGCCTAAACTATAAAATTAGCTAAATTACAAAAAAACCCCACTAAATTACAGAAAATAAAAAACAAATTGCAAGATCTTTAAACTAATTACACCTAATCTAATAGCCCTATCAAAATAAACAAATCCCACCCAAAATAATAAAAACCCCAGCCTAGCCTAAACTAAACTACCAATAGCCCTTAAAAGGGCCTTTTGCAGGGCATTGCCCCAAAGAAGTCAGCTCTTTTACCTGTAACATTTTTTACAAACAACCCCCCCAACAGTAAAACCCACCACCCACACAACCAACCCCCCCAAATAAAACCCTAAAAAAACCTAAGCTCCCTATTGCCCTGAAAAGGGCATTTGGATGGACATTTGCCTTAAAAGGGCATTTAGCTCTATTGCTGCCCAAAGCACTAACCTAAAAATAAAACCCACACAATACACCCTTAAAAAAACCTAACACTAACCCCCTGAAGATCCACTTACAGTTTTGAAGATCCGACATCCATCCTCAACGAAGCCGGGAGAAGTCCTCATCGAAGCTGCAAGAAGTCCACAACGAAGCTGGGAGAAGTCTTCATCCAAGCTGGGAGAAGTGGTCCTCCAGACGAGCAGAAGTCTTCACCCAGACAGCATATTCTATCTTCATCCATCTGGCGTGGAGCGGGGTCCATCTTCAATACATCCGACGCGGAGCATCATCTTCCAATGACGACTACCCGACGAATGAAGGTACCTTTAAGTGACGTCACCCAAGATGGCGTCCCTTAGATTCTGATTGGCTGATAGAATTCTATTAGCCATTCGGAAATTAAGGTTGTACAAATCCTATTGGCTGATGCAATCAGCCAATAGGATTGAACTTCAATCCTATTGACTGATCAAATCAGCCAATGGGATTGAGCTCACATTCTATTGGCTGTTCCAATCAGCCAATAGAATCAGCGGTGTAGTGCCGGGTTAGTAAAAACCCTGTAATTCCAGCGCTGTAGGAAAGTGAGCTGTCAGGACTTATTATACCACCTTATGTTTAGTGTCATACATATACTAATACCACCTTTACTTTTCAGTTCCTCTTAGCCTATTTAAGCTTACTCCTGACATCAGCCAGGTGCTTAGTAATTAAGTTTATCTCTAGGTAACTCTGCTACAGACTGAGCTCTTGCTTATCCCAAGCAAATTTATTGGAAAATAACTTTTTCTTCAATCAAGGAGAACGGACACCCTGTTCTACGGTGTTTTGCTTTTCACTACGCAGGCAACTGTAACCCATTCCAACTACATCGCTACTTCAACCTCTACTAACAATCCAGGATTATATTGCAAACTATTTGTGTGCTTTTTAGTGCCTTACCTGAGGAATTGTGAGTTTATTTCTACTTCGGATAACATTCCTGTGACGTCAGACGCCGACCGCAACCTGTTTCAGTCGAGCTGTCAATCACCGCCTAACAGCTGTTGATCCGAGTGCTGCTCGGGTTTCTCGCACACTGCCAACTAAACAGGTAACCTGTGACTCACTCCCTACTGCTATCACAGTTGTTTACCATCTATTGTGACTTTAATACTCTGGCTTTCACACTTCATTCTCATTGCATTAATAGAAATCGAGGGACTGCTTCATTGTTATATTTCCTGATATCTATGAACTGAAACTTTGCTACAAATCATTCCAGAAAGAATTACTTTGTAATATTTTGTTTCTTGTTGGATTCTTAACATATTAAGATACTCCTCTAATTCCTTACACGTCTCCAAATAGACTTAATGTTTATTAACTCACTCTGAGCCCCTTTTGGTTAACATTAACATATGTTAATTAAGTGCTGAGTGAAACAATACATCTGATCCGCAGTTGTAGATCCAAATCAATCTCTAAAAATTGCAGGATTCAGATCCTGACATGAGCAGTGAGAATAATGTGCAAGTTAGCAACGCATCCCTCATAACGCAAAACTCGTAATCTGGCCGATTGTTAGATAATTATATCTATGTTTCTATGTAATTAAATAACCATATAATATACAACACCTAAAAAAACGACTTATTTAAAATACTAATTATACTTATTATCATTTTTTTTTTTTAAAATCCCCAAAGCTGTGTAGTATGTTTATTATAATGTGGTGTATAATGTTTTAAGATATTGACCATATGCTTGAGGGTTACACAACTCATAATTGGAAAGAAGATACTCTCCTTTTTTAAGTAAGTGGTTGTGTGAGTATATTTATTTTTTTAGATCGTAACATAGTCACACTTATGTATCTTCAATACATGTATTACTCTAGGCCCCTAGGTTAAAAGCATTATGGTAAAGGGAATATTTAAAAAAGGGATTCATTGCACAAACAAGATTGCCAGTAACATTTTAAGGGCTGCAGAGAGTACTTTTTTGTTTATACATCTGTGTGGGTGGTGATACTTTTCTGATGCAGGCAAAATTTTGAAAGCATCATTGCCACCTACATTGAAGATGTAATTTAAATGACCCATTTTAGACATGTGCATTGCCTTATCTTTGCATTCAATATATAACTGAATCAATGAATGGCAGCCTACAATATTTAAACAAATAAGGAAATTATTAAAGGGACAGTCAAGTCCAAATTTTTTTTTAATGATTTAAATAGAGCATGTGATTTTAAACAACTTCCCAATTTACTTTTATCACCAATTTTGCTTTGTTCTCTTGGTATTCTTAGTTGAAAGCTAAACCTAGGAGGTTCATATGCTAATTTCTTAGACTTTGAAGACTGCCTCTAATCTGAATGCATTTTGACCACTAGAGGGCATTAGTTCATGTGTTTCATATAGATAACATTGAGCTCATACACGTTAAGTGACCTACTAGTGAGCACTGATTGGCTAAAATGCAAGTCTATCAAAATAACTGAAATAAGGGGGCAGTCAGAAGAAGCTTAGATACAAGGTAATTACAGAGGTAAACATGTATTGTTATAACTCTGTTGGTTATGCAAAACTGGGGAATCGGTAATAAAGGGATTATCTTTTTAAACAACAAAAATTCTGGTACGGACTGTTCCTTTAACAAAATTATTTCATACATTTTTTATTCATTATTTTTTAGTACAAAAAGAAAAATGTAATAAACCTACTACACAGTCTTAGACAATTAACCCCAAAACACCACATCCCTCATCGTAATGTAATCTAACTGCACTATTATACTGCCATAACTCCATCACAGTATAACCCCGCTACACTATTAACCCCTGAACCACAACAACCCCAATCACAATGTAACCTTTCTGCACTATTAACGCCTAAACCTCCACTGCAGTGTGAACCCCTACACTATTAACTCCTAACTGCTAACCTCCAAGACCCTCTGAGTTAAAAAGAACAGTATACTGTTAAAAAAGCACATAAAAAATCAAAATGTCGTTCTAAAAAAGTAAAAAATTAATATATATATATATATATATATATATATATATATATATATATATATATATATATATATATATATATATATATATATAGTACCAAGATAAGCACTCTCACTTCAAAATTCAGCAGCCAGGGTGCTAGTGGATAGTAGATAATGATGATAGCAAAGACTTGCACTCGCTGGACTTTTCAAACACCAAACATTTAATGTAACGTTTCGGAGCCAAAGTATCCCCTTCCTCAGACAAAAGTGAAATGGCAATACATGCAGTATAAAAAGGCAAACAAAGTGATAACCCCTCCCCCCAATTAAGACAAAAAAACGCCAAAATAGTAGTCATGACAACCACACAAACCAAAGTGACAGTATTGTTAAACAAAGCAAATAATCCTGAAAAATTCAAGTTAAGTGATCAAGTGGTTGAATATTGGAGTGCAAAACACTATATAAATGTGAGACATTGAGAAATAAGAATTAAAAATGTATGTACATACATCCAACATATGGAACGATAAATTTGCTACTCACGTATGGACAGATATTACCACAAGCATATCCCATTCTAAAACTGCTTAATAGGGAAAATGGGAGGCACATACTCACACACAGAGCTCACAGTCTAATTGTTCAAATGTCTAGGACCAGGTGTGTGCACAACGTACTGGTATTGCAGGGTTATGGAGTTAATCCCAACTATAGGGGATTTCATTATTATCTACCACACCGCCTCACCTATTTACAAACAATATAACACACTCACTGTATAGTCAGGTAGGCAAACGGATCACTAAGGATGGGAGATCAACCAGGACCGGTCATGCCGAAAACCGGAAATGCAGAGGGCGTGTGATGACGTCACGTAACCTAGGCAACAACGGAAGCTTTGCGCACACATAGCGCATACTCAGACCGCTGGGGTAATCACAAAAAAAACATGTGTAGTCTAAGAGCCCAAGCATCGCCAAATCTGATCTTACTTGTCACTGAGGAAGTAAGAAACCTCTTGGACAAGGTAAAACAAGAGATATTGGATTGCAAGACAAAGAAGATACAAGTCCTGAGGGAGGATACCACCGAACCATGGCTTGATAAACTCACCGCACAAGTCAAGGAGTATAAAGAAAATCTACTCCAATTTAAGAACAGAAAACTACAAATGATCACTGAAGATCACAAAGAGAAAAGAGTGTATCGGTGGTTACTTGGCGGTGGCAATAGGAGACCATTTGCACAGAGAAGGAGACGACAGCATTATTATACAGAACAGTCTTTACAAACTGTGGACACCAGCTCAGGGTCTGATACGGATGTACCTAGCTCTGGCAATACAACAACAGGAGCTACTGGAACCCAACAACAGTTTTCTCCTGTTAAGTGTAGTCAGTCCACGGGTCATCCATTACTTATGGGATTATAACTCCTCCCTAACAGGAAGTGCAAGAGGATCACCCAAGCAGAGCTGCTATATAGCTCCTCCCCTCTACATCATATCCAGTCATTCTCTTGCACCTAACTAAAGATAGGACATGTGAGAGGACTGTGGTGTGTTAAACTTAGTTTTTATTTCTTCAATCAAAAGTTTGTTATTTTAAACGGCACCGGAGTGTGTTGTTTGTTCTCAGGCAGCATTAGAAGAAGAATCTGCCTGAGTTTTCTATGATCTTAGCGGTCGTAACTAAGATCCACTTGCTGTTCTCGGCCATTCTGAGGAGTGAGGTAACTTCAGAACAGGGGATAGCATGCAGGGCCCACCTGCAAGGAGGTATGTGCAGTAAATTATTTTCTAAGGAATGGAATTGACTGAGAAAATACTGCTAATACCGATGTAATGTAAGTGCAGCCTTAAATGCAGTAGTAGCGACTGGTATCAGGCTGATATGTATGTATGTATACTCTGAGGTATTTCTGGGGAATGGAATTTCACTAAGAAAATACTGTCAATATTAAAGTAATATTTGAGCCTGCACTGCAGTGAAAGCGACTAGCAGCAGGCTTATTAATAACACTTCATAATTTTCAATTTTAAAACGTTTACTGGCATGTTAATCGTTTTTTCTGAGGTACTTGGTGATAAAACTTTATGGGCATGATTTTTACCACATGGCTGTCGTTTTTTTCTGCATAAAAACAGTTTACTGAGCTTGACACACAAAGATAACAAGGGCACTATATAGGCAAGCTACTCATTGGTTTGAATTGTATAAGATACTATGTTTTGTTTTAGTATCAATATATTATGTTACTTTTGAGGAGTGGTGCTAGCATTTGGTACTGAATTTGCAGAACAATTGGGATGAAATCCCTGGAAAGAAATGCTGTGTAGCACTCTCTGCCCAGACTAGGGTAGAGCCACTGGTACAATCTTAAAATTTAACTTTTATTTCTTACTTTAAAAATGGGTGAACATAAACAATTTAAAAGACACTCTATCTCAAATTGCTAACAACAGTTTCCTTTGGCTAATTTTATTAATTCGAGAGACCGATTAGTCTTTATATTAATATAAGTTATGTAACTGTACTGATCGGTACTCCCTTATTTTTTGCGTACAATGGGGGTATTGGTAGCCCTGTAATGGATATCTGTGGCGTTTAGTTGCTCATACTATTATTGAGGCTAATGGTACTGTTTAATTTGTTTGTTTTGGCCTGGGATGGCAGGAGAGATTTTCAAGTTTGGTTCACATATATATGCAGACCCTAATTGTGAAGTTCTTGCTGTTCTTATAGTTCACTTCCCTAGGTTTGGTTAGTGTACAGATATCAAGGATAAGATATCCCAATTTTTGTATCAATTATACTTAAAGGATGTGTATTGTGTTTCCCACTTTTATTATTTCTATATTCTGCATTTTTTCACTAGTTCAATTATTCTGTTCCCCTTGTGGGGTTGATCTTCTAGTGAATTTGAACAGACGTTTCACTGATAAGTTTAGTGGCAATACAGTTATAATCTCACCGCTTGAAAGTGAAGCGGTGTAGTCTGTATGTTTAATACACTGTTGGTTGATTCTTTAAGTAATAGCGTCTACATGTGCGAACTTCTTTTTGTTAATAACATTTTTTATGAACTCCCCAGTTTGCAATGTTCCCTTTATTATTACACTTCTTTTTATTTATTAAACGCTAAATAGCTTTATGTTACATATGTTTCATAATATGCGTTGTGTGGTTATAAAAAGATACTCTCAATATACCATCTCATAGTACCCACACCTTGAATCCTTATTTTAGAATTCAGCGGCTGGTTATCATTTTGTTCTCGTTACTGGCAACTAGTTGCTATGTGTTACATCTATTTTGCAACACGTATTATGCAATTATACGTCGATACTATTGGTATATAATATTACAACATTGTTTCTCCTTTTGGGGACTTAGGAGCTCATTGCAATTATATCTGCAGCATCCGCATTCAAATTCAAATTGCATCAATATTTATTCCCTAACTGCCACTATATGCTGTCTTTTCTGCGGTTAGGCTTAGTAATCTTATCCTTAATATGGGGTATTATGCAGCTGGAATTGTGCTAGCATCAATGCTGTTTACGTAGCTGCATTCCCATTAACCTCATTAGACCGCTCTGTTAGTTATAGTTCAACTTGAAATATTGCCACACTCAGACTTATTTATCGCTAACATGCATTCACACACTTGTGCCAAAATGTGATTGACACCAACACCCCTTTGCTATTCAATTTAGCGATTGAGATAGATATTTTTAAAAAACATTTAACACACTAATGGGACCCCCTAAGTTACCTCTGCTAACTTTATACATTTTCTGTTAAAATTTGGTTGTTTTAACATATTTGGTTCATTGTTAATTCAACTGTGTCACATTTTTATGTTTCTTAAAGGCGCAGTAGCGTTTTTTATATAGCTTGTAAATTTATTTAAAAGTTTTTTCCAAGCTTGCTAGTGTTATTGCTAGTCTGTTTAAACATGTCTGACACAGATGAATCTGTTTGTTCACTATGTTTAAAGGCCAATGTGGAGCCCAATAGAAATTTGTGCACTCAATGTATAGATGTTACTTTGAATAAAAGTCAAACTTTATATGTTAAAAAAATATCACCAGACAACGAGGGGAAAGTTATGCCGACTAACTGTCCTCACGTGTCAGTACCTTCGCCTCCCGCTCAGGAGGTGCGTGATATTGTGGCGCCAAGTACATCAGGGCGGCCCATACAAATCACTTTGCAAGACATGGCTAATGTTATGACTGAAGTACTATCTAAATTGCCAGAATTAAGAGGTAAACGCGATAACTCTGGGGTAAGAACAGAGTGCACTGATAATAGTAGAGCCATGTCTGATACTGCGTCACAATTTGCAGAACATGAGGACGGAGAGCTTCATTCTGTGGGTGACGGATCTGATCCAAGTAAACTGGATTCAGAGATTTCAAATTTTAAATTTAAGCTTGAGAACCTCCGTGTATTACTAGGGGAGGTATTAGCGGCTCTGAATGATTGTAACACGGTTGCAATTCCAGAGAAAGTATGTAGGCTGGATAAATATTTTGCGGTACCGGCGTGTACTGACGTTTTTCCTATACCTAAAAGGCTTACAGAAATTGTTAACAAGGAGTGGGATAGACCCGTGTGCCCTTTTCACCCCCTCCTATATTTAGAAAAATGTTTCCAATAGACGCCACCACACGGGACCTATGGCAGACGGTCCCTAAGGTGGAGGGAGCAGTTTCTACTCTGGCTAAGCGCACCACTATCCCGGTGGAGGATAGCTGTGTTTTTTCAGATCCAATGGATAAAAAGTTAGAGGGTTACCTTAAGAAAATGTTTGTTCAGCAAGGTTTTATATTACAACCCCTTGCATGCATCGCGCCTGTCACTGCTGCGGCGGCATTCTGGTTTGAGTCTCTGGAAGAGACCCTTAGCACAGCTCCATTGGATGAGATTATGAACAAGCTTAAAGCCCTTAAGCTAGCTAATTCATTTATTTCTGATGCCGTAGTACACTTAACCAAACTTACGGCTAAGAACTCCGGATTCGCCATTCAAGCGGGCAGAGCGCTGTGGCTTAAATCCTGGTCAGCTGATGTGACTTCTAAATCTAAATTGCTTAATATTCCTTTCAAAGGGCAGACATTATTCGGGCCCGGCTTGAAAGAAATTATCGCTGACATTACTGGAGGTAAGGGCCATGCCCTGCCTCAAGACAGGGCCAAACCAAAGGCTAAACAGTCTAATTTTCGTGCCTTTCGTAATTTCAAGGCAGGAGCAGCATCAACTTCCTCCGCTCCAAGACAGGAAGGAACTGTTGCTCGCTACAGACAGGGCTGGAAACCTAACCAGTCCTGGAACATGGGCAAGCAGGCCAGAAAACCTGCTGCTGCCCCTAAGACAGCATGAAGTGAGGGCCCCCGATCCGGAAACGGATATAGTGGGGGGCAGACTTTCTCTCTTTGCCCAGGCTTGGGCAAGAGATGTCCAGGATCCCTGGGCGTTGGAAATCATATCTCAGGGATATCTTCTGGACTTCAAAGCTTCTCCTCCACAAGGGAGATTTCATCTTTCAAGGTTATCAGCAAACCAGATAAAGAAAGAGGCGTTTCTACGCTGTGTACAAGACCTCTTACTAATGGGAGTGATCCACCCAGTTCCGCGGTCGGAACACGGGCAAGGATTCTATTCAAATCTGTTTGTAGTTCCCAAAAAAGAGGGAACCTTCAGACCAATCTTGGACTTAAAGATCCTAAACAAATTTCTAAGAGTTCCATCGTTCAAAATGGAAACTATTCGAACCATCTTACCCATGATCCAAGAGGGTCAGTACATGACCACAGTGGATTTAAAGGATGCCTACCTTCACATACCGATTCACAAGGATCATTACCGGTATCTAAGATTTTCCTTCCTAAACAGGCATTACCAGTTTGTAGCTCTTCCCTTCGGGTTAGCTACGGCTCCAAGAATCTTTACAAAGGTTCTGGGCTCTCTTCTGGCGGTACTAAGACCGCGAGGCATAGCGGTAGCTCCGTACCTAGACGACATTCTGATACAAGCGTCAAGTTTCCAAACTGCCAAGTCTCATACAGAGTTAGTTCTGGCATTTCTAAGGTTGCATGGGTGGAAGGTGAATGTAGAAAAGAGTTCTCTATTGCCACTCACAAGAGTTCCCTTTCTAGGGACTCTTATAGATTCTGTAGAAATGAAAATTTACCTGACGGAGGACAGGTTATCAAAACTTCTAAATGCTTGCCGTGTCCTTCATTCCATTCAACACCCGTCAGTGGCTCAGTGCATGGAGGTAATCGGCTTAATGGTAGCGGCAATGGACATAGTACCATTTGTGCGCCTGCATCTCAGACCGCTGCAATTGTGCATGCTAAGTCAGTGGAATGGGGATTACTCAGATTTGCCCCCTCTGCTAAATCTGGATCAAGAGACCAGAGATTCTCTTCTTTGGTGGCTTTCTCGGCCACATCTGTCCAAGGGGATGCCCTTCCACAGGCCAGATTGGACGATTGTAACAACAGACGCCAGCCTTCTAGGTTGGGGCGCAGTCTGGAATTCCCTGAAGGCTCAGGGATCATGGACTCAGGAGGAGAGACTCCTTCCAATAAACATTCTGGAATTAAGAGCAATTTTCAATGCTCTTCTGGCTTGGCCTCAGTTAGCAACTCTGAGGTTCATCAGGTTTCAGTCGGACAACATCACGACTGTGGCTTACATCAACCATCAAGGAGGAACAAGGAGTTCCCTAGCGATGATGGAAGTCTCAAAGATAATTCGCTGGGCAGAGTCTCACTCTTGCCACCTGTCAGCGATCCACATCCCAGGCGTGGAGAACTGGGAGGCGGATTTTCTAAGTCGCCAGACCTTTCATCCGGGGGAGTGGGAACTTCATCCAGAGGTGTTTGCCCAACTGCTTCATCATTGGGGCAAACCAGATCTGGATCTCATGGCGTCTCGCCAGAACGCCAAGCTTCCTTGTTACGGATCCAGGTCCAGGGACCCGGGAGCAGTGCTGATAGATGCTCTAACAGCACCTTGGGTCTTCAACATGGCTTATGTGTTTCCACCTTTCCCGATGCTTCCTCGATTGATTGCCAGGATCAAACAGGAGAGAGCATCGGTGATTCTAATAGCGCCTGCGTGGCCACGCAGGACCTGGTATGCAGATCTAGTGGACATGTCGTCCTGTCCACCATGGTCTCTGCCTCTGAGACAGGACCTTCTGATTCAGGGTCCTTTCAAACATCCAAATCTAATTTCTCGGAGGCTGACTGCATGGAGATTGAACGCTTGATTCTATCAAAGCGTGGATTCTCGGAGTCAGTGATTGATACCTTAATACAGGCTAGGAAACCTGTTACCAGGAAAATTTACCTTAAAATATGGCGTAAATACTTATATTGGTGCGAATCCAAGAGTTACTCATGGAGTAAGGTTAGGATTCCTAGGATATTGTCTTTTCTACAAGAGGGTTTAGAAAAGGGTGTATCTGCTAGTTCGTTAAAGGGACAGATTTCAGCTCTTTCTAACCTTTTACACAAACGTCTGGCAGAAGTTCCAGACGTTCAGGCTTTTTGTCAGGCTTTGGCTAGGATTAAGCCTGTGTTTAAGACTGTTGCTCCGCCGTGGAGCTTAAACTTAGTTCTTAACGTTCTGCAAGGTGTTCCGTTTGAACCCCTTCATTCCATCAATATCAAGCTGTTATCTTGGAAAGTTCTGTTTTTAATGGCTATTTCCTCGGCTCGAAGAGTCTCTGAGTTATCGGCCTTACATTGTGATTCTCCTTATCGGATTTTTCATTCAGACAAGGTAGTTCTGCGTACTAAACCTGGGTTCTTACCTAAGGTAGTCACTAACAAGAATATCAATCAAGAGATTGTTGTTCCATCATTGTGCCCTAACCCTTCTTCAAAGAAGGAACAACTTTTGCACAATCTGGACGTCGTCTGTGCCCTGAAATTTTATTTGCAGGCAACTAAAGATTTTCGTCAAACTTCTTCCCTGTTTGTCGTTTATTCTGGACAGAGGAGAGGTCAAAAAGCTTTGGCTACCTCTCTCTCTCTTTTTGGCTCCGTAGCATAATACGTTTAGCCTATGAGACTGCTGGACAGCAGTCTCCTGAAAGGATTACAGCTCATTCTACTAGAGCTGTGGCTTCCACTTGGGCCTTTAAGAATGAGGCCTCTGTTGAACAGATTTGCAAGGCTGCAACTTGGTCTTCACTTCACACTTTTTCAAAATTTTACAAATTTGACACTTTGGCTTCTTCGGAGGCTGTTTTTGGGAGAAAGGTTCTACAGGCAGTGGTTCCTTCCGTGTAAAGATCCTGCCTGTCCCTCCCGTCATCCGTGTACTTTTAGCTTTGGTATTGGTATCCCATAAGTAATGGATGACCCGTGGACTGACTACACTTAACAGGAGAAAATATAATTTATGCTTACCTGATAAATTCATTTCTCCTGTAGTGTAGTCAGTCCACGGCCCTGTTTTTACGGCAGGTCTAAATTTTAATTAAACTCCAGTCACCACTGCACCCTATAGTTTCTCCTTTCTCGTATGGTTTCGGTCGAATCACTGGATATGACGTAGAGGGGAGGAGCTATATAGCAGCTTTGCTTGGGTGATCCTCTTGCACTTCCTGTTAGGGAGGAGTTATAATCCCATAAGTAATGGATGACCCGTGGACTGACTACACTACAGGAGAAATGAATTTATCAGGTAAGCATAAATTATATTTTTTCAGGGGGTCACAACAAGAGCCGGCCAAAGGAGAAGAGGAGAAGGCCCCATATACGGAGTGTGTTATATTGTTTGTAAATAGGTGAGGCGTTGTGGTAGATAGTAATGAAATCCCCTATAGTTGGGATTAACTCCATAACCCTGCAATACCAGTACGTTGTGCACGCACCTGGTCCTAGACATTTGAACAATTAGGCTGTGAGCTCTGTGTGTGAGTATGTGCCTCCCATTTTCCCTATTAAGCAGTTTTAGAATGGGATATGCTTGTGGTAATATCTGTCCATACGTGAGTAGCAAATTTATCGTTCCATATGTTGGATGTATGTACATACATTTTTAATTCTTATTTCTCAATGTATCACATTTATATAGTGTTTTGCACTCCAATATTCAACCACTTGATCACTTAACTTGAATTTTTCAGGATTATTTGCTTTGTTTAACAATACTGTCACTTTGGTTTGTGTGGTTGTCATGACTACTATTTTGGCATTTTTTTGTCTTAATTAGGGGAAGGGGTTATCACTTTGTTTGCCTTTTTATACTGCATGTATTGCCATTTCACTTTTGTCTGAGTAAGGGGATACTTTGTCTCCGAAACGTTACATTAAATGTTTGGTGTTTGAAAAGTCCAGTGAGTGCAAGTTTTTGCTATCATTATATATATATATATATATATATATATCCTAAAGCAGTAGAATAAAAAAAAAACATAATTACATGCAGATTACAGACACACGCCTAGATTTAGAGTTCTGCGGTAGCCGTCAAAAGCAGCATTAAGGGCTCCTAACGCTGCTTTTGGCCGCCCGCTGGTATTTAGAGTCAGCCAGGAAAGGGTCTAACACTCACTTTCCAGCCGTGACTTTTCCATACCGCAGATCCCCTTTACGCCAATTGTGTATCCTATCTTTTCAATGGGATCTTCCTAACGCCGGTATTTAGAGTCTTGGCTGAAGTGAGCAGTAGACCCTCTACCGACAAGACTCCAGCCGCAGAAAAAAGTCAGTAGTTAAGAGCTTTATGGGCTAACGCTGGTTTATAAAGCTCTTAACTACTGTGCTCTAAAGTACACTAACACCCATAAACTACCTATGTACCCCTAAACCGAGGCCCCCCCGGATCGCCGCCACTATAATAAATATTTTTAACCACTAGTCTGCCGACCGCACACCGCTGCCACCTACATTATCCCTATGAACCCCTAATCTGCTGCCCCTAACATCGCCGACACCTACATAATATTTATTAACCCCTAATCTGCCCCCCCCAACTTTGCCGCTACCTTACCTAAACTTATTAACCCCTAATCTGCCGACCGGACCTCACCGCTACTCTAATAAATGTATTAACCCCTAAAGCTAAGTCTAACCCTAACACCCCCCTAAGTTAAATATCATTTTAATCTAACGAAATAAATTAAATATTATTAACTAAAGTCTTCCTATTTAAAGCTAAATACTTATCTGTAAAATAAACCCTAATATAGCTACAATATAACGAATAATTATATTGTAGCTATTTTAGGATTTATATTTATTTTACAGGCAACTGTATTTATTTAAACTAGGTACAATAGCTATTAAATAATTATTTACTATTTAATAGCTACCTAGTTAAAATAATTACAAAATTACCTGTAAAATAAATCCTAACCTAAGTTACAATTAAACCTAACTCTACAATATCAATAAATAAATTGCAGGGTTTTTTTTCAGCCCAAACTGCCCCATTGTTTCCTATGGGGGAATCGTGCACGAGCACATTTTTCCAGCTAGCCGCTACCGTAAGCAACGCTGGTATTGAGAGTTGAAGTGGTGGTAAATATGCCTGTACACTCCCGTTTTGGAGCCTAACGCAGCCCTTCAGAGAACTCTAAATACCAGCATTGTTTAGAAGCAGAGCTAGAAAAAAAGACGCGTAGCTAACGCATCCCTTTTGCGGCAAAACTCTAAATCTAGGTGTAAGAAAATAAAAATATTATTATTCCTTTTTATTATAATAATCACATTCTTTACATACAAACTGTTATATTGTCTTAAAAAACCACAAAGACACTACTTTTGTATAGAGTCAGGAACTACCCTATAATTAAAAATTATACCTGCATATTGAATGATATAATCAGCAAAAAATAGTTAAGGGGGTTTAGGTTCTGTGTACTTGTTACAGTATTGAACAAACTAGTTATCAGTGCTAGACTAAAAGAAGTGCACACCTTTCAAGCACTCAAGTTCCTTTAAGGCTAAGTTGAGAGCAATGCTACTCTGGCAGAGAATGGAAGTTTTTTTTTAAATATAACTTTTATTTCAGTAAATAATATTAAAAATAGACGTAAACATTAAAAACACAACCATACTTTGAGGATGGTATAGGAGAATGTGCTGGATATAAATACAGTTGGGCTGAACAGTAAGGCTGCTAGGATAGGCTTAGGATGTGGGTGTTAATCCGTAGTCTATCATCAAGTCATTACTGGTTAAATTATAGGGGTTGTGCTAGGAAATATGGTTTGCCTCACTAATTGACTGGATAGTAGCGGCAATCTGCTGTGGTCCTGGGCAATAATGGCTAGAGAAACTGTGTCAGACAATATATTGGATGTAGCTTGCATGTATAACAATATAACAGAGGTTATCACTTAATAATAAGGCAAGATAAGCTTTGCAGCTACAAAAAAAATTGACAATGGTGTATGTGAATATTTCACTATTCCCTTATATGTATATAATGGCTATTCCCCACTCGCGGAGGTAAAATTCCCAATAACAATTTATCCAGTCATAGTGAATAAAATAATGCACTGAAATATATACTAGCACCCCTCAGTACCAGCCCAAAACCTCAGTTATTGATATTGAGAATAAATCTCCCTTATAGTGTGCATAGGTGCAAATCAAGTTAGGATCATGTCAGTTCATGCGCATACATTTGCAGCGTGTTCTGATAATTATAGATATTATAATACCAGAAAGTGATTTATAGTTGCGCTCTATGCATAAAAGATAAATATGAGGCTGTGTTAATCCATATATTGTGATATGTTCCACTGGGTCACTCTCTTGGCTCTGATTTCCTCGGGCCTGGAGTTTCCTTCCTCTCTTGGGAGGATTGGGGGCTTAGAGCCTCCTTACAGCTGTTTTGAGCGGTTTGGCCTTCTGAGGCTCTGGGATTGTCCTTGGACTTGTTTCTGCTGTGGTTCTCTTCTTGAGACCTTTCAGACTTTATCCGTTCCTCGGGTTCCTTCGGGGAACCTGGTTCACTTTGAGAGTTGGTTCCTTTTTAGGGACATGGCTTGTGTGGTCTCCTTGAGCTTGCCTGGCTGGAGGTAGGTTCTGAGATCTGTTGTTCTCTCTGATCTTGGGGGCGCATTGGTCCTCGTTGAGGTTCTGGTTTCTTCTTTTATTTTGAGACCTATGTGAAGGTCTGGCGATTTTGGTTGCCTAGAGTAGTGTGCCTTCTTTAGTGGAGGTCTAGCACTCTACATTTTGGTAGATTTTTTGTTGGGTAGTGGTTTCAGGCCTGGTGTCCTCAGAATAGGCCGCCTATTGTACCCTCCCATTTTGGCATCCAGTGTCCTCTATAGCTTGGGTATTGTTTTCCCAAAAGTAATGAATGCAGCTGTGGACTCTTTCCATTAGGAAGAAAACATAAATTATGCTTACCTGATAATTTTCTTTCCTTCCAATGAAAAGAGTCCACAGCTGCATTCATTACTTTTGGGAACTAAGATCCTGGCCACCAGGAGGAGGCAAAGACACCCCAGCCAAAGGCTGCCAAGGAAGGTCTAATTTTGGATGGTAGGCAGAAGTAAGGAAACTGTAAGATTTACAAAAAAATATTTCTATGATTGAAATTCTGTAAACTGTGCACCTCTGTCCGAGACTATACCTTCAGGAAGACTATGTAAAGGAAAAATGTATCTCAAAAAGTAAATGGCAGTTCTCTAGCTGACAGAAACCAATTTGTAAGCACAATATTAAACATATTTGAGAATCTGTCAACCACCACCATAATTAATTATACATTTATGCATCATACTAGAATGACCATTAGAGTGTGGAAGATCAACAATAAAATCTATAGAGATATGTGTCAAAGGTTTTTGGGGAACAGGCCTCTGTTTACCTGCTAGCAGTTTTACCTGTTGCACTGTGTTATGGAAGTTTGTATCTCTTCATGCTTTTAACTTTGATACAATAATTTTTTTTTTTTACCTTATTGGATGAACCGGCTTTGTATCTTCAAGTGCAGGGGCATGTGTGGTTAATGGCTGTAATAACCCTGCCGCTTTACAAGTACTTTGTTGTGATCTTGCACAAACGGGGAAAGATAGAACAATATTTTTCACCTAATCCTGCAATTTTTTAAATAAAATAACTGCAATTAGCAGTTATGAGGTTTTAAAGTTGGTGGGTGTGGGGTCTTAGAAAAGAAAAAAAAAAAAAATGGCACTGAAAAGTGCCTTTACATAGCGGTCTATGGGAACTGTGAGTTCCCAGTAAATACATATGTATATGCTTATATACATATATATTTATGTGTTAATATGTGTATAAACAAATATTAACTCATAATTACAAATGTATTTAGTCATATACATAGAGGTAGAGACGAGTGCACTCTCATAAACAGGATACACTTGCCCGGGTGCTGAGTAAAATTTCAAATATATGTTAAAGGAAACAGCATTCACTGGACTTGACTTCAAAAGTGTTCTTTATTCCAGTGAGTTTTCGGAGCTTGCACCCCTTTATCAGACCCTGATATAAATCCCTGATATGTGTATAAACAAATATTAACACATAAATACATATGTATATAGTCATATACTTATATATATTTACACTTTGCTGCCCATCCCTGTGCGACTTACACCCTTCACTTCACTAGGTTATCATGCCGCGTCTCACGTCTCACGGCATGAGAACGAGGCTCCCATTGGAGCCTATGGAAGCACACTCTATTGAGTATTATTTTTTTATGTATATGGGTATGGTTTATTTACCTCATGGGAAATTTTACATAAACATTCCATATTTGTTTTCAGGGACTTGTGTTTTGTCTCCCTTTATGGATCTACAATATACTCCTATACCTTAACCTCTGTTTCAGTACTAGTTTGGCTGTCTGTTGCTTTTTTGCTGGTGACGAGTGTCTATTGCTATGTATAATTTTTTAACACATTTTAGACACTCTATAGCTATGTTATGGGCACTTGTTAAGTTTGTGTATATATATATATATATATATATATATATATATATATATATATATATATATATATATATATATATTTATATATATATGTGCACAAGGGAAATATATATGTGCACAAGGGAAAACAGCGCTTAAAGAATTCTATTCTAAGACAAGTAACATGTTAAAACATACATAAAACAGAGAAAAACTGCAAAGCACATAAAATGTGAAATAGGTAATAGTATAAGTCCACTATTGACTTTCTGATAATGTGTGTCCCCTTACCAGAATCTACCTCAATCTGATGAGGTAAGTTGCCGCACTGCAAGGAGTAATAGGGTTCCGGTACAGGTGTGTCCGATATACAGATGAATATCTTTTATAGTTTCATCCACCTTTTGAAGTATGTAGTAACAGAATAGCTCAAATCCAGTTCTTTTCCTCCAAAGTTACTCAAATATGGCATCCACCACTTGGAGTATGTAGGTACAGACTGATAGAATGGCTTCTGTTTGGCTCAATTAATACAGATGTGGTCAGAAACAGAAGAAAAAAAACTCTAAAAGCCTTCTCCTTTCTCTTCAATATCTCAGCCGTATATCGGACACACCTGTACCGGAACCCTATTACCCCTTGCAGTGCGGCAACTTACCTCATCAGATTGAGGTAGATTCTGTTAAGGGGACACAGATTATCAGAAAGTCATTAGTGGACTTATACTATTACCTATTTCACATTTTATGTGCTTTGCCGTTTTTCTCTGTTTTATGTATGTTTTAAAATGTTATTTGTCTTAGAATAGAATTCTTTAAGCGCTGTTTTCCCTTGTGCACATTTTTAATTTATTCACTTATTGGTGAATTAAATTCACAGATAATGTATATGTCTTTTAGCAGCTGCTAATTATTCTTCCCCCAATCAGCGCAACCTTTGGTGCTGCTTGTTCTCAGATCAGTCCTCTGATCTGTAACATTCTACTCGCCTCCATATATATTTGCTGATACATATGGCTATGAGACAGAATCCTTTACATTACTCCTTTGCTGTTTTCTGCGTGTCAGTATTTTTGGTGTGCTTAGTTTGAATTTTGCGTGTCGGTCTTTAGGTTTACATGCGTCACAGTTTCCCACATCGGATTAACGATTGTTGGGTTAGCACACGTCCCTTTAGTCTTTATATAGTTCTTACGCATGTCGGCCTATTTAGGCACATCAGATTAGCTCACGTTCATCCTTAACTATGCACACGTTGGGTTTTTGGTGCGCAGAAATATTTTTAGCTGTTTTTTCACGCTTGTTATTTCTTTCTGTTTTTCATTATCTGCCCTAGCATATTATGTCAATGAGGCCTATTTATTAAAGGTCTGTCGGACCTGATCCGACAGTGCGGATCAGGTCCGCCAGACCTCGCTGTATGCGGAGAGCAATATGCTCTCTGTATTCAGCATTGCACCAGCAGCTCTTGTGAGCTGCTGGTGCAATGCCGCCCCCTGCAGATTCACAGCCAATCGGCCGCCAGCAGGGGGTGTCAATCAACCCGATCGTACTCGATCGGGTTTAATTCTGGTGATTGCTTTCCACCTCCTCAAAGCAGGAGGACAGGTTATGGAGCAGCGTTCTTTAGCTGAAGGCTCACCAGAAACATGGGGCGTCAAGCTCCATCCGGAGCTTGATAGCTATGTCCCATAGTCTCCTGCTTTGTTTTGCAGTTCTGCTTAGCACGTATTGTGCCTGTGAATTTATCTGGCGCCTTTGTTCTTTCTTTCTTTACAGATATTGCGTACCTAAAGAGGCTGACCACCTTTTAACAAAGAGCTGCCTTGGATTTTATACAGTGACCTTGGGGATTTGAATATTACAGTTGATTTGGACACTTTTTATCTTGTATGTATATTACACTCGAGAGAGCCCTCTAGTGGCTATTTGTGTACGTAAGAGCACTAGAGAAGTCGTCAGTAATCCTGATTGCCCCAGCATGACCTTGCAGGATTTGGTATGCAGATCAGGTTCAGATGCCCAGCTGTCCTCCTTGGCCTCTTCCTCTGTGGTAAGAACTTCTGTTTCAAGGTTCATGTTTCCATCTGGATCTCAAGTCTCTGAACTTGATATCATGGAAATTGAACGTTTAGCCCTTAGACATAGGGGTTTCTCTGATTCTATGATTTAAACCTTGATTCAGGCTCTTAGGCTGTAACTAGAATACTCTATCACAAGGTCTGGAAGGCCTTTTTTTCTTGGTGTATCTTGGTTTTTCCTGGCATTTTTTTTAGAATTCACAGGATTTTGCCGTTTTTGCTGAATGGTCTGAATAAGGCCCCATGTGCCAGTTCTTTGAAGGGTCAGATTTTTGCTCTTTCAGTTTTGTTCCACAGGAAGATTGCTAATCTTCCTGATATTCATAGTTTTGCTCAGGCTCTAGTACGTATAAAACCTGTAATCAAGGCAATTTCTCGAAAAAGGAATCTTAACTTGGTATTAACAGTCTTGCAGGCTCATCCTGTTGAGTCTATGCATAAGATGGATATTAAACTACTTTCTTGGAAAGTGTTACCACTAGGGTTGCACCGATACCATTTTTTTAAGACCAAGTACAAGTACCGATATTTTTTTTCAGGTACTCGCCGATACCAATTACCGATACTTTTTTGTCATGTGACAGTTTCCCAAGAGCAATACAGAGACTAATGATTTAGCTACTCTCACAGACACACACACTCTCACACAGACACACACACTCTCACACAGACACACACTCTCACACAGACACACATAGTTACTCTCACACAGACACACACTCTCTCACACAGACACACTCTCTCACACAGACACACACTCTCACACAGACACACACACTCTCACACAGACACACACTCTCTCACACAGACACACACTCTCTCACACAGACACACACTCTCTCACACAGACACACTTTGTTGAAGGAACAGCAATGCACTACTGGGGGCTAGCTCAACAAGTTAAGTGAGCAAATGACAGGATGAATATATGTGCAGCCACCATCAGCTAGCTCCCAGTAGCGTATTTCTGCTAATGAGCATATAATAATATGTGTTTCAAGAAAGAATACCAAAAACACAACTCTGAATAATTTTGACTTTACTGTCCCTTTTATCAGTGTATAAAATTCAGAAGGAGTTTGCTTGGAATAAAATCTTTGAGAGGATTGAAGAGGTACTGCCAATGCCTAACCATGCTAGGGTTGAAGAAACCAAGCATGCTACCGTGACACAATATAATAAATCAGCTGCAAAATCATGATTTACACTGAAAGGGACGTAGAAGTCTCTAAAAAAAAAATAGCTTAATTTTATGATATAAAATCCTGTCCAGAAAGCCAATAAAAAAAATGTATTCATGTACAATGTATTAAGTTCTACACAAGTACACATGCCCAGCTTCACAAATTCAAAGGTTGATTTTACCAGTTTTTGTAAGGGTAGCTGTTCCCTTTGAAAGCCAGAAGGTTTTCAAAAATGAACATTTATAGGATCATGAGAAATGAATTTGCTCTTAAAAAGAGTATCTTTGCTCCAAAAGAGAGACATGTTAGAGGTGAAATATTTTTTAACAGGCAAATTAACACACTGCATCACAAAATTAAACAGGGCTATAAATATTAAGAATTAATATAGGGAGAATTGCTTGTTTCAAAATTACTGAATTTAAATTTGTTCTGTATACCTTACAGAGCTAAATATATTTAGAAAATATGGTCTAATATTTACCAGTCCATAACCATATTTTACAAAATGTATAAAATATAAATATAACATATAAAACAGTGGCCTGAAAAGCACTGCAGCATTCTGGAAGTGGAACTTTGACTTCATACATTTAATTTAACTTTTATTTGATAAGCAAAAAAACAAACCGTTTTTGTTTAAAAATAAAATGCTCTAAGCAAAGAGACCTTTTTATTTAATACTTAGCTACAGTCTCCTTTTTTAGCTTGTGCCATATTTTGACATGTATGAAAAACGTATGTAACGTTTTGTAGATAACTTGCTGCCAAAAATCGTATATCACTGACACTGATATAAATATGCAATTGCATTGAATATGAAACAAGCATACGTTCGTTTAAATTAGATTGGGACTACAATTATGCCCAATTTTTGCTGTTACACAAGTTTATGCATATACTGATCATCATTATAGATCAGCTTACCTCAAACCTCCACGCGCCGTTGCTCTATTGTGCTCTCTCACTGGGTCCGCCCACCCCCTGTAGCGTGTTCTCCTGAAACAATTTGTGTTAGCGTGGCAGCGTGTCTACACTAAGGGCAGAAGTAAAGGCAAAAGCTCCCTTGAATCACGTCCCTCCTTCCCACAACGCAGCTCCAAAAGTATCGGTAGAGGTATCGGAGCATTTTGCACGAGTACAAGTACTTGTGCAAATGCTAAGTATCGGCACTGATACCGATACTAGTATCGGTATCGGTGCATCCCTAGTTACCACTTTTGGCTATTTTTTCTGCTAGAAGAGTTTCTGGGTTATCTGCTCTTTCTTTTGATTCTCCTTATCTGATTTTTCATCAGGATAAGGTTGTTTTACGGACTTCATTTGATTTCTCTCTCTCTCTCTAACTCTCTCTCTCTCTCTCTCTCTCTCTCTCTCTCTCTCTCTCTCTCTCTCTCTCTGTCTGTCTATCATATTGATATAAAGTCAAAATTAAAATGTTAGATTTTTTTTCATACTTGCTGGCAAATGCATTATGCAATCTAATTTGAGCTGTTAAACATAAAGGCCTAGATTACAAGAGGAGTGCAAAAGTATTAATACTATTAAGCTCTAACACCACTCAAGTAAAATCAATAGATCTCTTATTCTTGCACTCATAAGTTTAAAATTGTTCAAGCAAAAGCCTTAGGCACACTAACATCTGGAGGTCTGATAGAACGGCTGCAGTAAATCTTTTTCCTCATTTATTTCTATGGGACACGCTACAAAACCCTGTTCTGTATTGCACTAACCCGAAAATCTATGAAATCCAAAGATACGTTAAGAAATAGTTTAAATAGCATTGTTCACTGAAAAGAACGTGTTATTTTAATTAGGGTTGCACCGATACCATTTTTTTAAGACCAAGTACAAGTACCGATACTTTTTTTCAGGTACTCGCTGATACCAATTACCGATACTTTTTTGTCATGTGACAGTTTCCCAAGAGCAATACAGAGACTAATGATTTAGCTACTCTCACAGACACACACACTCTCACACAGACACACACACTCTCACACAGACACACACTCTCACACAGACACACATAGTTACTCTCACACAGACACACACTCTCTCACACAGACACACACTCTCACACAGACACACACTCTCTCACACAGACACACACTCTCTCACACAGACACACTTTGTTGAAGGAACAGCAATGCACTACTGGGGGCTAGCTCAACAAGTTAAGTGAGCAAATGACAGGATGAATATATGTGCAGCCACCATCAGCTAGCTCCCAGTAGCGTATTTCTGCTAATGAGCATATAAAAATATGTGTTTCAAGAAAGAATACCAAAAACACAACTCTGAATAATTTTGACTTTACTGTCCCTTTTATCAGTGTATAAAATTCAGAAGGAGTTTGCTTGGAATAAAATCTTTGAGAGGATTGAAGAGGTACTGCCAATGCCTAACCATGCTAGGGTTGAAGAAACCAAGCATGCTACCGTGACACAATATAATAAATCAGCTGCAAAATCATGATTTACACTGAAAGGGACGTAGAAGTCTCTAAAAAAAAAATAGCTTAATTTTATGATATAAAATCCTGTCCAGAAAGCCAATAATAAAAAGGTATTCATGTACAATGTATTAAGTTCTACACAAGTACACATGCCCAGCTTCACAAATTCAAAGGTTGATTTTACCAGTTTTTGTAAGGGTAGCTGTTCCCTTTGAAAGCCAGAAGGTTTTCAAAAATGAACATTTATAGGATCATGAGAAATGAATTTGCTCTTAAAAAGAGTATCTTTGCTCCAAAAGAGAGACATGTTAGAGGTGAAATATTTTTTAACAGGCAAATTAACACACTGCATCACAAAATTAAACAGGGCTATAAATATTAAGAATTAATATAGGGAGAATTGCTTGTTTCAAAATTACTGAATTTAAATTTGTTCTGTATACCTTACAGAGCTAAATATATTTAGAAAATATGGTCTAATATTTACCAGTCCATAACCATATTTTACAAAATGTATAAAATATAAATATAACATATAAAACAGTGGCCTGAAAAGCACTGCAGCATTCTGGAAGTGGAACTTTGACTTCATACATTTAATTTAACTTTTATTTGATAAGCAAAAAAACAAACCGTTTTTGTTTAAAAATAAAATGCTCTAAGCAAAGAGACCTTTTTATTTAATACTTAGCTACAGTCTCCTTTTTTAGCTTGTGCCATATTTTGACATGTATGAAAAACGTATGTAACGTTTTGTAGATAACTTGCTGCCAAAAATCGTATATCACTGACACTGATATAAATATGCAATTGCATTGAATATGAAACAAGCATACGTTCATTTAAATTAGATTGGGACTACAATTATGCCCAATTTTTGCTGTTACACAAGTTTATGCATATACTGATCATCATTATAGATCAGCTTACCTCAAACCTCCACGCGCCGTTGCTCTATTGTGCTCTCTCACTGGGTCCGCCCACCCCCTGTAGCGTGTTCTCCTGAAACAATTTGTGTTAGCGTGGCAGCGTGTCTACACTAAGGGCAGAAGTAAAGGCAAAAGCTCCCTTGAATCACGTCCCTCCTTCCCACAACGCAGCTCCAAAAGTATCGGTAGAGGTATCGGAGCATTTTGCACGAGTACAAGTACTTGTGCAAATGCTAAGTATCGGCACCGATACCGATACTAGTATCGGTATCGGTGCATCCCTAATTTTAATATATACCTAGATAGCTATATCTATTAATAGATAGACTGATACACGTCTATATGTATTTCTATTTCTCTTTCTATCTAAATGCTGTAACTATTTCATCCATTCATTTGCTTTTAATCTAGCTGTTTGCTTCCAGGAGAGTGCCAGACTTTCTGTGTGTTGTGTTAATAATTTTGGTTTCTAATTTCCCCTATTGGCTTTGCACCCATGCTTGTCTGGGATTAACTGCCCGAGTCACTGAAAGCTGTGCAGCTAGCTATGAGTCCTGATGAGCACCTAGGGCTGTGAGTTGTGCATGGTCATAGGATGTGTACGTAGTCTGGTTTGAGAGTGTAGTCTATTTCCATGTTTTATATATGTTTTTTGTTTTCTTGTTTTAAAAAGCATTATTACATTACAGCATTTTTTTTTTAACCTATATTAATATATAGGTTTGAAAAATGATTTAAAGTAAGAATTATAAATACTTTATATTTTTATATCAATTAAAATTAACAAAATTTAAAGTGAGTGAAATGAATTCTAAATCAAGTCCCTTTGCCTTAAACATCATCAATACTTCTAGGTACATGTGCACACTTTTTTTTTATTGAACTTTGCAAATAGAACTTGTTCTAAACATCTTGGAGAATTAACCATAGTTCTATGGATGTAGCAGCCCCAATTGCTTTTGTCTTTTTGTGTAATCCCAGAGAGACTCAATAATGTTGAGATCAGGGCTCGGGGGTGCCATAACTTTACTTTCAATACTCCTTTACACTGAAGATAGTTCTTAATAATTTTGGTTAAATGTTTGAGGTCATTGCCATGCTGCACAATAAGTTTGGGCTAATCAGATGGCTTCTTGATGGTATTGCATGATGGATAAATATCTGCCTGTACTTCTCAGCATTGAACAGACATTAATTCTGACCAAATCCCAGATTCTATTTTCAGAAATGCAGCCCCAAACTTGCAAAGACCCTCCTCCATGCTTTTCTGTTGCCTGCAGACACTCAATCTTGTACTGCTCTCCAGTCCTTCAACAAAGAAACTACCTTCTGCTACAGCCAAACATTCCAAATTTTAAATAATAATTTCAGAGCACCTGCTACCATTTTTCTGCACTCCAGTTCCTGTGTTTCCATGCATAGTCGAGTCATTTGGCCTTGTTTCCACATTGGATGTATGGATTTTTGACCTCAAGTCTTCCATGAAGACTACTTCTGACCAGACTTCTTTGGATAGTAGATTTGTGCACCAAAGTTTCACAGGTTTCAAACAGAAAGAAATATAACAATATATATTATATATCATATGTAGAAAACTTCCCTGCAGTTTGAAGCTGCCAATCTAAGTCTCTCCCCAGACCAATGTAGAATGTGCTTCATAATTTAGATGGTGGTGCTTATCTCCCACAGACCTCGACGTCGGAGAAAAGGTGAAGATCTCACAATAATCAAAAGTAATAAAACAATAGATTGACATGGTATTCAAACAACAGTTAAAACAGTGTAGTTAAATAAAAACTGAAATACAGCGTTAGCAATAGATGTAAATAGTTCTAAAATTTTCAGAATAAAGCTGCCTTTCTCAAGAGCAAAGTGCAAAGAACAGCTGGTTTCTTCCAATTCTGAGCTGATGGCACTGCTGGACATCTTCTGATTGCAAAAGGGAAGTAAGCACGATGTGCCTTTCATCCGCTGCACTATCCAAGCCCGACCACTGCATCTACAGTCCTCAACATTGCTTGTGTTTTTGTGCTTCTTCATAAAGCTTGGGCATCCTATCTGGAGACCCCTCTCTCCTTGACATTTCTGCCTGGGAGAGACCTTGATGAAACTGTATAACCTAACTGTATGCCTACAAAATTCCTGACTTTGTGCAAGTGTACCTTGGCGAACTGACGCTGTTTTGAAGGCAAAGGTGTTAACCTTGCATCTTGTTAATTGATAAAAATAAACTATTAGGATCTCTATTTGTTTAACTTTTCTTATTTTACAGCATATTTTTACACCTGCCTAAAATTTTTGCCCAGTAGTGTATGTATGTTTGGCAATACGTATGTTCATATACATACACATGCATACATACATACATATATATATATATATATATATATATATATATATATATATATATATATATATATATATATATATATATATATATATATATATATAGGAACAAACGTTTGCAATCACAGGTCTTTTTTTAAATTTTTAAAAAAGACCTGTGAGTGCAAACGTTTGTTCCTGCATACTGCCTTATCTTTGCACCCAGGCTGTCGACATTTGGTGGGTTAAACTGGATGATGTTTACATACAGTATATATATATATATATATATATATATATATATATATATATATATATATATACAGTATATATATATATATATATATATATATATATATATACAAATACAAAATTTGTTTTTTTAGCATACCTTACAAAAAGTTTAAATCCACATCTGGGAGTGCTGCCAATATGACCCAGTAATTACACAAACAAAGAGGTATCAGCGCACATCCATTTTACAAAGCACAACATATTTTTTACTGCTGCAAAAAATTGCCTGCAAATACATCAAGAGACAACTATTCTTTTTTAAATAATATTGGGAACTTAGTCACACAATATGGCCATATTCTGTTTAGCCAGTCACCACTTTCAAGGTGCCCCAATTTGACTGGTCCTACTCTACAGTCCTTATTGCAACAGAGGGCTGAAACATTCCTGCTTTTACTCTTCATAATAGAATGAGACTCCCTGGCTTTTTATTCAGAACTCTATAACACTGTTATGAGCACACCTGAACTTGGGTGGGGTGCTTAAACCAATGGGAGATGGTCTGTCTCCCTGGTAATTTTAAATACAAATACAAAATTTGTTTTTTTAGCACACCTTCCAAAAAGTTTAAATCCACATCTGGGAGTGCTGCCAATATGACCCAGTAATTACACAAAAAAAGAGGCTGTGTGACTAATTTCCCAATATTATTTAAAAAAGAATAGTTGTCTCTTGATGTATTTGCAGGCAATTCTCCCATTGGTTTAAGCACCCCACCCAAGTTCAGGTGTGCTCATAACAGTGTTATAGAGTTGTGAATAAAAAGCCAGGGAGTCTCATTCTATTATGAAGAGTAAAAGCAGGAATGTTTCAGCCCTCTGTGGCAATAAGGACTGTAGAGTAGGACCAGTCGAATTGGGGCACCTTGAAAGTGGTGACTGGCTAAGCAGAATATGGCCATATTGTGTGACTAAGTTCCCAATATTATTTAAAAAAGAATAGTTGTCTCTTGATGTATTTGCAGGCAATTTTTTGCAGCAGTAAAAAATATGTTGTGCTTTGTAAAATGGATGTGCGCTGATAACTCTTTGTTTGTGTAATTACTAGGTCATATTGGCAGCACTCCCAGATGTGGATTTAAACTTTTTGTATGGTGTGCTAAAAAAACTAATTCTGTATTTGTATTTAAAATTACCAGGGAGACTGACCATCTCCCATTGGTTTAAGCATCCCACCCAAGTTCAGGTGTGCTCATTACAGTGTTATAGAGTTGTGAATAAAAAGCCAGGGAGTCTCATTCTATTATGAAGAGTAAAAGCAGGAATGTTTCAGCCCTCTGTGGCATTAAGGACTGTAGAGTAGGACCAGTCGAATTGGGGCACCTTGAAAGTGGTGACTGGCTAAGCAGAATATGGCCATATTGTGTGACTAATTTCCCAATATTATTTAAAAAAGAATAGTTGTCTCTTGATGTATTTGCAGGCAATTTTTTACAGCAGTAAAAAATATGTTGTGCTTTGTAAAATGGATGTGCGCTGATACCTCTTTGTTTGTATACATACATATATATATATATATATATATATATATATATATATATATATATATATATATATATATATATATATATATATATATATAGGTATCCAAAACACCAGAACTCGCCCACAAAGGAAAACTGCCTGGGTGCAAATTTGTAGAAGATATGCAGCCAAAAGAAAATGCACTCTCAGGACTTTCATAAATAAGTTACTTTTATTTCTGTAACGTTTTCGGAGGTCTTGCCTCCTTCATCAGCATAAATAAAGTGAAAACAAACAAACTCTTAAATAGTGACATACTCACTCCAAATCATTTCAAACCACTATCTTCACTGGCGCCAAAATTACCGGTGTTGGACCGCATAGTGCGTTCCAAATGTGCTACATGGCGGAAGTAGTGCGCCAGACTACTTCCGGTTGTCAAAATTCTGAAGCCGTAATAACTCGACTTTTAGATGCCGATTTATTAAGCAGCGGATGCTGCTTATTCCGCGTGAGCCTTCTGGCTCGCCGGAAACAGGAGTTAAGAAGCAGCGATCTTAAGACCGATGCTCCTTAACTCATGTGGCGGACTGCAATTATCCCGATCAGATACGATCTGGGTGATTCACACCCCCTGCTAGCAGGCGATTGTCCACGAATATGCAGGGGGCGGCATTGCAAAAGCATTTAATGCATTTAGTGATGCAGGGTGGACATGATTTGTCCTGCATTGTTTATTGTGGCAATGCTATCTTTTGCAATTATGTGGTGCACTAAACAGATGTTGGCCGCTAAATATTCTATGGTAATTATTTGTTACTATTACCTTATAATACCAAATGGTTTGCTATTTGGAGCTCTGCCCTGCAATACTGATACCACACCCTGCACTATCAATAGCACTCCATTTGTAATCTAGGCCAAAATGTCTTTAGTTCTATCCTAATTGGTACAGGGGCTTCCGGTGAGCAGCTTACAGTGAGGCACTGAGCTGATTGGCTCTCTGAAAGGTGAAAACCTGTATAATAATTGGATATTTAGATAATGAGATTAAAAAAACAGGAAACCCCTGCTTCAGTTCTATTATCTTAGTATAATTTAAATAACTAATAATTGGTTTACCAACACGCTCAGTTATTATATGGTTTACAATAACACATAATTATAGAAATGTATCTGACATTATTTTCCTCTTTGAAATGCAGATTTGTATTCTGTTGGATTAGACTGAACATAAATAATATGCTTTCTCATAGTATTAGCTGTTTTTTGTATCAGATTTGAAAAAAATACATTTATTTGCTTCTCCAAATCATCTTTAGAAAAACATATCTTTGTTTTAATAAGTTACAAATTATACTTCAACATGATTTATCATGTAATCTGGTGCATTTCCAATTTATTTTCCTTTTTCTTTTCTGTTGCAGGGGTTGAAAAGTTAATCTACCATCTGAATAAACACAACATCCCAATGGCTGTTGCCACTAGCTCAGCCAGAGTGACATTTGAAATGAAAACAAGTAGGCACAGAGACTTCTTCAATTTATTCCATCATATTGTGTTAGGAGATGACCCAGAAGTGAAAAATGGCAAACCGCAGCCTGATATTTTTCTTGTGTGTGCAAAGAGGTTTAACCCCCTTCCAGGCCTAGGAAAGGTATGTGTGATGATGAATTTATGTTTTACTGACAGGCATGGCTATAAAAAAAAAAGTCGCAAACAATGTTTTAGTATTATTAACCTTATTTCAGACGGATATATATGTATACATGTATATATGTTTCTCTCTCTCTACAGATATATTTGTATACCAAAAGAATACAATTCTTATTGGATAATGTAATGGACTTGAACATATGAAAAATACTTATTTTCATAGCATGTAAAGTTTTTTGTTTTTTTTCCCCCCCAGTTATTGCCTTAATTAGAATTCTAAAATTAAAATGAAAATGGAAAATGATCTATTCTGGCTATGAGTAATATGAACATCTGTAAAATTGATGGCTACTATTACAGAAATGCATAAATAGCTTACAGCTTACCTCTAATCTTCACCAAGCATAGTTCTAAGGCCTACATGTATGAAGCTGTGTTTGCCAATGAAGCTTGTCAATAATCTTCAGAATTATATTAGTGGTGACAGTGAGCTTAAAGGAATAGAAAGGTCAAACTTGAAATGTGCATGAATGCATTTCAGTTGTTAAATAGAAGTATTTTAGCAATATCTATTAAAGGGGACAGTCTGGTCAAAATTTTAATGCACATAGATTAATTAAATCTTTTAATAGCAACATATTTGCAAAATACACGTTTTGACAAAAATGTTGCTAGTAAAAGTTATCACTGTTTTAGTGTTAACATTTTTCTCTGTGCATGTGAAGCATATATAAATATTCTTAGTGTACCAGTATTTTAAATACTGCAGCTGCTCATATCATGTCAGCAATTAACACATTGAGTCATTACCAGATGATACAAGCACCTTAATCTCTCTGAGCAAGTGCTGTGTTTAAGATGCTTGTGCACAGTGGATATTTAAATATACTTTCCATCTTAATGGGAGGAGAGTCCACGGCTTCATTCATTACTTGTGGGAATTTAGAACCTGGCCACCAAGAGGAGGCAAAAACACCCCGTAAGCCAAAGGCTTAAATACCTCCCCCACTTTACTCATCCCCCAGTCATTCTTTGCCTTTTGTCACAGGAGGTTGGCAGAGAAGTGTCTGAAGATTTGGAGTAGTCTCTTATGGAGGGTAGTACTCTTCGGAATGGGACTGGAGTTTTAAGTAGTCCTGTCAGCCTCTCAGTGAGAGCATGGGTGAAAGTTAGAGTCCAGAGATGCAGGGAGAGTCTTTCTGCAAAACCATCCCGACTCAGATTAACGGCTCCTTAAGCAATCAGCGTTGACAAGTTTTGCTGCCTGCTTTCTGCACTCAAGTCCATGTCAGGAGCGATGCTACTACCCTGTCACACTTGAAAGGCTGTGTTCCTGTTGCACGGCATAGATTCTGGTAAGATTGTTTCATTTATACACATATGATAATGCAATCCCCGGAAAGGGGGTTATATGAACATGGGGATCTTTATTGTGTTTGATGCTGCGACATGTGTGAGATGAGGTTCTGACAATGTGCGAAGAGTCAGGTTTTCTTAAAAGATTTTGGTGCGTTTTTCTCTTTAGTGCAGGGGCGGTCCTGCATGGCACTCTATGTGACCGGGTGTAGCCTCTTTAACTTCCTCTTTCTTTATCGGCGGTTGCAGGAGACAAAACAGTTTCTCTGTGTTTCGAGTTATAGGAGGTGGTGAGTGCCCCGGCCATTGGGATATAAAGGTGCCATTTAATTCTTTCTAGTCTGTATAAAGGTGCAAGCTATGGAGGACTGTGATATGTTAGAGGGTACTCCCTCTTTAACTAAATCTAATACCTGTGTTTATTATGAGGAGGTTCTTGTAGATCCACCTACTCAACTATGTTCCACATGCTTTGATAAAATTGCAATATCTAAAAAGAATAAAATATTTAGTACAACCGAGCCTCCACCTCTGAGCTTTCTCCGTCCCGCAAGGTGCTTTCCCTACATTCATCTCCGATTACACATGCAGCTCCCCAGGGCACTTCTAATCCTTCCGCACAGGGAGGGGTCCTTTGGCCCCCAGATTTCTCTGATCAATTGCAAACGGTGGTCACTGCGTTCAATGCTTAACACGCCCTGCTAAGCGAAAGGTGAAGCATATCCCAGGGGTCATCTACTCCTTTTGATGTCTCTCACAGAATAGCCGCTGATGAAGATGACTCAGACTCCTCGGAGGATGCTCTTTCTGGGTCGGAATTGGCGATATCTAGACCTCCGGCTGCGGAGAAGCCAGACTTTAAGTTTAAAATGGAGCATTTGCCCTTCTTGCTAAAAGAGGTGCTTGCTACGTTGGAGGTTCCGGAACCAAAACTTCCGGAGAAACCTTCAAACCCTAAGCTAGATAGGGTCTACGAGGACAAGGTGGTGCCTCAGACCTTCCCGGTTCCTGTTAAGATGGCTAACATTATTAAGAACGAATGGGAGAAACTTGGTTCATCCTTTTCTCCCTCTACTTCTTTTAAAAAAACTGTTCCCTGTTCCGGACTCTCAGCTTGGGCTTTGAGGGGCCATCCCTAAGGTGGAGTAAGTTATCTCCACGCTCGCTAAGCATACAACTATCCCACTCGAGGATAGTTAGTTGTTCAAAGAGCCCATAGATAAAAAATTTGAATCCATGTTGAGAAAAATGTTTCAACTCATGGGGTTTGTATTTCAACCGGCAGCGGCGGTTGCTGCGGTGGCTGGAGCTGCTACCTACTGGTGTGACGCTCTGTCAGCTATGGTTGAGGTGGAGACTCCCTTCGAGGATATATAGGAAAGAATTAAGGCCTTAAGGGTGGCTAATTTGTTTATCTGTGATGCAAATATGCAGTTTATTCGCCTGAATGCCAAGACATCAGAGTTCTCTGTTCTAGCCCATAGGGCTTTGTGGTTAAAGTTGTGGTCTGCTGACATGACTTCCAAGTCTAGATTACTATCCCTCCCTTTTCAAGGGAAAGTTCATTTTAGTCCAGGCCTGGACTCTATTATATCCACGGTCACAGGAGGCAAGGGTGTTTTCCTATCGCAGGATAAGAAGAATAAGCCTAAGGGGTCTACTTTTCATCCCTTTCGTTCGGACAAGTCCCAATGCCAGCAACCTGCCGCGAAATCCGAGCAGTCCAAGGGCAAATCTTGCAACAAAGCCAAGCAGAGCAAGAAGCCCGCTGAGAAAAAATTGACATAAAGGGGCGGCCCTGATCCCTCTCTGGAACATGTAGGGGGCAGACTATCGCTGTTCACAGAGGCTTGAATGTGAGACGTTCTGGAGGTCATCACCCAGGGATACAGGATAGGGTTCAAGACTCATCCGCCCAGGGGTAGATTCCTTCTATCAAAACTATCTTTAAGTCCAGAGAAGAGAGACGCCTTTCTAGAGTGTGTGAGGGATCTCTCCTCTCTACTGTTCGCTATCAGCAATCCACATTCCGGGTGTCGACAACTGGGAAGCGGATTTTCTCAGCAGACAATAGTTTAATCCAGGGGAATGGTCTCTTCATCCCAAGGTGTTTGCGGAGATCTGCAACAGATGGGGGATGCCAGAGATTGATCTCATGGTGTCCAGACTCAACTTCAAGCTACCCAGATACGGGTCACGGTCCAGGGATCCCCAGGCCGAGCTGATAGATGCCTTAGCGATGGCTTGGGAGTTCAAGCTAGTTTACATATTTCCACCATTGCTACTTCTACCTCGAGTAGTGGCCCGCATCAAGCAGGAGCAAGCTTTGGCTATTCTGATTGCTCCGTCGAGAACGCGGAAGATTTGGTTCAGGGTCCCTTTCTACATCAAAATCTTGATTCTCTAAGGCTGACTGCTTGGAGATTGAACGCGTAGTCCTAGCCAAGAGAGTATTTTCTGAGAGAGTGATTGATATTCTCATTCAAGCCAGGAAGCCGGTCACTCGTCACATCTATCATAAGGTGTGGAGGACCTACTTATCCTGGTGTGAGGAACGTGGATATCCCTGGCATAAGGTTATGGTATCCAGGATCCTGTCCTTCCTCCAGGATGGGTTGGAGAAGGGACTTGCCGCCAGTACTGTTACACAAGAAGCTTGTGGAGCTTCCTGATATTCAGTCCTTCGTTCAGGCTCTGTCTAGAATCAGACCTGTCTTTAGAAATTCTGCTCCCCCTTGGAGCTTAAACTTGGTACTTAAGATTTTGCAGAAGGCTCCGTTGGAGCCTATGCATTTGCTTGACATTAAAACTCTTTCTTGGAAGTTTTTATTCCTACTGGCTATTGCATCGTCACGCAGAGTCTCTGAGTTAGCGGCCTTGCAATGTGAGCCTTCTTATCTGTTTTGCACTGGTTTGGGGTTTCTTCCCAAGGTTGTGTCGAATTGTAACATCAATCAGGAGATAGTGGTTCCTTCCTTGTGTCCTAACCCTTCTTCTTCAAAGGAAAGGTTGCTTCATAATTTGGATATGGTTCGAGCCTTGAAGTTCTATCTTTAGGCCACAAAAGAATTCAGACAGACTTCATCTTTATGTGTTGTGTTTTACTTGCTTGGCCTATAAGACAGCGGGAAATAAGCCTCCTCAGCGGATTATGGCTCACTCAACTAGGGCTGTGGCCTCTTCATGGGCCTTTAAGAATGAGGCCTCTATAGAGCAGATTTGTAAGGCGACTACTTGGTCCTCCTTACATACTTTTGCAAAGTTTTACAAATTTGATGTTTTTGCGTCGGCGGAAGCAGTTTTTGGGAGAAAGGTTTAGCAGGCTGTGGTACCCTCAGATTAGGGTCCGCATTTTTGTCCTCCAATTTTTTTTTCATTCAGAGCTTGGGTATTTGTATCCCACAAGTAATAAATGAAGCCCTGGACTCTCTTCCCATTAAGATGGAAAACATAAATTATGCTTACCTGATGATTACATTTCCATCTGTGGAAGGAGAGTCCACGGCTCCGGCCCGTTTCTCTGGTGGGTGGACCTAAATGAATTTTTGTTCTTTTGGCACCATTTATTCTGATATTTCTCCTACTGTTCCTTGTTCCCTCAGCAGAATGACTTGGGGTTGAGGGGAGTGAGGGAGGTATTTAATCCTTTTGCTGGGGTGTCTTTGTCTCCTCCTGGTGGCCAGGTTCTGTATTTCCCGCAAGTAATGAATGAAGCCATAGACTCTCCTCCCACAGATGGAAATTTAAATTTTCAGGTAAGCATAATTTATGTTTTTTAAACAGCTATAGCATTTATTGGAACCAATTTTACTAATACATGTATATTACAAAAGTTATTTTAATCAAAACTGAAATGCCAGCCAAAATTGGAATCTATGTGGGACCATGTCCCTTTAAAAAGTTATTACTGTTTCAGCTGCATATGCACCTATTCTAAGTGTGACTGCTTGATCAAGATTCACGTGACTGCTCAAAGACCTGGTGCTGGTGTGTCAGTGAAGACTTAATTTTTATTAAGCCCTGCTCTCTGAGAAGGTGTGGTGTTTGAATGCTGGTGCACAGGGTACTCACAGCATATGTGCATATGCTGCTTATAAACAGTAATATATAGCATTTACTAGAAACATTTTTGTTAATGGAAGTATATACCTTTAAACTCTCTGCCACCAATTAAATTATGTCAAACTGTTATTTCATGTATAATTGCTTGAGTGAGAGTAGGAGGCAAGGCTGCGCAAAACAGACCCTTACTAGCCCAGACTGCAGGCAGACAGGTTCCCTGGCTGGGAACATATGCCATCCAATATTTAATAAATAGGGCCCTTTGTCTTGGTGTATTTTCTTCTATAATGTATATTAACTAGAAGAGTTGTCTGACTCTAGCCCTTCTGGTTCATAAATAGAGCAGGATTTCAGATTATTTCTGGTTACAAGTAAATCAATCCTGAAATTATATCCTGAATGAAACACTTGACAGCTTAAGTTATTATCACTGATCTATTATTGTTCTGGTGGATTATTATTTTTAAAAGGGACCTGAAACCCCCCAAAAAATAAATATAAAAATAAATATAAAAGCAAGCGGGGATACTTGCCTAGATGTACTAATTTCCTATGCAAATATTTACATTGATATATATATATACGATGTCCAAACTACAGTGTTGCCCTCCAAAGGGCCTGGGTGCATAAATATATAGTAAATATTCCACATAGCAAATGCACTCTCAGGACTTTTTTGGGGAGACCCGTATATATATATATATATATATATATATATATATATATATATATATATATATATATATATATATATATTTATATTTTCAGGTCCCTTTTTAAAATAATAATCCACCAGACCAATAATAGATCAGTGATACCAACTTCAGCTGTCAAGTTTTTATTATTCAGACAGATCATACAATTAAAAAAAACAAAAAACATCCAGTTTACTTCTGTTCTCAAATTTGATTAATTATCATGGTTTTCTTTTATAAAGAGATATCTAAATAGGTAGGTGCACGTCTGAAGCACTACATGGCAAGAGAAAGAGCAAGATCTAGTGCTCTTGCAAATGTATAACGATAGTTTGAAAATAAAACCAAATCAACTTAAAGAGACACTGTACAGCAAAATGTGTTTCCCATTAATGTGTTTCCAATGACTAGTTATACCAGCTGAGAATATTAAATGTATGTGAAATTGCTTCCTTGAGTTTATTTTTGGTATTTAAAAAAACGTATTCTGCTTACTGAAATCACAACCCACTGTTCTTAAGAGCATACTGTTACAGATGGGCTAAGCCTGCACAAAGAGCAGTCCTGTTTTCTTTCCTAAGATATGGTGAGTCCATGGCTTTAGTAATTACTGTTGGGAATATCACTCCTGGCTAGCAGGAGGAGGCAAAGAGCACCACAGTTAAACTGCTAAGTATCACTCCCTTACCCACAACCCCCAGTCATTCTCTTTGCCTTCAGTGCATGGAGGAGGTGAAGTTTAGGTGTCTGAATAAAAATTTAGATTTCATTCTACAAGCAAGTTTTGGGGTATAGCCATATTCCATGTCATTCCTTGCAGTCGGGTAGTGGTGACTTTAAAGCAGTTAGGAAGTTGTAAAGAGGTACTTACTGCGTTTTTCTTACAATTACTTCCCTGTTTAGAACGCCAGAGTTGGCTACACTGTTCTTCCTTTTTCAAAGGTCTCTGTGAAGAACTGTGTCTTCTCATACCTTGTAACTGTCTACATGCCGGACAGCGGAGCAGGTAAGTGCTTTTTCTTCCAGTTGGGGAGACCAAGCACTTAAATTAAAAGACACTGTTTTTTTATTGGGACATAGATAGTCCTGTTGTATGGGTTACACTGGGGCATGAAGCAGGCACTTTAGCATGTGTGAGACTAACATTTAAACTCTTTTAAAAAGAATGGTTAAAATGTTTTTATTTTCTGACACATATTTAGTTGATAAAGCATTGAAAGTTTAAACTGAAAGTAAGGCTTAATTTTCTATTTCAGCAGTGTGTTCATTTCTCCTTTGCTTTAAAATAAAACAATGCAACATTTTAAACTGGTTTGAAAAACAGGTTATTTATGGTACTCAGTGTACCAGGAAGCTATTTGTAGTGCCTTTCTGTGTCGCAGCAGTAATTTGAGCTCTGCAGTTGTGGTCACATGACCGGCTTTACTTCATAATGTTTCTGAGGAAAAAGTTGTTTTTCTCCATTTCTGGGTGATCCGGTCTTAATTGGTAGCGGTAAGGCACCTCAGTAATTGAGGTGTGGGGTTGCCTGAGGGGTATTTTAGAAGTTTTATTTGATGTTTATTAAATGTTTTTTTCTTAACTTTTCTCACATAATTTTAGCTGGGGATCAATCCTAATTTGGGATACCATTTAAAGTGTATTTTTTCCTTAGCTTATTTTAATTGAATGTTAAAATCTGTGCACGTTTATTTACTGTTTCACAACATGTCTGATATGGAGCAAGAGCCTGCACTCATGAATTCATGCTTATTATGTTTAGATGCACAAATTGCAGCTCCTATGCAATTTTGTTCTTCATGCGTCAAGAAAACCTTGCAAAATAAAGGTAACTTTTTTAGCCTAATGTCTCTCAGGATGATGCTTTTAAAATAATATCTCAGCTTTCTCCTGCTATGTCCTAAGCAAAATCTCACACAGAGATATTGTTGTCTTTTCTTTATTCCCACGGATGGAATGTAAATCTGGAAAAAGCTCCCTTTCCCCTGCTACAAGAGTAGTGTTCTTAGGGACCATAATAGATTCTCTATTGATGAAGTTTTTTCTGACAGAGGTCAGGAAAAACAAAATAATTTCCTCTTGCCTCTCTCTTCAGGCTACTGTTCATCCTTCAGTGGCTCAATGTATGGAGGTAATTGGTCTGATGGTGGGATTCCATGGACATCATTCCTTTTGCTCGATTCCAGAGGGTTCACACTGCAATGGAGGTTGTGGAAGTTTATGGGTTGGCTTATGAGACTGCTGGACAGCAGCCTCCTGAGAAAATTACTGCTAATTCCACAAGAGCTGTTTCCACTTCTTGGGCTTTCAAAAATGAAGCCTCTGTGGAACAAATTTGCAAGGCTGCAACTTGGTCTTCTCTACATACTTTTTCCAAATTTTCCAAGTTTGATACTTTTGCCTCGGCTGAGGCTTCTTTTGGGAGGAAGGTTCTTCAAGCGGTGGTGCCTTCTGTTTAGGACTGCCTGTCTTGTCCCTCCCTATTTATCCGTGTCTTCTAGCTTGGGTATTGGTTCCCAATAGTAATTACTCAAGCCATGGACTCACCATATCTTAGGAAAGAAAAACAAAATTTATGCTTACCTGATAAATGTATTTATTTCCGGATATGGTGAGTCCACGGCCCCACCCATTATTTTAAGACAGTTGTTCTTTTGACTATAACCTCAGGCACCTCTGCACCTTGCGTTACTCCTTTTTCTCCATTTCCCTTCGGTCGAATGACTGGGGGTTGTGGGTAAGGAAGTGATACTTAGTAGTTTAACTGTGGTGCTCTTTGCCTCCTCCTTCTGGCCAGGAGTGATATTCCCAACAGTAATTTCTCAAGCCATGGACTCACCATATCCGGAAAGAAATACATTTATCAGGTAAGCATACATTTAGTTTTTTCTAATTTCTCTCTCAAGGACTATAATTCTATAGGTATTGAAATTTTCATTATTGATGGAGGTTTCAATTATGAAAAATTTCAAATACAAAAATAAATCTTAAAGGGACAACCCTCTATACATTTAATAATACTATAGGAAGTGGGAAATAGTATTTATAATAGTTGTATATTTTTCTCTTTGCAAAATAAAAGCCTGATAGACTATCTTGCACCTGGTCTAATGAAAGGCACTACATACTGTAGTTACAAAATCTTTTCAGTTCTTTGTTAGATAATGTTTGTGGTCTCAATTCCTGTAGTAATTGCAGGACTACATGTGTGGTGATATATTTGGTTCCATGCACTAATTGCAAACTCCAGTATGTAGGCTCTAAATCCAGTGAAGCATCTGTAAAAAATCTCAATGATATAATCTATTAACTCCTTTCCAGCACTGGAATGAAAAAAAAAATCAGGTTGTGGTTATTGCGTGTGCTTGTTCTAGGTTGGCTGAGCATAATCCGATATAAATGGACTTTTTATGACTCTGTGCATGTAGTTAACAGACATGTACTACTTGTACGTTATCTGTTGACTGAGATTTTTAGTTTACAACTTATTCATTATGTATATGGAATGCTCACATTATATGAACTTTTTATGATTTTATTTGTCCTTGTCCTACATTTTACTTTGTCATTATTCCTTTTCAGTGAAAAAAAGGATGGTTTCTTGGTCAAACTGCTTCTTAGTGTTTTGTAATCTAATTATTAACAAATTAACATTTAAAATCAGCCCTGACAGCTATCTAAAGACAGTGGTTAAGAAAAAAGGGATCATTTGTTGTTTACAAAGAAGGAGATATAAAGATAGGAAATTTATAAATCAATGATAGTTTAGAAAGCATCTGGATAACTTCAGATTCTGAAGGTAAGCGTGTATTAGGCATCACAGGATGAAGGATTGCAACAATTAGTAGAAGTAATAACTATAATGACCATGAATGGTAAGGTTTAGATTCTCAGTGATTTCAGTATGCTAGATATAGACTGGATATTGGTACATTGTTCAACTTTTACTAGAGGAATCACTGAAAAATGTGTTTAACTAGCCATTTTGTAAGTATAATTATTTATAGAAATGTATGCTAATGAACAAGGCTGGTATTTGTTGCCAGAAAAGTTAGCAACCTTATGAATCACTGATTTATATGCATTATTTTATGCCCACTTTGAAGAGGTAAAAACATTGCAGAAATCATCAGATTTTTTATAGCTCCTTTCATGTGACTTCACAGTCTGTACAAATATAATGTTCCATGTACTAAGCAGTGAATGCTGCCATGGAGTCATTGTGGGACTACTTATTCGCAATGCTTCTTACCATCTCTGCCACCTCTGAGTTAGCAGATAAAAATCACATCAAGACGGCACTGCTCAAGCAAGTGCTTGTGCAATAGCACATACATGTGCTGCTCGTTTGCAGCAAAGCTAGGCAGACACGTTCCTCGTCTGTCTGGGGCACAGTACATGGGGCACATGCATGGAGTGTAACAGGGATGTCCTAGTTTATTTGTTTGCTGAGCATTATTCCTCTGTGTACCCCAGCTGCATGCTCCATGTACAAACATGAAGGTTACAGAGTAGATTTTAAATTATTGGGTCTTTTATTTCAGTTTTCTTTGGCCTTTGAAAATTGTAGGCTCTCCAGTTCCCCTGATTTACCATACAGGAATGTTGTAATTTAGTTTTCCTAGATTTACAACCTGTTCTAATAATGCCATATAACCTTTTGAGGCCACTTAGTAACAGCTATAAATGAGCCAATAAAGTAACTGTGTCACAGAGTTTAATCCTTTAAGGACCAATGTTTTCCCAGTTTCCGTAGGGGCATTGTACACTAGATTTTTCTTTGGATAAATGTTTTATAGATAATCAATTTTATAGCCCATCAGTGAGTGTTTTTCTAACAATTTATAGTTTTGCTTATTTTTAATAACATTGTGCTAATTTTCAGACTCCTAAACAAGCCCCAAAGTCTACAGACTCCTGCTTTCTCCTGTTTTTTTTTTAATGGGTCTTTTCATATGAAGAGGAGGGGGGTTCTGCTTTCCCTTCTTCCTTCTTTATCAGCCCCTTTCAGTCGGTGTCCTAGCCTAACCTCCTCAATAGTGCTAAACTGGGTTTTATACTGGATTTTTCGATCAGTATCTATGCATATTCTTCTTTATAATAGTCCCTTTAAATGTCTGCTGTCTTGTTAAGTACACCCATATATATTATACACCCTTTTTTAACAGACAAAACAGGCCTTTCTAGTGATACCCTATATGGGGGTCATAAAACAACAATAAATAGCTACAGATTTCTTTATAACTATTTCTACAAAACTGGTGTAGTTCAAGAAAATACCAAACACACTGCCAAATAAATTATTTATGTTTAATAATAGAAAGTCCAAAACGAGCCTCATAGTTTAAAAATAAAATCATACTTTATTTCATCCATTAAAAGCTTTCAGGAACAGGGGAATGGATAAAATCCCTTGGCTAAAATCACAAGGACCGTAATCATAGACCTGATTAACTACATCTGTACATAGAATTTAAAGGCTTAAACTCTGTTTGATTGATTTGATGTACATGAACTGCCTGACTCTCTGCTGCAAATACAACTGATGTAACAAGCTACCCCAACCTTATGTCTCTGCACCCTTAACCTATAGACTGTGAGCTCTCCGGAGCAGGGCCCTCTTCCTCCTGTACTAGATTTGTTTAGTTTTGTTATGTTTTGTATTTTATCACAAATCTTTGTTATTGTATACCCCTATCATTGTACCCAGCACTACGGAATTTGGTGGTGCTTTATAAATAAATGATAATAATAATAATAATTGGTTTAACAACATTGGCTAGGAAGATTGATACACACTTAAAGGAACAGTTATACACAATTTAAGATATGCATAAAGAGAAAGACCTGAGTTAGTAATAAGACATAATTCCATAGAGCTTACTAATCAGCATAACATATCACTAAAACAATAATGGAATTTGATGCTCAAGTATAGAATTTAACAACAAATTTAGTTAAAAGATTAACAGAGTGCATACTTGCAATATTTACACATAAGAGATTGATCTCTTATTCAGCCGTTCCACTTTATAGGCGGGTTCGCTGACTGTCTGGCTCCTGGACCGGCTGTTACAGCCAGAGGGTGCCCTTTCAGTCAGTTCCATTTTGCCGTCTGTTCAATGACATATGCTCCGTACCTCTGGGTGGGTGAGCAGATGTCTTTTCCTTTCCCTCCCCTTAGGGGGAGTGGGTTATACCATGGTGTCTGTCTAATGCTCGGAGGGGAGTCCCTCAACCTTGTGGTACAGTCAGGTTGAGGCGGATTCTTCTATTGAGTTCTTACTGTTGTGTCAGTGTGTGGTCTCCCTCTGTCTGGGAGTTCACCTTCCTGTAGGGAAGGAATCTGGTTCTGGGTTCTGGAGCACGGTATCATACTACATTCTGTTCTGGCTTGGTGGTTTAGCATGCCAAGCTTGTTACATATGTTCAGGGTTTGTCTACCCTTTGTTACTGTTTAGTCTTCTTTTGAGTTCTGGGTAATACAGGGATTTATTTATTTCCTTATCTTTGGACATGCCAGGCATTTTGGCGCTGGGCCTTTGTCTCGGGAAGTAGCCCATGTAACCTAATGGTGGGTTTTTGGGGCTTTGCAACTTAAGTTGTTGGTTTGAATCCAGCTGTGGGCTGTTTTTTTTTTCTTTCGGCCTGAGGCCTATGGATCGGTTGAGTTTTTTTACCGTGTTCTTCTCCAGATCTTGTGATCTCTCTAGAGGTGGAGAGTAGAGGAGTTTTTATACAGCATGTTTTTTTCTGCTTCCCTATTATTGTAAGGGAATTAGTTCCTGCACTTCCAGTGGATTCCCTCTGTGGGAGTCTCCTGGTGCAGTTTCTAACTTGATAGGCTAGTGTTCGATGACTGCTGTCTACTAGTCTTGAGTGGGAGCCGGGAGCTCCATCTGGAGCACAGTAAGTGCTTTATGCTGCTAATTGTTGGCAGTTCTGGAGAATATCTGCTTATGCCACGATACCTCTTTCATGAGTGCAGACTGCACTCTGTGTGAGTTATGGGTTCTGCTCCATCTTTGGGGTTGTCTTTGGATCGAATCTTGGTCCTTTGGACTTCTCCAGATTGGGGTAGGGTTTTCTTCCCTATCTTATTTCTGGTAGGTTGTTGGAGTTTATCTCTTCATTTTCTTTGTCTTGCTGCGACCTGCGGTTGCACTTGATTTTGTTGGGGGTTCATTTTTTACCATAGTTGCTGGGATTTTAGATCTCTTGTTGAATATTTATTTTTCCTTTTCCCTTCTGGGAATATGTGGAATCGGTACGGCCTTGGAGTCGGCGAGACTTGTCTCTTCGGGGGCTTTGTGCTCGCTGGAATCTAGTATCTTTGAGCAGTCTATCTGGGCTTGCTGGATTTAACTTTTGGGCAGTTACTTAGTCCTTTTTGTTCTGCTTGGTACAGCAGTTGTTGATTGGTTGAAGTAATTTCAGGCTGTGGTGTCCTTCGAATGGGCCGCCTTGCCTACCCGCCCTTTTTTTGCATTCAGTGTCCTCTATAGCTTGGGTATTGTTTTCCCAAAAGTAATGAATGCCGTGTATTTTCATGGGGGGCAGTTATGTTTAATTTATTCTTCTGGCACCTTTTTTTGACGTGATATTTCTCCTACTGTTCCTTGTTCCCTTGGCAGAATGACTGGGGGATGAGGGGAGTGGGAGAGGTATTTAAGCCTTTGGCTGGGGTGTCTTTGCCTCCTACTGGTGGCCAGGTTCTGAATTCCCAAAAGTAACGAATGCAGCTGTGGATTCTCCCCGTCAAAAGAAAAGAAAATTTATCAGTTAATCATAATTTAAGTTTTTGCAAAAAATAAAGTGATCTTCGCTTTTTTGCTAAAAAACTATCTTAGCTCTTTTGCCAAAAAAATCTATCCTTCTAAAAAAAAAAAAAAAAAATAAAAAAAAACTAACGCTAAACCACAAATTAAAAATATTTTTTGATGAACAGTGTTATCACTGTCTCTTAGAGAAAAAATATATACCTACAAGCAGACCTTGTTGCAATGCTAGTCAAGGATGAGTAAAGAACATGTATGTATATACCCAATGACTTCCGTTACATGGTAATGCCCACTGCCTAAATATCCTATTGCAGAACCCTGGCCAGCTGGGAACCTACTGAATGCAGATTGCATCTCCTCCTGACTCAAAGTTTCTGCACTACATAGTCAGTGCTTAAAGCACAAGAAATTCTGCCATCATTAAAAAAAAAAAAAAAAGTTGCAGTGAAAGAAAGTTAAAACATTGGCTTAGACAGCTGTGTGCACTTTCTAAACATTTGCCGGCCCAATGAACACGGTGTTGCAACCCAGTAATGGGTAAAGACCCATGGTTTGAAGAATTTTGCTAGACCATACCTTGCTGTATAATAAGAGGTTGATTCACCATAACTGCTTGTGCAATGCTGCCCCCTGCAGATTCATGGCCAATCGACCGCTAGCAGGGGTTGGCAATCAGTCCGATCTTATAGGATCGGGTAGATTGAAGATTGCAGCCTCAGAGGCAGTGGATAAGTTATGAAGCAGCGATCTTTAGACCGCTGCTTCATAACTGCTGTTTCCAGCGAACCATCCGGCCCTTGTTAAATCTACCCCTTGGTATTCTAAAATATAGGTTTCTTTTTTTCTACTAAATACAGAAGCATTTCACTTGCTTCTTGTATTCTTGAGCTTCAGGTTAACTGAATCTGGGCTCATACACCAATGAGTGAGTAGCAGAGGATCCTTTAAAAGGCATAGTGGATTGGGGTAAATTAATAACATTTTGAATGGACCCTCCTTGTTCCAGTGGACAGCTCACCTCTTTGTCTATTAAAGCAGTATCGCAAAGCCAACTCCAAACTGCTCATGTTCACATTTTCACCTATGGAAAATAATAGTTTCCTTTTAGGACGTGCAAAATAGAATTTTCTCAACACTATTCTATTGATTTATGACTGGTTGTACCTTAATGATCTCTAAATCGGCCTTTGTGTGTTTTATTTTATTACACTGCCAGTATCTACACTTTTCACTCTGAATGCCTACTTGTCTTCAAATATATCTCTTTTTCTATCATATAATCTTTTAAGTAAAGTATCTGTAACATGTCACAAGTAGAGAATTTATCTTTCTTCAACAACCACTGAAAGCAACCTGATTAACTCTACAGATAGTAGGAGGCTGATACAATAGATGTTTATTTATTATTCCCTTCAAACAAGAAAGGATTCATTAAAGCAATTCCCTTGATGTCTGTTACATGGCTGCAGCAAATAAGAATGCTAAAAAACACATTGGGGAACTAAAAGACAAAATGTAGGATTTCCATTCATCATTCTGACCAGGATTATTTCTTGAAATGCTGCATTCTTATGTAGGCTCTCTATTCATAATTCAATTTGACTCCTTTTCACAGAATTATCTATACATTGCAAGATAATTGTATTGTTACTAAAATGGAATCCTTGATTGCTCAAGTACTGAGTTAAATATTTCTCCTAACAATCAAGTGGACATATATTGGTTAAACCTAGGAAAACCAAATGGAATTCCTTGAAGGTTTTGATAGAACTTCCTTCATACGGATAAATATCAGTTTGGATAATTACAGAATAGATAACAAAAACATGATGTATCACAGCCTATAATTTTCTATTTTTATAACCAAATGCTTAAAGTATTCTAACACACCATAGTTCTAACAATAAATTTATACTACATTGATTCCATAGAATGACTCTCTGACCCCATTATTTGTATTTATTTTCTCTTGTTAAGTGTATCCAGTCCACGGATCATCCATTACTTATGGGATATTAACTCCTCCCCAACAGGAAGTGCAAGAGGATTCACCCAGCAGAGCTGCTATATAGCTCCTCCCCTAACTGCCATTACCAGTCATTCTCTTGCACCCAACGAATAGATAGGATGTGTGAGAGGACTGTGGTGATTATACTTAGTTTCATACCTTCAATCAAAAGTTTGTTATTTTATAATAGCACCGGAGTGTGTTATTCCTTCTCTGGTAGAATTTGAAGAAGAATCTACCTGAGTTTTTCTATGATTTTAGCCGGAGTAGTTAAGATCATATTGCTGTTTCTCGGCCATCTGAGGAGAGGTAAACTTCAGATCAGGGGACAGCGGGCAGATTAATCTGCAAAGAGGTATGTAGCAGCTTATTATTTTCTGACAATGGAATTGATGAGAAAATTCTGCCATACCGATATAATGTAAACTCAGCCTTAAATGCAGTAGCAGCAACTGGTATCAGGCTGTCATGTATGTATATTTTACACTTCAGTATTCTGGGGAATGGCACTTCACTGGAATTATACTGTATGCATAAAACTTTAGCCTAATTTGCAGGGACTAGCAACAGGCTTTTTAATAACACTCAATTTATTAATGTTAAACGTTTTTTGCTGGCATGTAAAATCGTTTAATTTTCTGAGGTACTGGGTGAAAAAATGTTTTGGGCACTATTTTTTTCCACTTGGCAGTCGTTTTATTTAATTTATGACAGTTTACTGATCTCTCTCACTGTTGGCTATCAGGGTTAGTTATCCTTTGCTAATGGGAGCAATCCTTTGCTAAAATTGTGTTTTTTACAAAGATTTGATGCTATAACTTTTCAGTTTATTAATTTTCAACTGTCATAACTTTTTTCTGTGCTTCTTATAGGCACAGTACGTTTTCATATTATAGTAAATTACTTGAAAAGTATTTCCAAGTTGCTAGTTTATTTGCTAGTGTGTTAAACATGTCTGATTCAGAGGAAGATATCTGTGCTATATGTGCTAAAGCCAAAGTGGAGCCCAATAGAAATTTATGTACTAACTGTATTGATGCTACTTTAAATAAAAGTCAATCTGTACAAATTGAACATATTTCACCAAACAACGAGGGGAGAGTTATGCCGACTAACTCGCCTCACGTGTCAGTACCTGCATCTCCCGCTCGGGAGGTGCGTGATATTGTAGCGCATAGTACATCTGGGCGGCCATTACAAATCACATTACAGGATATGGCTACTGTTATGACTGAAGTTTTGGCTAAATTACCAGAACTAAGAGGTAAGCGTGATCACTCTGGGGTGAGAACAGAGTGCGCTGATAATATTAGGGCCATGTCAGACACTGCGTCACAATTTGCAGAACATGAGGACGGAGAGCTTCATTCTGCGGGTGACGGTTCTGATCCAAACAAACTGGATTCAGATATTTCAAATTTTAAATTTAAGCTGGAAAACCTCTGTGTATTACTAGGGGAGGTGTTAGCGGCTCTGAATGATTGTAACACAGTTGCAATACCAGAGAAAATGTGTAGGTTGGATAAATATTTTGCGGTACCGGCGAGTACTGACGTTTTTCCTATACCTAAGAGACTTACTGAAATTGTTACTAAGGAGTGGGATAGACCCGGTGTGCCGTTCTCACCCCCTCCGATATTTAGAAAGATGTTTCCAATAGACGCCACCACACGGGACTTATGGCAAACGGTCCCTAAGGTGGAGGGAGCAGTTTCTACATTAGCTAAGCGTACCACTATCCCGGTGGAGGATAGCTGTGCCTTTTCAGATCCAATGGATAAAAAGTTAGAGGGTTACCTTAAGAAAATGTTTGTTCAACAAGGTTTTATATTGCAACCTCCTGTCACGGCTGCAGCTGCATTTTGGTTTGAGTCTCTGGAAGAGACACTTGAATCAGCTCCATTAGATGAGATTACACACAAGCTTAAAGCCCTTAAGTTAGCTAACTCATTTATTTCAGATGCCGTAGTACATTTAACTAAACTTACGGCTAAGAATTCCGGATTCGCCATTCAGGCACGCAGAGCACTGTGGCTAAAATCCTGGTCAGCTGACGTTACTTCTAAATCTAAATTGCTTAATATACCTTTCAAAGGGCAGACCTTATTCGGGCCCGGGTTGAAAGAGATTATCGCTGACATTACAGGAGGTAAAGGCCATGCCCTGCCTCAAGACAGAGCCAAACCTAAGGCTAGACAGTCTAATTTTCGTTCCTTTCGTAATTTCAAAGCAGGAGCAGCATCAACTTCCTCTGCACCAAAACAGGAAGGAGCTGTTGCTCGCTACAGACAAGGCTGGAGACCTAACCAGTCCTGGAACAAGGGCAAGCAGGCCAGGAAACCTGCTGCTGCCCCTAAGACAGCATGAATCGAGGGCCCCCGATCCGGGAACGGATCTAGTGGGGGCAGACTTTCTCTCTTCGCCCAGGCTTGGGCAAGAGATGTCCAGGATCCCTGGGCGTTAGAGATCATATCTCAGGGATACCTTCTAGACTTCAAATTCTCTCCCCCAAGAGGGAGATTTCATCTGTCAAGGTTGTCAACAAACCAAATAAAGAAAGAGGCGTTTCTACGCTGCGTACAAGATCTTTTATTAATGGGAGTGATCCATCCGGTTCCGCGGTCGGAACAAGGACAAGGGTTTTACTCAAATCTGTTTGTGGTTCCCAAAAAAGAGGGAACTTTCAGGCCAATCTTGGATTTAAAGATCCTAAACAAATTCCTAAGAGTTCCATCGTTCAAAATGGAAACTATTCGGACAATTTTACCCATGATCCAAAAGGGTCAGTACATGACCACAGTGGATTTAAAGGATGCTTACCTTCACATACCGATTCACAAAGATCTTTACCGGTATCTAAGGTTTGCCTTTCTAGACAGGCATTACCAGTTTGTAGCTCTTCCATTCGGATTGGCTACGGCTCCGAGAATCTTCACAAAGGTTCTGGGTGCTCTTCTGGCGGTACTAAGACCGTGAGGAATTGCAGTAGCTCCGTACCTAGACGACATTCTGATACAAGCTTCAAGCTTTCAAACTGCCAAGTCTCATACAGAGTTAGTACTGGCATTTCTAAGGTCGCATGGATGGAAGGTGAACGAAAAGAAGAGTTCTCTCTTTCCACTCACAAGAGTTCCCTTCTTGGGGACTCTTATAGATTCTGTAGAAATGAAGATTTACCTGACAGAAGACAGGTTAACAAAGCTTCAAAATGCATGCCGTGTCCTTCATTCCATTCAACACCCGTCAGTAGCTCAATGCATGGAGGTGATCGGCTTAATGGTAGCAGCAATGGACATAGTACCCTTTGCACGCCTACATCTCAGACCGCTGCAATTGTGCATGCTAAGTCAGTGGAATGGGGATTACTCAGACTTGTCCCCTACTCTGAATCTGGATCAAGAGACCAGAAATTCTCTTCTATGGTGGCTTTCTCGGCCACATCTGTCCAGGGGGATGCCATTCAGCAGGCCGGACTGGACAATTGTAACAACAGACGCCAGCCTACTAGGTTGGGGCGCTGTCTGGAATTCTCTGAAGGCTCAGGGACAATGGAATCAGGAGGAGAGTCTCCTACCAATAAACATTCTGGAATTGAGAGCAGTTCTTAATGCCCTTCTGGCTTGGCCCCAGTTAACAACTCGGGGGTTCATCAGGTTTCAGTCGGACAACATCACGACTGTAGCTTACATCAACCATCAGGGAGGGACAAGAAGCTCCCTAGCAATGATGGAAGTATCAAAGATAATTCGCTGGGCAGAGTCTCACTCTTGCCACCTGTCAGCAATCCACATCCCGGGAGTGGAGAACTGGGAGGCGGATTTCTTAAGTCGTCAGACTTTTCATCCAGGGGAGTGGGAACTTCATCCGGAGGTCTTTGCCCAAATACTTTGACGTTGGGGCAAACCAGAGATAGATCTCATGGCGTCTCGACAGAACGCCAAGCTTCCTCGTTACGGGTCCAGATCCAGGGATCCGGGAGCGGTTCTGATAGATGCTTTGACAGCACCTTGGACCTTCGGGATGGCTTATGTGTTTCCACCCTTCCCGATGCTTCCTCGATTGATTGCCAGAATCAAACAGGAGAGAGCATCAGTGATTCTAATAGCGCCTGCATGGCCACGCAGGACTTGGTATGCAGATCTAGTGGACATGTCATCCTGTCCACCTTGGTCGCTACCTCTGAAACAGGACCTTCTGATCCAGGGTCCCTTCAAACATCAAAATCTAATTTCTCTGAAGCTGACTGCTTGGAAATTGAACGCTTGATTTTATCAAAATGTGGTTTTTCTGAGTCAGTTATTGATACCTTAATACAGGCTAGGAAGCCTGTTACCAGAAAGATTTACCATAAGATATGGCGCAAATACTTATATTGGTGCGAATCCAAGAGTTACTCATGGAGTAAGGTTAGGATTCCGAGGATATTGTCTTTTCTACAAGAAGGTTTAGAAAAGGGTTTATCCGCTAGTTCCTTAAAGGGACAGATTTCAGCTCTGTCCATTCTTTTACACAAACGTCTGTCAGAAGTTCCGGACATTCAAGCTTTTTGTCAGGCTTTAGCTAGGATCAAGCCTGTGTTTAAAACTGTTGCTCCACCATGGAGTTTGAACTTAGTTCTTAATGTTTTACAGGGGGTTCCGTTTGAACCCCTTCATTCCATTGATATCAAGTTGTTATCTTGGAAAGTTCTGTTTTTAATGGCGATTTCCTCGGCTCGAAGAGTCTCTGAGTTATCTGCCTTACATTGTGATTCTCCTTATCTGATTTTTCATTCAGACAAGGTAGTTCTGCGTACTAAACCTGGGTTCCTACCTAAGGTGGTCACTAACAGGAATATCAATCAAGAGATTGTGGTTCCATCTTTGTGTCCTAATCCTTCTTCGAAAAAGGAACGTCTGCTACACAATCTAGATGTAGTCCGTGCCCTGAAATTTTATCTACAGGCAACTAAGGATTTTCGACAAACGTCTTCCCTGTTTGTCGTTTATTCTGGTCAGAGGAGAGGTCAAAAAGCTTCGGCTACCTCTCTCTCCTTTTGGCTTCGTAGCATAATACGGTTAGCCTATGAGACTGCTGGACAGCAGCCTCCTGAAAGAATTACAGCACACTCTACTAGAGCTGTGGCTTCCACTTGGGCCTTTAAGAATGAGGCTTCTGTTGAACAGACTTGCAAGGCTGCAACTTGGTCTTCTCTTCATACTTTTTCCAAATTTTACAAATTTGACACTTTTGCTTCTTCGGAGGCTGTTTTTGGGAGAAAGGTTCTTCAGGCAGTGGTTCCTTCCGTATAAAGAGCCTGCCTGTCCCTCCCGTCATCCGTGTACTTTAGCTTTGGTATTGGTATCCCATAAGTAATGGATGATCCGTGGACTGGATACACTTAACAAGAGAAAACATAATTTATGCTTACCTGATAAATTTATTTCTCTTGTAGTGTATCCAGTCCACGGCCCGCCCTGTCACTTTAAGGCAGGTAATTTTTCCATTAAACTACAGTCACCACTGCACCCTATGGTTTTCCTTTCTCTGCATGTTTTCGGTCGAATGACTGGTAATGGCAGTTAGGGGAGGAGCTATATAGCAGCTCTGCTGGGTGAATCCTCTTGCACTTCCTGTTGGGGAGGAGTTAATATCCCATAAGTAATGGATGATCCGTGGACTGGATACACTACAAGAGAAATAAATTTATCAGGTAAGCATAAATTATGTTTTTCTTTCTCTACCTAATAAAAATTTCCAGTGAAGTACTGGAGAAAAAAGATTACACAAATTGCACTCACAGACGTTACTAATATAATATTGGTTATTGCTCTCTTATTAAAACTTAACTTTTATTAGAAGTCGATAAAACTAAAGTGATGGTGTAAAAACACTTAAATGGGAAACATTGAAGAGGATCAGGAGGGAAGTAATAAGGATTCCTCCAACCAATGGGTGTTGTAGCACTGTGTTTATTTTATATAGGTTCTCACTCAGAAGTAAAAAAAATGACAAAATTCTACGTTACTCTCCTTTTTAATGAAAATTAGAAGCTTAAACTGAGGTAAATGTAAATGAGATTTCTTTCCTAAGATATGGTGAGTCCACTGAATCATCAATTACTAGTAAGAATATCACTCCTGCCAGCATGAGGAGGCAAAGAGCATCACAGCAAAGCTGCTATATATGTCACTTCCCTTACCCATAACCCCCAGTCTTTCTCTTTGCCTCTCGTGCAAGGAGGAGGTGAAGTCTTTGGTGTCTGAAGAAAATTAATTTATTTCACTTCAATCAACATTTTGTTATTTTGAAAATCAGAGTAGGATTGCTCTAATTTTCCCTCTCAAGAGTGGGTCTAGCCGTACTCCATGTTAGTCTCTTCAGTAGGGAAGTGGTGGCTTTTAAGCAGTTAGGAACTTGTAAAGTGTGATTTGCTGCATTTTCCTAACAGGTTGCTGCCCTGGTATAGAAAGCCTGAGTAGCTTTATTCTGTCTTTCTTTTTTCCACAGGTCTCTGTGAGGAGTGGCATCCTCCGATACTTTGTGAGGTTGTCTGACTGCAGGTAAGTGCCTTTTTTGTCTTCTGGGGCTAGGAGATGGGCACTGAAAGGGTTAAGGATCCTCTGCAGTTAAGGGGACAATATATCCTTGGTAGGATATTTAAGGCAGTGGCAGGCACTTTATTGTTGTGACTTTGGAGACTTAGGAGTTAATTCCCTTCACAACATGGAAGGGTTACCTCTAATTGGGGGCTCAGAGTTCCATGGTTCTGAGTCAGTCATTGAGACCAAGATTTAGGCTTGCTTGCCTGTTTCTAGAAGAATTGCCATAGAATATGGTGTATTTTTCTTTATTGGTGTGAATTCAAGGGCTTCTTTTGGGGTGGAGTCAGACTCCTAGAATTTTGTCCTTTCTCTAGGATGTCTGGAGACGGTCAGTACCCTGAGGGGTCAGATTCTGCGTTAGCTATTTTACTACTTATGTGTCTGGCGGTCGTGCCAGCTGTGCAATCTTTTTATCAGGCCTAGTCAGAATCAGGCCTGTCCTTAAAGTCGGTTGCTCCCCCTTGGCGTCTTAACCTTGTTCTTAACCTTGTTCTTAAGGTTTTGCGATACATCATTGATTGCTCAAGTACTGAGTTAAATATTTCTCCTAACAATCAAGTGGACATATATTGGTTAAACCTAGGAAAACCAAATGGAATTCCTTGAAGGTTTTGATAGAACTTCCTTCATACGGATAAATATCAGTTTGGATAATTACAGAATAGATAACAAAAACATGATATATCACAGCCTATAATTTTCTATTTGTATAACCAAATGCTTAAAGTATTCTAACACACCATTGTTCTAACAATAAATCTATACTACATTGATTCCATAGAATGACTCTCTGACCCCATTATTTGTATTTATTTTTCTTTCTCTACCTAATAAAAATTTCCAGTGAAGTACTGGAGAAAAAAGATTACACAAATTGCACTCACAGACGTTACTAATATAATATTGGTTATTGCTCTCTTATTAAAACTTAACTTTTATTAGAAGTCGATAAAACTAAAGTGATGGTGTAAAAACACTTAAATGGGAAAAAGTGAAGAGGATCAGGAGGGAAGTAATAAGGATTCCTACAACCAATGGGTGTTGTAGCACGGTGTTTATTTTATATAGGTTCTCACTCAGAAGTAAAAAAAACGACAAAATGCTACGTTACTCTCCTTTTTAGTGAAAATTAGAAGCTTAAACTGAGGTAAATGTAAATGAGATTTCTTTCCTAAGATATGGTGAGTCCACTGAATCATCAATTACTAGTAAGAATATCACTCCTTCCAGCATGAGGAGGCAAAGAGCATCACAGCAAAGCTGCTATATATGTCACTTCCCTTACCCATAACCCCCAGTCTTTCTCTTTGCCTCTCGTGCAAGGAGGAGGTGACGTCTTTGGTGTCTGAAGAAAATTAATTTATTTCACTTCAATCAACATTTTGTTATTTTGAAAATCAGAGTAGGATTGCTCTAATTTTCCCTCTCAAGAGTGGGTCTAGCCGTACTCCATGTTAGTCTCTTCAGTAGGGCAGTGGTGGCTTTTAAGCAGTTAGGAACTTGTAAAGTGTGCTTTGCTGCGTTTTCCTAACAGGTTGCTGCCCTGGTATAGAAAGCCTGAGTAGCTTTACTCTGTCTTTCTTTTTTCCACAGGTCTCTGTGAGGAGTGGCATCCTCCCATACTTTGTGAGGTCGTCTGACTGCAGGTAAGTGCCTTTTTGTCTTCTGGGGCTAGGAGACGGGCACTGAAAGGGTTAAGGATCCTCTGCAGTTAAGGGGACAATATATCCTTGGTAGGATATTTAAGGCAGTGGCAGGCACTTTATTGTTGTGACTTTGGAGACTTAGGAGTTAATTCCCTTCACAACATGGAAGGGTTACCTCTATTTGGGGGCTCAGAGTTCCATGGTTTTGAGTCAGTCATTGAGACCAAGATTTAGGCTTGCTTGCCTGTTTCTAGAAGAATTGCCATAGAATATGGTGTATTTTTCTTTATTGGTGTGAATTCAAGGGCTTCTTTTGGGGTGGAGTCAGACTCCTAGAATTTTGTCCTTTCTCTAGGATGTCTGGAGACGGTCAGTACCCTGAGGGGTAAGATTCTGCGTTAGCTATTTTGCTACTTATGTGTCTGGCGGTCGTGCCAGCTGTGCAATCTTTTTATCAGGCCTAGTCAGAATCAGGCCTGTCCTTAAAGTCGGTTGCTCCCCCTTGGAGTCTTAACCTTGTTCTTAACCTTGTTCTTAAGGTTTTGCGATACATTCCAAAGATATTAAGTGTTTTCTTGGAAAGCTATTTTTTCTGCTCAGAAAGTCTCGGAACTCTCAGCTTGGCAGTGTGTTCGCTTTTACTTATCTTTCTTGCAGTTAGGTTTCTTCCTAAGTTTTCGGATGGGAATATTATGTAGGAAATTGTTGTTCCTTGTCAATGTCCCAATCCTTTTTACCATAAGGTACGCTGGTGGCACAACTTAGGTGTTGTGCATGTTCTTAGTATCTTCTACAGGTGACTAAGGATTTTCGCCAGTTTTCTGTTTTGTTGTTTGTTTCTCTGGGACAGCTACTCTTTCCCTTTGGTTGGTAATATAATGTGTTTGATTATGAGACTGCTGGACAGCAGCCTCTTGAGAGTATTACAGTTCTTTTCTATAGGGCTGTATATGCTTTTTGGGTTCTCAAGAATGTAGCTTCTGTGGAGCAGATTTTCAAGTTTGCCACTTAGTTTTTCTTTGTCTCGGTTAAGGCTTCTTTTGGGGGTATAAAGGTTCTTCAAGCAGTGGTGCCTTCTGTTTAGGTTACCAGTCTTGTCCCTCCCTAATTATTTGTGTCCTCTAGCTTGGGTATTGGTTCCCACTAGTAATTGATGATGAGTGGTGATCTTGGCCTCCTCTTGCTGGCCAGGAGTGATATTCTCACTAATAATTGATGATTCCGTGGACTCGCCATATCCGGAAAGAAAGATATTTATCAGGTAAGCATACATTATGATATTTCACATTGACCACAAGCGAAACACTTAACCAAGAACCTATAATACAAGCACAATTAATGTGCTACTACCATGTACTAATAATCTATTGGTTGCATTAAAATGGTTTGGTTAAATATTTTGCTTTGGTTAAAATTAATTTTACCTTACAACTTCTAATTCCTGCATTATTATTTGCAATAGGCATTATCTATTGAGTTCAAACTTTTATTATTCTTTTTGCGGGACCAGGACAGTATAAAGCTACAGGTGGTCATTTATTTTGTGCCCGTAAACGGGCATTTACGGTTGCGCGACAAATTACCGCTCCACTTGTAATCTGGCCCTAAATGTGTTTGAGTTTGCTAATGAGTATTCACTGACAAATTGTCCCCTCTATTTACTCTGACTGTACCATTCATCTTTTAGAACTACAACCTGCCCTCAATATATGATACTGCAGCACATTTCTAAGCTATACTCGCTTCAGAGTTAAGACCTGGGCTGTGACTAGACTGGAATCATTAAATGACCCCTGCTGTCAGTGAGCATTGACAAATGTGTTTCAAGATATAATCTTAACAGAGCACTTTTGTATAGAGTACTTTTTTCCCAAAGGCAGCTTGCTATTCAACATATTATGAAAATCAGGGCTCAAAAAGAGATAAGCATTACTTTGTACGCTTAGTGATGATGCATCACAGTGGAACAAAGCTATTTCATTGTGATAGGATTGTATAATAAAAATAAAAGATCAAATGCTTTCTCCAAGTTGGCAGAGCCGCAGTTTTATCTGTTATAAAAATAAAATATTCTCACCAATTTTATGCTTCTATTATAATACATGAACTCGATAATTATATTATAACAACAAAGAAGTATATTATAACAGGAGCTTGACACTATAATTATCTTGTGAATTTAACAAACATTTGTTGTAGTTATTTTATATATTAATTAAATAAAACTCAATCCTAAAACTTGTGGATAGAGACATGTGTTTTGGAAATTTCTTTATGAAACATGGGCCACAGTTCTAAATTAATGCCAAATATATTCTAAATATTCAATGTTTATTGTTTGCAACAAATTAATAATTTCTATATATTAAAATATAAATTCTGGTATCAAATATGATAATTGACATCTAAATGTATTTTTTTTTATTTGTCTATTAAGAATCCGTTTACAACACACACGATTATAATGTGAAAATACAAGTTATGAATTGTTGATACAGATTCTCAGTTTTATATTTTAACAAAAACTGTGTTAACATTGCACAAATAACAACCATGTCTTTGCATTTAGATAAATATTTCTCTACAATAAAACTATTATATTGGTGTATCAGGTCTGATGGTTTATAACAGCAAAATAATTCTGCTTCGGGGCATGTCTCTGGGCGGCACCTTAAATGGATGCAAAATTAGTTGCTCCTTGTGATATTCTGAAAACTTGCCATTTATCAGCGTTTTATGAAGCCATTTATCTTCTGTTTGGGGACTTTTGAGGCTTGTAAGCTCCACTGAGTTTCCGGAAACAAGATTGTGCTGATATCTACACTGACCGACTGATCCGGAGAGTTGAGGCCTATGGCAGCCCTCACAAGGGAAAAGGTTTCAACACCGCATCCCCCCCCCCCCCCGCAACCATAGTCGGGGTAAAAGCAGCTTTTACGCTGCACTGGATATACTATCATATTGATAAGATGAAGAACACCTAAATAGCTTAGCTAAAAGCTTTCTGGTCTACTCAACATGAGTGTAAGATGGTGACGAAACAGTTGTCTGCAGTGAGTCTGTCTCCCCCAACCCATTAGCTCCATAAAGAAACAGCAATCGCAGATGTAGGGTACGTCCACAGACTAGCAGCTGGTCCAGGAAGGAGAAGCCTGACTCCCTTATTCCTACCCACTTTGACAAAGAGGTTTCCCTGCTTCCTCCGAGAGATGCTTGTGGGAAAGATCAATCCTCACAATGTCCACTACTCAATGGAGTTGCCCTTTCTGAGCAAGAGAACGCGTCTAGAGGCCGGTATACCCCCAATTCGGCATCTCCCAAAAGCAAGCTAATCCTGCACGCATCTGCCGTTCCTGATACTTGCAGAGATACTAAAATACAAAAAAGAGATGGAACTACTGAGATACATCACAACGGCTAACCCCTTATCTTAAATTAGGAAGTCACGGACTCCTTCGAGATCTATCCGTCAGGGCTCAGTTCCATCTGCCTGCACGAGCAGAGCATGGGTATGTTGTCAGAGAAGTTAAAGTGGGAGTCGCCTGAACTGATTTTATGTATATTGTAAGAGATTCTGCTCACATGCAAATGATATCTTACAATAATTATATATTTTACTATCAGGCTGTTTACAGACAAACAGTGGGACTGTTCCCTTGTATAATTATTTCCATTGTAGGGACTCTTTACCTTGCCGATATGATTAATACACATGAACCCTAATGACGGCACTAAAGCCTTAGGTATGGGGGACTTTATCTGTTTGGACACTGTTAGTCTCAAAAACCGGAATAGGTAAAAATGGACATAACCATATGGAATTTTTTTAGATTCCAGAGGTCCGGAGTGGGTTACTGTCGGCTGCCTTTCTACTACTTAATCTTTTTCACAATGTGCAATGTGTGTTTTCACTAGACTTTTGGTTTGATTATTGATGTATTGTTATTCAATTGTACAGTTAATCATTGTAATATTTGTTTTTGCCAGAATACCACAGTACATATATAGCTAACAAAAATCTAGAGATAGCAGGGTAATCTAATGCTCTGTCATCTTAGAGCTAATAAGATACTTAGTGGGACTAATATACTGACATTAACATTCTTGGATCCAGTTATCAATATCTGTCTCTCTTGTGCTTTAATATGAGCTTACACCAAAGATATAAGTTTACTCCCATACAACACAATGCAATTGCATTTACAAGGTCTATAACACATACTTCCTCCAGGTAATATTCAATATCCACTTATTGTTGTGCACTCCAGAAAGAGTTAGCATATTTTTTGGGGGTCCTATAAATTTTTAGAGGTGCATAGATATATCATGCTAGAGGGTTTACCACTTTATCTATACTTGTATTTATGTGCTACGTTCTTGCACTGAATTGGGGATATGTACAACTAATCCATCTATGCAAATAGTTAACACCCCTATGAGAATGTTTGGTCACAACTATTCTTATCCCTCTTTCTATAAATAGATTCAGTTCTTAATATGCGCCTCCATTAAAGCTATAAATCCACTTCCTCACACCTAATGATATAGACCTAAGTCTTTAATATAAAGCTATTATGCAATCCAGAAAGAGTTAACATATATTTTGGAGGTTTTATAAGTTCTTAGTGGTGCATAAATATCTCACGATAGAGGGTTTACCACTTTACTTATACTTATATGTATGTGCTATGATTAATACTGCTTGTTGCTTGTATGTAATAACATACTGATCACACCTGGTATTTGTAATAATTACCCACAAATGTAATTAGTTAATAACGCTATGAGAATGTATGGTTTATTAGATGTGGTACATTATGCGAGAGGGTGACTAAAATATATTTAGGATACATTATATTCCTTAGTACCCCTATCAAGAAGACTCAACCAAAGGCTAGGAATATTACTCCTGACCTAAGTTTAAAGAAGATATTTTTAGATTTTGTCCATTCAACTTCCTTAAAGGGACACTGAACCCATTTTTTTTTCTTTTGTGATTCAGATAGAGCATGCAATTTTAAGCAACTTTCTAATTTACTCCTATTATCAATTTTTTCTTCATTCTCTTGGTATCTTTATTTGAAATGCAAGAATGTAAGTTTAGATGCCAGCTCATTTTTGGTGAACAACCTGGGTTGTTCTTGCTGATTGGTGGATAAATGAATCCACAATGAACAAATGCTTTCCAGGGTACTGAACCAAACAAATAGCTTAGATGCCTTCTTTTTCAAATAAAGATAGCAAGAGAACAAAGAAACATTGATTATAGGAGTAAATTAGAAAGTTGCTCTATCTGAATCACGAAAGAAAATATTTGGGTTCAGTGTCACTTTAAGAGTTGCAACCTATACCCTGCCAGTCTTCCCACTCCCTATATCCCTCTCCACAGCTTAATATGTATTTTATTCTTACATTCTGGGACTGCAGGCATTGCTGTGTTAATCCAGAGTACTGTGTTGAGACTGTTAATGTTTAAAGTAAGTGTTATAAGGTTCAAGAGGGACCATCTTTATCATAATATTTCCCCTATCATACAACTCTTGATCATCTGGGCCCATGAGCGACCCTACAATGGTTTGGGGACATTTATTTTATTTTACTATCATTTGTGTTACATTGACTGTATCAATTACATAAATATAAAAGAGGTTTACCACTCATTGGGATCCAAAAGTGTCCCCTTACATTCCTAATGTCTTCTTTGTATTTAAAAGTTCTAATGGTCAATAGGGACCAAGAGTGGCCCCTTTTATCAGCTAGAAGGTTTTGAGACAAGGCACTATGGTACTGGAAGCTTCATATTTATTATTACATCGTCTTTTAAAAAGCTGTTATAATTTATTTTTCTTTCTTTTGAGTTTTCTTTTGAGTGCATTCATGTATACCTGTTTGTGATATAATATGCCTTTAATGTACCACCTGATAAACCTCAATAAAAATATTATTTAAAAAAATAAATAATAATTCTGCTTCTGGTGTTTGTCCTCCACCGCTTCCCCAAGGTGGAAAGTGAGCTTTATTATAGTCTATCTAGTGGGGTATTGGTGAGTGTTTCGATGTGTTGCTCCCACAACGTTTGAACTTTGATAAAGGTGTCTTTCTTACCTAATTTAAAGGAGCCATACTCATCTAATTCTATAAATTATGTAACCCTTTTCCTCCACATTATCAGGTCAGGAACCTCTTGTGATTTCCAATTCCTGGTGACCAGGACACGTGCACTATTCGCCATGATTCGGAAAAGTATTTGTGTGGGGTTGGAGGGGAGATTTGTTCAATAACCATATTAGAGGGTCAACCGGGATAAAGGTCTGGAAAAGCTTTTCGATTTCTCGTATTATATCTCGCCAGTATTGATTTATCTGGGAACACCAGCACCACATATGACCCATACCGCTTCCTACGTGGCCATATCTCCAGCAATGGTTACTGGTTTTGGGGAATAGGTGGTGTAGTCTACTGGTGATTAGATACCAGCAATGATGGATTTCATAGTTAATTTCTAGAATAGATGAGGAGTTGGATGATGATTTTGTGTTAGTGAAAATGTTATTAGCTGTTTGAGGTAGAATAATCATCCCTAACTCCTTTTCTCAAATTCCCATATATGATGGTAAGTTGCCTGGGAGAGGTTGTGATATTACTTTGTATATAATTGATAAAGAGTGGCGAACAGGAGTGTTAGATATATAGAGTTTTTTTAAGTTGGTGAGCGAGCGAGTCATGTTTTGGGTAGGTTTATGTGTGGTTATGTAGTTGTGTAGTCTCCTATATGTAAACCAGTTAGTTGCCCAAGCATATCCTTTATCTATTAGTTGGTTTTGGGTGCAGATGGATTCGTTTGTCGATATATGGTATATGGAGATGTCTTTCTTTTGGGTTTCTAGTGTTTTGTGAAGTCCCATTTTATTTAGGGGTGATTCCATGTTATCTAGGAGTGATGTTAAAGGTTAATTCTGGGTGGCTTTCTGTTCCATATAAAGGAGCTAAACAGCTGTTGCATTTGTACTATGTATCGATGAGGTAAGGGAATAGGCAGTGTTTGCATTACATAAAGGAGTCAGGCAAATATGTTCATTTTAATAGTATTAATGCGTCCCATCCATGAGAGTCGTTTAGAGCTCCAGGATGAAAGATCTTGTATAATCGCCATTTTAATTGGGATATAATTTGCCCCGTATATGCTGTCCAGATTGTCAGTGAGGTAGATTCCTAGGTATTTTTTGAAGCCATTACACCATTTGGATGGGCTGTGAAAATTTATTCTAGCTTCTATTTGGGGTGTTAGGGAAATCTCGGATTATGTTTGATTAACTAGGAAATTTGTTAGTTTATTGAATTTATTTAGTTCCAATTGTAGGTTAGGTATCATTTTTCAGGATTAGTAAGGGAGAAAATGCACATTTAAATGTAATTTTTATGTTAACATTCAATGTTCAAAGTTAAGATTTGTTGTATAGAAAGTTTTGAATGATAAAATGGTTATGGAGAAAATTATATATTTCTCTTGTAAGATGTATCGAGTCCACGGATTCATCCATACTTGTGGGATATTCTCCTTCCCAACAAGAAGTGGCAAAGAGAGCACCCACAGCAGAGCTGTCTATATAGCTCCTCCCTTAGCTCCACCCCCCCAGTCATTCTCTTTGCCTACTCATTAGTTACTGGTGACGCTGATAGGAAAAAAATGTTTTTGTTTATTTATAAAAAATGCAAATATAACGTTTTTTGAAGGACTTTAAGGGGTCATTGTGGCTTGTTTAAGGGTTATTAACCCACATGGCTAGTTTAAGAAACACTCTGTTGTGTTTCTTTTAGGCCCCATAAAATCGAGTGAGGTGGGAGGGGCCTATTTTTGCGCCTCAGTTGCACACATCCAGCTGCTTCTCCAGAGGGTCCTACTGTGTTTGAGGGCTGTAAAGAAGTTTTTTTTCCCCACACAATTGTTCCTAAAGGGCAGGTAGGCGCCACAGCAGAGCTGTGGCAAGGTGCTGAACATTTTTACCGGTTTTTGACGTTTTGTCAATCTGGTTTTTACATTAAGGGGTTAATTGTTTATTTGCATAGCTGTGCAAAGTTACTAAGGCTTTATGACTCGTGGCAGATGGTCCCTAAGGTGGAGGGAGCTATTTCTACTCTTGCTAAGTGTACAACTATACCTATCGAAGACAGTTGTGCTTTCAAAGATCCTATGGATAAAAAATTAGAGGGTCTCCTGAAGAAAATTTTTGTTCATCAAGGTTTTCTTCTCCAACCTATTGCGTGCATTGTTCCTGTAACTACTGCAGCTGCTTTCTGGTTCGAGGCTCTAGAAGAGGCTCTTCAGATGGAGACTCCATTAGAGGATATTATGGATAGAATTAAGGCCCTTAAGTTGGCTAATTCTTTTATTACAGATGCCGCTTTCCAACTGGCTAAATTAGCGGCAAATAATTCAGGTTTTGCCATTTTAGCACGCAGGGCGTTATGGCTTAAGTCCTGGTCTGCTGATGTGTCATCAAAATCTAAACTTTTGAACATCCCTTTCAAAGGAAAGACCCTATTCGGGCCTGAACTGAAATAGATTATTTCAGACATCACTGGAGGGAAAGGCCATGCCCTCCCTCAGGATAAAACAAATAAAATGAGGACCAAACAAAATATTTTCGTTCCTTTCGGAACTTTAAGGTTGGTCCCGCTTAAGCTTCCTCTGCTGCAAAGCAAAAGGGGAATTTTGCCCAATCCAAGTCAGTCTGGAGACCTAACCAGGCTTGGAACAAGGGTAAACAGGCCAATAAGCCTGCATCTGCCTCTAAGACAGCATGAAGGGGTAGCCCCCGATCCAGGACCGGATCTAATAGGGGGCAGACTCTCTCTCTTCGCTCAGGCTTGGGCAAGAGATGTTCACGATTCCTGGGTTTTAGAAATTGTGTCCCAGGGATATCTTCTGGACTTCAAAGACTCCCCCCCAAGGGGGAGATTTCACATTTCTCAATTGTCTGCAAACCAGACAAAGAGAGAGGCGTTCTTACGCTGTGTAGAAGACCTACATACCATGGGAGTGATCCGCCCAGTTCCAAAAGAGGAACAAGGGCTAGAGTTTTACTCAAACCTGTTTGTGGTTCCCCAAAAAGAGGGAAATTTCAGACCAATCTTGGATCTCAAAATTCTAAACAAATTCCTCAGAGTACCATCATTCAAGATGGAGACTATTCGGACCATTCTACCAATGATCCAGGAGGGTCAATATATGACTACCGTGGACTTACAGGATGCGTATCTACACATCCCTATTCACAGAGATCATCATCCATTCCTCAGATTTGCCTTTCTGGGCAGGCATTTCCAGTTCGTGGCCCTTCCCTTCGGGTTGGCCACGGCTCCCAGAATTTTCACAAAAGTGCTAGGGTCCCTTTTGGCGGTGCTAAGGCCGCGGGGCATAGCAGTGGCGCCTTATCTAGACGACATCTTAATTCAGGCGTCGACTTTCCAACTAGCCAAGTCTCACACGGACATCGTGTTGGCTTTTCTGAGATCTCATGGGTGGAAGGTGAACATAAAAAAAGAGTTCTCTCTTCCCTCTCACAAGAGTTTCCTTTCTAGGGACTCTGATAGACTCGGTAGAAGTGAAAATATTTCTGACGGAGGTCAGAAAATCAAAACTCTTAACCACTTGCCAAGCTCTTCATTCCATTCCTCGGCCATCAGTGGCTCAGTGCATGGAGGTAATCGGACTCATGGTAGCGGCAATGGACATAGTTCCTTTTGCCCGCCTACACCTCAGACCACTGCAACTATGCATGCTCAAACAGTGGAATGGGGATTATGCAGATTTATCTCCTCAAATAAATCTGGACCAGGAGACCAGAGATTCTCTTCTCTGGTGGTTGTCTCAGGACCATCTGTCTCAGGGAATGTGTTTCTGCAGGCCTGAGTGGCTCATAGTAACGACAGATGCCAGCCTGCTAGGCTGGGGTGCAGTCTGGAACTCCCTGAAAGCACAGGGCTTATGGTCTCAGGAGGAAACTCTCCTCCCGATAAACATTCTAGAACTGAGAGCGATATTCAATGCGCTTCAGGCATGGCCTCAGCTTGCTGCGGCCAAATTCATCAGATTTCAGTCGGACAACATCACGACTGTAGCTTATATCAATCATCAAGGAGGAACACGGAGTTCTCTAGCGATGATGGAGGTAACCAAAATAATCCGATGGGCGGAGGATCACTCTTGCCATCTCTCAGCAATATATATCCCAGGAGTAGAGAACTGGGAGGCGGATTTCCTAAGTCGTCAGACTTTTCAGTGGGAGCTCCATCCGGAGGTATTTGCCCAGCTGACTCAGCTATGGGGCACACCAGAATTGGATCTCATGGCGTCCCGTCAGAATGTCAAACTTCCTCGTTACGGGTCCAGGTCCCGGGATCCCCAGGCGGTACTGATAAATGCTCTAGCAGTGCCCTGGTCCTTCAATCTGGCCTATGTATTTCCACCGTTTCCTCTCGTCCCACGTCTGGTTGCCAGAATCAAACAGGAGAGAGCTTCTGTGATTCTGATAGCACCTGCGTGGCCACACAGGACTTGGTATGCAGACCTAGTGGACATGTCATCTGTTCCACCGTGGACTCTGCCAATGAGGCAGGACCTGCTAATCCAAGGTCCATTCAAGCATCCAAATCTTATTTATCTGCGTCTGACTGCTTGGAGATTGAACGCCTGATTCTATCAAAGCGTGGTTTCTCTGAGTCGCTCATTGATACCCTGATTCAAGCTAGAAAGCCTGTCACCAGGAAGATTTATCATAAGATTTGGCGCAAATATTTTTATTGGTGTGAATCCAAGGGTTACTCATGGAGTAAGATTAGGATTCCTAGAATATTGTCTTTTCTCCAAGAAGGATTGGAGAAGGGATTATCAGCTAGTTCGTTAAAAGGACAAATATCTGGTTTGTCTATTCTTTTACACAAAAGTCTGGCAGATATCCCAGACGTTCAAGCATTTAGTCAGGCCTTGGTCAGGATCAAGCCTGTATTTAAACCTGTTGCTCCACCATGGAGCCTAAACTTAGTTCTTAAAGTTCTTCAAGGGGTTCCGTTTGAACCTATGCATTCCATAGATATTAAGCTTCTATCTTGGAAAGTTTTGTTTTTAGTAGCTATCTCTTCGGCTCGAAGAGTTTCTGAGTTATCTGCTTTACAGTGTGACTCACCTTACCTTGTTTTCCATGCCGATAAGGTGGTTTTGCGTACCAAACCTGGGTTCTTCCTAAGGTTGTTTCTAATAGGAATATCAATCAGGAGATTGTTGTTCTTTCACTGTGTCTTAATCCTTCATCAAAGAAGGAACGTCTGTTGCACAATCTTGATGTGGTTCGTGCTTTAAAGTTCTACTTACAAGCAACTAAAGATTTCCGTCAAACATCTTCATTGTTTGTTGTTTATTCTGGTAAACGGAGAGGTCAAAAGGCTACAGCTACCTCTCTTTCCTTTTGGCTGAAAAGCATCATCCGTTTGGCTTATGAGACTGCTGGCCAACAGCCTCCTGAAAGAATTACTGCTCATTCTACTAGAGCAGTGGCTTCCACATGGGCTTTTAAAAATGAGGCTTCTGTTGAACAGATTTGTAAGGCAGCGACTTGGTCTTCGCTTCACACTTTTTCCAAATTTTCCAAATTTGATACTTTGGTTCTTTGGAGGCTATTTTTGGGAGAAAGATTCTACAAGCAGTGGTGCCTTCCGTTTAAGGTCCCTGTCTTATCCCTCCCTTCATCTGTGTCCTAAAGCTTTGGGTTGGTATCCCACAAGTATGGATGAATCCGTGGACTCAATACATCTTACAAGAGAAAACATAATTTATGCTTACCTGATAAATTTATTTCTATTGTGATGTATCGAGTCCACGGCTCGCCCTGTTTATTAAGACAGGCAATATATTTTTATTTAAAAAACTTCAGTCACCACTGCACCCTATAGTTTCTCCTTTTTCTTCCTAGCCTTTGGTCGAATGACTGGGGAGTGGAGCTAAGGGAGGAGCTATATAGACAGATCTGCTGTGGGTGCTCTATTTGCCACTTCCTGTAGGGAAGGAGAATATCCCACAAGTATGGATGAATCCGTGGACTCGATACATCACAAGAGAAATAAATTTATCAGGTAAGCATAAATTATGTTATAATTGTAGTGTTGGTAAACATATAAAATGATGGTTAGCAATAGCTGTAACCTGAGATCCTGGATAGCAACATAAAGATGTCTCAAGATAAAATTTGTGTTTTTGAAAAAAATTCAAGGGCCTCTCCCTCCGTACTAACGAGACTTCTTAGGAATATCAGTCCCTTAGTCATGAAAGTTTAATTCTATCTTTTGTGTCCTTTAAAAAAATGTAGCTTATTTTCGCCATTGGTGCAAGCTGTCTGCTTTTAGAACATCTTGCTAATCAAAGGCTTTGCAAATAGCCCATTGTTTTATATTTTACAAACATATGCTCACTTTAATTTAATAATTTATTTTATATTTTTTTCTTTTTTTACATTACACGTGATTTTATATTTTTATATTTTTAATATTTTTTCTAATAATTGTTGTCATCAGGATTTCATCCTTTTTTTTACTTTTTCACATTTTCTATCACCCAAGGATATTTTGCCTATTTTTAATCTTCTATTGGATTACAAAAACATTTCACAACAAAACCACTCATAGCTGCATACAAAAGACATTATATTGTCATCTGGACTTGACACTATGTGTATTTGTGAGTTTAATATGTCAGCTGTTTAAACATTAATGCTATTAACTCTATATAAGCTTAACCCATCAGGGGCGCGATCCGATATACATCGTTGTTTGCGGAACCCCCCGCCACCCGTAGTTTCAGCTCGCAACTCAAGCTATCCAATATACCCTGCCGGCAATTGCTAAAGTGCTGTAAGTCTGACAAACCAGCGATGTCCAGAAATCTGCGTAAGTACAAATTTCTGGAGTCGCCAGTGACTTACGGCACTTTAGAAACTGCCGGCGCCTACAAAACCTGACTAAGTTATTAAATCTCCCGTACTGTCTAACACGCCTCCAAAACATAGCCCGACACGTATACCCCTCTATCCTCAATCCCCCTCTCACTCCTAATAATAAATATATTAACCCCTAAACCACCGCTCCCGGACCCCGCCGCACCTAAAAAAAGCTATTAACCCCTAAACCGCCGCTCCCGGACCCCACCGCCACCTACATCAACTACCCCCTAATGTGAGCCCCTTACACCGCCACCACCTACATTACCTACCCCCTAATGTGAGCCCCTTAAACCGCCGCCACCTACATTAACTACCCCCTAATGTGAGCCCCTTACACAGTCACCACCTACATTAACTACCCCCTAATGTGAGCCCCTTACACCGCCGCCACCTACATTACCTACCCCCTAATGTGATCTCCTACCCCGCCGCCAGCTATATTAAAATTATATACCGCCGCCACCTATATTAAATTATTAACCTTTAATCTAATCCCCCTATACCGCCGCCACCTATATTAAATTAATGAACCCCTAAAATACTAAAATATCCCTTCCACTAAACCTAAGTCTAACCCTACAAATAGCCCTGAAAAGGGCTTTTTGCATGGCATTGCCCCAAAGTAAACAGCTCTATTGCCAGCCCTTAAAAGGGCTTTTTGCGGGGCATTGTCACAAAGTAATCAACTCTTTTGCCTCTAATCTAAATCCCCCTACACCACCGCCACCTATAATAAATGTATTACCCCCTAATCCCCCTACACCGTCGCCACCTATATTAACTATATTAACCCTAATTATATTAGGGTTAATATAGTTATTATATTATATATATATACAGGGAGTGCAGAATTATTAGGCAAATGAGTATTTTGACCACATCATCCTCTTTATGCATGTTGTCTTACTCCAAGCTGTATAGGCTCGAAAGCCTACTACCAATTAAGCATATTAGATGATGTGCATCTCTGTAATGAGAAGGGGTGTGGTCTAATGACATCAACACCCTATATCAGGTGTGCATAATTATTAGGCAACTTCCTTTCCTTTGGCAAAATGGGTCAAAAGAAGGACTTGACAGGCTCAGAAAAGTCAAAAATAGTGAGATATCTTGCAGAGGGATGCAGCACTCTTAAAATTGCAAAGCTTCTGAAGCGTGATCATCGAACAATCAAGCGTTTCATTCAAAATAGTCAACAGGGTTGCAAGAAGCGTGTGGAAAAACCAAGGCGCAAAATAACTGCCCATGAACTGAGAAAAGTCAAGCGTGCAGCTGCCAAGATGCCACTTGCCACCAGTTTGGCCATATTTCAGAGCTGCAACATCACTGGAGTGCCCAAAAGCACAAGGTGTGCAATACTCAGAGACATGGCCAAGGTAAGAAAGGCTGAAAGACGACCACCACTGAACAAGACACACAAGCTGAAACGTCAAGACTGGGCCAAGAAATATCTCAAGACTGATTTTTCTAAGGTTTTATGGACTGATGAAATGAGAGTGTCTTGATGGGCCAGATGGATGGGCCCGTGGCTGGATTGGTAAAGGGCAGAGAGCTCCAGTCCAACTCAGACGCCAGCAAGGTGGAGGTGGAGTACTGGTTTGGGCTGGTATCATCAAAGATGAGCTTGTGGGGGCTTTTCGGGTTGAGGATGGAGTCAAGCTCAACTCCCAGTCCTACTGCCAGTTTCTGGAAGACACCTTCTTCAAGCAGTGGTACAGGAAGAAGTCTGCATCCTTCAAGAAAAACATGATTTTCATGCAGGACAATACTCCATCACACGCGTCCAAGTACTCCACAGCGTGGCTGGCAAGAAAGGGTATAAAAGAAGAAAATCTAATGACATGGCCTCCTTGTTCACCTGATCTGAACCCCATTGAGAACCTGTGGTCCATCATCAAATGTGAGATTTACAAGGAGGGAAAACAGTACACCTCTCTGAACAGTGTCTGGGAGGCTGTGGTTGCTGCTGCACGCAATGTTGATGGTGAACAGATCAAAACACTGACAGAATCCATGGATGGCAGGCTTTTGAGTGTCCTTGCAAAGAAAGGTGGCTATATTGGTCACTGATTTGTTTTTGTTTTGTTTTTGAATGTCAGAAATGTATATTTGTGAATGTTGAGATGTTATATTGGTTTCACTGGTAAAAATAAATAATTGAAATGGGTATATATTTGTTTTTTGTTAAGTTGCCTAATAATTATGCACAGTAATAGTCACCTGCACACACAGATATCCCCCTAAAATAGCTATAACTAAAAACAAACTAAAAACTACTTCCAAAACTATTCAGCTTTGATATTAATGAGTTTTTTGGGTTCATTGAGAACATGGTTGTTGTTCAATAATAAAATTAATCCTCAAAAATACAACTTGCCTAATAATTCTGCACTCCCTGTATATATATATATATATATATATATATATATATATATATATATATTAAGTATTATAACCCTATCTAACTCTAACACCCCTAACTAAATTCTTATTAAAATAAATCTAATTAATATTAATATTATTAATTAAAATATTCCTATTTAAATCTAAATACTTACCTTTAAAATAAACCCTAAGTTAGCTACAATGTAATTAATAATTACATTGTAGCTATTTTACGGTTTATATTTATTTTACAGGTAACTTGGTATTTATTTTAACTAGGTACAATAGTTATTAAATAGTTAACTATTTAATAGCTACCTAGTTAAAATAATTATCAATTTACCTGTAAAATAAATCCTAACCTAATACACCTACACTATCAATAAATTAAATAAACTACAAATATCTAAACTAAAATACAATTAAATACACTAAACTAAATTACAAAAAAACAAACACTAAATTACAAAAAAAAAAAAAAATTACAAGAATTTTAAGCTAATTACACCTATTCTAAGCCCCCTAATAAAATAACAAAGCCCCCCAGAATAAAAAAAATTCCCTACCCTAATCTAAATTACAAAAGTTAACAGCTCTATTACCAGCCCTTAAAAGGGCTTTTTGCGGGGCATTTAAAGGAAACTTCATTCGTCTTTCAGTCGTCGGGCCAGCTGGATGTTCCGCGTCGGAGGTCGGAAGAAAGAAGATTGAAGATGCCGCTTGGAGGAAAACTTCGCCCTGATGGAGGACCTCTTCTTTGCCGCTTGGATGAAGACATCACCCGGATGGAAGACTTCTTCTTTGCCGCTTGGATGAAGACATCGCCCGGATTGGATGAAGAGTTCGGCCCGGCTGGGTGAAGACGACTCAAGGTAGGGAGATCTTCTGGGGCTTAGTGTTAGGTTTTTGTAAGGGGGGTTTGGGTGGGTTTAGAGTAGGGGTATGTGGGTGGTGGGTTGTAATGTTGGGGGGTGGTATTGTGTGTTTTTTTACAGGCAAAAGAGCTGATTACTTTGGGGCATGCCCCGCAAAAAGCCCTTTTAAGGGCTGGTAATAGAGCTGTTAACTTTTGTAATTTAGATTAGGGTAGGGAATTTTTTTTTTTTTTTTGGGGGGGGGCTTTGTTATTTTATTAGGGGGCTTAGAATAGGTGTAATTAGCTTAAAATTCTTGTAATCTTTTTTTATTTTTTGTAATTTAGTGTTTTTTTTTTTTTAATTTAGTTTAGTTTATTGTATTTTAGTTTAGATATTTGTAGTTTATTTAATTTATTGATAGTGTAGGTGTATTTGTAACTTAGGTTAGGATTTATTTTACAGGTAAATTGGTAATTATTTTAACTAGGTAGCTATTAAATAGTTATTAACTATTTAATAGCTATTGTACCTAGTTAAAATAAATACCAAGTTACCTGTAAAATAAATATAAACCCTAAAATAGCTACAATGTAATTATTAATTATATTGTATCTATCTTAGGGTTTATTTTATAGGTAAGTATTTAGATTTAAATAGGAATATGTTAATTAATAATATTAATATTAATTAGATTTATGTTAATAAGAATTTAGTTAGGGGTATTAGAGTTAGATAGGGTTATTATACTTAATATATATATAATATAATAACTATATTAACTATATTAACCCTAATATAATTAGAGTTAATATAGTTAATATATATAATATAATAACTATGTTAACTATATTAACCCTAATATAATTAGGGTTAATATAGTTAATATAGGTGGCGGCGGTGTAGGGGGATTAGATTAGAGATTAGGGGGTAATACATTTATTATAGGTGGCGGCGGTGTAGGGGGATTTAGATTAGAGGCAAAAGAGCTGATTACTTTGTGACAATGCCCCGCAAAAAGCCCTTTTAAGGGCTGGTAAAAGAGCTGATTACTTTGGGGCAAAGCCCCGCAAAATGCCCTTTTAAGGGCTGGCAATAGAGCTGTTTACTTTGGGGCAATGCCACGCAAAAAGCCCTTTTCAGGGCTATTTGAAGGGTTAGACTTAGGTTTAGTGGAAGGGATATTTTAGTATTTTAGGGGTTAATTAATTTAATATAGGTGGCGGCGGTATAGGGGGATTAGATTAGGGGTTAATAATTTAATATAGGTGGCGGCGGTATAGGGGATTAGATTAGGGGTTAATAATTTTAATATAGCTGGCGGCGGGGTAGGAGCTCACATAAGGGGGTAGGTAATGTAGGTGGCGGCGGTGTAAGGGGCTCACATTAGGGGGTAGGTAATGTAGGTGGTGGCGGTGTAAGGGGCTCACATTAGGGGGTAGTTAATGTAGGTGGCGGCGGTGTAAGGGGCTCACATTAGGGGGTAGTTAATGTAGGTGGCGGCGGTGTAAGGGGCTCACATTAGGGGGTAGGTAATTTAGGTGGCGGCGGTGTAAGGGGCTCACATTAGGGGGTAGTTAATGTAGGTGGCGGCGGTGTAAGGGGCTCACATTAGGGGGTAGTTAATGTAGGTGGCGGCAGGGTCCGGGAGCGGCGGTTTAGGGGTTAAACTCTTTATTAGGGATTGCGGAGGGGGATCGCAGTTGACAGGTAAATAGACATTGCGCATGCGTTAGGTGTTTTATTTTGCAGGTAGTTTAGGGAGTTAGGGGGCTCCAATACACAGTGTAAGGCTTACTACGCCTGCAATTTGTGGCGAGGTGAAAATGGAGTAAGATTTCTCCATTTTCGCCACGTAAGTCCTTACGCTGTATATTGGATACCAAACTGCGCTGGCTTGGTATACCTGTCTATGGGCCAAAAAACTACGTCCGAAGGCAGAAATATACGAGCGTAACTTCTATGTTACGCCGTATATGTGATACCAAACCAGCACAAAATTTGGCGTCGCCGGCTTTTGCGGGCGACGCTGCATATCGGATCGAGGCCCTGGTTTTACCTAACACAGCTTGTGATTTATTTTTACTGAATTTTATCTCATCTTTTTTTATCTTTATGTTACATGGATCCATGACATTGCATTATATGTGATATTTATTAAATGTATAGTATTTTAATTTTTTCTTTGCCTAGTGTTATATTGGTGCTCTTTGTTTTTTAGTTTTATTTTATATGCTCACTTTAACAATACATTCAGGCTTTCCTAGAGCATAACAATTAACATGCAAATGCAAATATTTTTTATTTTTTTTAAATGTAGTTCCTCTTTTGATTGTTGAATGTTGATTCCATATAACAAATTGTATATATTTAGTAGTAGTGGTTTCTCCCAACAGACACATATTGTTCTGAAACTAATGTAGGCTCAAGAGACTTCCTTTTTCTAATGAGTACCCATTAAGTCATCTGATTCCTTTTCACACTTTTTTTTTTTTAACCGCTTTACACTCAGACACAATTTATTTAATTGAAAATCCTGCAAGCATGCACTGTGAAAATACAGACAACCAAAACGTAAAGTAAAATAATCCCTACCATGATTAGATGTTTCTAGGCTGTTAAAGCCAAATAACTATTGAGGCTTTAAAAGCTCATTAAAAATGTATGAGACTAACATAGCAAGTTACTGTGTTTATTTTTGTGACTTTCATAATTTATTCTTAATGCTCTTTAATGAAAATATCTTAAAACTCAGCTTTATGACCAGAAAGTTTACTTTTTATCAACATGACATAAATTATTAAATTTCTATATCTTTAGTGAGGCACTACTTGTGAAGTTTGTCAGCACATTTCAAGCTAAGAAAATCTGAATAAACTTGTTTAATTAATGTTATTAATCTTGTGCTGAATCAGCTTTTTTTTCTTAAAGGGACATGACACCTACATTTTTCTCTTTGATGATTCAGATAGAGCATGCAAGTTTAAACAACTTTCTAATTTACTACTATTTTCCAATTTCCTTTTTTCTCCTGGTATCTTTTGTTGAAAAGCAGGGATGTAAGCTTGGTCTCTTCAACATAGAATGTCATGGCAACAAAGCAAATTCACAAAAGAAAATGTTGAATTTTATATTGCTTTAATTGAGTCCACTGTAGTGGTGAAGAATATATTTGTGCCCAACACATTTTTACATTTATTTTACATATATATATTTATATATTTTTTTTTTTTCAAGCAACAGTCTATGATGTAATGGTCAGCATTTAGTGATCTTCAGTTAGATCCTAATCTACCTTTTTTGGGGCAAACCAATATTATAGTAATCTGCTATGAATGAAAGCACACAATATTTTGTAATATGACAATGGTGATAACCATGTGATACCTGTAATAGCTAAAAGAAAAACAAAACATGCATGGTTTGATAGCATTGAAGTCTTATGTACAAGCTCAGTTCTTTCCCTGCAATTAATAATAATTTATAAAGATTTGCAAATGAGTGGTAATCCATTATCAGGTTATGTCCTGGTTTAATACTAGTTATCAAACATTGGTTACTAGATAATAGAATAAATAAAAAAATACTCACTAAACTAAACTACAGATCATTACTTTTATCTAACAAGTAGGTAAATGTATCTATTTAAGTGCCTGACACAAACCCAATTAAGGAAAAAATAAATTAGTGTGAGAGTAGTATAATGCATGTGTTCAACTGTTGTTTTTAAGGAAAGGCATTTAGTCAATACATAGTCAATAACCTAAGAATATGTATATTTGGTCCCAGCTACAATATTCAAAGTGATTGAATTACATTTTAAATAAAAATAAATTATTATTGCAGTCATGGGATAGAGATACCTAAATCACAACCTATATTTCTTGAGGAATGCACTTGGATGGTTCTATGTACTATGTTACTGGGTTACAAACTTGTTGGTCTTAACTACTTGACAAATGGTAATCCTGCTAGAGTTCATTGTATTTTGTATAGTTTGTTTTTCCTTAGGCTATAAGCGTGGGAATTTATTTCAGTATGAAGTCTTTATATTGTTGTATTAAATGGATGTTGTAGGCAAACAAAAATTAAAAAATTGAATTGATATTTGCACTCTAATTAGTACAGCGACAGTATACACTAATTTTCATATAACCGCATGTAATAGACACTACAATAAAGAATAAGATGCACAGATATTGATATAAAAATCCAGTATAAAACTGTTTAAAAACTTACTTAGAAGCTCTCAGTTTAGCTCTGTTGAAAAGGTAGCTGAAAATCCCACTGCAAATGGGAAATAAGACACTTGCCCCCTCCCCCTTCTTTTGCATATGAAAAGACCATTTACACAAACACGAGCAAGCTGAAGTAGGTATACGTCGGTATTTTCATAAAACTTTGGGGCTTGGTTAGGAGTCTGAAAAATGTATATGATTATCTACATATATATTTATTGTGAGCACACAGTCCCCATAGAAGTCCCCAATGTAAAGGCACTTTACATCCCCACATCCGCCAACTTTAGACCATAAAAACTGCTTTGTGCAGTTTTTTTTTTTTTTTTTTTTTTTTAACAAAAGATGCTGCAATTTTTTATTTTGCAAAAGGCACTACACTTTTTTTGGGGGGGCAGTTGGGTCTGACCTCTGGTTAATTTTTTAAGCACTAATTGCTACCGAGAGCTCGCAGTAGCAATAATCAGCCACTTGTAATTGCTGGTTATTTATTGCACGCCCGTAAACAGGTGAATTTGCCTATTTACAGACACGCAATAAATTAGCGCTCCACTTGTAATCTAGCACAATATGTGATTATATCATAAAATATGTATTCTTCCATTTCTTCTTCAATTACTAATTTTAAAATAAAAGTCACTTATTTTAGACAATTGTTTTTACCTGCTCCAGTGGTTACCATGCCCTAATCTTTTCATTAAATTTAATTCTGTATGATTCTCCTTAGTAATTACTGTTATTTATTAATGTATTTTAATTATTTAAAGGGACAGTAAACACCTTGTAATTAAAGACAATTCTTTTGTGTTGCTTTAGAATAACCTATATGTCCAGTCTTAGGGGCCTATCTATCAAGCTCCGAACGGAGCTTAACGGCCCGTGTTTCTGGTGAGTCTTCAGACTCGCCAGAAACACAAGTTATGGAGCAGCAGTCACAAAGACCGCTGCTCCATAACCCTGCAGGGGGGCCGCAAGTCTGCAGGGGGCGGTGTTGCATCAGCAGTTCTTGTGAGCTGCTGGTGCAATGCTGAATACGGAGAGTGTATTGCTCTCCGCATTCAGCGATGTCTTGCGGACCTGATCCGCACTGTCGGATCAGGTCCACAAGACATTTGATAAATTAATGTTTTTAAAACAAATGAATGTCCTTTTTGATGCAAATATTTTCAATAGCCAAACGCCACCCACCATTTGCCTTATTTGGAGGAGCCAATCTGGGCTTTAGTTCACAGACAACAAGGCTAGCTATTGTTATAAAGTTAGTATAAAGTGCTCTGTTTTGCAGTTTTTATCAGTTAAAGCCAATTAGTTAAAGGTATATAGGGTTATTCTTGAGAAGTCAGCTGGGTACTTTTCATGTTCTGAGAAGTAGAAATTGCTCAATTTTGAGAGCTGAATTACTTGAAAAAGGAGCAAATGAAAAAAATAAAAATACATTCCAAAGTTGTTTCATAACTAAACATTTAAAGGGACAGGAAACCCATTTTGTTTTCTTTCATGATTTAGAAAGAGCATACAATTTTAAACAACTTTCCAATTTACTTCTATTATCTAATATGCTTAATTATTTACGTATTCTTTGTTGAGAAGCATAGCTATGAAGGTGTGCAGCCACCAATCAGCAAATAGCACCCAGCTGCTGAATGTACCTAGTTATACTTTTCAGCAAAGGATACCTAAATACTAATTAGATAATAAAAGTTAATGTGGAAGTTGTTTCAAATTCTATGTTCTGTCTAAATCATGAAGGATAACAATTGTGTTTCATGTTCCTTTAATTTAAAAAGCTCAAGGTGTTTACTGTCGTTTTAATGCATCATTAAAAAAAACTCATAGTAACATAAAAAAAAATTTCACGCCTTCATTAATCAGCATAAAACAATAAATCTAGTAGTGTCCCTTTAACTAGATGCCCATTGAGACCAAAATGTGCACATATTTCTACAGCAATTATTGTATGATATTATACCTATGCTTTGTTTTTCTTTTAGAATACATTTTGAATCCATGTCGTTTTATTATTATTTTCATTATTATCGGTTATTTGTAGCGCGCCAACGGATAATGCAGCGTTTTATTCTTTTTCACTAACCAACATTTTTTTTTTCTCTAGGCAAATATTTTAATGTCTTAATTAACAATTCCTTCCAACAGGCATGCTTAGTAGAATAAAATTATCAAGGTCAGACCTTTATATTCCTACTTTCATAGTATCAGACCTTTACACTATTAATATTTGTTAAATTGCTACTTTCTGTGTCAGTTAATGGTCAGTATAATTAGGTGTAGCATGAGATCCTAAGTTATGGAGTCATAAGGGCCTTAATAAATTCTTTAGTGCCATAATAATAACCATTAATGGCCTATCTCTTCAATTTCATCTTTATATCATTTATGATAACTCATCTATTTGAATAACAGTGTCAAATGTATAGCATTGCAAGTTTAATATATTTAATACTATTAATTTATAATTAATTGTACATTACATTGTTTTTATTTTTTTATATAGCACAATAACTTAAATTATTGATGTTTTTTATATAGCACAATGAATGTAATGGATATAATAATATTAAATACAGGTGTACCTCGGAGATATTGCGGGTTCTGTTCCAGAACACCATAAAACAAGTTATGCCTGTATATTTCTTAACTTAAAAAAGATAAATGTTTAAAAGAAATAAAAGTTGGGAAATAAATTCAAATTGTTTATGATATTTTTTCCCACTTCTGCTTTTGACATTTACATTCCTGTAATATTCCACTTCTGCAGCATATTTCCATTTTGTCTTTGAAATGGCTGCAGGCACAAATATAATGGCCACTTAGGTTTCAATCACAATCTATCAGCTAATGCCTCTTTGGCTCTGTTTCTGACTGAAAATGCATTTTTTTCTATTTGATGCAATAACAATAGCTCATTTGTGGCTATTTAAACACCCACAATCAAATTTTTAGCTATTTTTACTATGGTGCTGAACATTTCTCAGTGATTACAATCCAATTTCAAGAGACTTTTTAACACCTTTTCGAGTCCAGTTTTGACTTTTCAAATATAACACCACAAGGCACCTGATAAATCCCCAAAATGGTCTTCTGGACATCTTTGTGTCCAATGTGCAAGACACTCTGAAATGGCCACAAGATACATTTTAGAGATGTATTAACATATGTGGTATTTATTCCATAAAGCCGTATTCATTGTTCCATCAAAACATTGAATCTTCAAAGAAGATTTTCAAACTAGATTGATTTTTATAGGAAAAGCGCTAGGCATGTGCATTCTGAGGTTTCAGATGCCTCAAAATGTGGAAGAATATGGCCACTCACGACAAATCCAGAAAGTGTGTTGCATTTTCACAAGAAGAAGTCTGGCTCTGAGAAATAGCTGAATGCCACGATTGGCCACCTTCTTCCCCATTCAGAGGCATCCAAAACCTCAGAATGCACATTCCTAACAAGTACGTGCATACACGCTAAGTCCAAACATGGTCATGACAGTGCTTTTACAGTGCTTGCGCCTACATTATTGAACTACCTTTTACAAAGGCGCTATCCTGTTTATAAGTTCAATAATGTAGGCATAAACACTGTAAAACGCACTGCCATGGCCATGTTTGAAATAGCATGCATGGAGGTGCGTTCCCTGTAAAAACCTGGCTATGAAGGTGTTAAAAGATTTCCTGTACAGAAACAATGTAGCAGTGGAGCAGGTTCCCACTTTACAGTTTCAGTACTGTTAAAATTAAGTATATGTAACGCCAGTAGTCTTCTTATCCCGGTGTCAAGTGGAAGGATTGGAAATATCCCAGAACAGAGTGAGTTTATGAAATTAGGTAAGCAGTACTCATGGTAGACAGGTTAGTCCTTCACGGCAATAAGATGAAGGTGGAGAATGGTCAAGACAGGCAGAGTCCAGCAACAGGAAGGCAATCCAGCAGAATAGCAGTTCAGGGGAAAACCAATAGAATGATCAGGAACAAGCAGGTGTCAGCAACAAGGGAAAGCTGGCAGAGTGGTCAGACAGGCAGCACCCAGGATCACACACAGTAACACCTATACTTGGGCACAGGTGAGAGCAACTGAGTTACTTACATAGGTGAGAATTCACGCCACAGGAGAGGTCCACAGGATGGGAGGCGAGCGACGAGGATGTTATCGCAGGCGCCTGATGCTACCGCCGCGTCCATGGCAACGGCCATGGCAACAAATCAGAGCGGCGGCTGGGACACGAGGAGCAGCGGCATTACAGTATAAGAATATATCATAAGTCCATGTAATAAAAACCTATAGTCTTCTTTTTGTATTTCAGATCACGACAAACTGGAAACAGTGCTTTTAAATCAATAATTGCCTATATACAAATGTCATTCAGATGGCTAAAAAGTGATGAAGATGGAATCATATTGCAATAGGTTAAAAACAATGATCAATAAGGTTAATTCAAGAGCACTTTACTGTAACTTTAAAAGGACTTGAAAGCCAAACTTTTTCTTTCATGATTTAGGTATATCTATTTTAAACAGCTTTCCAGTGTATTTTTATTATCAAATTTGCTTCATTCTATTTGTAGCCTTTGTTTAAGAGGTAGGACGATTGGGTATCCCAATAACAAGATGTATATATGTGCAGCCACCAATACATAGCTGGCTCCTAGTACTGCATTGCTACTCCTTAGCCTACTAAGGTATGCATTTTAACAAAAGATTTCAAGAGAGCAAAGCAAATTTTGTAATAGAAGAATATTAAAAGTGGATATATATATGTACGGTATGTTTTATATGTCAGTTTTAAGGTTTCTTGCCAGTTCCTATGATAACAAGTACTTACATACGAAAAGGCATTTTTGGGAATATTTCTAGTGAAAAAGCGTGCACAGCCGCAGGCTTTAAACACACTGATCCATTTTGCAGTTTGATCACATAGTGAAAACACACTGACCAATTTAGATGGAAAGCAATTTTAATTTCCCTACTTTTACATTCTTTGTATCAGAGAAGATTGCAACCGAGATCTTTATAGCTTTCAAAGGCCCAGATTTTTGCGTTAGAGGTTATGCGGTGCTAACGAGCAGTTTTCTCTCACCGCTCACTTACATGCAGCGCTGGTATTACGAGTTTTTACAAACCCCTAATTAAAAGGCAAGAAATGAGTGTTAAGCAAAATTTTGCTAATTACTGCACTCCAATACCAGCGCTGCTTAAGTCAGTGGTGAGCTGGTTGTACGTGCTCGTGCACAATTTCCCCATAGGAATCAATGGGGAGAACCGGCTGAAAAAAGTCTAACACCTGCAAAAAAGCAGCGTAAAACTCAGTAATGCAGCCCCATTGATTCCTATGGGTAAATAAAAGTTATGTCTACACTTATTAACCCTAATCTGCCACCCCCGACATCGCCGACACCTACATTATAATTATTAACCCCTAATTTGCTGCTCCAGACACCCCCCATCTACATTATATATATTAATCCCTAATCTGCTGCCCCCAATATCGCCGACACCTACATACTATTTATTAACCCCTAATCTGCCGCTCCCAATATTGCCGCAACCTAACTACTATTTATTAACCTCTAATCTTCCGTCCCCAACGTCACCACCACTATATTAAAGTTATTAACCCCTAAACCTAAGTCTAACCCTAACACCCCCTAACTTAAATATAATTTAAATAAATCTAAATAAATATTGCTATCATTAACTAAATTATTCCTATTTAAAACTAAATACTTACCTGTAAAATAAACCCTAAGATAGCTACAATATAATTACTTTGGGGCAATGCCCCGCAAAAGACCCTTTTAAGGGCTATTGATAGTTTAGGCTAGGGTTTTTTTTTTAATTTTGGGTGGGCTTTTTTTATTTTAATAGGGCTATTAGATTAGGTTTAATTCGTTTAAATATCTGTAATTTGTTTATTATTTTCTGTAATTTAGTGTTTTGATTTTTTGTACTTTAGCTAATTTAATTTAATTTAGGTAATTGTATTTAATTTAGTTAATTTATTTAATTATAGTGTAGTGTTAGGTGTTAGTGTAACTTAGGTTAGGTTTTAGGTTAGCGACTGATTGGAACAGCCAATAGAATGCAAGCTCAATCCTATTGGCTGATTGTATCAGCCAATAGGATATTTTGTACCTTAATTCCGATTGGCTGATAGAATTCTATCAGCCAATCGGAATCTAAGGGACGCCATCTTGGATGACGTCACTTAAAGGTACCTTCATTCAGCTTTAGTCGTTAGATGAAGAGGATGCTCCGCGTCGGATGTCTTGAAGATGGACCCGCTCCCTGCCGGATGGATGAAAATAGAAGATGCCGTCTGGATGAAGACTTCTGCCTGTCTGGAGGACCACTTTGCCCGGCTTGGATGAAGACTTCTTCCGACTTCGTTGAGGACTTCGGCCCGGCTTGGATGAAGACTTCTCCCGGTAAGTCGATCTTCAGGGGGTTAGTGTTAGGTTTTTTTTAAGGGTGTATTGTGTGGGTTTTATTTTTAGGTTAGGGACTTTGGGCTGCAATAGAGCTAACTGCCCTTTTAAGGGCAATTACCATCCAAATGCCCTTTTCAGGGCAATGGGGAGCTTAGGTTTTTTTAGATAGTATTTTATTTGGGGAGTTGGTTGTGTGGGTGGTGGGTTTTACTGTTGGGGGGTTGTTTGTATTTTTTTTACAGGTAAAAGAGCTGATTACTTTTAGGCAATGCCCCGCAAAAGGCCCTTTTAAGGGCTATTGATAGTTTTGTTTAGGCTAGTTTTTTTTTTTTTGGGTAGGGCTATTAGATTAGGTGTAATTAGTTTAAATATCTGTAATTTGTTTATTATTTTCTGTAATTTAGTATTTTTTTTTTTTTTTACTTTAGCTAATTTAATTTAATTTAGGTAATTTAATTTAATTTAGTTAATTTATTTAATTATAGTGTAGTGTTAGGTTTTAGTGTAACTTAGGTTAGGTTTTATTTTACAGGTACTTTTGTATTTATTTTAGCTAGGTAGTTATTAAATAGTTAATAACTATTTAATAACTATTCTACCTAGTTAAAATAAATACAAACTTGTCTGTAAAATAAAAATAAAACCTAAGATAGCTACAATGTAACTATTAGTTATATTGTAGCTAGCATAGGTTTTATTTTATAGGTAAGTATTTAGTTTTAAATAGGAATAATTTAGTTAATGATAGTAATATTTATTTACATTTATTTAAATTATATTTAAGTTAGGGGGTGTTAGGGTTAGACTAAGGTTTAGGGGTTAATAACTTTAATATAGTGGCGGCGACGTTGGGGGCGGCAGATTAGGGGTTAATAAATAGTAGGTAGGTTGTGGCGAAGTTGGGGGCAGCAGATTAGGGGTTAATAAATAGTATGTAGGTGTCTGCGATGTTGGGGGCAGCAGATTAGGGGTTCATAAATATAATGTAGATGGCGGCGGTGTCCGGAGTGGCAGATTAGGGGTTAATAATTTTATTTTAGTATTTGCGATGTGGGAGGGCCTTGGTTTAGGGGATAATAGATAGTTTATGGGTGTTAGTGTACTTCTTAGCACTTTAGTTATGAGTTTTATGTTACGGCGTTGTACCATAAAACTCATAACTACTGACTTTTATATGCGTTAGGACTCTTGATGGGGTAGGGTGTACCGCTCACTTTTTGGCCTCCCAGGACAGACTCGTAATACCGGCGCTATGGAAGTCCCATGGAAAAAAGACTTTACAAAGTTTACGTAAGTCGTTTTGCGGTAAGGCCAAAGGAGTGTGCAGTGACCCTAAACCTTCAAGACTCGTAATACCAGTGGGCGTAAAAAATCAGTGTTAGGACCTCTTAACACTGCTTTTTTAACCTAACGCACAACTCGTAATCTAGCCGAATGTTACTTATTCAGTCAAAACCAAGTATTCTATTGCTAAATAACTACTGCTCATATTGAAGATTTCCAAGCCAACTTTGGAAAATCTAAGAAGTATAATCACAACAGTAGCATCTGTGAGGTTAATGATGCTATTAACAGTAAAATAATTATCTTACAAGCTTACAAATATTTAAAATACCCAGACAAACTCATGGGGAAAAGGCATGCATTCCGTGTTAAATTGTCAAAAACACTTTGCCAAGTAAAAAAAAGTGTGTGTATGATAGATGATATAATGTAATATATAAATATAGATTACCAATTCTAATAGCCAGATTCTGTTTTATCATTTAGAAAAAAATACAAGCTTCATTGATCTAAGCAGCTGTAATTTAAAATATTGTTCAATATTTCATGCATATTTTCAAATTATATTTTCTGAATATGAACTTATTTACTTCCATTTTTCTCATGGTTGTATACAGATCTCACAGCTCCAATTTTTGCAATGTTGATATCTTTAATGAGTAATGATTGAATTAACCGTTTTTCACTGTTGTAGAATTATCACCATCCAATAACACTTAACATAAAAATACATGTTGAAATTAAACATTTAGGGCCCAATTATGAGTGGATCGCTATTTAGCGCTGTCGTCGAGTTGAGCTTGTATTACGGGATAAAAGTAAAAAGTTATTGCGCTAACCTAACGTGCGCAAAAAGCCGAAATTACAATATTGCACGTGCACAATGCAGCATGCACAACAACCCCAGCAACCATGACAACCTATTCCCCCTTAGAAGTCAATGGAGAAAGAAAAGTGCAAAAAACTAACACCCTACTTGCCCTTACCGGATTGCATATTATCATGTGCACTAGCATTCCAATGTTCTATGCATAGATGAAAATGTTCAATGAATTCATAAATACATATAAATATCCAATGGTATTTTTGAACAATATATATATATATGTAATGCTCGTGGGATATTTCCCTATCAGACCAAACTTGGCCAGTAGTCTTCTTATCCCGGCGTCAAGTGGCAAGATAAGGAAATATCCCAGAACAAAGAAGAAATAAATAAATGAGGATGCAATCCATTACTCGCAGTAGAGATGAGAAAAAAGGGAAGTGGTCCCAGACAGGGCGAGGAAGGCACCAGGAAGACAGTCCAGTCTTTCAAGGAACAGTGGGTAAATCAGAGAGTGGTAAATAAAGCAAAGTCCGGCAACAGGCAGGAAATCCAAGGAATCAGCATATCAGGGGTGAAAACAGGAGAGTGGTCAGAGACAGGCAGAGTTCAGCAACAGTAAGGCAATCAGAAGTTCAGTGATTAATCAGTAGAGTGGTCACAGACAGGCAGAGTTCAGCAACAGTAAGGCAATCAGCAATTCAGTGATTAATCAGTACAGTAGAGTGGTCACTGACAGGCAGAGTTCAGCAACAGTAAGGCAATCAGCAGTTCAGTGATTAATCAGTAGTGTGGTCACAAACAGGCCGAGTTCAGCAACAGTAAAGCAATCGGCATTAGCAAACAGAGCAATAGAACAAAGCACTCAGGGAGCACAAGACAACATATACTTGGGCAAGGTATAAGAAGTGAAGAGGTACTTACAAAGGTGCAGGTACATGCCAAGGATAGAAGACAGATGAGCGGCATCAGGGGAAAGACATGGCGTGTGGCAATGCCGTCATTGCCGCACACACAACAACCGCCGCAACCATGACAACAGCGTGGGAGGAGAGTGTCAGTTGCCGCAGATACAGAGCAGCGTGACACAGTCCCCTTCTTCAAAGCGCAGAGACAGTCAGGAATCCTCTGACACTCCAATGTATATGTGCCTATGGATAAAGGAAAAAGCAACACGACATGGCCCAATATCATCAAGACAAGGGGAAAATAATACCAATTGCTTGCACTTACAAGATGGTGGGAACCTGCAGGTGCAATCTCAGCAAACTGGAGCCAAAATGTCGCCCAATAGACTTAAAACAGCAATCCTCAACAGGAACCAGGATCAATGATATAATTTATCACAGGAGGTGATAAAAACACACACAATAGCAGGTGTATAAAAGTATAAAAAGTCTTTATTAGCACAGCGACGCGTTTCTCAGCCTGCTCAGGGCTGTTTCATCAGGCTATAACCAACATTATAAAACACTTGCTATTTAACAGAAATCTAAAAACAAATGGGCTATTGTGATTGGATAATCAATTAGCAGAAACACAATTGGCAAAAAAACACACCTAACTATAATCACCTTTGTGTGGTTGTTAAGGTAACCTTTGTAAACACATGTAGGTAAGATGATATTTAAACATGTTAAACCTCCTTACAAATACAATGTATAAATAGATGTATAAAAACATACAATACAAAATAACTAAAAAACTACATTAAACATAACATTTTTGTCCAAAGTCTATCTCAATAGGACATATTAAAAATTAATATAAATCATAGAACCATTGCTATTATTTATATAAATAAACCCAAAGTGCATCTAAAATAACTGCCTATACATTCTCTCAATTTAAAACTCCTTAGTTTCTCAGTATGCTGCAAGTCTGATACTCGTAATATTAATGTTGCCACTTGTTGAGACTAGCTGATTGATCTCAAATGTTAGATAACACATTAGTGCTGACTTACGGTTTATTAGGGTAACGTATGATTGTCTTGAGCAGACTTTCCATAACTGTTTAATTTGATATTTGTATTAGTACTATTACTTCAAAAGTAGAGCTGTAACTCCTTAAACAAGAAAATAATAGTGCCATAACTGTTTTGTGAACAGATGTCTTGAATGCAGCTTTAGATATAGAAATCTGGAACAGACTGCAGATATTAAAAAAACTGCAGATCTGTCAATTGTGATGGGGAAGTGAGCAAGAAACATCCTATCCATGATAGAGTAACAATGAGCCTATCATGAGAAGTGTGTTAAAAGGCTGTCTAGAGAAGACCCTATAAGATCACTTGTATAAACAAGCCTTTGCTGCCTGTCTCACTTGATTCATTGATACACCCATTCAATGAATCAAGTGTGACAGGCAGCAAAGATCTTGATAAAGCCCAAGGGAGGGCGAAATGCGTCGCTTGCATCTGTGACACTGTGACTTTGAAAAAAGGACATTCCAATGCTTTTTGCACTGCAACTTTAACCCGGGTTAACAGCATCTTTATATATCCTAAGGTGTGGGAGAACCTGTGCCCCACCATTCTACTGGACCAACAACGTACATCTACAGCAGGCAAATCTGCCTTTACAGCGAGATTCCATCAGGACACAGCAATCAGCTGTTTTCCCTTCACGCTGCTGGAACAGCGAATAACAACCTGAGAGGAGCGGATGGAAAGTCTGTGACGTCAGACGCCGACTCACATGTGCAGAGGTCTGCACACTTCTATCCCCAGGAACGGCAGTTACTGCAGCGGCGGTCCGAGTTTTGACCGAAGGATTTTTCTTTTCCTCTGTAACACCCTCTGAACACCCTCTGAACTTACGGTACAGTACCTTGCATCTGTTTGTGGCACAAGCTTTTAGCATACGAATCCAAGCCGTTAGTTCTTACAAGTGTTTCAATACCTATGCCGATTTGCATACGGCCTCCTGCACTGTGACTATACCTATGAACTTGGTGCATATCATTTTATCCATTCCTCTTGTTTTTAAGTGATATTTTTAACATCAGTGTTATGCCATACATTTTAATATTTCCATGATATCATATATTATCAAATGTCATCTGCAATTTTTTGTTTAGCCTTTATAGGATTACACTTGCATTTTTAATCAGGATTTTTATCTGAGTTTTTTTCACTCAACAGGGAGACGTCCCTATATCTAGTTGTATGTATATTTTTTGTGTATTTTGTCTAAGTATGTTCATTAAATTCGAACAATAATTTCTATATGGTGTGTATACTTTTAGCTTATTAGCGCACTTTTCTATCTTGAAGCTTAGGCTTCATTACTGGTTTTTAACTTGTGGTTGATACAAATCAGAGATTGTATCTTTATTTTAATTTTTATTTTATTGAGGTTAAAATAGCATAAATACAACAGTCTCATCAACAGGTTACACTCCACAACATACGTTATACTGACATGACATGGCATTTTGGGCACCTCAGTTTTTAAATCTTATAGGTTCGCTTAGTCCTCAGACAAACAGGACCAATCGAGGGCCCAGAAATTGAATAAAGCGGTTGAGGACATGTCAATGAAGATAATAGTGAAATTTGCAGCTTCAGTGTAAGTCGGATAAATACAGATTATGGAATGAACACACTATACCAAAACAGTGAAGTATAAAGAGGGCACCAATGTAACTCTACAGATCAACAGTTATTACAGGTGACGTGCAAAACAATCCACAATTATTATCTGAATCCAAATAAACCATTAACACTGAGCAGTTAAAGGAGCATAAATATTGCTAAAACTATTATCATAGGTACACTTCAGAGGAGCAGGAAATCGTAAATGAACTTGAGTTTCCTGTATTGGAACCCCGAGAGCCATGCTACAGAAATGCAGGGAAAGACTGGAGCATAACTCTGCGGGTTGGACAGAGACTACTATACTCTGTCAAAAAGTTATGCGGAGGAAAGGATTCAACCCTAACCGCATAAGAATTGTGTGGGGGGGGGGGGGGGGCGGAGGGTAGGCTGGGAATAGCATAGCCTCCAGCTGTCAATTTTCATATCCAACAAGGCAAACAACCCCAAAATAAACATAGAAATACGAAACACATAGAAGGCTATATAAGTTTTAGTGTCTGCGTAAGTGATTGCTTCAAGCCTATGCGGGGGCTATGCTATAGCTAATATAGTCTAACTGCTTTGAGGAACATAGAATACTAATGTAACAACTTAACATTATTTGAAACTGAACACAAGGGTAAAGGGGAAGAGACTCACAGATCTGCGTGATAGAGGTCAAATCAACCTACCAAAAAGTCATTTTAACTAAATAATATACCTATAACTCAGGATAGTAAATAGCACAGTTAATATGTACGACCTGTAGGTCACTGAATCTAGTTCTCCTGACTAGAATATAGAGTAACCTGTGTAAATGTTATTTACTATGAGTAATGAGAAACTAAGCTTTTAATTAATTATACCATATATTCATAAAGTAGGTTGGTGTCATACTTATTAACAGAGCTGTAGGACCGCTCAATACAGCTCACAGGTACTGCCTAAGTAAGGGCTCGGGGCTATTAGTGGTCCCTCTGCATAAATATATACGCTGTGGGGCTAGTCCCAAAGAAAACTATGTGCTTATCTAGATGAGGGCTCCTAGACCAGTGTGTGCCGCTAAATAGGGAGACATCAACAATATTAACTAAACATATCATAGTCACTCGAAGTTAACTCATAGGAAACTACCTGCACCAAAGTTTGTCATGCATGATAGAGTTTCACAGTAACCAGTAAGGTTGCATAAATATATAAAACACTCTGAAGTCTAACTAAGCTGTAATATCTATTAAGTAGTTGCTACAAGCCTATGTGGGAACTGTGCATTATAAAACATGCTTTGAGTACCCTTAGAAAACTAAAAAATGTAATAATGCTATATCTATCTCTATATCTGAGTTACTGAGTTTTTATAGAGTTATGGGTTCCACCATGCCGAAACCCAGGCCCTGTCTATTCATTCTCCTCTGATGACCCCAACACTGCTATACTTCTTGGTATATTTCGTATATTACATACAACCATTGTTTGTACACTTTATCTGCCTCAACTGTTCTCAGCAAGAGATAATAGGTAAGGGAGAGCCCAGGTCCCAACACGGTGCGCCCATCACGTGATATATTCTTTTCATCTGATACAACATTATACTGCTTTGCTTGATATTTAAAAATATACGGAGGGCCCCAGGACCCCAAACTGTCCCAAGTGAACTTACTCTTCTTTGTAAAACTCAAAGCACTGCTGATTCCCTATAGATACCAGAAAAACAAGTTAAATATAATGTGACTTTATATCATTGAACATACAGTTACTTCATTCAAGAGAATAGGACTGCCAAGCCTAGTGACCATTACTGAACCCTCCTCATGTGTTGTGAATATAGGAGGAACATCAAGTAAGCTTAGTCCCAAATCAACGTATTCTCATACAGTGTTCATCTTGAATGTAGAGTCCCTAGACCCCTTACTGAATTACAGGCAGTAGCGCATTTAAGCAAGCGGGTTGGAGTTATGTGCGTTGTGATACCCCTGCTTGTATTAAAAAACAAATTGCCAACTGGGTATTGGTCAGCATGTCCTCAGACGTCAAGTGGCATATGTACCCACAGCAGAGAGGGTGTGTCAAAAGTTCTGCGGTTGTTCTCCTAAATAAGGGTTAATAAGGTCTCAGGCATCAGTGCCGTCATGAAGTAGGAGAGGGAAAAAATAAAGAGTCACCATGTAGGTTGTGCAGGGGTATAACAGCGATACCAGAGTGATGATATATAGCCCCATAGCGGACATGAAGAGTCACCCCACACCTGTCTTCTTATAAGACTTATTCTGTTGAGGCATGGTCCCCCAGCAGTCCCCGTGAACCTGAATACCTTGCACACATGATGTCTTCAAGGAGCAACTACTTTGCAGGCCACCAGGACAGCATGAGGTGTGGGGTTCACTGTCTAGGTAAAGTGACGCCTGAACAATCAGAAGCCCGGGCCACACACTCCACCGGTCAGGAGTCCTGTCATCAATGGCCCTCGCAGCTGTTATTTTTGTCGGGCAGTCCCGGGTCCCCTCTGGCACTGGTGGGTCAATCTCACCTCCCTGGGCAAAGACATGCGGTAGGCGATTACCCCTGTTATGGGCTGGGGCAGCCTCTAGGCGGGGGGCAATTTCTGAGGGAAGGTGGCTGGCGGGAGTCTCCGGGGGGGTAATCTCACCTGAATCAGAAGCCGCAGCCTCTCGCTCCAGACACCCGACCCCAGCTCGATCCGGACTGCGCGTTCTGCTAGTTTGTATAAGCCGATCCAGTCGGCTCATCAGCTGGTGGCCATAATTTTCAAGGAGAGCCAGGATAGCCATGCGGTGATCCTCCATCTTCGTCTCGGCTCTCAAAAGGCCCCAACGCGCTCCCAGCCGCAACTGCAGAACACCTTTTGTTTGGCTTCAGTAGCTTGCTGTAGTTAATCTTTGGGGCCACCTGGCGTGTCTTATCTGGTCGAGCGGCAGGGATCCGATTCCCGATAATGTTATCACTTAGTTGTATGTCTTCCGGCCCGGGGTAGGCCGCATCCCCAGTGTTTCCCAATTTCAGTCTGGTCCTGAGAGTCGGGCCGCTCTAAACTTGCACAAAAGCGCCCGAGATTTGACCCACTACTTCTTGGCCGTGTTTGGCATCACACAAAGCTGGGTATTCAGTTCTTTGGCTGCTGAAACTTAGTTTAAAATATGTATTTCTATGTTGTTTACTAGGAGCTCTTGTTAATAACGTCCTCTCAGCTTGCTGGCTAGCTCCGCCCCCGAGATTGTATCTTTAGAGTAGTGTTTAGTAATACCATCCTCTAGCGCACACTAATCTTCTCCTTTTTAACAGTCTAGTGGGTAGACGGGTAGGAGGACGAGTAGGCAGGACTCTGCAAGTTCTCTCTCTCTCAGCTTGTTGCTCCTCAATGCGTAAATCCAGATTGATTCAAAGTTCTATAAATTCATCCAGAGTAGAAGGAACATAACAATAACGTTCATGTAGACCTCTCCGGAAGACTGCACTGAGAGCACTGCAATCCCAACTGGTCTCGTTTGCCACGGTGCGAAACTCAATGGCATATTGTGACACTGATCTAAGAGAAAGTGTTCTGCAGCAGAAGTGTGACCAGAGGTCCCAAACATGGAAGACAGGAGTTGAGCACTTTGTTCCAATAGGGAAGAGACCCAGGCTAGGGCCTTATCCTTCAATAAGGTTATAATAATGTTGACCTTTGACAGATGGGACTGGAAGGTAAGAGGGTCATTGCGGAAATGCAGTCTGCACTGGTTAAGGAAACCCCTACAGTCGGTAGTTCCATCATACTTGTCTGGCAATGGTATCCGGGGTATGCTGCCAGAAGCAAGAGAGGAGGTTGCGGCACTAGCAGCAGGGGTAGGCTGTGTGGCAACAGGAGCAGTGTTTTTCTTTGCAACAAGTGAGAAGAGCATAGTAGTAATAGTATCCAATTTGGAATCCAGACTTTGCAGGTGTGATGAGTGGGTTCCCAGCATTTATCCTTGAAGTGAGATTACTCAAGCTACCTCATTTAGGTTCATGGCCCAAGTATAATGTAATGCTCGTGGGATATTTCCCTATCAGACCAAACTTGGCCAGTAGTTTTCTTATCCAGGCGTCAAGTGGCAAGATAAGGAAGTATCTCAGAACAAAGAAGAAATAAATAAATAAGGATGCAATCCAATACTGACAGTAGATATGAGAAAACAGGGAAGTGGTCCCAGACAGGGCGAGGAAGGCACTAGGAAGTAAGTCCAATTTTTCAGGGAACCAATGGGTAATACAGAGAGTGGTAAATAAAGCAAAGTCTGGCAACAGGCAGGGAATCCAAGGGATCTGCAGATCAGGGGTTAAAACAGGAGAGTGGTCACAGACAGGCAGAGTTCAGCAACAGTAAAGCAATCAGCAGTTCAGGGGTTAATCAGTAGAGTGGTCACAGACAGGCAGAGTTCAGCAACAGTAAGACAACCAGCATTAGCAAACATAGCAATAGAACAAAGCACCCAGGGAGCACAAGACAACCTATACTTGGGCAAGGTATAGGAAGTGAGGAGGTACTTACATAAGCGCAGGTTTGTGCCAAGAATAGTATATAGGTATAAATACAGTATATAAAGATATATATTGGAATATCTATTTTTCTTCCCCCTATGTGAAGAACATTGGAATGTGAAATATTTGCATAATATATTGAATTCTTCTCAAGTGATTGCGTTTAGTTTCAACTTGTATTACCAGCAAAATTTAACCTGCACGCAAAGATTGCTAAAACCCGATATTGTACTCGGAATCTGGCCCCTAATTATTTATTTAGATGCAAAATTAAAGTTGAGCAGACAAAGGCTCTGTATTCCTTGTTTTTGTTGATAAAGTTCTCATGAAGTATTAAAATAAAGTTTGTGAAAGGCTTCAGCCTTAAAGGGACAGTCAATACAAGAATCTTTGTTGTTTAAAAAGAAAGATAATCCCTTTATTACACATTCCCCAGTTTTACATAACCAACACAGTTATATAAATACACTTTTTGCCTCTTTGATTACCTTGTATCTAAGCCCCTGAAACTGCCCCCTTATTTCAGTTATTTGAACAAACTTACTTTTTAGCCAATCAGTGCTCACTCTATTGAAATTTCACGTGCATGAGCTCAATGTTATCTATATGAAACACATGAACTAATGCCCTCTAGTGGTCAAAATGCATTCAGATTAGAGACAGTCTTCAAGGTCTAAGAAATTAGCATATGAACCTCCTAGAATTAAATTCCAACTATGAATACCAATAGAACAAAGCAAAATTGTTGATAAAAGTAAATTGGAAAGTTGTTTAAAATTACATTCCCTATTTAAATCATGAACTTATTTTTGGACTTGACTGCCCCTTTAAGTACATAAGGACATTTTAAACATAGAAACATACAATTTGATAGTAGATTATAACAAAAAGGCCCATCCAGTCTACCCATGTTACATTTTACTATTTTCTTAAGATAGCCTTATGCATGTCCCAGGCATTTTTTAATGCTTTTACAGTCCCTGTGTTTGCCACCTATTTTGGAATTTTATTCCATGAATCCAGCACAAAAAAAAATGCTTCCTCACATTTCTCCTGAATCAGCTACTCTATAACTTAAAGGGACATTAAACACTAAATACATGCTAGATAGAATGATGCATTCAAAGAAAAGATTAGTCCATGACTAACATGTTGATGTATTTTTTAAAGTTTAATTAGTTGTTTAAAAAGTGACAAAATAAGTGTAAAGTTTTAGTGTCTATAAAACACTGGGAGCTGCCATGTTGTAACTTGTGTTACCTTCTCTGCTGTGGCCAATTAGGGTCAGTTATAAATAGGTCACTAGAGTGTGAAGCCAATGGCTGTGTGGAATGTAACAGTGTTGTGCACTTCCATTTCTAACAGGAACTGAAAAGCTCACAATTTCAGAATGTAATTACAGGCAAAGAGGACAAAATAAATAACGAAAGTATATTGCAGAGTTGTTTTATTATATACAATTTATCATTTTATATTACCATCTCAAAGTGTTTAATGTCCCTTTAAGATTGTAATACCTTGTTTTGGTCGGTCTTTCTTTCTTTCTTTCTTTCTTTCTTTCTTTCTTTCGGAAATGCTTTCAGGTTCCACTTTTTTAAGTCCCTTCATATATTTGATATTTTATCATGTCACCTCTTCTCTTCTCTCTTTTAAACTATAAATATCTACATCATAGATTTTTCTTTGTATGTTTTACATCTTAGACCATATACTATTTTAGTAGCCCACCTTTGGACAGTTTATTTATATCCTTCTGGAGATTTGGTCTCCAGAACTGTCTCCAGAACTGTACACAATATTCCAGATGAGGCTTTTATATTACGGCTCATTTTAATTACCCCCACCTGGAACATCAACTCTGTTACAAATTTTTGTATCATCAGCAAACAAGCACATCTTCCCCTGAGCCCACTTCCATTATCACTAATGGACATGGTAAAAACAGGCCCAAAAACTGACCCTCATTTGAATGTACATACATTATTTTTTTTTATTTTTTTCAAAAAGTTTTATTGGTTTTTCACAAAAATACATTGATCGTGGTAAAATCACATTTCTTAAAACATTTAACTTAATAACATAAGTCATGTCAGCTAAATATATAGCAATTACTTTTGAGATACATCTTTCCTGGTGTAGACATAGCCTAGGTGGGCATTTTGAAGGCAGTGTGCTCAGTAGTGTCAAATTCTACAATTTATTATAGATTCCTCTACTGAACTTAGTGATACAAAACACATTAGCTTAACGTATAAAAATTACTCTCTGAAGTACATCTATCCTGGTATAAATATAGACTGGGCGAGCAATATGATGGCAATGTGCTCATTAGTATCATAGTTTACAGTCTGTCATTAATACTTCTACTGGGGTGATTAATTACCTCCCTGAATCTATCTTCTTTTCTCGCCCTGGGGGCGTTGGGGGCCCGGCCAGCCGTGAGTGTGTGAAACTTGCTTTTGTTAGATCCCAGTAAAATTTGATGTCTAGAAATAATGCCTTCCTTTGTGTTTTAAAATAACTGTATTCCTCTAGAAGTAGTGTGTCATCTACATGTTTCAGCCACTCCTGCACTGTAGGCTTTACAGGGGTTTTCCATTTGCTAGCTATCAAAGACCTGGCTGAGTTCAGGGAGAACTGGATCACCTTTTGTCTAAGTTGGCATATGTTTCTGGGGAGGGCATTCAATAGTGCAATAACGGGGGTTAGTGTAAATGTGTCATCTAATAGTTGTCTAAAAAAGAGTTCTATCTCCTGCCAAAATGGCCTGACCACGGGGCAGTCCCACCACATATGGGACATAGTTCCCCTGAGGCTGCATCCCCTCCAGCAGAGATCGGATGAATTTGGGTATATACTTTTAAGGCGTGATGGTGTCAGGTACCACCTGGACAATAACTTATAATTGAGCTCTAGAATTCTAGTGGATGATGATGATTTCCTCACCAGAGCATAAATCCTGCTCCATTCTTTGTCCTCTAGGGCAATATTTAGGTCTTGCTGCCATTTGTTTGTATATGACGGTCGTGTAACCCTGCCGTCTCCCTGTAATATGGATTTTGCTAATGATAATGTGTGTCGTAGGGGGCCTTGAGCAGTGCATATGGTCTCAAAGCGGGTCATAGGTCTCGTCCAGTCAGGCTTATGTTCAGACTTGTCAAAAAGGTGTCGCAGTTGTCCATATTTTAACCAGCTTGCAAAAGCCCCATTCAGGATATCCCCTAGTTCTTGTCTGTCCTTAAGTCTCTGTCCGTTCAAAACCTTATGTATGGGTATCGTGTATCCAATCTCGTCTAGAGTTTTGTTTACCAGGCTATAGTCCATGCCACCCAAGAATTCTGCGTTCGGGGACACTGGGGTCAGGGGTGATCTCAATGTTGAGATGGAAGGGCAAGTCCTCAGGACCTCATCCCAGATCGTAAATACTGAGGTGTAGAATTTGAAAGTGGTAGTCGCTACTGGTCTATGTGACTTGGGAATCCAGCACAGGGATCCCACTTGCGGGGTTTTCAGTATGTGGGAATCAATCGTTATCCAAGCCTTTGTGGCCTCGTTCCTGTTCCAATCCAATACCCTCTGCACTCCTATTGATCTATAGTATGTCGCTATGCAAGGGAGTCCCACCCCCCCGGTCGCTGGAGTTTTGTAAAGTGTATTCCTATCTACTCGAGGTTTTATCGAGCCCCAAACATATTTATTTAGCAAAGCCTGCAGTTGCTTGAGAAAGTTGTGCGGAAGATGTATTGGTAGTGCTTGCATAATATACAAGATTCTGGGGAGAGCTGTCATTTTCAATGTTTGAATCCTCCCCCACCAAGAGATGGGCTTCGACCCCCAGTCCTTCAAGTCATACTGTGTGTTATTATAGAGTGATTTAAAGTTAGCACTAAACAGAAGCTTATTTCTGGGCGATAGGTTTATTCCTAGATATTTAATTGTCTTGGGTTGCAGTTGGTAGGGACAATCCCTCATTAGCGAGTCTAACTCCTTTTCTGTTAAATTTATGTTTAATATCTCAGACTTTTGGTGATTAATTGAGAAGAACGATAGTTTACCAAATTCCCTAAACTCCTCTGTCACCGCGGGAAGGGATGTGTCTGGGGAAGTAAGAGATAGCAGCACATCATCCGCGTAAAGCGAGACCTTGTAGTTGTTAGGACCCAAAGATATCCCTTTAATTTGCTCATTCTGTCTTATACGCGCTGCCAGTGTCTCAATGCTCAGCACGAATAGTAAGGGAGACAAAGGGCATCCTTGCCTTGTCCCATTTCCTATCTGAAAGGAATCAGACAATACCCCATTTACTTTAATCTTTGCTGTTGGTTTAAAGTACATTGACCGGATTCTGTTTATTATTGATTTTCCGAAGCCAAATTTTTCTAGGGTGGCAAATAGAAAGGACCAGTTAAGGCGGTCAAACGCCTTTTCTGCGTCAGACGTTAATAATATGGAGCTTAATCCCTGTGTCTTAGCATATTCCATTAACTGTAAAGCTCTTATGGTGTTGTCCCTGGCTTCTCTGCCAGGGACAAAACCCACCTGATCTGTATGTATTAAGGATGGGAGGAAGGCGCTGATTCTAGTTGCCAGGATTTTCGCATAGATTTTCAAATCCGTATTTAGGAGGGATATTGGCCTAAATTTAGATGGGGTATCTGATAGGTTTTCTAGCTTCGGTATCACTGCGATATGCGCTTCTTTTGTTAGGGTAGGAAATTGTTCTCTTTCATCAATGGCTTGGAACAGTGAGAGCAGGTGGGGCGCTAGTACCGTACTAAATGTTTTGTAATATTTATTCGATAGGCCATCTGGCCCAGGGCTCTTTCCTGTAGGCAGAGATTTAATAGCCTTAAGGATTTCTTGTATTGTAATTGGTTCCTCTAGTATCATTTTTTGTTGTTCGCTTAGTCTAGGGAGGTCTATAGACCTCAAATAGTTGTCTATATCTATTGCGTTTGGAGAAGGCAGGGACCTATCTAAGTTATAGATGTTGTCATAGAAGCGCCTGAACACTTCCGCTATCTCTGGACTCTTATGGATGTTATTTCCATAGCTGTCTTTTATGTTGAAAATATGGTGTTTGGCTGTCTTTTTATGTAGAGCCTTTGCTAATAATGCTCCCGCTCTATTCCCACCCTGGAAATACACCTTGTTTAAGAATAATGCCTTCCTATGAGCTACTTTGGTTAGGTATGAGTAAAATGCTAGTCTAGCCTCTGTTAATTTAGTGAGGGACCTATCGTCAGCAGGGGTCTGTTTATGATTGGTTTCTGCTCTGTGTAAGTCTGCCGCTAGTTCTTTGTAAGTCAGGTTATGGAGTTTCTTTAATCTAATGCTGTGGCTAATAAGATTGCCTCTTATTACCGCTTTATGAGCTTCCCATAGGACACCCTTCGTATCTACTGAGTCAGAATTATGAGTAAAGTATTCTTCCAGTTTATCCCTAATGTCCTTTACTATCACAGGGTCGTGGAGTTGTGAGTCATCTATTCTCCAAAATGAGTGTCTCAGAGGTTTCGTAGGCCAGTCCATCTCTAAGAGTACAGTCGCATGGTCAGACCAAGCTGCCGGGGTGATCTCTGTGTGGGTTGCTAAAGTGAGATGACTGTGTTCTAACAACAGGTAGTCTATTCGAGAGTATGATTTCTTTGCAAATGAGTAAAAGGTAAAGTCTCTGGAGCGTGCATGCTGTAGTCTCCATACATCCACTAGAGATGCTGATTTAAGGCTGTCTGCGACATTTATGCTGACATTGTGGGGTCCCTTTGAACTAGAAGCTGAGCTATCTATTTTCGGTTCTAGGGGTACATTCAGATCACCACCCACTATTAATATTCCCGTCTTGATTTCGAGGAGTTTTTCACATACCCTCCTAATAAACCTTGCTTGTTTCACATTAGGAGCGTAAACACAAGCCAATGTGACTGGCGTTTCGAATATAGAACCTCTCAGTATAAGGAATCTTCCTTCTCTGTCTACATATTTATCTAATAATTGAAAGGGGACATTCTTATTGAACAAGACCCCAACTCCCGCTATCTTCTTGTTTGGGTTGTCATTAAAGAAACCTAAAGGGTAATCTATTGACTTAAATTTGGGAGCATTAGATCCCAGAAAATGGGTTTCTTGGATGAAAATGATGTCACCCTTAAGTTTACGGAAGTGGTTAAGGGCTATAGACCTCTTTGTGGGAGAGTTAAGGCCTCTACAGTTTTGGGACAGCAACACTAACGGTTTATTAGCCATAATCTACTAGATCTGAGTGGTTTTGCTTATCGGTTGGTTTGTTGGCGTGTACTGTGGTGTGGTGTAGGCCAGCCCCCCCCCCCCCGCCCCCCGAAAAGTGCGAGACTTACCGCTGCTTTCTCTATATCCAGGCTTACTAGGATTTCTAATGCCTTCATGAACAGTTGAAACACATATATGGGAATAGTATCTCTGAGGAGTCGTTTGCTGACTTCTTAAAAACAGAACAAAAATAACAAGAACAATCAATGATAACATAACAAAGCTATCAACAACAAATAACATATCGTGATCTTTAAACACAGTAGTGTCTAAATTAAACTAGGTAGGGGGTGGATAGAAATTGAAATAGTCTCAACATTCACATTGGGAAATGAACAGTAAATGAATTCTATGTTACATGCATATCTTGTGAGTTTTATAGAACTAGCTCAGTATTCATCTAGCTTCTACAGGGAAACAGTTATTATTAGATTCTTGAATTCCACATGCTACAAGTATATGTGGTTTCGGCTAGGTCTTAATACTCTCAATTTAAAGTCCTTCTGATGGAGGGTGAGCTCTCATTTTGGACAAACGTCCTTATTTTTAGGTCTTGCACCTAATTAATCAGGTGTCCTCCACCACCTTCGAGTTATTCTGTATTGGTGGGGTCTGGTTTCTTGTTCTTTTCCGGTTGACCTTTTGCCAATGGGGCCGCTGTGGAAGCTGCGTCTCCCCTGTTAGGTTGGTTCCTGTAAGGGATTTCTTGTGTAATGATGGTAGGGTAGGCAGTGGAATGTCAATCAATTTGCAGAATTCTTCAAGATCCTCAGTGGATTTATAAGTGGCAACTTTGTTTCCTTTGTTTACTCTTAAGCAGAAGGGGAATCCCCACCTATAGGGAATCTCCAGCTCTCGCAGGTGTTCGGTGAGGTACCTGGCTTCTTTTCTGTTATTCAGCGTCATAGGACTAAGGTCTGCATAGATTTGTATTGTGTGACCTTCGAAGTTGAGGGGAGATGCTTTCCTCGCTGCTTGCGCGACCAGTTCTTTATCTTGGTATTGATGAAATTTAATGATTATATCCCGTGGGGGGTCAGCATCTCCCGGTTTGGGTCTAAGAGCCCTATGAGCTCTGTCTAGCTGGTATGGGGGTGCAGTGTTATCTTTTGTTAGAAAATGAAAAAGTCTTTGCAGGTATTGTGGGGTGAGATCCTGTGTGACATTCTCAGGTACTCCTCTAATTCTCAGGTTCTGCCGTCTCCCCCTATTGTCTAGGTCCTCCAGGTGGCTCTTTAATTGCTGAATTTCAATGTCTTGTATCGAGAGGCATCTAGAGCTTGCTCTTCTATATATTCAATTCTCTCCCCCATATCTACTAAATCTTTCCTGACTTCTGCCAAGCCATCCTTTACAATCTTTGCAACTTGATGCAATAGGGTATTAAAGTCTGCTTTGGTTGGTAAAGAATCTATATCAGCCCTTGTCAATGGGGCACTTTTCTCTGATGTTGTTGATTTAGGGGATGTATTTGTAGACATTTCTCCTGCCTCTTCTTCTAATTCTGCATCGGAGTGCTGTGAAGTGGTTAAAGCTTTACAATAGGTGTTCAGTTTGGTGCTTGCAGCTGAAGTGGATTTTGCTGCTTTGTCCCCTTTTGTGAGCCGCTTTGAAGACATCCTGTGATACAAGTGATGCTGTGCAACTTGGCGCGTAATCTGTGCTGTTTATATGTTTGCAGCCTGCGGCCTAGTGGGGGTGATAAGATTTCCAGTGAGTCTATACGGTTATTGCTAACTTGAATCACTTCGATTGTTTGTGCCTTTAATGAGGTTTGTGTCCTATTGGGATTCGAATGCGACTCCAAATTTAGTGATCTGCAGGCAGAGTGCAAAACTATTTGTGTCGCAGCAAACCACGTGTGCAGATTGGGCCGTAAAAAGTGCTTTTTCCTACTTTCTTTCCGATTAGCAAGAATGTTCCAAGTAAGTGTTTACTTCATGAGCAAAGTCCATAAGTTTCAAGGCCCTTACGCTGTACCCCTGAGCAAAAATGTATGCGCTGCGTGCGCTTTCACTGAGTGCTGCTGCAGTCTAAGATGGCGTGTGGATCTAGTTTCGGGCCCCACCCGGTGTCTTAGTGCAAGTTAAGGTGCAAATGCTAAGGTGGCCTTTAACAAGGTCTTACTTGTAATCCGGAGCGGGACACTGATGATCTGCAGCTTCACCTGTTGCGGGTAATGAGTGGGCCCGTCTCCGGCGTGGTCTGGATGTTACTCCGGTGTCTGTGTGGCTCCGGTTCAGGGTCTTACTCCTTTTTTTTTTTTTTTTTTTTTTTTTTTTTTTATGATCTGCAGCAGCAGTGCTGATTATGGAGGGGTATCAGTCTAATAAGGGCTAAAAAGTGCGATGAATTACATGCTTATCTGGTCCCAATGTAAACTATCACACGGAGCTTCTCCTAAATGCGACTTTCCATCTTGGTAGTCGGCTCCGCCCCCCCTGAATGTACATACATTAATTAAAACCCTATGCCTTCTCCCCTCAAGTCAGCATTCTACCCATTTAACAATCTCTACCCACTTAACAATCTTATCATCTACTCCAAGGCAATACATTTTGTGAACGTTTGTTGTGTGGGACAGTGTAAAATGCTTTACTAAAGTCTCAATATGCTACATAAATGGCTCCTCCCTGGTCTATTAATTTAGTTACATGGTTAAATAAATCAATTTGACTAGGCTGACATGATATTCCAGCAGTGAAACCATTCTGTCCTTTGTCTTCTAAGTTGCTTTTTTCTGAAGGTAAGACACAAGTCTTTTCTTTAAAAGCTCTTTACAAATTTATTTGAAATGTTAAAACTTGTCTTGGCACACACTAGTAACATTTATACTAGTTCATTTTAAGGGAGACATGACAATATTTCAAATTCATAAACCTCACATTTTCAGGTAGATAATATCATCTTCCCCTTTCTTTCATATGAAGTCTTATTTAAAGGGACAGTCAAGTCCAAAAAACTTTCATGATTTAAATAGGGGATATAGTTTTATACAACTTTCCATTTTACTTTTATCACCAATTTTGCTTTGTTCTTAGTATTTGGTATTCTTAGTTGAAAGCTAAATCTAGGAGGTTCATTTGCTAATTTCTTAGACCTTAAAGACTGCCTCTAATCTGAATGCATTTTGACCACTAGAGGGAATTAGTGCATGTGTTTCTTATAGATAACTGAGCTCATGCACATGAAGTTACCATGGAGTGAGCACTGATTGGCTAAAATGCAAGTCTGTCAAAAGAACTAAAATAAGAGGCAGTTTGCAGAAGCATAGACACAAGGTTATCACAGAGGATGTATTTCTATAACAGTGTTGGTTATGCAAAACTGGGGAATGGGTAATAAAGGGATTATCTTACTTTTTAAACAACAAAAATGATGGTGTTGACTGTCCCTTTAAGCTATCCTTAGGACAGGATAATGCGTTAGCCAAGGCATCCAGGTTCCAATCTTTTTCACAATTCTTCCCTTCAGTCACTTTGATTATCTGGGATTCACATTTGTTTTACATACAATTGGACAACATGTATACATTAAGTGGAAAATAGAATGTACATTTGTTTACTTTATTTGTTTACTATGCAATTTAAAATGTTTATTAAAAGTCTTGGTAGTTGGGGACATAGCTATATTTTGCACTGCTGATTTTAAAACTGTTTGGCCAAAAAGAAAGTTGTGTTTACATATGCATCAGTGTGGCACCGCTGCTGCTGGTTATATGGAAGAGTTAAATATACCAGATTTGCTGAGCTACTTAATCTGGTGAGTGAACAGTAGGAATTGCTCTTAAATTGGAGACAGCAGTTATAGTCAGTGGCACCCTGAGTGACGTTTAAGTAGATTATATTGTTTTATCCATTTTAATAAATGTTTTTTTAAGTTTCGAAGAGTTCCAGTTTTTATGACTTGGGCTATTGTCTTATAAATATAGTAGCTCTATACTACATGGGTACTAACTTAAAGGGACAGTAAACCTAAAAAATAATGTTATATAATTCTGCACATAGTGCAGAATTATATAACATTATTTTAGTGCTATTGTTATAAAAGATTTTTTTCCCTTTGATTTTTTAAAAAATATGCCGCTTTTACAGACCCGCTCTCTGCTGAGCGGGTCTGTTTTTTTTACTCAGTGCATCGGGCCAGCTGTATAGTCACAGCCCGGCCCGACCGCGCCATAGCATTAAGTGCAGCTCGCTCCTGCTCTGTCTGATAGCTGGAGCGAGCTGCACTTAATGTTATGGCGCGGTCGGGCCGGGCTGTGACTATACAGCTTGCCCGATGCGCTGAGTAAAAAAAACAGACCCGCTCAGCAGAGAGCGGGTCTGTAAAAGCGGCATATTTTTAAAAAAATCAAAGGGAAAAAAAGCTTTTATAACAATAGCACTAAAATAATGTTATATAATTCTGCACTATGTGCAGAATTATATAACATAATTTTTTAGGTTTACTGACACTTTAAGCTTGAGCAAAAGTTTATTTGTGTTGGTTGTTACAGTATTGCACTGTATTTCTTTACATCTATTTGAGGTTACACACTGCAACAGATGCATCCAAGACATTGTTTGAATCACTACAGTTGTTCCCAATATCCTTTCCTGATCTTTGGAAGTTTCTTCCTTGCTTCGGTGCATGGTTATTTTTATTTACATTATTTGGCCTTTTTATTATGGAAAATGTGATAAGCCCACAAGTCCTAGTGCAGAGATTGTATATTTCTGGCATGTTCAGTGAAACAGAATATGGCATTACAGCTCTGCAGTACATTGGTACTGCAGATACCTGCATAGAAGATGGCCATATATCTGGGTTTAATAATATTGCAAAGCTTGAAAATCCGTCCAGCTCTATTTTTACCTGCCCGCACACAAGGCATATAAATGTGTGTTAGGTGGTTCAAGAGAGGCCACTACTCTTAACTCGGGGAAATCCATGGTGATAGTTATTAGATCTTGTGGAGACTGAATATGCATGTGAATGTACACAAGTTCAAATATTTTATTGAAGGTAATCAGTGTTATTTTTAACACATATGTTTATTATATTAGTAAACTTGAAATATGTGTATCTTTATTTTCCAGCTGATATTTCCCATCAGTGTTTTCCTAAAATTTCCCTTGGGAGTTGAACTTTCCCAACTCCTTTGCCTACCGTATTGGCTTTCCACTGTCCGAATAATAATTGCATAAGTTAAATTGAGCTTATTGCAGACATAAGGTATCCAATTATATGATTATCTGGATACTGTTTTGATTGTTTATTCTGAGAATCTCTGCTTCATATTCAGTCTTTAGAAAAGTTATCTGGTTCCCAACAAACTTGTACCTTTTTTCACTTTTTCACTATTTACTTTTATCACCAATTTTGCTTTGTTCTCTTGATATTCTTAGTTTAAAGCGAATTCTAGGAGGTTCATATGATAATTTCTTAGACCCTGAAGACTGCCTCTAATTTGACTACATTTTGACCACTAGAGGGCATTAGTTCATGTGTTTCATATAGATAACATTGAGCTCATGCACGTGAAGTTACCCTGGAGTGACCACTGATTGGCTAAAAAGCAAGTCTGTCAAAAGAACTGAAATAAAAGGGCCAGTTTGCAGAGGCTTAGATACAAGGTAATCACAGAGGTAAAAAGTGTATTTATATATCTGTGCTGGTTATGCAAAACTGGGGAATGGGTAATAAAGGGATTATCTTTCTTTTTAAACAACAAAAATTATGGTGTTGACTGTCCCTTTAAGCATTGACTTGGAAATATTTTAATCTAGGATGATTCAGAAATTAAGCAAAAATTGTTTAACTGTGCACTGCCTGTAGAAATATACCAAGCAGGTAATGAAAGCCATTATATCCTTGTCATCAAGGCCATTATGACTGTTAAGTAGCATATTTTGTCTTTATTTCAGTAAAATTGTCATTTTAACCTTTAGATTAGAAGAATTATATTACAGCACCATCTGTCTGAACATCATTACAATGTAGTCTTAAGCAAATCAACCAAGTTAATAAAAACAGATTACCTTACAATGTAGCATATTTTAGGTAAACATTTTTTTCACAACATAACATTTTGTATTATCATAAGTCTTTTCAAAGAAGATCATATTTTACATTGTAAGATACATGCTTGTATCGCTAATATGGTATTTATGCAGACTTGGCAGCTGTAGTTGAATATTTTAGTGCTATTTATTCTATTTGTAACTAAAAGAGAATTAAAATTAAAAAAAAAGAAAAATTATATTTCATTGATTTTAGTTAATTTTATTTTTAATTCTCTTGTGTGCGAGTGTGTGTGTGTGTGCGTGCGCTATGCCGCAATCCAGTGTATATTTGCCTCGTGATTGTGATCTGTTTCCATTACTAAACAAAATTAGTCAGTTTTGGCACCCAGTTTAATTACATTCTGAAACAATGTCTGATATTCAGAGCATATTAATGATGCTTCTAAGCACTAATAGAGATGGTAGGAAATAGATTTCTGTTATGCTATATCTCAGCGCTAAACTTAGAGGCTCTGGCCGCCCACGGCACATGGGTCTTCTACCTATGAGGTGCCACTTGCACCTCTGAAAGAATAGCCGTGGGTGCATACAGAACCCTGTCATTTGACACGCACAGCTATTGGTTCAGAGATGCAAACATCACCTCATTGAAGGAGACCAATGTGCCGTGGGCGGCCGGAACTGCTGAGTTTAACGTTGTGCAACGGCACAGAAAGGGTGAGTTTAGCACCCTTTTTTTGGATCTGATCACTTACACTCCCCTTGATTTTTGGTTTCTTATACACTTGGATTTACCATCACTTTAAGAGAGAGATATTATCAAGAACATATAGAAAAGTGGACAGTTTTCAATGCTTTTTCACATTGAAAAAGGCCTTTGAACTTCTGACTTTCATTCTCGATTAATGTAAATTTTCTTGGCAAATTATTTAATGTTGATACGTCTTACACAGGTCCAAGAATTTCATCTCTAATAGTGTACTACATATGCCCCCAATAATCCTTATTAATCATGGCCTTAGTTCTTAAAACAGCAAAATAGAACCTTTGTCCTGTTACTATATCCTTCTCCTATTATTCCTGCATTTAACATTCTAACATTTTCAAAGTAAACTCCCCTGGGACACTAAGAGCATTAGTGAGGCAATGAAAGGCAGGAGATGGGTCAGGCAGTAGCTTGTTTCTTGGTGGATTACCAGCTAAATACCGAAATCCAATTTACAAGGTTTTTAATTGCTGCAACTTTAATGTAAGGCAATTTGATCTGGAATTACAGCAGCTGCTGGCACCAGACTTGCCCTCCAACAGATCCTTTGTAAAGAATTTAAAGTGTGCTCACTCCAATTACAGGGTTTCAAGAGTCCAGTATTTGTTAATTTTCCTTACTACCTCCCCAAATTGGCAGTGGTTAATTTGCCTTCCTTTTATGTGATGACCATTTCTCAGACTAAATCTACGTAATCCTTGTTACTCGTGGCGTGAGGTGTTTGCTTCAAAAAGTTTCTGAAACTTTAATTTCTTTGTGGTAGAGCTAAAAAGTTAATTAAAATAATTTTATAAAATAGATTTTATATTTACATTGTCTCTACAAATGTATCAGATTATAAACTGCTTTCCAGTCTAAAAATGACAAAATATCACTCAGAGGAATTGAAGATGTGTCACACTGCTTGGCTAAGTTTAAAGCCATATAAAAATTTTGACAACTCATTTAATAGAAATGCATTTTCAATAATATATACTAAGTAATTGATTGAAAAAGAGATTACAAATAGAATGGATAAATACATAAATAAAATAGCTTCTCATCTCCTCTCATTACAGACTAGTATAAACTATTCTACCTTTTTTAAGATTTGATTTAAATGTGTAATGTTTTTAAAACACAATAATTTAAACTTATATGGTTACAAACAAAATATTAAAACAAAATTTACTAACAAAGAGCTATATGAAGAAGAAAAAAATCTAACAAAAAGTACCCGCATCACTTGTGTGGGGATTGGTGTTACAGGCCGCCTCTTACTAAATCTTACTGACTTTGTGAAACCTAACTTATCTGCTCACATCACTTTCTTGGGGTTAAATTTATTTTATGCAAAAGCCACCTTCAATACCTCTACTTCTCCCAGACTTGAGGGTGTGATATAAAAGTATATATAATATTCCTTGGGGAAAAGAAAGCCGCTATACGCAGTGGAAGTTTTATTATTGCTTTTATTAGTAATTTTATTATTTGAATTTTGTAATATAAAAGTATTCATCAGACTAGTTGCATGATTCATTAGCTTTGAAAGATAGTTTATTTGAATTGTTCAAATTCTGTAATGTATGTTTTTTGTTAAATTTGTTGGATATTTTGCTTCCCATTGAAAATAATGGTGAATACATTTTGTTAAAGGGACAGTGAACACAAAATTGTTATTGTTTAAAAAATATAGATAATGCCTTTACTACCCATTCCCCAGCTTTGCACAACCAACATGGTTATATTAACATACTGTATAACCTTTAAACCTCTAAATTTCTGTGTAAGTCCCTAAAGACAGCCCCATGATCACATGCTTTTGTATTTGCTTTTCACATCAGGGGAAGCTAGTTCATGTGAGCCATATAGATAACATTGTGCTGACGCCCGTGGATTCTAACAACACAGCACTAATTGGCTTAAATGCAAGTCAATAGATAAAGTCATGTGATCAGGGGGCCGTCAGAAAATACTTAGAAACAAGACAATCACAGAGGTAAAAAGTGTATAATTATAACCATGTTTTCTGTACAAAACTGGGGAATGGGTAATAAAGGGATTATCTATCTTTTAAAACAACATTTTTTTTAGTTGACCGTCCCTTTAACAAATTAATTCATTTATCAAATATTCCTATGAAAAGAATGCTTGAATAAAGGAAATTCAGCCAAAATGAACTACAGGAAAAGTCAAAAACAAATTTTTCATAAGAAACACATTTTTGACCGGTGCACATCTCTAATAAATACTACTGGTCAAAAGTTTTAGAACACCTCTGTTTTAAAAAAAAAAAAAAGTGCAGTTTTAATGTCTTGGTGTACTTTAAAAGTAAAGCATAGAACAAATACTAAAATCTAAAGTTTTGAGGCACCCTTTGCAGCCAAACACACTCTTGCATTCTTTCTACAATGAAAATAAAAAAAAATTCAAAAATGATTACCAACATATATATATATATACAGACATAGATGCCGGAATTTTAAACTGTTTGTGTTCCAAATTAATAATAATTTTAGCTGAAGACTGATATAAGCAAACTAACTTTAGCTGCCATCATATCTTCCCCTCCTTAGAATTATACATACTCCAGATCTTTAAGTCTAAATATATATCTATATATATATATATATTTATATATATATATATATATATATATATAAATAAATATTTTTGAAAAGTATGAAATAATGCTAGCATAATAAACATTCTGTGCATGTTGAAAATCTTGACATTTTGCTCAAGTTTGTTTACTGTGTGTATTCACAAACATCATTAAAATCATCTTTATACTGTACATGTACTTATAATAGTATAATGTTTATTTTATCAATGAGAGGTATCTCTAATATATCATACACATAGTATCAAAATCAGTATTTTTTTTCTTTTGTATGCATTAGAATATATCTTTAATTATTGGGCTTACCACTGGTTTAAAAGAGGTTCTGGGTCATTCATTAGGCCTGTAGTCTAGTGTAGCCAGAGGGTGCAGAAGACATGCCCATAAATTTTGTAACCAGCAAAAAAATATATATCTATTGATTGTAGTAGCCGTATTAGTCCAGTACTTGTATATCAAAATAGTTACCTCTCTTCCTCAGGTCTGAAGCAATACTGATTAGTAAGATAGAATTTGTTCATAGACATCTTGTAAAGAAGTGGAGCTATGGGACAGGGCTGGACTGGGAGAGATAGCTGAGAGAATTTGCAGAGGGTTGTAAATAGCAGATCAATCTGATGCTGAAAAATGTTAGGGGTGGTGGGAACATACTGGCAGGTCAAAAGGATTAGTGTGAGAGAAAAAAACTATAGGTGAGGAAACTGCTACACCTCTTATATCACATTTGCTCCTGTCATGTAAAATATAGTGAAACTAGAAAAGTAAAACACTGATGTGAGTGCTCAAGAGAGTGGTCCTATAAAAAATGATATGATAGTATGTGCATATAGAAAAGGAAAAAGTACTTTACAGGTATACCCCGCTCATACAGCGGGTTAGGGACCGGAGCCCCGCTGTAAAGTGAAAACCGCCTTAAAGTGAAACAAGGCAGTTTTAGCTTTCTTTTCACTTGCCAGTGTGTTTAAAGACTTGAAAACATGTTTGAACTAACAAATATTAGGGGTGCAATAGTTAGGCTTACCAGAAGTCCCACTTTTACTGGGATTGTCCCGGTTTGGAGGCGCTGTCCCAGTGTCCCACCCAGTTGTTCATTCTGTCCCAGTAGGGTTGCCACCTCCAAGTTTCAAATATTGTGTCCGATTTTCAGACCACCTGAAACCCGGACACATTATTCAAAATAACTGGACTGTGGCTCCTGGTACTTTGTTACATAGAGCCCTGCTTAGGTTAATGTTCATGTCCTTCAAAGTTTACATTTAGTAACAAAGGCTGAGTGAGCAGCATAGGGTTTTTTTAATTTTGTAGTACTACTTGGTTTATTTTTCTAAGAATTTAACACCCCCCCGACCCCTGGTGACATTGCCGGTAATACACGTTTAGGGGAATCATATGGGTATGACTAGGAAGTACAGACAGGCAGGATTTTTGGCCTGGATCTTGCTTTACTTCATGCAGGATAGCATTTTTGCTATAATCTTCCTGCATTATCGTATAGAGTAGCCTCTTAAACAGCTTTAGCAGGTACGTGTTTCTTTTTTACTTATTTCATTCAATATTGTATTTATGCCTTATCAGGCTCTGTTCCTTAATTAGACACATAAAACACATATTACACTGCAGATATTAAATTGTGAAATTGATAATTATGAAAGTGATAATTATGCTTGATGTTTGGCATTATTTAGAATCTGAGATTTAGATTAATGATTTATTTGCCATGACAACGTAATGGTGCCTTTTTCACTAGGGGGTGGTGTTATGGTCTATTTAAACTGTGTGATTCACTTGTTTGACTGAGGAAGGGTAGAGTATCGACAAAACATTACACACATGAAAGCTACTACTTTAAAAGGACTGGTAATTGCCACGCCCCCTTGACCACACTCCTGACCACACCCCCACTGGCACCGCACCAGGTGGTCCCAGTTTCACCTCTAAAAATTATGGTAAGCCTAGCAATAGTGCTACGTTTAGTTTAGTTTAACACTAGCACAGCATTCAATTAGTATTCAATAAATACTGTACCTGTAAAATAGTGACAATTACTGTAGTACATATTGCCAGACTATAGCACTGAGACACAGATTGCACTGTAATGCTCTAAACAAAGTGAACTAAGCATAACAAAATGGTGCCAGTGACTTTTCTCTCAATCTCACAATGATTACAGCACTGTTTTAAAATCCTTGGAGGTTAAACTTCAGCTTCACAAAGCACTGTATTAGCGAAGCGCTGTAAAGTGAAGCGCTGTAAAGTGAGGTATACCTGTATATATAATAGATTATAGAAGTACACGTATATATATGCAGAATGAATCACAGAGAGAGAAATGTTTGATGAAAGAATACTCCCTTACAACATTAGAGGAGTACTCTTTCTTAATGTTGTACGTTTTTTGATTGTGACTGGGTGTGCTGCTGCTACATATTTGTTGACACAGTTTGCGAAGTGCTTTGTTGCAGCATTTGGCGCCATTCTGTATGTTGTCATGTTCTGAGTTTTATTTACTGTAGATTAGTTTGTGTTTCAGTTTAGGTGGTTGTTTAAATGCCAACAGTGGAGGTTGGGAAACATTTTCTTTAAGTGTAGTATCCTCTTCAAGAAGTCACTTTAAGTCTTTTATGATTTTGCGTACGTTCTCTAGAATAGGGTTGTATGTGATTACTAAAGGAGTCCGTGTTGTGCTTTGCTTCATTTTGTATTGCAGTAGTTGTTCTTGTGGAGCTGTTAGGGCAGATTTTATTTTCTTGTTTATTGTCCTTGTCTTATATCCCTTTTCTCTGAATGATTCAGACAGTATCTTTAGATTTGTATCACGGTCCTCATTATCAGAGCAAATCTGATGGTATCTGATAGTTTGGCTATAGATAATCACTTGTTTGGTATGATTGGGATGAAAGCTGGTGCTGTGAAGTTAGCTACATCTCTCTGTGGGTTTTTTGTAGATGGATGAATGGAGTTTCCCATTGTTTATGGTTATTGTGCTGTCCAAGAAGCTAACACTGTGGTTTGAAAAGTTAATTTTAAGGTTAATTGATAGAGAAATTAGTTATGGAATGTTTGCAAATGTTCTTCTCCTTCCGTCCATATGATTAAAATATCATCTATGTAGCAATCATATTTATGAGGTTTATGGGGGTGAATGGTTAGGAAACTCTGTTCAAGGTCATCCATAAATAGGTTTGCATATTGTGTGACCATTTTTTTGCCGATAGCAGTTCTGATAATTTGTAAGTAGATTATTTTTTGATATTTTGAAACTGAAATGATTGTGGATGAGGATGAATTCTACAAGTTTAGTATTGTATTGTATTTTTTGCTGTGTCTTTGGGATGTGAGGAACAGGCTTCAATGTCATCTTTATGGGGGATGTTGCTTTGCAAGGAATATATATATATATATATATATATATATATATATATATATATATATATATATATATATATATATATATAGACTGTTAGTAGAGATGGAGGGCACTCACAGGACTTCATATAAGAGATAGCTTTTATTATTGTAGTTATACAAATATGGTGTCGACGTTTCGGCCTTTTCTTAGGCCTTCTTCAAGACAATATTCATAGTCTAAAAATATAAACAAAAAACAATACAATAAGACACAAAACAAAAACACTTGGTGCCATGGTGCTAGGCTCCCACTTTTTGTGTTATTGTACACTATGGTTATAAGTCTGATTGGGTTTGCCACACATGTGATCGGGGTATGTTGGACATCCGGCCTGTATTGTCATCTTTAGTTTCCCCTGTCTTCAGTTGTTATTGTTTATTGTTTTTGTTACAGGTTTTACATATTTTCATGTTTGATCTGGTCTATAGGGGCTATTCTGAATTCCCCTTTTTGTTTGTGTTTCAATAACATCAGCACTTGGATATGTGTCCCGTCTGGCCCCCCTGTGTTTGAATGGACTGGGGGTGACATCTTTCTGCATATTGTGTTTTGGCTCTGGGCATTTGCATTTGCTGAGGTGTTTGCGTTCTTTCATATGTGCCCATGGGACTGGTTTCGGGGGTTTTGATTGGTGCATATGGGGCAGGTTTCTGCCACTCACTTCCTACGTTGTGTGTGTCCCTTTAATGTTGGTACTGACATGCGCCCGGCTGAGCTGTGTTCATTGCGTGTGGTCTGATTGGCTCCTGAAGGGGGCGGGACCGCCCTGTTTTTAAAGGCTGGCTTTGCGGCGATTTCCCCCTTTTGATTCTGTCATTCTGGGAGTTCTACACGGAGGCCGTGTTCCGCATTAGTTAAGGTAAGAAGGGTGAAGGCTACTTCCGTGGCTCCCCATTTCTATATGCTAATTTCGGCTGTTTGTAGATGAGCTCTATGCTATGGCTAGTTGTTTCACGGACAGGCGACCTGTTGTTTGTAGAGGTAGAATTGATAGTAGTTTGTGGGCATTCTAGGCTAAGGGCGGATTGTGGCTGTGAATATCTGAGTTTATTATTATGGCTAAGAGATGTTACGGACACCTTTGCAGGGGTAGGATTGATAGTAGTTGCACTTTAGGTTGTGGGCATTCAACACTCAGGGCTTATTGCGGTTGTGAGTATGTGAGTTTACGATTGTGGCTAAACAGTTTTAGTGACATATTTGCTGATTGTGATAGTGCGCTTACGATTATGGTTTAGTGATTTACTGACACGCTGCTATGTATGATGAGGATTGTATATTCAATATTGTGGTGAGTGGCACGCAGGTTGCGGGCATTCAATACTTAGAGCTTATTGTGGCTGTGAATATGCGAGTTTACCAGTGTGGCTAAGCGGGTATATTGACATACTTCCTGATTGGGATAGTGCACTTACAATTATGGTTTTGTAATTCTCTGACACTCTGCTGTGTATGATGATGATAGTACATTTAATGATGTGGTGAATGGCACTTGACCATCATCAGCCCTCAGTAATGTTTCTTAATCTTGGCGGTTAATTGATGTTGGATCTGTGAATGTCCAGTCTGTCTGTCCAATTACCATCATGTTCTTTGACCATTATGCAAGATTGTATTGGTATCTGCCTGCTACTAGGTGTTATCATATCTTATTAAATGATTAGGGTGGCTCTTATACCATGTGGACTGTGGCAGTGTTTGACTGTAGCTCAGTAGCTCAGGTTGTTACTTGTTTCCCTATGTTTGCCCTCCTGTTCTTCTATCTTTTGTTCTGTGCTTCTTGGGACTTTCTTCTCTATTCTTCCCTGGCAGCTGGTTGATATGGCTTCTCTACTCTGGTTGAAGCCTTTTTAGATGTCACTCGGGTTACTATGATCTCCACTGGTGGAGGGTCACACTTTGGTGCATACTTGGATATGGCATTTTTTGTTTTGTGTCTTATTGTATTGTTTTTTGTTTATATTTTTAGACTATGAATATTGTCTTGAAGAAGGCCTAAGAAAAGGCCGAAACGTCGACACCATATTTGTATAACTACAATAATAAAAGCTATCTCTTGTATGAAGTCCTGTGAGTGCCCTCCATCTCTACTAACAGTCTATGTATATCATTTGAGGATCGCACCCGGGCACTAGAAGTATTGATGTGGATGGAGTGCTAGGCCACCGGCTACTACATATATATATATATATATATACACACACCACTGCTTGCTAACTCTCTCTTGGCAACTATTTGTGGATTATATCAATGGATTTACAATGACATAGCACTAACTTTTTCATCTTCAGTTCAATCAAGGAAGTGAATTCATTATTTGACTCTCGCTCTTCTCCCGCTCTATCAGAATCTTTTTTAAGGATTTAGAGTGACTTTGCTTGTCTGTCATATTATGTTTTTTTTCATGCATCCCCTATTGTATGTGCATTTTTTTTTAGTGGCCACACATTTTTTGCACAGGTTGATTTTTTTTATATGGAACTGTTAACCTTCTCTATTGATATATATGGGCATCATATATTTTGCTAATACATTCAATTGTTGCACTCTATATTGTGACTGCAATGTGTCTCTTTTTCATCCCCTTCTTTATGATAACCTAGGTGGGTATATTTTTACTTAATGGGATGTAACTGGCTTAGGTACCCTTTATTCTTCATTTTGCCCTTCTTTTTTCACCCTGCTTTTTAATTTTTGGAATCGTCATTAATTATCAGGTACCTTTGTTCACCCCTGGATATATTAGAATTTTTTAATATACCCAGGGTTTGCCTGTATTTTTAGTATATATATATATATATATATATATATATATATACACAGCTGTATGCAAAAGTTTAGGCCTGCCTGACAAATTCCATGATTTTCATTTATAAATAATTGGGTGTTTGGATCATCAATTTAATTTTGATCTGTCAAATAACAGAAGGGCACAGTAATATTTCAGTAGTGAAATGAGATTTATTGGACCAACAGGAAATGTGCAATATGCATCAAAACGAAATTAGACAGGTGCATACATTTGGGCACCCTTGTTATTTTGTTGTTTTGAATAACTGTAACTACCTAGCACTGATTAATTGGAAAACACAATTGGTTTGGTGAGTTCATTAAGCCTTGAACTTTATAGGTGCATCCAATCATGAGAAAAGGTATTAAAGGTGACCAATTGCAAGTTGTTGTTCTCTTTGACTCTCCTCTGAAGAGTGGCAACATGGGTGCCTCAAAACAACTCTCAAATGACCTGAAAACAAAGATTGTTCAACATTATGGTTTAGGGGAAGGCTACAAAAAGCTATCGCAGAGATTTAAGCTGTCAGTGTCCACTGTGAGGAACATAGTGAGGAAATGGAAGACCACAGGCACAGTTCTTGTTAAGGCCAGAAGTGGCAGGCCAAGTAAAATATCGGAGAGGCAAAGGCAAAGAATGGTGAGAGCGGTCAAAAACAGCCCACAGACCACCTCCAAAGACGTACAACATCATCTTGCTGCAGATGGTGTCACTGTGCATCGTTGTATGGGAGAGTGATGCAGAAGAAGCCTTTTCTGCACACGCCACAAACAGAGGTATGCAAACGCATATTTGGACAATCCAGCTTCATTTTAAAAGAGGGTGTTGTGGACTGATGAAACAAAGATTGAGTTATTTGCTCATAACAAGGGGCGTTATGCATGGCGGCAAAAGAACACAGCTTTCCAAGACAAACGCTTGCACACATTCAAGACATCCAGTGCCTGAAGCAGCAAAGCAACTGCAAAACATCTATGAACCTTCACCATGTTTGACTGTAGGAACTTAATTCTTTTCTTTAAAAGCATAATTTCTTTTTCTGAAAACAGTAGAATGATGGGCTTTACCAAAAAGCTGTAATTTTGTTTTGTCTGTTCACAGCACATTCTCTAAAAAGGATTTTGGCTTCCTAAGGTAAGTTTTGGCAAACTCCAATCTGGCTTTTTTATGTTTCTGTGTCAGCTGTGGGGTCCTCCTGGTCCTCCTACAATAGTGTCCCTTTTCATTCAGATGGCGACGTATAGTGCAAGCTGACACATTTGTACCCTGTGACTGAAGGTCAGCTTAATTTTTTCTGGAAGTTGATCGAGTTTCTTTATCCACCATTCGAACAATCTTTCATTGCAATATTTGATAATTTTTTCTCTTTCATTCACGTCCAGGGAGATTAGCTACAGTGCCATGGGCTCTAAACCTCTTGACAATGTTGCACACAGTGGACACAGGAACATTAACAGGGACAGTCTACACCAGATTTTTTTATTGTTTTAAAAGATAGATAATCCCTTTATTACCCATTGCCCAGTTTTGCATAACCAACACAGTTATATAACCAACATAGTAACCTCTGTGATTATCTTGTATCTAAGCCTCTGCAAACTGCCCCTTTATTTCAGTTCTTTTGACAGACTTGCAGTTTAGCCAATCAGTGCCTGCTCCCAGATAACTTCACGTGCACGAGCACAGTGTTATCTATATGAAATACATGAACTAACACCCTCTAGTGGTGAAAAACGGTTAAAATGCATCTGAAAAGATGTGGCCTTCAAGGTCTAAGAAATTAGCATATGAACCTCCTAGGTTAAGCTTTCAACTAAGAATACCAAGAGAACAAAGCAAAATGGGTGATAAAAGTAAGTTGGAAAATTGTTTAAAATGACATGCTCTATCTGAATCATGAAAGTTTATTTTGGCCTAGACTGTCCCTTTAAGATCTCTGGAAATGCACTTGTAACCTTGAGATTGTCCATGCTTTTCCACAATTTTTTTGTTTTTCAAATCCTCAGACAATTCTTTGCTGCTCTTTCTCTTCTCCATGCCCAGTGTGGCACACAGAGATGCACAACAGAAAGGTTGAGTCGATTTTTCACCATTTTAACTGGTTTCCGGTGTGATTTCTATATTTTCAGCACCTGTTAATTGATACAGGTGAGTTTAATTACAAATTACAGGAGCATCACAAACTTGGAATGCAATTATTTCTTACAATTTTGAGAAGGTGCCAATATATTTGTCCAGTCCATTTTTGGAGTTTTGCGTGGAATGTGTCAAATTTGACTTTTTTGTCTTCACTTTTTTTGTGTCATACTAATACAAACAAAAGAAATAAACATGAGAATGCCTTAACATTTGTAATTGCAACAATTTTCGGGGTGAAGTGGTGCATTATCTGATAGAAATGCAGGGGTGGCAATATTTTTGGCCATGACTGTATATATACTTTTTTTGTAAACAGATTAACTAATAGCCGAAAAGCTAAAACTATCGAGTCTACACCGTTGTGTGTTTTTAACCCCTGCAAAGGGGTTAAAAACACAGAAGAAGTGCAGCTTGGGACCCATGGAACACTGGTGTTCCTGAGCGGAACCTGCTTCTGATCTAATCAGCAGTTCTAGTTGTACACCTTATATAAATGACTAGCTGATTGGATCAGTCACACTTTTACCTCCTTAGCGGGAGTTAAACACACAGTAGTGTAGGAATGATATGAACAAATTCAAGCATCTCATTTTTCGACTTTTATACACTATTAAATACAACATTTTTTACACATGAATCTGTATTGGATTACAGAGGGCCCTAGACTCATGCTATTTTATCTAATCAGTAAATCTTTACTCACCTATAAACTGATCAGATGTAAAGCCCCCCCCCCCTATTTCATGCCTAACTTTCAATTTAACCTGTCCATATTATTATTTTTTTCATGCAATATGTACTGTATATGCATCCCTATATTGTAATATATAATCACATACAACCTCTGTTAATTGTTTTTGATAAGTCATCACATTCATCTATTAAGATTCTCTTCAAATTGATATATACTAAACTCTTCTAACAAACCACCTCTTTTCCATGTAACGCCACTATATAATTCCTTGTCAAAAAAAATGTGTATCATATCTGATGGTAAATGTTCTTGTGTGTGTATATAAATATATATATATATACATGCATACACCATTCCATGATGAACACACACAATAAAGCTTATAGTCGGATTTCAAAAGCTTCAAGGCTCTTGTTTGTTCTATACTATGGTTCTTTTAACTTTATACTGTAAGACAGATGTGTATATTTTTGTTATTTATGAGTGAAGCAGAGCAGAAAAAAAAAGCAAATGTAGTTATGCTAAAATATTGACTGTATTATGCATAGGATAGAGAGATAAATTGTGCATGTTCATTTTAGACCTTTCTAAATCAATAAGCATCAGAAATACCTTATGCTCTCTTCTTTAACACCTAGTGACTAATCCTTTGCCGTCTAATCTCAAGGCATAACATACTTGCTTAATATTTATTTTGCAAGTGTTCTGTCAACATTAGTTTAGTGGAACAAAAATAAAATGCATGTAAATTTTTCAGCAAGCTTCAATGGTAATATAGCCTTTCTGAGCTTGGTTATGATATTCAGTTTGCTAGAAGATGTATTATTTTCTGCAAATAGAATGGTTGCAGTATTTATTGGCAACATAAAGGGCTAGATTACAAGGGGAGCGCTAAATTTTGCATTAGCGTTCCACTTTGTAATACCAGAGCATGATAATGTGCGCTGGTATTACAAGTAAATTGCAATGGGAAAGCGAGCTTACGTTCGCATTGCTAGGAAGCATTGCGGTCACAAGAGCGCGCTTCTATAGTCTCCTATGGGAGTCAGAGACAGCATCAAAACCTTACACAGTGAAGGGGGTAAGTAGCGCATCGATGAGCAGCATTTTAAATATATATGTATATGAATATATACATATATATTTATGTCTTAATATGTCTATATACACATATTAACACATACATATAATATGTTTATAATCATATACATATATATTTAAATTGCGGTCTATGGGAACACACAGTTCCCATAGACTGTAATGTAAAGGCACTTTTCAGTGCCGTTCTTTTTTCTAACACCCCACTCCCACCAATTTTAAAGCCCCAAAACTGCCTAGTGCAGTTATTTTTTATTATTTTAGAAAATGAACCAGAAATTGGATCGCTAATTGCTACAGCGAGGTCACAGTAGCAATAACCAGCCATTTTTAAAGGCTGGTTAATTATCTAGCCCAAAGTATGCTGAATAGTTCTAAAAATATTGGGGGGTGGATGTGCATCCTATTCATACACACTAGTTCTCTTATACATTATTATATCATGCATCCATACTTTAATGCAAATACATTTTTATTAATTTCTCACTTTAATGACACTTCTGTTTGCTTGTAAAAAAAAAAAAAAAACTTGTTGCCAATGTGAATGTTTGTTTGATTATTTCTCAGTCTATTTCAGTTCTCAATAGCTGAAACCCTCTGCTGTGAGGGTGGACATATCCTTGACAACATCACGGCAGTTTTATAAGGTTACTTTCTGCTTATAATTCAGTCATAGTTTATTTCTTTTTTTTTTTTATACAGACGCTTGATGGAAACAACAGCTTCAATATTGAATGGCCGAGTTAATAATTGGGAGGCACAGCTTTAGTTAAGATCTAACTGACAACTAGCTGCCAGGGCAAAAACGACATAGAGATTAAGAGATGAGTAGCTTTGAAATTGGATACGTTGTAGGTTGCAAGAATAGACTGCAATCACTTATAATTTACAAAATAGGCTAACATAAAGGTTCACTGCTTGTTTGGTAAATGACTATGTTTTTACATAAATATATAGCTATAAAAATACAAAGTGTGTATTGGAACAGTATACGTATAAATGTCATCATTTGAATTCCGGTAGCTAAGAACTCAAAAGTGCAATCTAAGTATGTGGTGGGTTTGTTGTCCTGAAGAAGTTGTCAGAGCTCCCATTTGTCCCTCAATTTTTTGGATTGTTCTAAATTGTAAGAGCTGTACTTTATTCCAATATTTATGTCCTTTTTTTTAATGAAAACCTGGGACTACCCAGACTAGTCGAGAAACACCCAATTGCCTGAATTGCTCAGTTCCGCCCCTAGATAGCTTATTTGGCATCAGTTTAGCTAGACTGATTTGCTATATGCAGAGATTAAAGGGACATGAAAACCTTTTTTTTATTTCCTGATTCATATAGAGCATGCAATTTAAACAACTTTCCAATTGTCTTCTAATATCACATTCGCTTTTGCTAGTGAGACCTAGATTACATGAATATGGGCCAGATTACAAGTGGAGCAGTATATACGAGCATTACCCAACACACACAAAATGGTTATTTCTAGCAGAGTTAGCATGCATTGGGTATTGCTCGTATTACAAGTTAAAAGTAAAAGGTTTTTGCTTGCACCCGAACCCAATACGCGCAAAAATCTGAAGTAAGATTATCAAGAATTTGTTAACGTATTCCTCCATGGAAGTCAATAGAGAGAGAAAAAAGTGTATCACGTGTAAACCCAATTGCATATTCTCAAGAGCTCTTCAATGTTCTTCACATAGCAGAATATGTTCTATTTATTAATAAATACATATTTCTACATATGTCTGATGGTATTTTGGTACAATATATATTTATAACTATATATATATATATATATATATATATATATATAGGTATAGATATATACATATATATATATATATATATATATATAGGAATATCTATTTAAAAATACTTAGAACATATTCTGCTATGTGCAGAACATTGGAATGTGAAATATGTACAGTAAACAGACAGTATAACAGTTTATTAAATATGGATATTGCATAAATATGATTTAACATATTTTCATCCACTGGCCTGCAACAAGCTCAAATGCACTTAGGCATGTGTCTGTATGTAACTCTATGTTAAAGCCCTTTGCCTGCTTTTTTTTTTCCGAACACTTGAGACCTTGTATATCTTTGAGCCCTTATACCTTTTTATGTGTATTTCTCCAACATAGGTGTGTCCGGTCCACGGCGTCATCCTTACTTGTGGGATATTCTCTTCCCCAACAGGAAATGGCAAAGAGCCCAGCAAAGCTGGTCACATGATCCCTCCTAGGCTCCGCCTACCCCAGTCATTCTCTTTGCCGTTGTACAGGCAACATCTCCACGGAGATGGCTTAGAGTTTTTTAGTGTTCAACTGTAAAGGGGTTAAAGTTCAAAACGGCTCCGGTTCCGTTATTTTAAGGGTTAAAGCTTCCAAATTTGGTGTGCAATACTTTTAAGGCTTTAAGACACTGTGGTGAAAATTTGGTGAATTTTGAACAATTCCTTCATGTTTTTTCGCAATTGCAGTAATAAAGTGTGTTCAGTTTAAAATTTAAAGTGACAGTAACGGTTTTATTTTAAAACGTTTTTTGTACTTTGTTATCAAGTTTATGCCTGTTTAACATGTCTGAACTACCAGATAGACTGTGTTCTGAATGTGGGGAAGCCAGAATTCCTATTCATTTAAATAAATGTGATTTATGTGACAATGACAATGATGCCCAAGATGATTCCTCAAGTGAGGGGAGTAAGCATGGTACTGCATCATTCCCTCCTTCGTCTACATGAGTCTTGCCCACTCAGGAGGCCCCTAGTACATCTAGCGCGCCAATACTCCTTACTATGCAACAATTAACGGCTGTAATGGATAATTCTGTCAAAAACATTTTAGCCAAAATGAACACTTATCAGCGTAAGCGCGACTGCTCTGTTTTAGATACTGAAGAGCATGACGACGCTGATAATAATATTTCTGAAGGGCCACTAACCCAGTCTGATGGGGCCAGGGAGGTTTTGTCTGAGGGAGAAATTACTGATTCAGGGAACATTTCTCAACAAGCTGAACCTGATGTGATTGCATTTAAATTTAAGTTGGAACATCTCCGCATTCTGCTTAAGGAGGTATTATCCACTCTGGATGATTGTGACAAGTTGGTCATCCCAGAGAAACTATGTAAAATGGACAAGTTCCTAGAGGTGCCGGGGCTCCCAGAAGCTTTTCCTATACCCAAGCGGGTGGCGGACATTGTTAATAAAGAATGGGAAAGGCCCGGTATTCCTTTCGTCCCTCCCCCCATATTTAAAACATTGTTTCCTATGGTCGACCCCAGAAAGGACTTATGGCAGACAGTCCCCAAGGTCGAGGGAGCGGTTTCCACTTTAAACAAACGCACCACTATACCCATAGAGGATAGTTGTGCTTTCAAAGATCCTATGGATAAAAAATTAGAAGGTTTGCTTAAAAAGATGTTTGTTCAGCAAGGTTACCTTCTACAACCAATTTCATGCATTGTCCCTGTCGCTACAGCCGCATGTTTCTGGTTCGATGAGCTGATAAAGGCGGTCGATAGTGATTCTCCTCCTTTTGAGGAGATTATGGACAGAATCAATGCTCTCAAATTGGCTAATTCTTTCACCCTAGACGCCACTTTGCAATTGGCTAGGTTAGCGGCTAAGAATTCTGGGTTTGCTATTGTGGCGCGCAGAGCGCTTTGGTTGAAATCTTGGTCGGCTGATGCGTCTTCCAAGAACAAGCTACTTAACATTCCTTTCAAGGGGAAACCGCTGTTTGGCCCTGACTTGAAAGAGATTATCTCTGATATCACTGGGGGTAAGGGCCACGCCCTTCCTCAGGATCGGCCTTTCAAGGCAAAAAATAAACCTAATTTTCGTCCCTTTCGTAGAAACGGACCAGCCCAAGGTGCTACGTCCTCTAAGCAAGAGGGTAATACTTCTCAAGCCAAGCCAGCTTGGAGACCAATGCAAGGCTGGAACAAGGGAAAGCAGGCCAAGAAACCTGCCACTGCTACCAAGACAGCATGAAATGTTGGCCCCCGATCCGGGACCGGATCTGGTGGGGGGCAGACTCTCTCTCTTCGCTCAGGCTTGGGCAAGAGATGTTCTGGATCCTTGGGCGCTAGAAATAGTCTCCCAAGGTTATCTTCTGGAATTCAAGGGACTTCCCCCAAGGGGGAGGTTCCACAGGTCTCAGTTGTCTTCAGACCACATAAAAAGACAGGCATTCTTACATTGTGTAGAAGACCTGTTAAAAATGGGAGTGATTCATCCTGTTCCATTAAGGGAACAAGGGATGGGGTTCTACTCCAATCTGTTCATAGTTCCCAAAAAAGAGGGAACGTTCAGACCAATCTTAGATCTCAAGATCTTAAACAAGTTTCTCAAGGTTCCATCGTTCAAGATGGAAACCATTCGAACTATTCTTCCTTCCATCCAGGAAGGTCAATTCATGACCACGGTGGATTTAAAGGATGCGTATCTACATATTCCTATCCACAAGGAACATCATCGGTTCCTAAGGTTCGCATTCCTGGACAAACATTACCAGTTCGTGGCGCTTCCTTTCGGATTAGCCACTGCTCCAAGGATTTTCACAAAGGTACTAGGGTCCCTTCTAGCTGTGCTAAGACCAAGGGGCATTGCTGTAGTACCTTACTTGGACGACATTCTGATTCAAGCGTCGTCCCTTCCTCAAGCAAAGGCTCACACGGACATTGTCCTGGCCTTTCTCAGATCTCACGGATGGAAAGTGAACGTGGAAAAGAGTTCTCTATCTCCGTCAACAAGGGTTCCCTTCTTGGGAACAATAATAGACTCCTTAGAAATGAGGATTTTTCTGACAGAGGCCAGAAAAACAAAACTTCTAGACTCTTGTCGGATACTTCATTCCGTTCCTCTTCCTTCCATAGCTCAGTGCATGGAAGTGATCGGGTTGATGGTAGCGGCAATGGACATAGTTCCTTTTGCGCGCATTCATCTAAGACCATTACAACTGTGCATGCTCAGTCAGTGGAATGGGGACTATACAGACTTGTCTCCGAAGATACAAGTAAATCAGAGGACCAGAGACTCACTCCGTTGGTGGCTGTCCCTGGACAACCTGTCACAAGGGATGACATTCCGCAGACCAGAGTGGGTCATTGTCACGACCGACGCCAGTCTGATGGGCTGGGGCGCGGTCTGGGGATCCCTGAAAGCTCAGGGTCTTTGGTCTCGGGAAGAATCTCTTCTACCGATAAATATTCTGGAACTGAGAGCGATATTCAATGCTCTCAAGGCTTGGCCTCAGCTAGCGAGGGCCAAGTTCATACGGTTTCAATCAGACAACATGACAACTGTTGCGTACATCAACCATCAGGGGGGAACAAGGAGTTCCCTAGCGATGGAAGAAGTGACCAAAATCATTCTATGGGCGGAGTCTCACTCCTGCCACCTGTCTGCTATCCACATCCCAGGAGTGGAAAATTGGGAAGCTGATTTTCTGAGTCGTCAGACATTGCATCCGGGGGAGTGGGAACTCCATCCGGAAATCTTTGCCCAAGTCACTCAGCTGTGGGGCATTCCAGACATGGATCTGATGGCCTCTCGTCAGAACTTCAAAGTTCCTTGCTACGGGTCCAGATCCAGGGATCCCAAGGCGGCTCTAGTGGATGCACTAGTAGCACCTTGGACCTTCAAACTAGCTTATGTGTTCCCGCCGTTTCCTCTCATCCCCAGGCTGGTAGCCAGGATCAATCAGGAGAGGGCGTCGGTGATCTTGATAGCTCCTGCGTGGCCACGCAGGACTTGGTATGCAGATCTGGTGAATATGTCATCGGCTCCACCTTGGAAGCTACCTTTGAGACGAGACCTTCTTGTTCAGGGTCCGTTCGAACATCCAAATCTGGTTTCACTCCAGCTGACTGCTTGGAGATTGAACGCTTGATTTTATCGAAGCGAGGGTTCTCAGATTCTGTTATCGATACTCTTGTTCAGGCCAGAAAGCCTGTAACTAGAAAGATTTACCACAAAATTTGGAAAAAATATATCTGTTGGTGTGAATCTAAAGGATTCCCTTGGGACAAGGTTAAGATTCCTAGGATTCTATCCTTCCTTCAAGAAGGATTGGAAAAAGGATTATCTGCAAGTTCCCTGAAGGGACAGATTTCTGCCTTGTCGGTGTTACTTCACAAAAAGCTGGCTGCTGTGCCAGATGTTCAAGCCTTTGTTCAGGCTCTGGTTAGAATTAAGCCTGTTTACAAACCTTTGACTCCTCCTTGGAGTCTCAATTTTGTTCTTTCAGTTCTTCAGGGGGTTCCGTTTGAACCCTTACATTCCGTTGATATTAAGTTATTATCTTGGAAAGTTTTGTTTTTAGTTGCAATTTCTTCTGCTAGAAGAGTTTCAGAATTATCTGCTCTGCAGTGTTCTCCTCCTTATCTGGTGTTCCACGCAGATAAGGTGGTTTTACGTACTAAACCTGGTTTTCTTCCAAAAGTTGTTTCTAACAAAAACATTAACCAGGAGATTATCGTACCTTCTCTGTGTCCGAAACCAGTTTCAAAGAAGGAACGTTTGTTGCACAATTTGGATGTTGTTCGCGCTCTAAAATTCTATTTAGATGCTACAAAGGATTTTAGACAAACATCTTCCTTGTTTGTTGTTTATTCCGGTAAAAGGAGAGGTCAAAAAGCAACTTCTACCTCTCTCTCTTTTTGGATTAAAAGCATCATCAGATTGGCTTACGAGACTGCCGGACGGCAGCCTCCCGAAAGAATCACAGCTCATTCCACTAGGGCTGTGGCTTCCACATGGGCCTTCAAGAACGAGGCTTCTGTTGATCAGATATGTAGGGCAGCGACTTGGTCTTCACTGCACACTTTTACCAAATTTTACAAGTTTGATACTTTTGCTTCTTCTGAGGCTATTTTTGGGAGAAAGGTTTTGCAAGCCGTGGTGCCTTCCATTTAGGTGACCTGATTTGCTCCCTCCCTTCATCCGTGTCCTAAAGCTTTGGTATTGGTTCCCACAAGTAAGGATGACGCCGTGGACCGGACACACCTATGTTGGAGAAAACAGAATTTATGTTTACCTGATAAATTACTTTCTCCAACGGTGTTTCCGGTCCACGGCCCGCCCTGGTTTTTTTAATCAGGTCTGATAATTTATTTTCTTTAACTACAGTCACCACGGTACCATATGGTTTCTCCTATGCAAATATTCCTCCTTAACGTCGGTCGAATGACTGGGGTAGGCGGAGCCTAGGAGGGATCATGTGACCAGCTTTGCTGGGCTCTTTGCCATTTCCTGTTGGGGAAGAGAATATCCCACAAGTAAGGATGACGCCGTGGACCGGACACACCGTTGGAGAAAGTAATTTATCAGGTAAACATAAATTCTGTTTTTTTTTAATAATTTTTATTGGATGGTGTTATGAGTGTAACTGTACCTTGTAATGTATTTTTGATGTGTTTTGTGACACTTTGTTTCTCAAAACAGTTAACCAGAGCTCTGAGGTCGTGCTATAACGACGTTCGTTAACTACAATTGCGCACAAGCAGTCTCTTTTACTTCAACTTGTAATATGAGCACTACATCCGAAGTGCACAAATAGCCGCGATAAACCCGATATCGCTTGCACATAACTGCCACTCGTAATCTGGCTCTACATAAAACATTTATATGCAACTGCCAATAAGTACCTAGCTCTCATTGCAGTATACCAAGAGATCAAAGCAGATTAGATTATATAATATTATATTATAATATATTATATAAAGTAAATTAGAAAGCTATTTGCAATTGTATGCTCTATCTGAATCATGAAAGAAAAACATTTGGTTTCATGTGCAAGCAGTCCATTTACAAGCAACTGGTCAGCCAATATTGGAGTTAAGATCCTATTTACCAAGCTGCATTAAATGGGATTGAATGTCAGGTGAGGTCCACACAGGCTGTCCATGGCAACACAGAATGCATTGTGTGACCATGTTTCATCACTCCTAACTCACAGATCTAGCAGGCTTTGATTATTTAAGCAGTGGAGCAATTGCTATACAAAAACTCATATGTTGTATATCCATATACAGAAAAGTAATGTGTAGGGGATAACTGTTGTGTGCATGTGTAAGCTCTAAGCAACATTTAACTGGCCTATAAAAATAGGGAGAAAACAAAAAAAAAGGATCATTTTAATGGATGTTACTGCTTCTCCTGTGGACAGCATGTTTCCTTTATAAAACAGATCAGCAACAACAAATAAATAGCAGCAAATTGAAGTGGACACACTCATGCTTCAGCTAACATACATACAGTAATGTAAAACAAATAATCATCCAGAAATAATAATAATATAATGTATGGTTTTAACTTAAAGGGCCAGTAAACCCATCAAATAATGTTAAATAATTCTGCACATAGTTCAGAATTATATAACATTAGCCTAGCGCCAGTTTTATAAATCAAAGTATTTCAGAAATATTTATCTACAAAAACTAATTTTACAGACGGCAGGTCTGTTCCTTTCCTAAGCGCATCTGGGCACGCTGTCTAGTCACAGCTGGCCCGATCACGCCATTAAACTAAATGTAGCTTGCTCCCGCTACCAGACCAAAAATTTGCTTTTGTACATAAATATTTCTGAAATGCTTTGATTTAGAAAACTGGCACTAGGCTAATGTTATATAATTCTGCACTATGTGCAGAATTATATAACATTATTTGGTGGGTTTACTGGCCCTTTAAACTATACAATGTATCAGAAAACAAACTGTGCTATCCACACTTGTAAAATAACATAGATTTTGACAGTAAATGGCAACCAAATGGCTCGTCAACCAGGCCATATATCTTTCTGAAGTATATGCTTAACTAATTCTTACAATTGCTTATACATTTTTAAGGCATTCTTGAAATCCCTTAATATTGGTATTAGTATTTGTGCGTTGTTTATTTTACTTCCTGTAAAGAGCTGCTGAATCTAAGAACCTTGCTATTTTAGTGAAATATAATTTTGACCTGTTCATAGCTTTCTCGTAAATGTATTTTAGAGATATTTGTATTAGTTTTCAAGTATTTCCCCAAGTCTCATATATAGCTATTTTTTTTTATTATCTGTCCGGCAGATCTAGTCCATCCTATGAGACACATTACTTTATCCACTGGGCCCAAATATTAAAAATATAGAGATATAAGACTAAGCATGTGTCAGTATAAACCATATATGTAATGTAACATTTTAATTGTATCATAGTAAATGGAAATATATAGTTTGAGGCTACAGAGTTGCTGGTAATTTTGAGGCACAAAGCATTAAATCATTTGGCTGGTATAAATTGATAATATTGGGTTCAGTTTTTACTAGGTTTCCATACTTCCTCATTCTGTTTTATAAGTTCACAAAAAACTCATCAGGCGTTACAGTAAATCCTACCCTCATTTGTATTTACTGTTTAGCAACTTGGTAGTTTTTAGAAGAAAAGCAGCATCTCTGAAGTTAAAGGGACATAATACTTATATGCTAAATCACTTGAAACTGATGCAGTATAACTGTAAAAAGCTGACAGGAAAATATCACCTGAGCATCTCTATGTAAAAAAGGAAGATATTTTACCTCACAATCTCCTCAGCTCAGCAGAGTAAGTTCTGTGTAAAAAGTTATACTTCACCTGCTCCCAGCTGCAGGTAAAAAAAAAAAAAAAAATGAAGAAATGAACAGCAGCCAATCAGCATTAGCAGTGCTGAGGTCATGAACTCTTACTGTGATCTCATGAGATTTGACTTAACTCTCATGAGATTTCATAGTAAGCTTCCTTTACCTGATTGGTGAAATAATATGAGAGTTCATGAGGCTCATCCTTTCAGCTGTCCCAGGACAGACACACTAAAATGCTGCTTAGAAATCCTTTACAATGGGAGGTGGCTACTGAGGAACTTTTGAGGTAAAATATCTTTCTTTTTTACATAGAGATATTCAGGAGATATTTTCTAGTCAGCTTTTAACAGCTATGCTGCATCACTTTCAAGTGTTTAAACATTTGGGTATTATGGCCCTTTAACTTTAAATAGCAAAGCCTAATTAAACATGTTTTCAATAAAAATGAAATATTTAACAAAAAGGTTTATCATAGACTTCATGGGGCCAATTTATCAAATGACTACTGCTTCTTAAATGACTGCTTGCACAGACAACACGCTGCTGCTGGTACTACAGAACCATACAGAGTACAGACCAATTTCTGTGACTGCAATGCTCATAAATACTTGCTGAAAAATTGCTACTGAGCATGTCTTCACTTAATTCATTTTCAGTTAACTTTAAACCTTTATATCTCAGAAACTACTGCTTATTTTTTTTGTTTTAAAAAAAGTCCTCCTAGACAATACATTTTATCTGCATGTTATATTTCATAATGATTGGTTTATCAGTTTTTGCTGTCGGTTTTTTTAATGTCATGATATTTCCGTAACATACTTTTTAGTACTTAATAAATACTTAATACAAAAACACTTAACCAGTATACTTTATTTTTTTAGTATTCCAGTCACATACTGTATATGTATGATACGTGTGTGTGTGTGTGTATATATATATATATATATATATATATATATATATATATATACACACACAGGTGGCCCTCGGTTTACGCCGGTTCAATTTGCGCCGTTTAAGAATAACAACCTTTTTTTCAGTCATGTGACTGCTATTGAAAAGCAATGCATTCATTAAAATAGCCAGTAGGTGGAGCTGTCCGCTTGTGTTACAGCAAAGTTATGCAAGCTTAACAGGTCTGAAATTAATCTGTGTACACAGAACAGACATTAGCTATCGAGCAACAAGATCTAGGAGGCACTTCCCTATTATCTTCCTGTCCAGCTGCATGAGGTGAGGGTACCTAACTGCCTATTAATCACTCCATATTGAAATGCTTAGAATAGGTGCAGACCCAATATTATCTAACATGCTAACAATGCAGATAACTGTTTGCAGAAAAATGCAAGTAAAAAAATGTTTTTGTTCATTAAACTTAGTTTGATGATACAGTATGTTGTGTGATTATTAGCAAATGTTTTTGTTCACTAAACTTAGTTTGATGATACAGTCTGTTGTGTGATTATTTAATTAGGTTTATAATGCTGTTTAGCATTTAAAGTCTTAATTTCAAAGCTAGATGTTACTTATGACAATTTTGAGAGGGGCCTGGAACCTAACTCCCTCACTTCCCATTGGCATTACATTATAAACTGGATTTCAATTTACAACAGTTTCGATTTACAACTATTCCTTCTGGAACCTAACCCCGGCATAAACTGAGGGCTACCTGTATATATATATATATATATATATATATATATATATATATATATATATATATAAAAATAACAAGAGTATTGCATTGAGCAATGATACTTTTTTATTGGACTAACCATACACTTATAAGTTGACAATATTATTATTATATATATAATGTGCGTAAAAAGTAGATATAAATGGAAATTGACAGATATCCTGTCAGTTCAGTAGAAAATTGTGATTGAGTATCTTGATGAGATACTGTTTTCCAGTTGAAATTCTTTATCTCTGCATTTATTCTGCTGCAGAAAGTCATCATTTTGGAACAGTGTTTTTTTTTACAGTTATTTTACCTGCTTCTTTCATGGCATTTCATCCTGTTAACAGTGAAGCAGGAAGGCAAGCAGAGAAATGAATTCCATAATTGCTTTATAATTGTACTTGTGACAGGTGATTTAACTTCAACAATCTCAGCAATGCAGTTAGAGTTATTTTTTTCCTTTGTGAAACTGATCTATATTCAATTTTACCATTTTATCACCAGAATTCACTGAGAAGCTGTTCCTGGTGATCACACAATCTGCACTGTAGCAGCATTTTTTTTATTTTATTTTATTTCCAGGTACATAGTATATTTGATATTTAGAGTCAATTCTATTCTGCATCTTGTTCAATATATTTGTTTTAAAAGTACAATTGTATGTAGAGTGGAGTATTTGGGTGATGTATTACATTCTGTTTTAAGAAAATATGTTGGTATTGAAGACCCAAAACTGAAAGTCTTCTACTATACCCAATACTTCCTGTAGGGGGCACCAAATACAGTACAAAGAGTATATCTACATAACTTTATGTGAAAAGAAATATATATATATATATATATATATATATATATATATATATATATATATATATATATATATATATATATAAAATAAAATTGGATATATATTATTATATTTATAACATTTACATATTTATATTGCATTTATATTATTCCTATTACAGTTTTAAAAAACTATTTACTGTGTAAGTTTTTGTTGTCCAATTAACAGTGATAGTGAAGGTTTATATTGCTATTGCAGACCTTATTAGAATGCTGCCCAGTAAATATTTTAAATGAAAAATATGAATCTTAAAAAGAAATAAAGGGCATATGAGTCATTAGTGTATATCATTAAATGTGTTGTTATTGTTCTTAATACAAGAATAATGCTTCTCTATAACACTTTAAAGGAATCTGTTTACTAATTTCATAAGGTTATACTTCATATAATTGAAGACTGTCAGAGAAATTCTTGGGCACTGCAGCTCGAGTGTCTTTACAAAAGTTCTTAGTGTTGTCCTCGACAGACATCCCTCTATGAAAAGAATTCTCCAGCCATCCGGAATGATCACAGTAAATCCCCCCCCCCCCCATGTAAATGTGACCTTCTCATTACTTCATAGAGTCACAGTGTTTCTGTCTGTCATTCACAGAAGCACATTCTTTCACTTGATTGAATCTTGTTTGGGAGCAACAGATATGTAATTCTTTCCTTTAGTATTTGCTTCTGCAATTACTTATCATATCCAACTCACCAGTCAAAAAATGGGTTTTATTGGTATAATTAAGAGATTAATAGAAACATGAAAACATGAATAAAAAATATTCTATTTTCATGTATAAAAAGAGCCGCAAATTAGTAAAACTGATTTAATTGCTTCTTGACTAAATGACATTTGCAATACAGCAGTTGATCTTTCTGTACACTTTGCAGTTTCTGTTTGCTCTTTACCTTGGATAAATCCATATGCAGTCCTCACCAAGCTGTTTCATATGTCAATCCAATCCTACAATGGCAGCCCTAATATTGGTGAACAAGCCTAAATATTCAGTATACCTTAGTTATCTTTCTTTGTATCAGTTATGTAAAAGTCATACAATCAAGCAGATGAGAAAGGTGGTGTTCAGTCTTTCATTTGTGACACTGCTTTGTAATTAATTTTTTTACTGGCTATCATTTTGACTCTGACATACCTCTAAATAACAAAACACTACCAAATTTCACTCTCTGGTATTCATGTAGTTGAAGTTAGCACCTTAAAAATAAATAGCACTTTACAAATATAACCGAAGAAAAGCTGTTCAACATCAATCAAAAAATGAGGCCATGTCACAATGATGGTCCTCTATGAGTAAGGAAAAAGACCATTGACTGGTCTCTAAAGTTGTATTTTTGATGAAGTTGGAAGCCCATAAGTGATTACCATTGAAACACATAACATTTGTGGATTTTTTTTAATGACGAATTCATAAAAATTATATTCTAATATTTCAACACTTAAGTTATTTCAGCAACTATTTTAGTAGATTAGTGCTACCATATACCTGTCAACTTTTAAACTATTTCAAGTTATTGGGTGCCTTGAGGTGCCGATTCAATAAGCCAAAAATGGTCTTGAAAAGCTGTGGAAAAAGATACGAAAATGTATTGTGATCGGTGAGAACTTTTTGGCTCCATAGGGAAAATAGGTCTTTTATTGAGGATAAAAAAAGCCATTTGCGAGTGTGAGAATCCGCTGAAATTGTGCTATTGTGATTATATTTATATATATTATATTATTATATTATATTATGTATATGAGCTGTGTTCAAAATTAAGTTTAAATAACACAATACAACACATTACCATCTCCACTCTATCTATATGCCCACATCTATATTAATATTTATACAATTTTTATTATTCAATTTTTAATATTTATACAATTTTTCATATATATATATATATATATATATATATATATATAAATTATATTCATCTATTATATTTATCCATTCATTACTATATATATTGTATAATTGTGTACACATATACATAATTTTATTTATCAAATATATAGTTTTTATTAATTAATTGAATGTGTGCATATTAATAAACTATCACAACAGAACTACGGAATAATAGTTTATTCCATTAGTAGATTAAGACCTCAAAAAGATCTCTCATAATAGTTCTGTATATAAAAGAAATAATAAATAAATAAAAAATAAAAAAAAATACCAAAACAATGATCTTGGATTAAAATAAATAAACACCAAAAAGATAAAATGGAGGCATTTCTGGTCTCCACAAATAAAAGGTGACCCAGAATGGAAGTGGATCCATTCTCTGATGAAGGTGACCCAGAATGGAAGTGGATCCATTCTCTGATGAAGTGGGCACAGGACCCACGAAACACGTAAGATATCGCGATATGAGTGACATCACTTTCGGTTTTTCGCAACGGATCCACTTCCGGTTTCTCAAAAACCACTCACGCCGGCGTGTTTTCTGGCTCCTCCATTTTATACACCAACGATTGGGCTGATTTTCAGATAAGTCACATTTTTCCACATAGATATATCCTCAATTTTTTTAGAAATTGCTTCATGAATTTTTATAAATTGTTTCTTTATTTTAAAACATTTTCCTGGCATATTTTATAGTTTTATCTGTTTATCAAATAGCGCCCATTTTTATAGTCCAAACGAACCAATGCAGGTTCATAAAAAAATCTCCCTAATCAATTGTATAATACACAATCCAGTGATCCAACATTTTAAACTATATATATATATATATATATATATATATATATATATAAATAAATAAATAAATGTTTTCCTTGAGATACTTATTCTCCGGTCCTCTGGGGATTTCCACGATCTGGGACCTGACTTTTACATAATATCTACGAGTTAGTTCTAGTCAGTAGCCCAGACCCAGATTAAACAGCTTTCTTTTTAGTGTAGTGTATGTTTTTTGTGTTTTTATCATACTAAATAAACTGAGACTTTTAAGCATCTGGACTCAGTACACCAGCACTGTTTTAAAAAAACTGTGACTACAGCCAGTGATCACTGAGTCCAACATTTTATACTGTTTTTTAAAGTCATTTTTAAACTTCATATTAAAAATGTATTAATGACTCATCCGTATCACCTCTAATGATATGATCTTATTATTATACACTATACACAATAGTGGGGTCATAAATATTCTAAACAGGATATATGGTCATCTGCGACATACTATACCATATCTTGGATATAGTAACAGTGGAAATTTTTCCATTTATCATTAGGGACCTTACAGCGCTTCTTCTTTTCCTTCCTTCACATCACACCTACCATACTTGATAGTGGTATCAAGTATAACCATTTGAACATAGCAGCTCAAAGGTATCCCATACCTCTCCAGCCAGGAAAATAATTTCCAGGTTTTAGACAGCGCTTGAGACACACTCATTATGCCCATATATATATATATATATATATATATATATATTGCAAAAGAGAGCGCACTCCCACTCAAGCGGCATCTACCAGGGTTCAGGCGAAAGTGGATATAAAATTCGAAACAGGCATGCGCTTGCTTGATTTGTGAAAGTAAGGTGCTTTTAATGGCACATCAAAAAACAGGTAGCGTTTCGGGGATCAGTCACCCCTTCATGAGACCATCACTTGGTCTGATGAAGGGGTGATTGATCCCCGAAACGTTACCTGTTTTTTGTTGTGCCATTAAAAGCACCTTACTTTCACAAATCCAGCGAGTGCTTGCCTGTTTCGAATTATATATATATATATATATATATATATATATATATATATATATAAATTATTATATATATATTATTTTTTTTAGTATCAGATATTGAAAAGATAACACTGATTTTGTTGGTACTTTTCATTGATTTCATCTATTTTGCCTTTTCAAATAATCAGATTCAAATGTATAATATTAATGCATATATCAAATATAATTTATTTAAGGTTAATTAAAACCATTGTGCTGCTTTTAAAATGACATATTAGATATGATAAATGTAAAACTCAGTGTAGTATTTAGACAGGATGATATGTGATTTATTTGATTTTCTATTCCTTAGAGTGATTTTGTGGATACATATTTTGTTGATTTACAAATAGTGTCACACTATTTTACAGTGTCACTTGGAAGCTCAGCTGCCATGAGTCAGATTGCATTCTGTAGTGATATATTTGTGTGTAGTGATATATTGTGCTGCACAGTCCCAGATAAATACACATCCACCTCCAGCTTTCTATACATCTTTACTGTCTTAACATTTCCTCTTCCAGCAGTACAGACCTGCTGATATAAAAGGGACATTGTGCTTTTTAGAATTTTCTTCTCAAAATTCTTAGTTTACATACAGTTATGTTTGTAGAGAGTGGATTTCAGATATGTTTCTATAGTTGAACCTAAATGCATTATTGTCACAATTTTTTAAGTGATGCTTTAAAGTTTATCTTTTTCTGATTAGTATATGTGTGTAGCAGGGGAATTATACAACTAACCTCTGTAGCTTTAGAAAAATGCAGAGTATGAAGTGCATACTGGAATACAAGTGAAAGATGTAAAAGTGTGATTGTGTAAGAAAAGGGGTATTGCTGTAAAGTGGTTTGATCTAATTACACTGTCTGTCTGTCTCTCACTCTGTCTGTCTGTCTGTCTATCTATCTCATGAGCCACAAAAATAGAGCCATTGTGAAAAACAAAACAAATCTAGTGACAGACTTTTTTTCTTAGTGGTTTTATTTTTCCTTCTATGGACCCCATTTATCAATGGCCAGACAGCCAAGGTTCCCATCCGGCATCAGGAGTTAACATTGCACAAGCAATTGCTTGTGCAGCCGTGCCGCCTGCTCTCATGCAACCACTAAGGTTAAGGATAAACCTTATTTGAAATGCAGGTACTATTGACGGCATAGTTAGGCATTTGCTTAGCAGCAGTTTAAATTGACCAAAGGTAAAGGTTTCAGGATAATCCCTATGTTAACACTGAAAGTGCAAGAGGCTTCTAAAAAGCCATGTGTGAATTTCATGTGTGAAAAGCCATGTGCGTATTTACTCTTTTCTTCTACTAGATACGACAAGTCTACGGATTCATCCTTACTTGTGGGATATTATCCTACTGCTAACAGGAAGTGGCAAAGAGCACCACAGCAGAGCTGTATATATAGCTCCTCCCTTCTCTCCACCCCCAGTCATTCTCTTTGCCTATACTTGTAATAGGAAGAGGGAAAGTGAAAGAGGTGTTAAAATGATAGTTTTTATTTTCTTCAAGCAAGACTTCTTTTATTTTAAATGGTACCGGGGAGTACTATTTTTCCTCAGGCAGCATATGGAAGAAGATTTCTGCCTGGAGGTTGATGATCTTAGCAGTTGTCACTAAGATCCAGATGAGTTCCCACAGAATGGCTGAGGAGTACTAGAGAAACTTCAGTGTGGGGAACGTTTTTCATGCTACAAGCATTGAGGTATGTTCAGTCATTTATTTCTGAAGAGACAGTGATATTTCAGAACAGGCTGACATAGTTCCCAAGAGGGAAGGGGTAAGCAGTAAACCTATAGATAAGAAAGGGGTATTACTGGAGACCTGTGTATGAATTGTTATGGGCTAAATGCAACATGATGGCAGCATGGTTAGACACTGGGGCAGCATAACATTTTTATTGGCACAAACGGTTTGATATTCACTGTTGCTGGGCATTGTGCTGGGGGTTTCACATGGATATAAGGTACATTTCGTATAGTTAAACCCACATGGCTAGTTTCTATACTGCTTCCTTGCGTTTTTTTTGGCTGAGAGTACATCGCATAGGATGGACAGGGCCTAATTTTCGCACCTCAGATGCGCAGTTGATCTTCACAAGAAGGCAGCAAACTTCAGCTTCGGTTGGGCCCAAACTGAGAGATAGGCTAACGGAGTCATAGTGAGACTTTTCAGACCCCTGAGGGCAGGTAGGCGCCACAGCAGAGCTGTGGCGAGGTGCAGGGGGTTGTTAAGTTATTTTTCATAACGTTTTGGGAATAACGTTTTTTCTTATTGGGGTTAATTTGTCCCTTACTTGTGGTGCAATATTAGGTTACAATATAAGAAGGATATATGCTAAAATTGTGAACATTATAGCATTTTGAGGCAGATTTGCAAAGATTGTGCGCTTTTTTACTTCTTAAAGGCGCAGTACCGTTTTTCAAACTTGGTGTTTTTTTCAATAAATAAAGTGTTTTCAAGACTTTTTGTGGTTATTACCAGCCTGTTCAACATGTCTGACATTGAGGAAAGTCAATGCTCTATGTGTTTATAAGCCATTGTGGAACCCCCACTTACATTGTGTCCCTCTTGTACTGAAAGGGCCTTACATTGCAAAGAACATATTTTAGGTGATAAAAGTATGTCTAAGGATGATTCTCAGTCTGAAGAAAATCAGGTTATGCCATCCAATTCTCCCCAAGTGTCACAACCTTTAACGCCCACTCAAGCGACGCCAAGTACTTCTAGTGCGTCTAATTCTTTTACTCTGCAAAATATGGCTGCAGCTATGTCTACTACCCTTACAGAGGTATTATCTAAACTGTCAGGTTTACAGGGTAAGCGCTGTAGGTCCGGTATTAAGGTAAATGCTGAGCCCTCTGATGCTTTATTGGCAATTTCTGATGTACCCTCACATTGTTCTGATTTGGGGGTTGGGGAATTGCTGTGTGAGGGAGAGCTTTCAGATTCAGGAAATGTGTTACCTCAGACAGATTCGGATGTGAAGTCCTTTAAATTTAAGCTTGAACACCTCCGCCTGTTACTCTGCGAGGTTTTAGCGACTCTGGATGATTGTGACCCTATTGTAATACCACCAGAGAAATTGTGTAAGATGGATAAATATCTAGAGGTACCTACTTACACTGATGTTTTTCCAGTCCCTAAAAGAATTTCGGACATTGTTACAAAGGAATAGGATAGACCAGGCATTCCGTTCTCTCCCCCTCCTAATTTTAAGAAAATGTTTCCCATATCTGACACCATTCGGGATTCTTGGCAAACGGTCCCTAAGGTGGAGGGAGCTATTTCTATCCTAGCTAAGCGTACAACTATACCTATTGAGGACAGTTGTGCTTTCAAAGATCCTATGGATAAAAATTAGAGGGTCTTCTAAAGAAATAGTTTATTCATCAGGGTTTTCTTCTACAACCTATAGCGTGCATTGTTCCAGTTACTACTGCAGCAGCTTTTTGGTTCAAGGCTCTAGAGGAGTCTCTTAAGGTTGAGACCCCATTAGATTATATTTTGGATAGAATTAAGGCTCTCAAGCTGGCTAATTCTTTTATTACCGATGCCGCTTTTAAAATGGCTAAATTAGCGGCGAAAAATGCAGGTTTTGCCATTTTAGCGCGTAGAGCGTTATGGCTTAAATCTTGGTCTGCTGATGTGTCATCAAAATCTAAGCTTTTAGCTATTCCTTTTAAAGGTAAGACCCTATTCGGGCCTGAATTGAAGGAAATCATTTCTGACATTACTGGAGGTTAAAGGGACAGTTTACTCAAAAAATTTCTCACCTTTAATTTGTTCCCAGTGATCCACTTTACCTGCTGGAGTGTATTAAATTGTTTACAAGTAGCTCCTTTACCCTTATATTGTCCTTTGAAATTGTTAATTTAGCATGGGGTATCCCCACCTATTCTGAAAGTTTGTGGCCGCGCGTACCAGCTATAGATAAGCTTTGTAAACACCGCCAACAGAAGAAATTACACTCCCAGTGTGATAACGCAGAGATAAGGTAATAAAATGTTGATTTTCCATTGTTCTCTCAAAGTATTGGTGATTGTTTTAAGGACAGATATAAGATAAAGAAGCAGGTATGTGTGCACAATGTGATACAGTAATGAGATCTGATTATACCTACAAGCTCAACCTATTTTATTAGGCTGTGGCTTCAAAACACAAAATCAGAGCTTTAATATACAGAAATAAACCTTAAAAAGCTAATTTTCATACATTTTTACTCTGCAGTTGGTAAAAAAAGCAATTGTAAACACTTTAAGGGAAAAAATATTTTACAGTATACTGTCCCTTTAAGGTCATGCCCTACCTCAGGATAAGACTGTTAAGATGAGGGCTAAACAAAAAATGTTTTGTTCCTTTTGAAACTTTAAAGGAGGCCCCTCTACTTCCTCTTCCGCCACAAAGCAGGAGGGGAATTTTGCTCAATCCAAGTCAGTCTGGAGACCTAACCAGGCCTGGAATAAAGGTAAACAAGCCAAGAAGCCTGCTGCTGCTACCAAGACAGCATGAAGGGGCAGCCCCCGATCCAGGACCGGATTTAGTAGAGGGCAGACTTTCTCTCTTCGCTCAGGCTTGGGCAAGGGACGTTCAAGATCCCTGGGCATTAGAAATTGTGACCCAGGGGTATCAGCTGGAATTCAAGGATTTTCTCCCAAGAGGGAGATTTCATCTTTCACGTTTGTCTGTAGACCAGACAAAAAGAGAGGCGTTCTTACATTGTGTAAAAGACCTCTATACCATGGGAGTAATTTGTCCAGTTCCAAAACTAGAACAGGGACAGGGGTTTTACTCAAATCTGTTCGTGGTTCCCAAAAAAGAGGGAACCTTCAGACCGATTTTAGATCTCAAATGCCTAAACAAATTTCTCAGAGTCCCATCGTTCAAGATGGAGACTATACGAACAATTTTACCAATGATCCAGGAGGGTCAATATATGACCACCGTGGACCTGAAGGATGTGTATCTTCACATTCCTATCCACAAAGATCATCATCAGTTTCTAAGGTTCGCCTTTCTGGACGAATACTATCAGTTTGTGGCCCTTGCTTTCGGTTTGGCCACAGCTCCCAGAATCTTCACAAAGGTGCTAGGGTCCCTTCTGGCGGTTCTCAGGCCACGGGGCATAGCAGTGGCGCCCTATCTGGACGATATTGGGATTCAGGCATCAACTTATCATCTGACCAAATCTCACACGGACATCGTGTTGGCATTTCTAAGAACTCACGGTTGGAAAGTGAATATAGAAAAGAGTTCACTAGTTCCACTAACAAGAGTTCCATTCTTGGGAACTCTGATAGACTCGGTAGACATGAAAATATTTCTGACAGAGGTCAGAAAGTCAAAGATTCTGAATTCTTGCCGAGCACTTCAGTCCATTCCTCGGCCATCAGTGGCTCAGTGTATGGAAGTCATTGGATTAATGGTAGCAGCAATGGACATTGTTCCGTTTGCACGCTTTCATCTCAGACCACTGCAGCTGTGCATGCTCAGACAGTGGAATGGGGATTATGCAAATTTATCTCCTCAGATAAATCTGGATCAAGAGACCAGAGACTCTCTTCTTTGGTGGTTGTCACAGGATCACCTGTCTCAGGGAATGTGCTTCTGCAGGCCAGCATGGGTCATAGTGACGACGGACGCCAGCCTCTTGGGCTGGGGTGCAGTCTGGAATTCCCTGAGGGCTCAGGGTGTTTGGACTCAGGAGGAGTCTCTACTACCAATCAATATTCTGGAACTGAGAGCAATATTCAACGCGTTTCAGGCGTGGCCTCAGTTGGCTTTGGCCGAATTCATAAGATTCCAGTCGGACAATATCACGACTGTAGCATATATCATTCATCAAGGGGGAACAAAGAGTTCTCTAGCGATGATAGAGGTTTCAAAGATAATCCGATGGGCGGAGGCTCACTCTTGCCATCTATCAGCAATCTATATCCCAGGAGTAGAGAACTGGGAAGCAGATTTTCTAAGTCGTCAGACTTTTCATCCGGGGGAGTGGGAGCTCCATCCGGAGGTGTTTGTGTCATTGATTCATCAATGGGGCACACCGGAATTGGATCTGATGTCATCTCGTCAGAATGCCAAACTTCCTCATTACGGGTCCAGGTCAAGGGATCCCCAAGCTGTACTGATAGATGCTCTAGCAGTACCTTGGTCGTTCAACCTGGCTTATGTGTTTCCACCATTTCCTCTCCTGCCTCGTGTGATTGCAATAATCAAACAGGAGAGAGCCTCGGTAATCCTAATAGCGCCTGCATGGCCACGCAGAACTTGGTATGCGGATCTAGTGGACATGTCCTCTCTGCCACCGTGGAAACTTCTGTTGAGACAGGACCTTCTCATTCAAGGTCCGTTCCAACATCCAATTCTAAATTCTCTGCAGCTGACTGCCTGGAGATTGAACGCTTGATATTATCTAAGCGGGGATTCTCTGAGTCGGTCATTGATACTTTGATTCAGGCTCGCAAGCCTGTCACTAGGAAAATTTACCATAAGATATGGCGTAAATATCTTTATTGGTGTGAATCTAAGGGCTACTCATGGAGTAGGGTTAGGATTCCTAGGATTTTGTCTTTTCTCCAAGAAGGATTGGAGAAGGAATTATCAGCTAGTTCCTTAAAGGGACAAATTTCTGCCTTGTCAATTCTACTACATAAGCATCTGGCGGATGTCCCAGATGTTCAGTCTTTTTGTCAGGCTTTAATCATAATGAAGCCTGTATTTAAACCTATTGCTCCGCCATGGAGTTTGAATTTAGTTCTTAATGTTCTTCAAGGGGTTCCGTTTGAACCCATGCATTCCATAGATATTAAGCTTTTATCTTGGAAAGTTTTGTTTTTCGTTGCTATCTCTTCTGCTTGGAGAGTTTCTGAGCTTTCTGCGTTACAATGTGATTCGCCTTATCTTATATTCCATTCTGATAAGGTGGTTTTGCGTACTAAACCTGGATTCCTTCCTAAGGTTGTTTCAAATAAGAATATTAATCAGGAAATTGTTGTTCCTTCTTTGTGTCCTAATCCTTCTTCTAAGAAAGAGCGTCTGTTACATAACTTGGGCGTGGGTCATGCCTTGAAGTTTTACTTACAAGCGACCAAGGATTTCCATCAAACATCTTCTCTATTCGTTGTTTATTCTGGAAAGTGTAGGGGTCAAAAAGCTACGGCTACCTCTCTTTCTTTTTGGCTGAAAAGCATCATCCGCCTGGACAGCAGCCTCCTGAAAGGGTTACGGCTCATTCTACTAGAGCTGTGGCTTCCACATGGGCTTTTAAAAAAGATGCTTCTGTTGAACAGATTTGTAAGGCTGCGACTTGGTCCTCCCTTCATACTTTTTCCAAATTTTCCAAATTTGATACTTTTGCTTCTTCTGAGGCTATTTTTGGGAGAAAAGTTCTTCAAGCAGTGGTGCCTTTCATTTAGGTATCTGTCTTGTCCCTCCCGTTCATCCGTATCCTGTTGCTTTGGTATTGTATCCCACAAGTAAGGATAAATCCATGGACTCGTTGTATCTAGTAGAAGAAAAGGAAATGTATGCTTACCTGATAAATTTATTTCTTCTACGATACGACAAGTCCACTGCCCTCCCTGTCATTTTAGACAGATTATATTTTTGTTTTTTAACTTTTAGCTTTTCTTTTCTCTTCCTATACCTTTGGTCGAATGACTGGGGGTGGAGAGAAGGGAGGAGCTATATATACAGCTTTGCTGTGGTGCTCTTTGCCACTTCCTGATAGCAGGAGGATAATATCCCACAAGTAAGGATTAATCCGTGGACTCGTTGTATCATTGAAGAAATCAATTTATCAGGTAAGCATAAATTTCCTTTTTTCCCTACTAAAGTTATGATGTGTGTTGTTGTTTTGTTTTTTTGTTTGTTTGTTTTGTGTGAAATATTTTATTGGAATTTCTTTGTATTATAAAACATTGCAAAAAGCCATATGATACACTTTGTATGGAAATTATGATAATTGGAATAGTGCATATTTCTGTTAATACAACAAAGTGGTATATTATATTGTCCGCTACTATCAGTTTGACAAGTTATGTGAAAAACTTGCCCTGAATGTTTTTTTTTATCTCCTTAAAGGGACATTGTACTGTAACTTCCCCCCTTTAATATATTCTTAATTATCTATTTTACCTGCTATAGTGTGCTATTTTGTTTACAAATAGCTTGTTTAACTTTATTTTGTTATTTGAAATAATATAGTTTTCCTCTGACTTCATCTACAGTCATCCAAATATAGTCATGTTTCCATTCTATACTGTCTACTATACTAACCACTTTGTGTCCTTTAAATATGAAGGCAATATCCTTACCAAGGGTTGCAATATTTTTTCAATCTATTCTCCCAAAGACTCCAACAGGGACACAATACCAGAGACTATAGGTCTCCCCTGTACATACAGTGATGAAGGTGGCAATATTGTAGTATTAAATGAAAGTTATTACCTCTTGGAAGCTTTAAGGCAGTTGGGAAATAAAAATGTTTATCAAAGAGTAGACTTTGATCCCACTTTAACCTATAAAAGGAGTTTAGCCCATATTCTAGATGAGAGGAAAGAAATGGGTATTATAATGAGGAAACATGTAAATATTTGAATGTGGAAAATCCAAAGGTACCGATTTTTCACCATCTCCCAAAGACTCATAAATCTTTGATAAATGTACAGGGGAGACCTATACTCACTGGTATTGGGTCCCTGTTGGAGCCTTTGGGAGAATGGATTGAAAAAATATTGCAACCCTTGGTATGGGTATTACCTTCATATTTAAAGGGCACAAAGTGGTTACTTAGTATAGTAGACAGTATAAAATGGAAACATAACTATATTTGGATGACTGTAGATGTAGTCAGTCTATACTCCAGTATACCCTTAGATAAGGGAATAGAGGCAATCAGCTTTTTTCTAGATACATTTACTAACTATGCAGACTACTTTAAAAGTTATATACTTAGAGTACTGACATTTTTGTTAACGCATTATTCCTGAAAAAAAAAAAGGGACAGCAATGGGTGCTACCTTTGCGCCAGCTTTTGCCAACCTTTATATGGGTTGGTGGGAGTTGTCATATATCTGTGGGGAGGGCTGTCCCCTGAGGAGAAATATTATGCTTTATAAGAGATATATTGACGACCTCCTATTCTTATGGGAAGGTACTGCGACAGAATGTGATGTGTTTTTGAAAGAATTAAATCAGAATAATATGGAATTAAGTTTCACAAGTGTAACAAACCTCTTTAAGATCGAGTACTTAGCTCTGACCCTAGAAGAGAATCCTTTATCTAAAAGGATAGAAACTAATCTTCATAGAAAGGAAATTGCTGGAAATAGTCTACTCCATTCAAAAAGCATGCATCCAAGGCATACAAAATATGGGATACTAAAAGGTGAATTTATTAGGCTTAAAAGAAATTGCCCATCCCATGAGATTTATGTTAAAGAGGCAGAGAATTTTAGAGAGCGTTTAAAACAAATTGGTAACCCTAAATATTTAATAGAGAAAGCTTATACAGAAGTAGAAATGCTAGATAGACGTACTATGATATCTCAAAGTAAATGCAAAAATAGAAAGATTAAGGATATGAAACCTATTTTTGTTACTAATTATAGTAATCAATTTGAAGAGATCTCTACCATGGTTAAAAAATGTTTACCTATTTTACAGGGAGACAAATCTCTTTATCCTTGGATTATTTTTTTTTATTTTTTTATTTATAACCAGCGGTACATGCCATAAAAAACAAAAAAATAAATCACATTATAGTTATTGCGCCACGCAGGGCCACATACAGCATAACATAAAAAAGCCAATCTAGAATCAACGGATATAATTATAACATTCTGGACTTTATACAACATTAAATTTTACCCCAAAGTTGTTCTCTCAATTCTATGCATATACTACTGGGATTTTTCTCTTTTTTTCTATCCTATTCCCCTTTCCCTCTTCCCTTCTTTTCTATGCAACAAACTTTACAGAACATAATTTAGAAAGTAAACATAGGATCATGGCACGTTTAAGTGTACATATTCGAGTACCAGGAGATTAAGACGAGAGAAAAAAAAAAAAAAGGGGAAGAAAAAACCCCTACCCTCTCTCCTCTCCCCCTCAACCCCTCAATATTGGTCTATACTCAAGATCTCCAGTACCAGCTTTAATACCAAGAGCTTGGAAAAAGACCTCTTAATATAAGACCCTCAAAATAATCCGATTTATGAAATGTTTTAGTCAGTATGTATTGTGTAGAGATGGAGAATGATTGAATGATCCCCAACCAGTTATTAAAGAAGTTTTGGATTTGTCTGTTCTGTACATTTATTATATTATGTTGTTCAAAAATAATTTGTGATTTAAGTGCTTCAATAAATGCCCAGAATGAAGGGGCCTTTTTACTCTTCCAATTTCTCAGAATCAAATTACGGACCATTAAAATTATAGTGTTAATAATACCCCAATTTCGATCCTCTGTATAGAGCAGAAAGATTCTATTTGGCGTAAAAGAAGGAAAATGTAATACTTGCATATTTAACCAGTAGTTAACTTTCTGCCAAAATTGTTGTGTTTTAGGGCAAAACCAAAAGCAGTGAAGCAAGTCAGCCCCCGGGCTAGAGCATTTATAGCAACAACCTAAATGGCCTATATTCCATTTAGCCTGTCTCTTTGGTGATATATAGGTATTGTTAAGGAGCTTTAAATGTGATTCTTTCCATGTGGAACGTAGAGAGGCCGTGGTTATCCACAGAAGACCTTTCTTGATATTATCATAGTTACTCTCTTCAAAATATTTTGACCAATATGCTGACAGTTGCTCTATATTTAATTGGCCCTGCTTGGCCAAGAGTATCTTATACAATAGGGAGATTGATCAATTCCCCTGCCTATATATGTTTATGAAGTCCCCAATTTTCTCAAAATTATCTGACCAACTGCCAAACTTTAGTTTTTTTATTAATAAAATGCCGGACTTGCAAGTATGCATAAAAGTCTTTATTTGATATGTTATATCTAGTAGCTATCTCATCAAATGTTCTTATATGAGATCTTTCGTCAACTAGCTGTATTAAATTAGTTAGACCTTTTTCTGCCCAGCGTTTAAAGATCACATACTGTCGACCAGGTATAAAATCAGGATTTCCTCTAATGGGCAGGAAAGAGGAGATCCGGAAGTTAATCTGGAGATGCACACATAGTTGTTGCCAAGCCTTGACAACATTAAATATACTATATGTTTTCTTGATACTATCCGCTAGTTGTAAGTATGGATAGTGTAATATTGCTTTAAGGGAGAGAGGTTGTATAAGATTATCTTCTATTGTTAAATTTGTCAGGTAATTAGCTGATAACAACCAATCAACTCCATGTCTAGCAAGTATAGCAAGGTTATAAGCCTTTATATCGGGAAATGCTAAGCCCCCAGAATCTTTCAAAACTGCTAATTTGGTTATTGAGAGCATGTGTCTGGAATTGATCCAGAGAAATTTGGCACATGCCTGGTAAAAAGATCTAACATCCTGATCTTTAATATATAGTGGAAGATTATTCATTATATAAGTTATTTGAGGGAAAACAATAGTTTTAATCATCATTACTTTGGCAGAAAGGGAAATCAGAAAAAAAGACCATTGACTCAATTTCGCAAATATCTTAGAAAAACAAGGTGTATAGTTAAACTTATACCACATATTTGGGTCTCTATGTAAAATAATTCCTAAATATCTAAAGCTCTCTACCTCCTTCAAATTATGCTGCTTCAAACTATCTTTATTTTTATAAATCCATAAAATCTCAGTTTTTGAGGTATTGATCTTATACCCTAAAATAGCCCCGAATAAATGCAGTGACTTCATAGCTATGGGTATATTTACACTAGTGTTTTCAAAATATAATAATAAGTCATCGGCATATAGTGATAACACACATTTTTTATTCCCAAATTCTATTCCTTTCAGTTCTTGTCTCAAATGAATTGCTAAGGGCTCCACGACTATGTTGAAAAGAAGAGGGGAGAGGGGGCATCCCTGACGCGTCCCTCTTTCTAACTTAAAAAAGGGAGTTTGGCTATTGTTAATCATAATTGCTGATATCGGATAGTTATATAAAAGTCGGATAAAATTCATCAACTTACCACAGAAGCCGAAGCTAGTCAAAGCATTAAATAAATGCTCCCATATTATGGAGTCAAAGGCCTTCTCGGCGTCAACCATCATCATAGCAAGATCAAATTTAGGTACAATTTTATCTCGCGAGAACCTATTCCAAAAATGTTTTAGGATCATGTAGGTTTTCCGAATATTCTTCGTAGAAGATCTGTTTATCATGAAACCTGCTTGATCTGGGTGTATAATTTCTTGTAGAGATGTTCTTAAACGATTAGCAATTATAAAGGTAAGCAATTTATAGTCTGTATTTAACAAAGAGATCGGTCTGTATGACCCTGGATCTGATGGATTCTTATCTTTTTTGAGAATAAGAGTGATGATTGACGCCGAGAAGAACCGTGACATTGTTCTTCCATCCATATAGTATTCATTAAACAAACATGTTAACATAGGAACAATTTCTGATTTAAGTATTCAATAGAATTCCGCAGGTAATTGGTCTGGCCCAGGGGCCTTTCCTAGTTTAGCTTCCTCTATGGCTTTTAAAACTTCAGACATGGAGATAGGCTCATTAATTAAGGCAACCTGTTGTAATGTAACCCTAGGACAAGAAATATTCTCCCAAAAAAGTGTATTACTATGGGGGTCTATTGCTTTGGCAGAATATATATTTTTAAAATAATCTAGAAAAAACTTTTGGATATCGCTAGGTTGTGTATAGCATTGATCTCCCGTACTGATTTTTTCAATTATGTTATTCTTTTTTCTTGCTCTGTCTAGTCTTGCAAGATATTTGGCTGACCTCCCATAATGCCCAGCGTAATCTCCTCATTATTTATTTTAGTGGAGAGAAACAGATCTCTATTTTGTCTTGCTACCTTATATTTGTTCCAGTATTTTCTGAGGGGGGTATTTATATATTTTTGGTATGCCTTAGTCACTGTATTGGCCAACTGTAATTCTCGTGCCTTAAATTTCTTTTTGGTCAGTATCATGTAAGCTTTTATCTCCCCCCTAAGGAATGCTTTTGCAGCCTCCCAAAAGACCTCCAGTCTATCTACATAGTTTTTATTATTAATACTATATTCTCTCCATTTATTTTTAAGCCAATTATGAAACGAGACATTATTTATCATATGTTTTGGAAAATAAAAATTGTTCATGACTTTTTGACCTATCTGGGCACCTATTACTAGCTATAGGGGAGAGTGATCTGAAAGTACTATGTCATGTATATCTGACTTGGTATCATCTCTTAGGAGGGAGTCCGAGACTAGAAAAAAGTCAATCCTTGAGAAGGATCTATATACCCTAGACTCGCATGTATATAACTTGCTATCCGGGTGTTGGATACGCCATATATCATGTAATTTTACATTTTTACATATTTGAGAAAGAATCTTAGATTTCTGGGGGGCCGGGCAACTCTGTTTAGGTGAAAGTCTGTCTAGTATAGAGTTTGGTGTAAGATTAAAATCGCCAGATAATATTGTATTTTGTTGTGCACAAAGACACAATTTGGCGGTGATATTTTCCCAAAAGACGTGGTCTGTAGTATTAGGGCCATATACATTACATATTGTATAGTTGACTTTCGCCACTTCAATTGAGAGAGTTATCCATCTATCATTTGCATCTATGCGAGATTCCCGTATATTATACTCAAAATTTTTATTAAATAGAAACGCAACACCTCTTTTCCTTTTAGAACAGTCTGAAGCTATAACTTGGCCGACCCAATTACACTTGAGCTTGTCTGCTTCTGTTTTTTTCAAATGTGTCTCTTGTAATAATACAATGTCTGGACGAAACTTCGCTAAGTGTTTAATAATCTATTTTCTTTTTTTTGGTGATGTTATTCCCCCTATGTTCCAAGAGATAATCTTAATTTTCTTCATCATAATCTATGTATAGTCAACTACCAACATTAAAGTGAAGGGTGAGGGAGAGAAAAAGGGGAGGGAGGGTAAAAAAAAAAAAGCTCAGTTCTCATCTTAACTCCCACCAATAATAAATGAAAAAAAAGAAAAAAAACAAGAAGGAAAAGGCAAAAAAAACCACAAAAAAGAAGCAAAAATAAAACATTCAGATCAGTAAAGCATTAATACTTATAAAATCAAAGATATACTCTCCCGATAGCAGACTAGAGTGCCCTTATTTTTTTGCAATACTCTCTGGCCTCTATCTCATTAGTTATATTTACATTGCCCTCTGCTTCCTCAACTACAATTTTTGCTGGATATAGGAGTTTAGCTTTGAAACCTGCATTAATTAATCTAGTACAAAACGGGGCCAGCTCTTTCCTTCTGTAAGTGGTTTCGCTGGAGTAGTCTTGGAAGATTAGTATTTTGGCTTGGCCTATATAGAGGCTTCCCATTTTCCTGTAAGATCTTAATATATTTATCTTATCTTGGTAATTTAGGTATTTAACCATCACTGGTCTATTATAATTTTGGTCTATTTTATCATCGCTACTTCTGCCCACCCTATGTGCCCTTTCCACTAAAATTGGGGAATTGTTTGGTGGTATACCTAACGCCGTGGGTAGTGTAACACTAGCAAATATTATCAAATCTGTAAACTCGCCGTTATCCGGAAGGCCAATAATTTTCAAATTATTTCGGCGTGAACGGTCTTCCAGTTCATAGATTTTATCTTGCAATCTTTTTAATGTTTTATTGTTATCCTCTATATTTTGCTCTTGTTTGTATATTAAGTCTTCATTGGTTGACACTCTATTTTCGACTTCCGTAAGCCTACTAGAAAACTGTTTAAACTCTATCATTATGTTAGACATTTGTGACTTAAGTAATTCAAATTGCGGTAAAAAAATTTCAGAGATCTGAGCTATAAGTGGTTGTGTATCTATTTTGTGGATTAGTGTTTCACTGGGATTTTCTAATTGAGCTTCAGATATACGTGTCTTTCTATCCTTCTGTTTGGGTGGCATGGCCGGGGAACTAGCTTTAGTATTAGTGATATATCTGTCCATGTGGCATAAGATATTGCCCCCACCTTTTTTTTTTTTTTTAATAAGTTCTAAGTGAATCTATACAAAATTTTGCAAAACCCTTATAGTGAATATTGTGAAGTATGAGACAACTAGAAATCTGTCTGCGTTGTCTAATCTGTTTGTCAGAATAAGAAAAAAATACGGAGCCAACGGCTCTGATAGCGTGTATCAAATAAAACCTTAGTGCAGCTTTATAGTGTATATTGTGAAATATAAGACAACTAGGAATCTATCTATGTTGTCTAATTTATTTATAGAAAAAAGGAAAAATAGAGAGCCAACGGCTCTGATAACGTGTATCAAAAATAAAAAACTTAGTGCAGCTTTATCCACCGTACCATACCGCTCTAAACTATTTTGATTTGAGAAAATCCAGGACACCTGTGCTAAGTACACACCCCTAACACAGTAACCTTCTGAAACAGCGTGCAGACAATAATAACCTGCTTAAAAAAGAGATAACAAAGACCAGAAGCTTATAATATACTTAAAGTATTTTCAGTTCAATTGCTTGTATTCCTACAATTAAAGAGCACATTTGGTTTTATTTCACCAATCTTATAACCTAACTTTTACCTTTACATAACATTTATTAATAGGTGACAGCTCCTTTGTAGGCCCTTGTACTTATATCACACCAGATAAATTCAACAAATCTTATGCTTCACAGCTAATTATGCTAGATATCAAGGATCATAACACTACTACCCAAAATTAGACATCGGCAATCTCAGATCATAGGGGTGAATGATATCGGAGAAAGAGGCAGTACAACATTGATTATAGCATGATCATAGTTATGGCAAAAACTGTTGGCTTCTAAGGTCCACTTTTTCTCCGCCTAATACCCAAAACTCTTGGGCATCTACCATCAGATATAGAGGCCCTCTGGCTGTAACTTGGCAGATCCGTATTAGAGTACCATATAGAGAAGAGAGGGACTGGAGTTCACAGTACCTTGAGATACTACAGTTTTAAACACATAGTCAAATCCCATCACAGCCAAAACCATGTATCATAATAAAATAGGTATACTTGCAATACCAATGGCAAACTTCTTACTTCCTTGCCGTCACATACGATTTCTCTCAGCTTACTCTGTGTTATATGTAGTTTGTAGTGCAGGATGGCAAGACCAACCGTAAGATGGGTGTCAAAGAAAAAAAGCAGAGGTAGCAAACCGGCAGGCGTAATGGAGACCTCCTCCAGATGTTTTCTTATGATTACTACATAAAGGTGCTTCAGCTCCGGTGGCAGCGGTGTTCAAATTGCCCAGCGTACCCCAGAAAAGTTAGGCCATAACAGCCCTTCTGGCGGTAGTGGGCAGTTGTTTAGCTTTCTCGGGCAAACCGGCAGCACTCAGCATCTCAGCGTCTCAGCTCTTGGTACCAGGTTAACTTCTGGCGTCTTTTGCTCCAGCCACTACAAGCTTCCTGCGGGCTGCTCTCAGTCGACAATCAGTAACTGTGCTCCTCCTTGCTTTACTCGTGTGGCTCAAGTAAACTTGTTCCGGGGTTCCCAGCCGTATGCACCTAGCAGCAGATGCAGTCGCCCTAGGAAGGTAGGAGACCTTGAGCAACGGGCAATTCGGCTTGGGAAGTTTTTTCTGCGAGCTACTCCAGCACCCGCGTTCACAATCCACGAGTACTGCTCACTCCTCCCACAGGAACCGGAACTGCCAGCTTAGCGCATTTTGGACATATGTTCTGCACTACAGCATTAGTAATCACGTGATTTACACCTTATCCTTGGATTAAAAATGGTTGCAAATGTGTGTCTAGAAGAAATAAGACACTGGGCAACATTTTATCCCCAAGTGAGGTTAAAGTGAAAAGAACACAAAAAGAGAGTAGCTGGTTGCACTGCAAGGGTCATTACAAATGTGGTGCAGGGAACTGCAGAGCTTGTTCTCATACCCTTACAGGGAAACAGTTTCAGTCATCTGTTACGCAAAGAGTTTTTGGCATTAACTCATGTACAAATTGTCATACAACATATGTAGTATATTTGGTCACATGTATGGAATGTAACTTACAATATGTCTGTCTTACCTCTAGAGAAGCAAGAGATAGGATAAAAGGTAAACACATATATTAGGTAAAATCTCTTACTCCAAATTCACAAGTAGCCTATCACTTTAAATATGTTCATAATGAGCAACTAGATGGTCTTAAATGGCAGATAATAGAGCATGTCAAAACCAAATGGAGAGGGGGTAACAGGGAAAAAGGTTCTACAAAAACGTGTAGCATTTTGGATTTTTAAGCTAAAAACCAGAGCACTTGAAGGCTTGAATATACATACTGGAGTCCATTTATCAAGCTCTGAATGTAGCTTGTGGGCCCGTGTTTCTGGCGAGTCTTCAGACTCGCCAGAAACAGCAGTTATGAAGCAGCGTAACCCTGCTCTGAGCAGGCGGACAGGAATCGTAGGAGATCAAACCGATTGAATACGATCGGGTTGATTGACACCTCCCTGCTGGCCGCAAGTCAGTAGGGGGCGGCATTGCACCAGCAGCTCTTGTGAGCTGCTGGTGCAATGCTGAATACAGAGAGCGTATTGCTCTCTGCATTCAGTGAGGTCTTGCGGACCTGATCCGCACTGTCAGATCAGGTCCGCAAGACCTTCGATAAATAGGCCCCACAGACTTAATAAACTTTTGGGAATAGAGTTTTACATCTGTATGAATACTAGATTATAGAGGTAAAACTTAAGTAAACCTATAATAAAAATCAGGTAAACTCATATATCATATAATTTTTTAGATACTTTTTTCATCATACACTAGATAAATTGTAGTTTTTCGATTAGATTGGGTAAGAGTTAAATCTTTACTAACAACATATTTAGGTCCCTTATTAGATGAATGATAAATGGATATTAAGTGACACTAGTATTCCCATAAGTATTTAGGTAGAATATATTTTTTGTTTCACTATGCCATAAGATCATTAAAAGCAATATATAAGCTTATAACTGAATAGGGCGAGCTAACTAAATCTAATTTATTGTATACTAGTGGGAAATAGAATCTGCTTAAAGGTTTTAATTGGTAAGCAGAGTATTTGTATGTAACTTATTTTCACCTATCGATATTTAGAGTTTGCAAGGTTTATTATAATGGAGCTAGAGATAGCTAAAATGTAGGAATAATGTATTATGCTTTGCAATTGAGATGTAATGTTATTATTTATGATAAGCAATCTATATAGACAAGTAGACAGAGAATAAAAGGCATTCAAAGAGTTAATACTTTTGTACAGACTGACGTCACAGGATCACACATGTTTTTAATGAGGCTGTAAGGTCAGTGCAGCACGGTCTATGAGGAAGGCACAAGCTGAAACGCATAAGACTAGTGCTGCATTGGCCTCTTGACCCTGTTTGTATGTCATTTTAGTGTACATAATAAAAGTTATTTTTTAACTTTCTACATCTGCTGCCTCAGAATCTGTTTTTTGTATTGGACGGAGGATTGAGGAGTCCCTTTAGCGGTTTGCTTGGGATGTGTTTTTTCTGGGAATAGCGGGTGGAGCTGATTTGCAGCGTGGAGCAACTGTTGGAACAAGTGTCTTGTAAGGAGGAGAAGGTAATCACATCTGATTGTTAAGGACTGGACTTGAGACTAGCCCACGGCTATTAAGAAAAAGAATATATAGCAGTAAGTCAGTTTTTGTTTGAACTTTGATTTACCTTGAGTGGGAGCCGTACATGAACTGTTCCACAAACATTACGATCTAATGTCAGCATTGTGCGCTATGTATAAGGGAGGACTGCCTATTGAGACCACAGATAGATCTTATGGCATCCCGGCTCAATTCCAAGCTACCCAGATATGGGTCGTGGTCCAGGTATCCTCAGGTTGAGCTAATAGATGCATTAGCAGTGCCTTGGAGGTTCAGTCTTATCTACATTTTCCTGCCATTACTTCTTCTACCTCGTGTGGTGGCACACATCAAGCAGGAGCGAGTGTTAGTGATTCTAATTGCTCCATCGTGTCCTCGGAGGATGTGGTTCGCGGATTTCGTGGGGATGTCCTCATCTCCTCCATGGAGGTTACCTTGTTGCAGGAATCTACTGGAACAAGATCCTTTTATTCATCAAAATCTATATTCTCTGAGGCTGACTGCATGTGGATTGAACGCTTAGTCCTAGCCAAGAGAGGTTTTTCTGAGAGAGTTATTGATACTCTCATTCAAGCCCTTAAGCCGGTTACTTGTCGCATCTATCATAAGGTGTGGAGGACCTTCTTATTCTGGCATAAGGTCAGGGTTTCCAGGATTCTTTCCTTTCTCCAGGATGGTCTGGAGAAGGGCCTTTCGGTTAGCTCCCTTAAGGGGGAGATTTCCGCCCTATCTGTTTTACTGCACAAGAGGCTCGCTGAGCTTCCAGATGTTCAGTCTTTTATTCAGGCTCTGACGAGAATCAGACCTGTGTTTCGACCTAGCGCTCCTCCTTGGAGTTTAAATCTTGCTCTTAAGGTTTTGCAGAGGGCTCCGTTTGAGCCTATGCATGGCCTTCACATTAAATTACTACCTTGGAAGGTTCTCTTTTTACTGGATATTGCTTTGGCATGCAGATTATCTGAGATGGCTGCCTTGCGATGTGAGTCCCCTTACCTAGTATTCCATGCTGATAAAGCTGTTCTTCATACTGGGTTAGGTTTTCTTCCTAAGGTTGTTTCTGATCGCAACATCAATCAGGAGATTGTTGTTCCTTCCTTGTGTCCTAACCCTTCTTCTTCCAAAGAACGGTTACTTCATAATTTGGATGTGGTTCGGGCCTTGAAGTTCTATCTTCAAGCTACTAAGAAGTTTAGAAAGACTTCTTCTTTGTTTGTTGTCTATTTGGGAAGCGTAAGGGGCAGAAAGCCTCGTCCACTTCCTTATCTTTTTGGTTGAGGAGCATTATTCACTTATCATATGAATCAGCGGGACATAAGCCTCCTCAGAAGATTAAGGCTCATTCAAGTAGAGTAGTGGCTTCCTCTTGGGCCGGCCTCTATGGAGCAGATTTGTAAGGCGGCTACCTGATCCTCCTTACATTTTTTCAAAATTTTTAAAAGTTTGACGTTTTTGCTTTGGCTGAAGCATCTTTTGGGAGAAAGGTTTTTCAGGCTGTAGTGCCCTCAGAATAGGGTCTGCCTCTCCTTTTTTTTTACCCTCCAGTTTCATTCAGTGTCCTCTAAAGCTTGGGTATATGTTTCCCACCAGTAAGGAATGAAGCCGTGGACTCTCCTCATATTAAGAAGGAAAACATAAATTATGCTTACCAGATAATTTTTCCTTCTGTATGAGGAGAGTCCAAGACCCCCGCCTGTTTTCTCTGTTGGGCGGACCTAAATTTGTGTTTTTTCGTCTGGCACCATTTATACCCTGATATTTCTCCTAGTATTCCTTGTTCTCTCGGCAGAATGACTGGGGGATGAGGGGAGTGGGGGAGGTATTTAAGCCTTTGGCTGGGGTGTCTTTGTTTCCTCCTGGTGGCCAGGTTCAGTAATTTCCACAAGTAAGGAATGAAGCAGTGGACTCTCCTCATACAGAAGGAAAGGAAATTATCTGGTAAGCATAATTTATGTTTTTACACATATTAAACATACACATTACATATTTTGTGCATTCAGTACACAACCGTATACACGAACGGCAACCTACAGAAATGAAAAGAATAAAGAAACAATGAATGAATGAAAAGCTTTAATACAATAATTTATTATTTTAATATAAAATTACCAACCCAATAATCCTTCTACACAGCCTTACAATATCAATCCCTTAAGTGCCATAACCCCTCTACACTATTAACCCCTTAAGCAACTTAACTCCTAACACAACCTTACCAATTTACTAACACCTCTACAATATTAACTCCTTAAGTGACATAACCCCCAATGCAACCTATCCCTTCTACACTGATAGCCTGTTAAGCGACATAACCCCCCAACTAAACCAAATCCATCTTCACTATTAACCCCTTACGTGACATAACCAGCATTGCAACTTTACCCTTCTACACTATCAACCCCTTAAGCGACATAACCTCTCTTCACTATTAACCTGTAAAGCGCAACCTAAGCCCACTACAAGCTAAAGAAAATAATCAACCCATTACACAAAATAACAACCATATTAAAAAGAAATAACAACAAAATAAGACCCTTACACAAAACAACACAAATATGAAAAACAACAACAAAATAAACCCTTACACAAAATAACCATTAAACGAAACAAAAAATAACCCCCCCCCCAAAAAAAAAAATAAAAAAAAAAAAATAAAGAACTAATATTTTTTACTCACCATCTGAATTCTTCATCAGAAGTAATCCACAATGATCCTGAAGGGAAAAAATAAGTCCAGGAAGAAAAAGTAATCCAAGAAGGAAAAAAGAAAAAGAAAAATAAAATCCAATAAGATAAAAATGAGGGGGAAAAATCCTGTGGCTCCTCTTCTGTTCTTCATCAGATATAATCCACAACGAGCCAGGCATTAAAAATAAATAAATCCAAAGGCTCCTCTTCTTCATCAGACGCAGTGTCCTAGGGGGCTCCAATGTTCCTCCACGACAGCTCAGATGGTCCCCCTCAGTGGCAGCGGTGGCAACGGCTCCTCCATGGTGGTGGCGCCTCTTCTTTCTTCTTCATGCTGACTGGCAGCACACTTAATTTGGTGTGTCAGTTCCCCCTTTTACAGAGGTGTCCTGGCAGTTCTATTGGCTGATTTTTTAAAACTATAAAATCAGCCAATAGCAAGATTTCTATTTTTATTAAAAAAACTAAATTATATTGGCTGATTTAAAAAATTAAAATCCTGCTGCAGAGGAGGAGCCACCCCCGCCACCATCACCAAAAGGGACCAGTGGCATCACAGAGGAGATCCACCAGAGCCACTGGGGAGGACCGCCGCAGCCGAGGACCTTATGGATTACATGGATGTTCCTTGGCAGTAACCTGTATTTTTATGGGCAAACATCGCCATGAGCTTGTGATTTTCAAAGTACTGCCCTCAATGTTAGATACATCTTTTGAGTGTACAAAAGACAGCAGCACCACTTCACATCACAGCAAGGTTATGTATTTATTAGGACATAACCAACAAAGTACAACGATGTTTTGGTCTACATGGCCTTAATCATGTTGCATACAAAGAACAATTAGTTTACCTTATTTAAAGCCAACATGGGCTGGGTTTCTGTTTTCAGGTTATTTGAGATGTTAACCCTTTATACATCTCTTGCACTAAACTTAATCACATTACAACCCCCTCTACTTGTGAACTACTAAATTGCATAGAAAACCTAGTGCATATAGAATTCACAATAAACAATCACTGTGCAGAATGCACATACACAATATTTTCTCAGGAGACTACAAAACAAAATATTTCTGTGTACATATATATAAAACCTATTAATTAAATAACAAACAATTTTCTCAATACCTCCCCTTTATGTTAACTGCTAATCAATTTCCCTGTTCATTCCTATCAGCTCCAGTAACTTTAATTTAAATATCTAATAATTCTCCCTTTTCTTTAAGAGCTCAGTCCTGTTTCCACCCCTCCTGGGTTTCTCTACATGCTCAATAATTTGAAATCTCAATTGAGATACCGTATGTGCTGCTTTTGTAAAATGGTGTGATACAGGCACCTTCAACTCACTTCCTCTTATATTAGATTCATGGTAATTGATTCTGTCCCTAATTCTTCTGGTACAAGGACACTTGATTAAATATATAACATAATCTGTATTACATGTGTGATAACCCAAATTCTTTAATTTCTGACCACTCAGAGGGTGGTGAAAATACTCACCCTTTATCATGTTGTTGCAGTTGCTACAATCTGATCCCTGATATTCCTACTCTTGTAGGCTGGCATGGGTCTTTGGTTAAACTCCTCTATCTGGGGATTTAGATATTTCAAAACATTTTTCCTTCCATGTTTGTTTCTTCTCCTTCCATACACCCCTCAATATAGTATACCTAGGGATTTCCTTCACTTTTTCAATTTGTTCCCTTACCGTTAGTTCTGGATAGCCTCTCTCCCTGAATAATTGCCCTATTTCTTTAAGTCTAGTATCTATCTTCTCTTCATCTGATACAATCTTTCTTACCCTCAATAACTGACTCTTAGGTAGGCTCTTGATTGGGGCCGGTGGATGAGCACTATCGTAGTTCAGGATACTATTTCTATCACTCTCTTTCCTAAACAAGTACACCGGCAACGTTCTACCTTTTTTCATACAGTAGTGTCCAAAGACTGTAGGTCATTTTAAACTTTGTGTCTTATGGCACTGTTCATATTCCTTATGAAAGACTCCAATGACATCACATCACCTCCCATACACCAAATATACCATCTATATATCTATACCAACAAATTCCATGTTTTTGAAATAATATATGCAAGTATACAAACTTTTCTTCAGACATATTCATGAATATATTGGCGTATATGGGGGCAATGTTTGACCACATGGCTGTACCTTGACGTTGCAGGTAGAACTGATCCTGGAACAGGAAATAATTACAGTGTAAAATTAGCTCCAATAGTTCCATCACAAATTGACATTGTACATCAGTGCACATATTGCTAGAATGTACAGCTCTGTAAACAGCATCTATTCCACTACTATATGTGATGGAAGTATAGAGGCTATTAACATCCCAAGAAAACAATATGGACTTCTCACTCTCTAAATCCAAATAATCTAACTTAGTCAAAAAGTCGCCAGTATCCTTAATATAAGATGCTGATTGCACTACCAAAGGTCTCAAAATTCTATCCAAATAGATTGTATTAGTTAATATAGAATTCACACTAGCCACTATTGGGCGACCAGGGGGAAATTTACTATCCTTGTGGATCTTGGGGAGTGTGTAGAAAACTGGTATCACAAAACTTTCTGGAATTAGGAAAGTCCCCTCCTTTTTGGTCAAAAGACTGTTGCTGGATGGCTTATCTACACACTTCCCCAACAGTCGCTTATAAACATCCCCATTCCCTAGCTGTGTAAGTATCTCATTTACATAGTATGATTTATCCAGTATTACAGTGGCTCCGCCCTTATCTGCCGGCTTGCAAATTATATTTTTATTCAGATTTAGTTCCTTACGGGCCTGCAATTCTTCCCTGGTTACATTCAGTATCCTTCTAGTACTATGTTTATACAGGCTTGTACTTGCCTCGTCCCCCGACAAGGTATCCATATTAGAAGCCGAACTTACAGCATCGTCACGTGGTCGGCAATTCCTACGCTTATTAGACATCAGGCCTCTCCTTTCATCATACGGATGCACTCGGGACCATCTGTATACATCACCATTGGCATAATCCTTCCTTTTACATGCTTCTATGGTTTTAAAGGGTTAACATCTCAACCTGAGAACAGAAACCCCGTCCATGTTGGCTTTAAATAAGGTGAACTAGTTGTTCTTTGTATGCAACATGATTAAGGTCATTTAGACCAAAACGTCATTGTACTCTGTTGGTTATGTCCCAATATATACATAACCTTGCTGTGATGTGGTGCTGCTGTCTTTTGTACACTGAATGTAATTAGGTTAATTCAGGACCCTTCAGCGTGCACCCGATTGAGCATATTGGTGCTGTTTGCTAAGTTACACCTTTTTAGCCATATCAGAATTTCGAATGTGTAAAATCTTGTAACTTTACAGTGAAACAAAGTTTACACAGGCATTATTTGAAGTGTTCATACACAGAAACCTTTGTTTGTTTGAGTGAAGCTGTGATCCCTATTATTTACCATGGGAGACACATCACCACTCATCAGAACAGAAAGGTTCAGCCCACTTTTTTGCACTATATTTATCGCCAGACCCACAGGTTGTGAGGTTGATGAAGCCAAAAAGGCAATTTCTCGTGGGTCTGATGATGCATTGATCATCAAGGTCTAAGTATCAGCTTTTGTGCATAGACAAAGAGATAAAATAAGGATTTGTGTGTGTGTGTATAGAGAAATAGAAAAGATAAGGGCATTTGCTCTTTCTGTAAATTAAACCTATTTAAATGTGCTGTGTTTTCAAAAATAAACCTAAAGGAGCAATTTAAAATATACTGTATACTCTGCAGCTGATATAAAAAATCATTGGAAACCAATTTTACAGTATAATGTTCATTTAAAAGCACAATATTTAAGGGTTATGCACAGTATACATAAATACAAAGTAATACATGTCAATAAGCATTGCTGGTTTTGACAAAAATCTTTGAGAAATGACAGTCAAACTGTAAAGACAGATTTTACTTTGTCTATGATAATATAAATATGCACATTTAAATAAGAGAATGGTCTAGTAAAAGTGACACATTCTTTTCATTTGACGCTTATAGAGAAAGACATTTACTTAAAACTAAAAAGCATATCCAGTGACAGCTACATTTATGCTTTTAGATTTGTGTTTCCTTAAAAGCCAAATATCACATTGTAGAGATAGGAAAAACATTAAATATTTATCTACTAAGGATACATTATATGTATGTATTTAACACAAATTGTATGTGGTGAAACACTGTTTGGGTTCCAAAAACTTGCGGTGTATGACCCTACTGGTTAATTCTACAAACAATAGATGCAAATGGCAGTCTCGGAAATTAAATAATCCTTTTCATGCTGCTAACAGTGATAACTAATGTGTGAATCTTTGAATAAAGGGACACTCAACTCAAAGCAGTGTGAATAGTAAATCCTGCTGTATATCGGGCCAGCTGTATAGTCACAGCCCGGCCCGACCACGCCATAGCACTAAGTGCAGCTCGCTCCTGCTGTCAGAAAGAGCAGGAGCGAGCTGCACTTAGTCTTATGGCGCGGTCAGGCCGGGCTGTGACTATACAGCTGGCCCGATGCGCTGAGTAAATATAACAGACCCGCTCAGCAGAGAGCAGAGAGCGCGTCTGTAAAACAGTGTTTCTTTTTAAAAATTAATAGGGTACAATTATGTTTTATAATGTTTGGCTAATATAATGTTATATAATTCTGCACTATGTGCAGAATTATATAACATTATTTTTAAAGTTTACTGACACTTTAAGTTCATATTTCTGTGATATTGTGACCATATTTCTATACTGTGTGCTTTATTCAAAATGACACACGGTATACATTTAAATGTGTTTGCTTTAATCCGCGTCATGTTATCATACATATTCCAAAAAACATGCAGAGGAAATATGCAGCAGGTTATTCATGTGAATGGTAGTGAATTTGTTGTTGTTGTTTGGGGGTTTTTTTTCGTGGGAGGGGGGGTTGTTTTTTTATTTCAATCTTTATTTCTCCAACATTGGTGTGTCCGGTCCACGGCGTCATTTATTACTTGTGGGAAATATTCTCCCCCACAGGGAAAGGCAAGGAGAGCACACAGCAAGAGCTGTCCATATAGCTCCCCCTCTGGCTCCGCCCCCCAGTCATTCTCCTTGCCGCTCTGAACAAGTAGCATCTCCACGGGGATGGCGAGGAGTTTGTGGTGTTAGTTGTAGTTTTTTATTTCTTCTATCAAGAGTTTGTTATTTTAAAATAGTCTAGCTTGTACTATTTACTCTACAACAGAGTGATGAAGATTTCTGTTTAAGAGGGCTATGATTTTAGCACAAGTAACTAAAATCCATTGCTTTTACCACGCAGGACTGTTGAAACTAGACAACTTCAGTTGGGGGTAACAGCTTGCAGACTCATCTGCTTCAGGTATGACTAGTCTCTTTCTAACAACACAGGCTAATGCTAGATGACAGTCATTTTTCCCCTCAGGGAAAACGGTAAGCCATTTTTCTTTCACCTCAGCAAACAAGATAACAGGCTTCCCCTTTTTGAATTTTATGCTGGTAGACACTGTTAGGGGCCAAATCGATTGGTTTTTATTGCAATATCATGGCATATGAAATGTTTTATGAGCTCATATACACTTGGGGACATTTTTTATTGATCTGGCTTGTTTTAGACACCTAAATCTAGTCAGGAAGGCCCCTTCACTCTAGTGTACTGAGGGAGGAGGCCTCATTTTGGCGCTTCAGCTGCGCAGTTGATTTTCAAGGCAGTGCATGCAGTCTCATGTGAGAGGGTCCTGTGGCTCAGAAAGTGACTCCAGAAGGCTTATTTCTGTGGATGGTTGACCCCTAAGGAAGGTAAAAGCTACAGCAATGCTGTAGCAGGGATTGTGGTGTATAAAAACGGTTAAATCCAACAATTAGCTCCGGTTTGCTTGTTTTAAGAACTAGAGTCTCCATATTTGCTGTGCAATACTTTATAAGCATTAAGACACTGGGGTCCAAATTTCATAAAAATCGGATATTGCCTTCATAGTTTTTTGAACATTCAGAAATAAAGTGTGTCATTTTATTATTTAAAGAGACAGTAACGTTTTTGTTTAAAATCGTTTTTATTGCATTGTTTGCCTGCCTAAATCTGTTTAACATGTCTGGGCCATCAGATAACCTATGTTCTGTGTGTGTAGAGACAAATGTGGTTCCCCCTTCGAGTGTTTGTGATGATTGTGCCATAGCTTCCAAAAAAAATAAGGACAGCTCTGTTACATTTCATAATGTTGCCCAAGATGATTTATCTAATGAAGGTAGTGGGGATAGTTCTACATCCTCTCCTTCTGTGTCTACACCAGCTTTGCCCGCGCAGGTGACACCTAGCGCGCCAGTGCTTATTTCTATGCAACAATTGACAGCAGTAGTGGATAATTCTATAGATTCCTCAACCCTCCATAGCTCAGTGCATGGAAGTAATAGGACTAATGGTCGCAGCAATGGACGTGGTTCCTTTTGCTCGAATTCATCTAAGACCATTACAGCTGTGCATGCTCAATCAGTGGAATGGGGACTATACAGACTTGTCTCCCCAAATTCAAGTAGACCAGGTAACCAGGGACTCACTTCTCTGGTGGTTGACCCAGGATCACCTGTCTCAGGGAATGAGTTTCCGCAGACCAGAGTGGGTCATTGTCACAACCGACGCCAGTCTCTTAGGCTGGGGCGCGGTCTGGGACTCCCTGAAAGCTCAGGGTCTATGGTCTCGGGAAGAGTCGCTTCTCCCGATAAACATTTTGGAACTAAGAGCAATATTCAATGCGCTCCTGGCTTGGCCTCAGCTAGCGGAAGCCAGGTTCATAAGATTTCAGTCGGACAACATAACGACTGTTGCGTACATCAATCATCAGGGGGGAACAAAGAGTTCCCTAGCGATGAAGGAAGTAACCAAGATCATCCAATGGGCAGAGAATCACTCCTGCCATCTATCTGCTATTCACATCCCAGGAGTAGACAACTGGGAGGCGGACTATTTGAGTCGTCAGACTTTCCATCTGGGGGAGTGGGAACTCCACCCGGAGGTCTTTGCTCAGTTAACCCAATTATGGGGCATTCCAGACATGGATCTAATGGCGTCCCGTCAGAACTTCAAGATTCCTCGTTACGGGTCCAGATCCAGGGATCCCAAGGCGATTCTAGTGGATGCATTAGTGGCGCCTTGGTCGTTCAACCTAGATACTCTGGTCCAAGCCAGAAAACCTGTGACTAGAAGGATTTACCATAAAATATGGAAAAAATATATCTGTTGGTGTGAATCCAAGGGATTCTCCTGGAGTAAGATTAAAATTCCAAAGATTCTCTCCTTTCTCCAAGAAGGTTTGGATAAAGGGTTGTCAGCTAGTTCTCTAAAAGGACAGATTTCTGCTTTATCTGTCTTGTTACACAAACGATTGGCAGCTGTGCCAGATGTACAAGCTTTTGTTCAGGCTTTGGTTAGAATCAAGCCTGTTTACAGACCCATGACTCCTCCTTGGAGTCTAAATTTAGTTCTTTCAGTTCTTCAAGGAGTTCCGTTTGAACCTTTACATTCCATAGATATTAAGTTATTATCTTGGAAAGTTCTGTTTTTGGTTGCTATTTCTTCTGCTAGAAGAGTTTCTGAATTATCTGCTTTGCAGTGTAATCCACCCTATCTGGTTTTCCATTCAGATAAGGTTGTTTTGCGTACTAAGCCTGGTTTTCTTCCAAAAGTTGTTTCCAACAAGAATATTAACCAGGAAATAGTTGTTCCTTCTCTATGTCCGAATCCAGTTTCAAAGAAGGAACGGTTATTACACAATTTAGATGTTGTTCGTGCTTTAAAGTTCTATTTAGAAGCAACAAAAGATTTTAGACAAACCTCATCTTTGTTTGTCGTTTTCTCTTTCTGGCTGAAAAGCATTATCCGATTGGCTTATGAGACTGCCGGACGGCAGCCTCCTGACCGAATCACAGCTCACTCTACCAGGGCTGTGGCTTCCACATGGGCCTACAAGAACGAGGCTTCTGTTGATCAGATATGTAAGGCAGCAACTTGGTCTTCTCTGCACACTTTTGCCAAATTCTACAAATTTGATACTTATGCTTCTTCTGAGGCTATTTTTGGGAGAAAGGTTTTGCAAGCCGTGGTGCCTTCCATTTAGGTAACCTGATTTGCTCCCTCCCTTCATCCGTGTCCTAAAGCTTTGGTATTGGTTCCCACAAGTAATGGATGACGCCGTGGACCGGACACACCAATGTTGGAGAAAACAGAATTTATGCTTACCTGATAAATTACTTTCTCCAATGGTGTGTCCGGTCCACGGCCCGCCCTGGTTTTCCTAATCAGGTTGAAAAATGTTTTCTTTATACACTACAGTCACCACGGCACCCTATAGTTTCTCCTTTTTCTCCTAACCGTCGGTCGAATGACTGGGGGGCGGAGCCAGAGGGGGAGCTATATGGACAGCTCTTGCTGTGTGCTCTCCTTGCCTTTCCCTGTGGGGGAGAATATTTCCCACAAGTAATGGATGACGCCGTGGACCGGACACACCGTTGGAGAAAGTATTTTATCAGGTAAGCATAAATTCTGTTTTTTTCAGTCGTATTTGTTTCTTAACTTAAAGGGGCAATAAATATGTAATTACAAGACATTTCTGTTGTGTTGCTATAGAAGAACATATCAGCCAAGTCTTAACATTTTTAAAATGTATTAAAGGGACAGTCAAGTCAAAATTAAACGTTCATTATATGGAGAGGGCATGCAATTTTAAACAACTTTCTAATTTACTTTTATCATCACATTTGCTTTGCTCTTTTGGTATTCTTTGTCGAAAGCTAAACCTAGGTAGGTTCACATGCTAATTTCTAAGCCCTTAAAGGCTGCCTCTTACCTCAGTGCATTTTGAAAGTTTTGTCAAACCGAGACAGTGCTAGTTCATGTGTGCCATATAAATTGCACTGTGCTCACTCCCGTGCAGTTATTTATGAGTCAGCACTGATTGGCTAAAATGCAAGTCTGTAAAAAGAACTGAAATAAAGAGGTAATCTTCAGAGGCTTAGATACAAGGTAATCACAGAGGTAAAAAGTATATTAATATAACCATGTTGCTTATGCAAAACTGGGGAATGGGTAATAAAGGGATTATCTTTTTAAACAATAAATATTCTGGAATAGACTATGAGGCCCATTTATCATATGTCTGTCGGACTTGATCCGACAGTGCGGATCAGGTCCGACAGACATCGCTGAATGCGGAGAGCAATACGCTCTCCGTATTCAGCATTGCACCAGCAGCTCTTGTAAGCTGCTGGTGCAACGCCGCCCCCTGCAGACCCGCGGCCAATGGAGGTGTCAATCAACCCGATCATACTCGATCGGGTTGAATTGTGGCAACGTCTGTCCGCCTCATTTATATTACAAATATCCCAAATAAAGATAACATCCAAATATATGGTTAATCAGAATCCCAAAGTGAACAAACAATTGAAAGCAATAGAAATTATGGAGAAAATACAGAAAATTTATTTGAATCCAACTGTGCCTTTAAGAAAAGGGGTATAAAAGGATGCTGGGCAGGAGCAAGTTCATCTTGAAAAAAGCTCACAAGCTGAAACGCGTAGATGAACTTAACTTGCTAGGCTGGCCAGCTGGTAAGACCTAATTGGATACTGCGGACTTTGATTCACTTGCCGTTTACTTTCGGCGAGAGTAACATCATGGAGATTGTTATGCCAACGGAGCCTCTCTAAGGAGTTGGATTTTATAGTGGTAAAACTTCCTTTGAACAGACACATATCCTCCTAAGGTAACCCACAGCTAAATTCACAGCACCGGTAACCCAACCGAGCCACCGGACACGTGTGAGGATACACGTCACGGCCTGAACTAACGGCCGACATCAGAGACGCTGGAAAATCATTTGCAAAGGTAAAGGGCACGGTCGGGGAAAGAGAGTCTTTCGTATTCTGGTGAGTGTTACAAGGGTTACTTTGGGGCTTATAAGACTACATTTGGAAATCTCCCTAACAGTTATATGAATTGGAGAGACATTGTAAAAGGATTATCATAATAAATTTAAAGGACACTGTTCCAGCTTTTGTTTGGACTCAGCTTATTAATGAACCCCAAAAGGCCATAAGTAACAAAGTTATATCAGTGGATACAAAAAAAGATTGTTTATACAAAAAAAGACCAATAAGTAGCCTTTTTTTACCATAAGACTTTGGGATACATTGGACTTTGATGAAATACACATTGAGTATTAATTGAAATATATGTATAAACTGGATGTTATATATATGAATTTTTATATATTAATTTGAAAAAGGTGCACCTTAGTAATTCAGTATTTGGAATTTTTTATGTGTGTGTTTTTTATGTGTGTTTGTATGAATTTTATATATTTGAAAATAAACCAATAATATTTTAAATCTAGTACATTCTAAGTGAATTAAAATTAATATAAAGACCACAACTATCAGGTAGAGCATTTTATGCGCACTCCGAGATTTGGTTTTTTAATATCATATTGTTTGTCATACTGACCCAGCTTTGATATGTTTGATGTATGTAGTGTAGGATTTAGCTCTCCTTTTTTTTCACTTTTCTTACAAATTAAGGAATGTTGATGCTCAATAGTGCTCCAGATTGGTTATTTATACACTTTTATGCATATTAAAGGGACATAAAACCCACATTTTCCCTTCATAATTCAGATAGAGCATGACATTTTAAATAACATTCCAATTTACTTCTATTATTTAATTTGCTCTGTTTTCTTTGTTTGCTTTGTTGACAAACACACCTAGATAGGCTCAGGAGCTAAAAGCAAGCTGATGATTGGTGGTTGCATGTATATGCCTCTTGCCATTGGCTTTCCAATGTGTTCGGCTATTACCCATTAGTGCATTGCTGTTCCTTCTACAAATGATACCAAGAGAATGAAGCAAATTGAATAATACAATTAAATTGGAAAATTGTTTAAAAATGTAAGCTCTGGGGGGGGGGTCTGAGCAGCGACTGTGGACGTCGCATCTTCTTAGCGCTCCTGCTGAATATCCAGCAATCCGCCAGTGTAGGATAACTAACACAGTGAACTAGCACATAAATCGACCAGTACTACTGGAACAACGGATAGAACGATAAAATCTAAGTATTTGCTGTATTTCTGACGCCGGAACACAAGATCGGGCAACAAAGGCCTGGAGCGGCGACTCAAGACAGACAGCCCTACCCCCCTCGGTTTACCGAGGTTAACTGTCAGGACTGGACACATTAGAAGACAAATTTCTCTCACACTCACAGTTTTACAAAGTAAACAGGCTCTTTTTGACACAGAAAACCTAAGGCTACCAAGAAATGTATCGCTGTGCAATAAGCATGGCTGCCGAGAATTTAGTTATCTTTCTCGCATAGACGGTATCCTGGACAGGATAGAACATCACTTTATGGACCTAATACAGAGGGCCCCATGGGACTTTCTAACAAATCTACAAATGTCATATCTCAAAACAGGGAGCAAATCAGAAGACATAGAGGCGACATCTATGGAGGACGGAGCCGCGGCAAAGGGTGCTCCTGCAGTTCCCTGCCTGCAGAGCAAAAAAGAGAACAATGCTAGTACAGCAACATCTTCACAGGTCAGACAACCAATGAATACCCAACTCCATCTCGACTCTCAACCCTGATATACTTTCTAAACACAGTCAAGTCGATAGAACAAGCCATGCAATAGCTTTAAAACAACCCATGAAGCTCAATACTTTAATCCTTGTTACCTTGATGCTAGATGGACTTGAACTGGAGGAAATGCTCATTCAGGAGAACAGAGGGGACTCCCGGTTTAATATGTCTATGGATAACACACCATTTGTAACGATTGAGGCTTTGCAATCGCAGCTGGACATACCTCTTTATCCAGATAAACGGAACTCTGATAAATAGTCTAAAATGGATTGCTATTGGGACACCTTAAAGCCAGTCTGAAGAAAACTTGGTATCGACATACATTGACAAGAAAAAGAGGTTTAAAATAAACACTTTATTTAACAAATATGCAGTAACAAACAAAAGTATCAAAATGGATCAAATTACGGAGTGGGTAATCACCATCCACTCCTAAATATATAGAGTGAAATTAGCATACAGGGATAGGTATCATACAAACAATACAGACTATGCGCTCAAAGGCGTCCTCCTGCCTGCGTACTGCTGTGATTGAACCCAGTCAGCCGATTTCTAAATAAGTGCCCTGTATCTAGTTATCACATTCATACCACATACCAAAAAGTTAAGAGAATTTGTATATACACTAACATCATATGTGCAGGACACTAAAGATGTGCTAAAATGCTTGGAAAACATCTATGTACAAGAGAACACCTTACTGGCAAGCATAGATGTTGAGAGCCTGTACTCTAATTTTTCTCACTCTTTGGGGAGAGAAGCTATACAATATTTTCTAAAAACGATTAATCCTTATGGTAATGAGAAAGATGATTTTGTCCTTGATCTCCTAGAATTTGTGTTACAACACAACTACTTTCTGTTTGATAACAAAATATATCAACAGAAAAAGGGCACAGCGATGGGCACATGCTGTGCACCAACGTATGCCAATCTGTTTCTGGGTTGGATAGAACATACACATATCCTTAACCAAGACAATAATCCATTCATGCAATTTATGGACTTATACATTCGCTATATTGACGACGTCCTCATACTGTGGACAGGTTCCAAGGAAGACTTCAGAAATTTTATGCACTGGCTAAATAATAACATACATGGTATGCACTATACCTCTGCTATTGAAGAAACCAGTATCTCCTTTCTGGACTTAGAGATTAGAAAGGAATCCGATGGGTCCCTAAGCACAAAGTTGTTTAGAAAAAAGGCATCCACTAATAGCCTCCTAAATTGGAAAAGTTATCATCCAAAAAATCAAAAGATGGGTATTCCTTATGGACAATATCTTAGGGCAAGACGTAATTGCAGTACTATGGAAGATTTCGAGTCAGAAGCCAAAGAGTTGAGAACGAGGTTCAAAGAAAGAGGTTATGCGAATAGATGCCTCAAAAAAGCCTACCAACGTGCAAAAGCACTAGAGAGATCAACTCTATTACAAGAGAAGAAAATAGATGAGAATGAAAACACCAATAAAATTAGATAGATTGGCACTTTTGATGAGAAAAACAATACAATTCGGAATATCTACCAAAAACACTTTCACGTCTTGCATGATGATCCTGATTTGTCAGAAGTAATCACTGAGAAACCTAATATAACTAACAGGAGATCTCAGAACCTAAAGGATATTCTGACTAGAAGTCACTTTACCCAAGATAGACAAAGGACATGGCTCCAAGAAACTAAAGGTTTCTTTAAATGTGGCTGGTGTCAGGCATGTAAGAATATGGCACCTATGAAAACCTTTATACATCCTCAGACAGGAAGAAGCTATCAGATAAATGACTTTATGAATTGTAGAACAAAAAGAGTCATATATGTAGCAACATGCAAGTGCCCCCTAATTTATGTAGGCGAGACCTCCCGAGAATTGCGTACCAGAGTACTAGAACATATGGGAGACATAAAGTGGGATCGCAATGTACCCATAGCTAAACACATGAATACTTTACATAAAGATGATAAATATCAAATACACTTTTTTGCAGTTGAACAGCTCAAATTGAGAGGGAGAAGGGGAGATATTAACAAATTATTACTACAAAAAGAATGCAGATGGATACACGAATTGTGATCTGCATCTCCCAAAGGCCTTAATGAAGCAATATCATTTAAAAGCTTTTTATAATACCTGTACCTTTCCTCTGATACATATTATTACACTTGTTATATTGTAATATCACATTTCAGTGTGCCCCTTAGGAAATTCCCCGTTTCACTAACACAATGTGAAGGGATGACTGTTGATATGTGAAATACGACTAGTAGTGATAGTCATTGGAGAATTATTAATTAATAAATACTAAATACAATACAACTAAAGTGTTCCTAAAAATATGGGATCTATACCATGTAATCACAACTGATATATGAACAGTTAAATTAGCAAGTGTAAAAATCCGTACATGTATTCGCTATGGTAATTGCAAAGTACATTGTGAGATACTTTATTATCATCATAAAGGTCATTTTATAATCCATCTATTCCCTAGTCTATATAATTCCTATAGCTGTATATACTCTAAGGTGATCGCGCTAGAAGTGCTTTCAGATTCAATTTGGAATGTTTGTATTAAAGGTCGAATAGATTCAAGTGTAAAATGTATAAATATATGCTTTTACAATGGGACGCGCTATGCAAAAATAATGACACTTTTCTTGATTTTTGGGTGTATAATACCAATACCTGTCTTTATTATGATCTTGCAGACATTGACATAATAGCTTGCTATCATTATGGAATAGACACATATACCTACCCGATTGTGAGATGTGTCACACAACTATTTATAATTAGGATCGCCAAATAGATGCGGGTAAACACTTCTGCATACTGACACTGTTACTATGGTAACAAAACTGTATAATACATGAGTGTCCGGCTGGACCGCCCCTATGCCCTGACGAAGTCACGCTACAGTGATGAAACGCGTCGGTGGGCGTGTCCTAGAGGCGCTCTTTGCTGCTCACAGTTACTACGGCTTGTTATTTTGTCTCAAATATTGCTACAATAGTTTACGATAGTGATTTAATTGCTGACTGCAGACTCTATATATTACCTCTAGTCCAATAAGATTGGCTCATAGTGTTTAATAAGTATTTTACTTATATAGAGATATCGCTATCTTAATATTGGGCATAAATTTCAGCAGAAAGTGAATATAACTACTATTTGTAACTACTGAACATATTTAGTATACAGATGAATTTATGATCATTTTCTGTGTTATTCAGTGACGATTGTTGACACACTGTCTCTATCTATTAACATAGACAAGCCATTAAGAGTGAATTTGGAGCAATTATAAGAATACAAGCATACCGTATGATATGCAAAACCACTGAGTGATTTGTGGTATGAATGTGATAACTAGATACAGGGCACTTATTTAGAAATCGGCTGACTGGGTTCAATCACAGCAGTACGCAGGAAGGAGGACGCCTTAGAGCGCATAATCTGTATTGTTTGTATGATACCTATCCCTGTATGCTCATTTCACTCTATAATCTGTGTTCTAGCAATCTAGCCTCTAGGGCACACAGCCCTTTTTAATGTTTTTAATTCAGTTGGATTATTTAGCAATGAATATTTAGGAGTGGATGTTGATTATCCACTCCGTAATTTGATCCATTTTGATACTTTTGTTTGTTACTGCATATTTGTTAAATAAAGTGTTTATTTTAAACCTCTTTTTCTTGTCAATTAACTAGTGCCTAATTCAGCACTTGACTTTAATGCCAAAATCCCCATACATGATTGTCTAACACTGTTGGTTTAAAAATGTTTTAGCTTAGATGTTTTTCTCTTATTTTCTCTTCTTATAAAGAGCCTGTGTGATTAAACTATGCTAGTGAATTTTATATATCATCACTTTCCTACTTTCCTAAGTTCTGTGTCACTTGGCTTCATGCACTTCCGTTGAAACATACTAAAAAGTACAAATGGGCTCTAGAATCGCATGCATACTAATAGTATAAAGGAGGCACTGTAACCACATTAACGCCCTTTTATATTTCTGTATGTTTCCTGTGGGGTTTAGTGAGGGGGTTTAGTTACATAATTTTTCATTTGAAAAAGGGATTTATACTACTCAGCTCTTAAAAGAAATAGGATAGTAATGCTGGTGCCCCTTTTGCGGTCTACGGCTGAGGCCGTGGTTGGAAACCCAAATATTAATCATATAAAGGTAATAATAAGAGATATGCCTTAAAGGGACAGTTTAGTCCAACATAAACTTTCATGATTCAGATAGAGAATGTAATTTTAAACAATTTTCCAATTTACTTTTATCACCAATTTTGCTTTGTTCTCTTGGTATTCTTAGTTGAAAGCTTAACTTAGGAGGTTCATATGCTAATTTCTTAGACCTTGAAGGCCACCTCTTTTCAGGATGCATTTTAACAGTTTTTCACCACTAGAGGGTGTTAGTTCATGTTTTTCATATAGATAATACTGTGCTCATGCACGTGAAGTTATCTGGGAGCTAGCACTGATTGGCTAAACTGCAAGTCTGTCAAAAGAACTGAAATAAAGGGGCAGTTTGCAGAGGCTTAGATAAAAGATAATCACATAGGTAAAACGAGTATTAATATAACTGTGTTGGTTATGCTAAACTGGGGAATGGGTAATAAAGGGATTATCTATCTTTTAAAACAATAAAAAATTTGGTGTAGACTGTCCCTTTAAAAGAAAGTCTTATGTAGTGTGTTATATATTTTGTACATCAGGATCCGTATCCTATATTCTTGACTAGAGTATGATTTATAACAACTTGTTAGGAATGTAAGAATATAGCCATTTAGGACATTTAACGTAGACCATATGAACAGGGAAATAACTCTCGTCTAGATTATGAGTATCGGGTTAACAGGGGTGCGGTGCTAATGAGCAGTTTATGCTCACCCCTCACTTGCAGACAACGCTGGTATTACGGGTTTTTACAAACCCGGCGTTAGCCGCAAAGAAGTGAGCGTAGAGCAAAATTTAGCTCCACATCTCACCTCAATACCAGCGCTGCTTACGTTAGCGGTGAGCTGGTAAAACGTGCTCGTGCACGATTTCCCCATAGGAATCAATGGGGGAGAGCTGGCTGAAAAAAACCTAACACCTGCAAAAAAGCAGCGTAAAGCTCCTAACGCAGCCCCATTGATTCCTATGGGGAAATACAATTTATGTTTACACCTAACACCCTAACATGAACCCCGAGTCTAAACACCCCTAATCTTACACTTATTAACCCCCAATCTGCCGCCCCCGACATCGCCAACACCTAAATTATATTATTAACCCCTAATCTGCCGTTCCGGACACTGCCGCCACCTACATTATAATTATAAACCCCTAATCTGATGCCCCCAGCATCGCCGACACCTACATTATATTTATTAACCCCTAATCTGTTGCCCCCAATGTCGCTGCAACCTAACTACATTTATTAACCCCTATTCTGCCGCCCCAACGTCGCCGCCACTATAATACAGTTATTAACCCCTAAACCTAAGTCTAACCCTAACCCCCCCAACCTAAAAATAATTTAAATAAATCTAAATAAAATTACTACAATTTACTAAAAAATCCCTATTTAAAACTAAATACGTACCTATAAAATAAATACAATAAATACATTGTAGCTAGCTTAGGGTTTATTTTTATTTTATAGGCAACTTTGTATTTGTTTTAGCTAGGTACAATAGTTATTAAATAGTTATTAACTATTTAATAACTACCTAGTTAAAATAAATACAAATATACCTGTAAAATAAAACCTAACCTAAGTTACAATAACACTACACTACAATTAAATTAATTACCTAAATTAAATACAATTAATTACAATTAAATAAAATTATCTAAAGTACAAAAAACCTAAATTGCAGAAAATAATAAACAAATTACAATATTTTTAAACTAATTACACCTAATCTAATCCCCCTAACAAAATAAAAAAGCCCCCCAAAATAAAAAAGCCCTACCCTACACTAAATTACAAATAGCCCTTAAAAGGGCCTTTTGCGGGGCATTGCCCCAAAGTAATCAGCTCTTTTACCTGTAAAAAAATTTCAATTCCCCCCTCCAACATTAAAACCCTCCACCCACACAACCAACCCTACTCTAAAACCCACCCAATCCCCCCTTAAAAAAACTTAACACTAACCCCTTGAAGATCACCCTACCGGGAGACGTCTTCACCCGACCGGGCAGAAGTGGTCCTTCAGACGGGCAGAAGTCTTCACCCAACTGGGCAGAAGTGGTCCTCCAGACGGGCAGAAGTCTTCATCCAGACGGAATCTTCTATCTTCATCCATCCGGCGAGGAGCTGGTCCATCTTCAAGACATCCGACGCAGAACATCCTCTTCATCCAACGGCCGATGACTGAATGAAGGTTCCTTTAAATGACATCATCCAAGATGGCCTCCCTTCAATTCCGATTGGCTGATAGAATTCTATCAGCCAATCGGAATTAAGGTAGAAAAAATCCTATTGGCTGATGCAATCTTGTAATTTGTTTATTATTTTCTGTAATTTAGTGTTTGTTTATTTTTTTACTTTAGATAATTTTATTTAATTGTAATTAATTGTATTTAATTTAGGTAATTAATGTAATTGTAGTGTAGTGTTAGGTGTAATTGTAACTTAGGTTAGGTTTTATTTTACAGGTATATTTGTATTTATTTTAACTAGGTAGTTAATAAATAGTTAATAACTATTTAATAACTATTCTACCTAGTTAATATAAATACAAACTTGCCTGTAAAATAAAAATAAACCCTAAGCTAGCTACAATGTAACTATTAGTTATATTGTAGCTATCTTATGGTTTATTTTATAGGTAAGTATTTAGTTTTAAATAGGAATAATTTAGTTAATTGTAGTAATTTTATTTAGATTTATTTAAATTATATTTAAATTAGGGGGTGTTAGGGTTAGGGTTAGACTTAGGTTTAGGGGTTAATAACTTTATTATAGTGGCGGCGGCAGATTAGGGGTTAATAAATGTAGGTAGGTGGCGGCAATGTTAGGGACAGCAGATTAGGGATTAATAATATTTAACTAGTGTTTGCGATGCAGGGGTGTGGCAGTTTAGGGGTTAATATATTTATTATAGTGGCGGTGATGTCCAGTTCGGCAGATTAGGGGTTAAAATATTTTATTTATTTTAGTGTTTGCGATGTGGGGGGGCTCGGTTTAGGGGTTAATAGGTAGTTTATGGGGGTTAGTGTACTTTTAGCACTTTAGTTAAGAGTTTTATGCTACGGCACTGTAGTGTAAAACTCTTAACTACTGACTTTAAAATGCGGTACCAGGCTTGACAGGAGAGGGTCTACCGCTCACTTTTGGTTAGACTCGTAATACCGGCGCTATGCAAGTCCCATTGAAAATATAGGATACACAATTGACGTAAGTGGATTTGCGGTATTTCCGAGTCTGGCCAAAAAAGTGAGCGATACACCTGTACCTGCAAGACTCGTAATACCAGCTGGCGTTAAAAAGCAGCGTTAGAACCTCTTAACGCTGCTTTTTAACCCTAACGCACATCTCGTAATCTAGGCCTCTGTTTTTGTTTTACCTAGTTATGTAATTTCTTGACATGATCATAAATAATAGCTGTTTGTTTCTGTGAGTCGTGTGTTGGCATAGCAACCAGTTCTTACTTATGCATCTATATACATTTTCTGGAAACGAGTAGTTTCATATTATTTTCTTTATACATTATACTGTTTGTCTCTATGTAAATTTTCAGTTATGTTGTATGTCTAATATTTACCCCTGGATCTTATTTAAGCACCAGAACAGGCCCAAGAGAGGCCTGTATCACTGTTTTAGGGGGCTGAAAAAGGAGAACTTTCAATATTACTGTACAACTATAGTCAGATATGTCATGATTACTTGCTGTATTGAATTTACTATATAATCTGTATGCATCCATTTTCCTCAATAACAAATTGCAAAAAAAAAATTGTGTTTCATGTCCTGTTAGATTTGTATATAATATTATATCTGTTTTCTGTTTATGCAACAATATCCCTCTTTGTTTAATATATCTCAGGTTCTATTAAAAGCTGTCTCTTTTCTTAGGTTCTTATGTTGATGGAATTTTCATTGTTTTTTGTTTGTTTTTTACTTCTTTACTTCCCTGCATCTGTTTCTTCCCTTGTGGGTTTATACTAATGTCTGCCTGTCATAAGTGAGTGGCTGTTGATATTGATAGAATCACAATATAGGGACAACCTTATTGCTTTCAGTAATGTTTCATGTGTAATCAAACTTTTGACACCCAACAGATAAAGAAACAAATAAACAGTTATAGCCATTTAGAGGTAGTTGAGAGTCAGTTGTAACAGCTATACATGTAATTGTGTGATATTAAAGTTGTTTAAATTGCATTTGAAATTTGTCACTTTCAAATCACAATTATTGTTATGCTGTCAAGGACATTGCTTTGATTGCAACTTTTGAAATAGATGCAAACAGGATTAAATATTTTTAACAACAACCATTACAAAATACTTGTTCTTTTTATATTGGCAGCTTTTTAAAATGTTGAAAAATCTGCAACATTAACATAAATAAAAAATTCCAAATTGTCCAAATTGTTTTTTACTCACCACATACCCAAAGTAAAAAGCAGGGGGTTAGGGTTGATATTATCCGCACTCCCTTGATCTTCAATGGTTAATTTTATTAGAAAAAATGTGACATTTTGAGGTAACAGCCCCTTCCTCAAACAGGAAGAAGGGTCTGTTGCCTCAAAATAATCACAATTTTATTTTCAGACAAGAGAAAGAGGCTGTTGTCTCAAAACGTCAAAACATTTTGAATAAAATTAAATATTGTAATTGGGAACTATCAACCTTTTTGTTTTCCTTACGTTAACTTACAAAATAATATTGCATGTTATGCCAGTTGTGTTTTTCTCATGAGAGAATGAAAGGGAGCCCATGATACCAATTGCCCAAAGTTAGAATTGCCTAGAAATTTTCTATCCATGATAAAAAAAACACAGGTATGTATTTTATGAGGAGAAAATAGTGCCATCCAGTGTTATAAAATGATTGTTGGTTTTATATATATATATATATATATATATATATATATATATATATTAAAATATATATTATATATGTTAAAGATGATCTTTATATATGTAATTTCTCTATATACTTAATAGGGACAGTAAACACCTTGAAAAGTGTATATTACAGGTTTAGATAAGTGTATTATTATTATTATCATCAGGTATTTGTAGAGCGCTAACAGGTTCCGCAGCGCTATGAACATAGGTGGTATATAAAAACAATTACAGGGATCAAATGGGTAGAGGGTCCTGCCGAGAGTTGCACTGTGTAATGATACAACTTTGCTTTGTACTTTCAATATTTATTTTGCTCCCTTTTTTGTTTAATTTAGTTGTAAATAATTTACTATTTTTCAATTCTCAGAACTCAATTGAACCCTAGTGAGTTCCAAAGGCTAAACCTGCAACATATATTTCCCTATTTCAAAACACTGCATTTTATAAAAATGGTATGTATCAAAAAAGCAGGACCGGAAAACCTAAATAAAATAAAAAGGTGCCTCCTTGTGCATATAAATATGATATGTGACAGAAGAAATTTCCCACAGGAAATACTGGGTACTCACAAAAGCGGCAGCACTCGCTTGTGCTGATAGTTGCAGGCTGAGATATCCCAGCGTCTCAGTGCACTGACCACATGTTACAGGAAATCATTAGTACGTCCTACTCTTGGAGCTGGAATCCCCAATCTGTTGGATCAGCATTCAGTAACTGGATCTAAGCTTATCCAAAAAGTGTATCAATAGAAATAGACGTGCTCCCAAAATAGTGATTGAAACCATTTAATATCATTGAAAACTAAATTAAAAAAACGTAAAAACGGAACATAACATTGTTCTCTGTGGTATGCAATGCATTTCTCGGCCCTCCAGCTGTTTATTGAGGCATAAAGCACAATCTACCTGGAGAGTAATTATATGCACACACAACCAAGCAAAACATCTATTGGTTAAAATAGCTCCTCCCTATTAAAAAAAAAAAATGTTGACTGAATATACACTTAAATAAATATAATCAAACTCATATTAGCAATATATTCGTATTAATATCAATACTACACTGGTGTTCACCCATTTCAACCACTTATGAAACTCAATCACAAATAAATGTATCCAATGCCTATCTCGTTCAAGAACAAATACATCCAATCTTACATTGTATTATACATGCTGTCACCAATTAACTCATCCAATCAGATCTAAAGATGGCAGCATATTAAAATCCGCATTTAATGTGGTCGGTGAGGTTCACAGTAAATAATCACTTGCATTGTGGTTCCTGCTGCAGCTAGGGTTAATAGCAGTTGCCAAGAAAATCTGGTGATAATGGTAGTTAGAAGCAGCTGAGGTTGTGTGGTGAGGGAACCCAGAATGGTTAGGGTAAATAGTGGTTTTGAGAACCAGGGTTACTAGCATTTAGGGGGCCCAGTGCAATTAGGAAAAATGTTTTATGCATTATGTTTAATAGCATAGTGGTAAGAGTAAGTAGTCTCAAATATCAGATCTCCTAATATATACTTTTATCTATATAATAAATAATAGTGACATACAAATATAAATCTGTCTCTAAATAATAATAAACCTAGGTATCTCTTAAACAAAGAATAACATGAGAATGAAATAAATGTCATAATAGAAGTAAATTGGAAACTTTTTAAAAATGTATTCTCTATCTGAATCATGAATAATAATAATTGTTTGGGTTTAATGTCCCTTTAAGTTATAGTATCAGGGTGCAGAAGCTATACACAAAATAAATCCAATTGTCGAACTCTCTGGATTTTAAACACAGCAACCTTTATTCTGTGACGTTCCGTGGTGGTCTGAGGAAGGGGTGAATGCCCCGAAACGTCACAGAGTAAAGGACAATTGGATTTCTTATATATATATATATATATATATATATATATATATATATATATATATATATATATATAAAATTTATTAAAATTATGGGGGGAGATAAAAAACTGAAATTAAAATCCTCCATGTCTCAAAATTAAATCAATGTAAATATTTGCATAGGAAATTAGCACATCTAGGCAAGTATCCCCACTCGCTTTCCCCCAGAAATTCTTAATATACAATGTTACCGATGCACAAGAGAATTGTGGGTAAGATATGCAAATTAGATATGCAAATTCTCAGTTTTTTTGCTTCATAAATACTGTTTTGACACAGGGATTCCTTTTAACAGGATTATGAGTGATTTCTGGTTTGCTGTCAAAACAGTATTTTTGAAGCAAAAAAACTGAGAATTTGCATCTCTAATTTGCATATCTTACCCACAATTCTCTTGTGCATCGGTAACATTGTATATTAAGAATTTCTGGGGGAAAGCGAGTGGGGATACTTGCCTAGATGTGCTAATTTCCTATGCAAATATTTACATTGATTTATATATATATATATATATATATATATATATATATATATACATGTATATTAGTTTGATTTTAATCTTTTCTTATGTGATACTGAATTATGAGCTAAAATTACATTTGGACAGTATTGTTGTGTTCTGTTGCTTAATATCATCATCAATAGGTTTTATCATGGGGCATTGAGGTAATAACTAAACAGTTCCAGACACATAACTTATTTAGCTTAACATGATATATATATTATTATATTCATAAAGACTTTAATAATAAGAGAGGAAGCTAAATCATATGTTGCTTTTGTATATTCAATGTGATGATAGTCCTATGAATGAGTTAACTTTACTTACTATTTGAGTTGTGTCTCTATAGGAGGTTTTAATTTTCTGGTGAGTTGGGGATGAGACTATGCCCTAACCTTTTTCAACAATAATTTTGCAGTTCACAACTTGAGAATATAGAGTAAGTCCCCAGATTGTCTGTTCATTTTTGGAATTCATGCAACAATACTGCCAATTGTGACAGAAATCTTTAAATACGCAAGTTGTGCACTACAATGGGCTCTTCTAGTCTTATTTCTATAGTCCGTTAATTTGATCTGTATATCTATGATCACAGAATGAATTAAATATTGATTAATTATTGTTTTGGATACGATACAAACAGCTTCCTGATTATTTTTTTTAATCGACTCTTTTTAACCTATTTATGTTTTATTTTATTTTTTATTTCACATTAAGTTTAATTACATTCTTACATGCATTCGCTAGAAGTAATATTTTTGCCAGTGCGGGTAAGCACGAGTATTACAAGTTAAAAGTAAACGTTTTGCACACAAGCAAAATCAGACGCTCTCTTATTTAAGGACTTTGGATATTACGACCATGCTGATGAGCGTAGAAGGAAGAAAACTAACGCTTATCGCTCGTGTACTATATATATATATATATATATATATATATATATATATATATATAAATATACCGTATTGTTCCGAGTAGAGTCCGCTCCTGATTATAAGCCGCACCCTTAAAGTTTGGTGCCTTAACTCTTAGCCTTTCTCCCTGACAGATAAGTCTCCTCCCCCTCATAACCCTCACAGGCTGCCTCCTCTTAACCCACTCAGCCTCCTTCCCTCACACAGTGCCCACAACTCACCCTATTATAGGTAACTACCACCCCTCAGCCCTCCTCACCCTCTCAGCCCCCTATCTCTCTCACACACAGACCCCCTCCCTCCATGACAGATATGGTAAGTCCCCTTACCCTCCCGCCCCCACACACACACATCCCCCTCATAACCACAGGCTGCCTCCTCTTAACCCACTCAGCTTCCTTCCCTCACACAGTGCCCACTACTCTATTACCATAACTACCGGTACCTCCCCTTAGCCATCCTCACCCTCTTAGCACCCTTCATCAATCATAACCCTCTCCTCACCACATACCTTCTCACCCTCAGCACATACACATAAGGTGGCACCTGTTATCTCAGACGCTGTGTCACAGATGATAACGTGCAATCTTAAATCCCTCCCACTCCCATCCTGTGCTCCTGACATCCTGGGCAGCAGTGCTGTGCTGGCGTGATGGCTCTGTGTCTCTCCTGCCCGGCTGCGCTCTCCATGTTAAACTTGTTGCTCCTGAGTGCAGCTTTAAGTGGGGAGTCATGATCATCCTGGCGGTGGCTTAGCATGTCGGCGGCGGCCAGTGGAGTCTCCAGGAAACCCTCCCTGCAACAAACACTGTGCTTACGCCTAACCCCAACCTGTTCAAGCTAGGGTACTTACAGTATGCCGGTATTTGTATATTGTTTTTGGGCAACATCACGAGTATAGGCCGCACCCCTAATTTAAAGACTTGCATTAGGGGAAAAAAGTGCGGCCTATACTCGGGACAATACGGTATATACCTGTATATCTATTCCTATAAGAAGGTAACAAAAAAAACACATTTTCCCGCAGTCGTAAGTTAGTACTCCTTATGGTAGAACGATAAACATTATGCACCAAGCCTTATCTAAAATGTTGAAACATTTATTGGATATGCTTTAAAAGTTCGTAACTCACATGAAATCACAGAAAGACACAAACGAGATACGTCATCTGATGCGTTTCATGCCCCACTGGCGCTTTTTTAAAGATAGCCTGGCTACGTACGTGCCATACCCCCAGGATTCTGACGTATAGGAAAATCTCTGTAAGCACCACCGTGAGTGATTCACCGCCCCTCTATTACAAACACTTTTGTGTAAAACAGCTGAGCTTTAATGCTGCGATTTAATTGGTTCTCTACGGGCATCACTAGAAACAGTCACGGGAGTGATAACAGAGTTGTACATATATATTTGAATAGAAATAAGAAAACAATTATTACAATACAATGAAAAAACAGAAAAACAAAAAAAGATGTAGCACTGAACACTGATTCTGGTTAATATAGCTACTCAGCAACTTGATAACAGTTAGCCGAAAAACATTGTAAAAACATGTTATTAGAAAACTTTAGACAAACAAAACAAAAGCTATACGGTAGATAGTAATCCTTCTCATTGTCTTAGGTTATATATTGTAAATTACTTTATAAATATATTTACAAGTTTATTCGCCTTAGGATAGAGAGCACTAAATGATAGCTGGAGCTTATTAGTATACATATTCAGAAGCCAAATACAATCTGGGGAATCCAACCATACATGTCTGTATTTTAGACATTACATGAAAATAATTTATTGTTCATTTTTTTCTCTACTGTGTATATTTTAGTTATACTACTGTATATGATTATTTGTATTGTGAGATTTAGTCCCATTCAGGGCTATATACCACAAATAAGTTAATTGATTTTATATATTATCCACATATACATATTTTCATACTTTTCCCAAAGGAAGAGAAGAAATTCAGAAAAGTATGGAATTGTATTAGTGTGTATATATGGTACAACTGTACTATTATAGGTCCTGATATAAGTCCAAATCCCATCTTAAATCTATCTCTTTCAGTTCTCTGGTCTCTAATTAAAGAACCCATTGGACTTCTCTGTCCAGCAGTTTCCTATATCTGTCCTCTCCTCTCTTGTTTGGAGGTACATAGTCTATTGCTGGGAACATAAGTGCACTTTTTCCTTCCTTATGAAGGTTAAAATGTTTGCCTACTGGCGTCTTGGGAGGATCTTTGTCTATTGACGTGAGATGTTCACGTATCCTATCCTTCAGATTCCTACTAGTTGAACCTGTGTATTGTTTCCCACAGGTTTTACATGTGATCACATAGATCACATATTTCGAACAGCAATCTAATCTGTATCTGATACTATGTGTAGAGTTATTGGCAGTTGAGAGTACTTCACTGCCAATCTTACAATGAACACACACTACAATGTCTAGCACAGCGAAAGAAGCCTTTTCTTGTAAGCCAAGTTTCTCTAGTGGGAGTTTCTGTACCATATACATATTTAATTACATGACTTTCTATAGTAGCTGCTTTTTTTGGAATGAATTTGATGCCTTTATCCAAAATCTTTTACAGTGAGGGTCTAAGGTTAGAATCTCAAGATTCTTTTATATAATATTTTTAATTTTTTTTTTTGGTTACTGAATTGGGTTACAAATCCAATATCATCCCTATTCTTTGTATTGTTCTGATTTCTACGCTGTTTATTTTGTAAGAGATTAAATCTTTTCATGTTCTTTATCTTTTGTCTTAGTAGTAAAAGAGACTCCTTAATATAACCTTATTTTTCTAATCTATGAACTAGATCTAGCGAGTGTTTGTCATAGCTATCTGTATCTGTATAGATCCTCCTGATACAAATTAATTGGCCCTTAGGAATTCCAGTTTTTAGGTGTTTAGGGTGACAGGAATCTGCTCTTAAAATGGTATTCCCTGCAATTTCCTTTCTATATAGCTCTAATGTTATCTTACCATTTTCACCTTTTAACAAAATATCTAGATATTCTATGGTATGGCTACTCATGTTATGTGTAAATTTCAAGTTCATAGAGTTAGAGTTGAGATAGGATAAAAAACTATCTGCTTGTTCATGTGTACCAGACCAGATTATTATCAAGTCATCGATATATCTTATGTATGACTTAATGAAGCTGCTGTAAATATTCTGCTCACCATAAATATATGTAGACTCGAACCACCCCAAAAATAAATTAGGATATGCGGAGGCAAATTTTGCCCCTATTGCCACTTAAAACTGTTTTCCCAAATTTGTTTATCCATTTTATTGATTACATGTGTAGTATTTTTAACAAAACTGGGGATCATCTGGATGTATGGCTGAAGAATGTTATCAAGCCACTCGCCCAGGTGCTCACCCATTGAAACCACCCCTGAGACTATTGGACGGCCTGGGGGGGACTCCAAGTTTTTATGTATTTCTGGAACAAGACGAAAATTAACTGTTTCTGGTTGTACTATATACAAATATTCACAGTTTTTTTTATCCAGTATACCCAGGTGTCCCCCCCCCAGTCCAATCAATTTTTCAATTCCAACAAAAAAATTCCAGTTGGATTCTTAGGGATCATTCTGTACGTTTTTCCATCATTAAGTTGGCTTAAAGCCTCCAAATAATAGTTGGTTGTATCTTGGACCACTATGGATGCATCTTTATCAGCTGGGGTGATGGTTATATCTTGATTTTCAGTCAAAATTTTAAGAGCTTGCCTCTGTTTGTGTGTCAAGTTTGATTTAAAAGACGTTTGTTTGCGATTGTGATTGGTTTGTTTGGTATATTGATGTAATTGTACCAAATCTCTATGTGTTTTCTCTTGAAACATGTCAATATAATTGTTGCGAGAGTGCAGGGGATAAAAAAGTAGTTTTTGGTTTAAGATGTTTATTTGTGGCTTTTTGGGCACTAGTGTCAGTTATTGCCCTAGCAGTTTCATTACCAAGGTCATCAAGTATCTGTTCTTTTCTAGCATCTTCAAAATCTATAATAGTGTCTGTGTAACTATGGTGTGTTATACCTAAATCTGGAAGTGGACTCTCATTTCTATCTGGAAGTGGACTCTTATTTCTATCTACCGCAGATAGAGTATGTACTTGCATGAAATGCTTTTTCAATACCAAATTTCTCACAAATCGATTAACATCCGTAATAGTACGAAATAGATCAAAGTCCGTTGATGGGGAAAATCACAGACCTTTTTCCAGGACCTCTATTTTGTGTTTGTCCAATGACTGTTTGGACAAGTTCACTATAGTGCATATCTTCTTGTCATCGGTTTCTTCTGGTTCTGCTGCTTTTCTGACTTTTTTGACTGTTTGGTTGTTTTTCCATCCTTGTCATTGGGACTTGGTAAACCATTCTCACTAGATATACTTGTAATTTTTGGTCTTGCTCCTAGATGTTCTGTATAGCTTTGGTTATCATTCTCTGGAGTGTTAGGGTCAGATACATCTGTAGACTCTGGTATAGGGGTTGATGCATTATGGCTCCTTACTGAGAAGTTTGAGTCTGAAAAGTTCACTTCTTTCTCCTTCTGTTAGCTACTTTGATTTCCTTGCTGTTTGTTAGACTTATTGGCATTTTTAGGATGTTTTGCTTTCTTGTTAGTGTTTTCTGAAGAATACCAATTATACACTACAATCAAAGCGTAGTCCTGTTCATCTCGGAGTATTTTATTGTATTTCCTCATGGTTAGATCTTGTTCTAGATCATCTAGATGTTTAGCCCATTCTTCATCAAATTTAGAATATTTCTCATGCGTTTGTAAGGGTAGCATTTGTTTCTGTAATTCCTTTATTTCCTCCAGTACCTTTGTCCTTTTATTGTTTTTGTTAGCCAGAAGCTTATTCATCAGTTTAAGGGAACATTTACTGAGTGTTTCATTCCATTCTTTTATGAAATCTTTATCTTCATCTTTGTCCACATTAGGGAACTTTTTCATCCTTAAACCTCTAGGAATAATTGTAGATTTTATATACTTATCAAGATATATAATTCCATACCATAGCTTTAAATTCTTTTATTCTCAGATTTTCCATTTTGAGAAATAGTTTACGTAAATCATACATCTGTGATTGGTTAGGTGATAGTTCACTTTGTCTTTCTTTGAATGTGAGTTTTCTATTAAAAATGTCTTCCAAGGCTTTTGATTGTGCCATAGTGTGTCTTGGTTTGTTTGTTTATTGTGTAACTAGGCAGGGCGACAGCATACATTTCTCTGGTGCAAAACAAGGTAACCAATATTGAATCTCTACCTTTGTCTTTATATCTATTCCTATAGATATATAGGTACAAATATCTATTTTACATTAACATTATCAGATATATAAAGAAATATATATTTAATAATAAAAATGTAATGTATTTCTATGTGAAGAACATAGGAATGTAAAATATGTGTAACCCTCTTCAGGGTTTCACAATGTAGGTCTGGCCCTTTATATTGTGCATTGATATTTTGTTAATGCAATTCATAATTTCTGAATTATACTATGCATATAAAAAAACAACTATTTTATTATTTAGAATACATGTGTGTGTGTAGATATATTTTATAGTTAAAATAGAAAAACAAAAATATTTTTCCCCAAAATTTCTTGCTTTCTGTTATCAGTGACAATGTAAATGATGTCACATTTGATGTCAATAAATGATCAAGATCTTCCAAGTGTGATTTGCAAACAGTTGCCAAATAATTTTATAGCACTCCATGGCTGAATGCACACAGGATATTACATCCGCCATTTTTATTGAATAACTATAATGATGCACCTTGAGATTGTGTTTCCTTTTCTTTCAATAATTAAAGCTACTGCCCAAGACAGGTTTCACTAACCTTGTATATTGACTTTCTCTATAGATTCTATGTATACCATATTACATAAGACAAGGCATGATATGCTTACTTGAGCCTTGCATTCCTCATGCAAGTGGAGAATGGCTGTGCCTGCACTGTTAAACTCTCTATATTTGATGCAATTATCATTTAAAACTTGATTTTCTTAAAGGGACAAGAAACCAATTTTTTATTTCATGATTCAGATAGAGAATACAATTGTAAACAATATTCCAATTTACTTCTTTTATCTAATTTGCTTCATTATTTAGGTATCCTTTGTTGGAGAAATAGCAATGCACATAAGTGAGCCAATCTATGTGCAGCCGCCAATCAGCAGCTACTGAGCCTAATTTTTCAACAAAGTATATCAAGAGAATGAAGCAAATTAGATAATAGAAGTAAATTGGGAAATTGTTTATAATTGCATACTCGATCTGAATCATGGAAGAAAAACTGTGGGTTTCATGTTCCTTTAAGTCTCCATATGTGCATCTATGTGTGAAAATCAGAGCTTTTTTTTTCCTTCTTAATATGAGGAGAGTTTACGGCTTCATTCATTACTTGTGGGGATACAGAACATGGCCACCAGGAGGAAACAAAGACACCCCAGCCAAAGGCTTAAATACCTCCCCCACTTCCCTCATATCCCAGTCATTCTTTGCCTTTCGTCACAGGAGGTTGGCAGAGAAGTGTCAGAAGATACAGAGTAGTTCCTTATGGAGGGTAGTACCCTTCTGAATGGGACTGGAGTTTTAAGTAGTCTTGTCAGCCTCTCAGTGAGAGCATTGATGAATGTTAGGGTCTGGAGATGCAGGGAGAGACTTTCTGCGAACCCCTCCAGACTCGTATTAACAGCTCCTAAGCAATCAGTGTTAACGAGTTTCACTGCTTGCTTCTTTCACTCAAGTCCATGTCAGGAGCGATGCTACAAGACTGTCAAACTTGAGAGGCTGTGTGCCTGTTCCACGGCAGAGATTTCAATAAGCTGTGCAGCCTGTTAGGTTTGGCGCACTTTTTCCTGCAGAAGGGGCGGTCCTGCATGACGCACCACGAAACCGGGTGTGGTCACACTGATTTTCTCTTTTTCCTGACTGTGCGGTTTACCGGAGACGAAGCAGGTTTCTCTGTGGGGCCTGGGTCATAGGAGGTGGTGAGTGCCCCATTCATTGGGGGTATAAAGGTGTAATTTATCTTTTTCTATAGCACATCTTACAAGCTCAAGCTATGGAGGACTCTGATGCGTTGGAGGGTACTCCCTCTTTACCTAAACCTTAATACCTGTCTATATTGTGAGGAGGCTACGGTATATCTGCCTTCTCAATTATGTTCATTTATGTGCCTTAATAAAGTAATGTTATCTAAGAAAACAAATATGTTTAGTACCACTGAGCCGTCCACCTCTGAGGAGTCTCCATCCCGTCAGGTGCGCTCCCTGATGTCATCTCCTATTACACATGCAGCTTTCCATTGCACTGCTAATCCTCCTTCTGGAGGTGCCCTCTTTTCCCCAGACTTTACTGAACAGCTACAAACGACAGTGTCTCTGGCCTTCAGTGCTTTACCTCGCCCAGCTAAGCACAAGTGAAAGGTCAAATATTGCTATACTTCCAAGGGTTCATCTATTAACTTATTGGATTTATCTGTTACCAGACTATCCAATGATAAGGACGCCTCTGATACTTCAGAGGAAGCTCTTTCTGGGTTGGAATCTGCTGCCTCTAGGCCTCCAGCTCTGGAGGAACCAGACTTTAGATTTAAGATTGAACACTTATGCTTTCTATTAAAGGAAGTTTTGGATACTTTAGAGGTTCCAGAACCAGAATTGCCCGAGGAACCTTGTATTCCTAAACTAGATAAGGTCTACGAGGACAGGGTTGTACCACAGACTTTCCCGGTTCCCATAAAGATGGAAAATATTATTAAGAATGAATGGGAAAGACTTGGTTCTTCCTTTAAGAAATTATTCCCGGTTCCGGACTCTCAATTAGAGATGTGGGGTTCCGTACCTAAGGTGGATGGCGCTATCTCCACGCTTGAGAATAGTTCCTCATTCAAAGATACAAAGCTAGAAACTCTGTTGAGAGAGATGTTTCAGCACACGGCAGCTGCGGTTGCTGCGGTGGCTGGAGCCGCCATCTATTGGTGTGACTCTTTATCTGAATTGATTGAGGTGGAAGGTCCCTTTGACATGATCCTGGAAATAATTAAGGCCTTGAGAGTGGCTTCTTTTATTTGTGATGTAAATATGCAGATTATTCACCTGAATGTCAAGGCGTCAGGTTTTTCAGTACTAGACCATAGGGCACTCTGGCTGAAGTCTTTGTCTGCGGACAGTCTTGGAATAAATCCAAGCAGAACAAGAAGCCTGCAGAGTCAAAGTCGGCATGAAGGGGCAGCCCCCGATCCGCCTTCGGACTGTGTGTGGGGCAGACTATCTCTATTTCTGGAGACTTGGCTGGGGGACATGCAAGACCCTTGGGTCCTGGAGGTCATCGCTCAGGGGTACAGGATAGGTTTCAGATCTCATCCACCCCGAGGCAGATTCCTTTTGTCTAACCTGTCTTCAAGACCAGAAAAACGAGAGGCCTTTCTAGGGTGCATGAGGGATCTCTCCTCCCTGGGAGTAATTGTACCAGTACCTCTAGCAGAAAGAGATCTGGGATACTAGTCAGACCTTTTTGTGGCCTTAAAGAAGGAGGGAACTATTTGCCCGATTCTGGACCTAAAGTGCTTAAACAAGTTCCTGTCAGTCCCATTGCTAAAGATGGAGATGAAAAGGTCCATTTTGCCCTTAGTTCAGGAAGGACAGTTCATGACTACGATAGACTTGAAGGATGCTTACCTTCACATTCCAATTCACAAGGAACACTTCAGATTCCTGAGATTTGTGTTTCTGGACCAGCACTTCCAGTTTTTTGCACTTCCATTTGGTCTAGCTACTGCCCCAAGAGTCTTTATGAAGGTTCTGGGGGCTCTGCTCGCAGTTGCGAGAACCAGAGGGACAGCAATAGCGCCATATTTAGATGACATCATGGTTCAGGCTCCATCCTGCCAGTTGGCAGAGGACCATTCAAAAGATCTTCTATTTCTTCTTTGATCTCATGGACGGAAGATAAACTTAGAAAAGAGTTCTCTTGTTCCAAGTACCAGGTTGAAATTCCTGGGTACGATAATAGACCCCATATACATGAGGATATTTCTTACAGACCAGAGACATTACAAGCTAACTTCCAATTGTCTTGCCCTATAGCCCTCCTTAAGGACTCTGTGGCCCGGTGTATGGAGATATTTGGAATCATGGTGATCAGCATAGACATCATTACATTTGCCAGGTTCCATCTAAGGCCTCTTCAGCTGTGTCAGTGGAACGGCGACCACTCGGACCTGTCACAACAGTTTTTTCTGGACAACTGGTCGAGAGAATCGCTCTTTTGGTGGCTCTGTCCAGATCACCTGTCCCAAGGGACATCCTTCTTGAGACTATCCTGGGAGATTGTGACTACGGACGCAAGTCTCTCAGGATGGGGAGCTGTTTGGGGTGCCAGGAAGGCACAGGGCCTGTGGACTCGAGAGGGATCCCTCCTCCCGATCAACATCTTGGAACTTCGAGCAATCTTCAATGCTCTGAAGGCTTGGCCCCTTCTGGGTTCGGCCCAGTTTACCAGATTACAATCGGACAATATAGCCTCGGTGGCTTACATCAACCATCAGGGGGGAACAAGGAGCTCCCTAGCAATGAGGAAAGTATCTTGGATTCTGGAATGGGCAGAAGCCCATAACTACTCGCTGTCAGCGATCCACATTCTGGGTGTGGACAACTGAGCAGCTTTGATAACGGCGGACTGCCGAAACATGTCAGCAGCTGTTTGAGCTGAACCCTATGCAAGGAATAACACTCTTTATCTCCTTGTAGTTTTTTGTTTTAAATTGCTGAAATAAAGTGAACTTTTATTTAACTCAGTGCTCCGCTTCCCTTTTTGTGCTGGGGTGCCAGGAAGGCACAGAGTCTGTGGACTCGAGAGGAATCTCTCCTCCCGATCAACATTTTAGTATTTCGAGCTATCTTCAATGCTCTGAAGGCTTGGCCTCTTCTGGGTTCGTCCCAGTTTATCAGATTCCAATCAGACAACATTACCTCGGTTGCTTACATCAACCATCAGGGGGAACGAGGAGCTCCCTAGCAATGAGGGAAGTATCTCGGACTCTTGAATGGGTGGAGGCCCACAACTGCTGGCTGTCAGCGATCCACATTCCGGGTGTGGACAACTGGGAAGTGGATTTTCTCAGCAGACAATCCTTTCATTCAGGGGAATGGTCTCTCCATCCCGAGGTGTTTGCGGAGATTTGCAACAGATGGGGGATGTCGGAGATAGATCTCATGGTATCCTGAATCAATTCCAAGCTACCCAGATATGGGTCGCGGTCCAGGGATCCTCAGGCAGAGCTGATAGATGCATTAGCAGTGCCTTGGAGGTTCAGTCTAGTTTACATTTTTCCACCATTACCACTTCTCCCTCGGGTAGTGGCCCGCATCAAGCAGGAGCAAGCTTCGGCAATACTAATTGCTCCATCATGGCCGCAAATGATGTGGTTCGTCGACCTGGTGGGGATGTCCTCATCTCCTCCATGGAGGTTACCTTGTCGCAGGGATCTGGTGGAACAGGGTCCTTTTGTTTATCAAAATCTAGATTCTCTGAGGCTGACTGCGTGGAGATTGAATGCCTAGTCTTAGCCAAGAGAGTGATTGATACTCTCATTCAAGCTCAAAAGCCAGTCACTCGTCGCATCTATCATAAGGTGTGGAGGGCATACTTATTCTGGTGTGAAGAGCGTGGATTCCCCTGGCATAAGGTCAAGGTTTCCAGGATTCTTTCCTTTCTCCAGGATGGTATGGAGAAGGGCCTTTCTGTGTAAAGGGAAAGATTTCGGCTCTATCTGTGTTATTGCACAAGAGGCTCGCTGAGCTTCCTAATGTGCAGTCTTTTCTTCAGGCTCTGTTTAGAATCAGGCCTTTGTTTAGACCTACCGCTCCTCGGAGTTTAAATCTAGTTCATAAGGTTTTGCAGAGGGCTCCGTTTAAGCCTATGCATTCGATTGACATTAAATTACCTTCTTGGTAGGTTCTTTTTCTACTGGCTATTGCTTCGGCACGCAGAGTTTCTGAGATCGCGGCCTTGCAATGTGAGCCTCCTTACCTAGTTTTTCATGCTGATAAGGCTGTTCTTCGTACTGGGTTGGGTTTTCTTCCTAAGGTTGTTTTTGATCGTAGCATCAATCTGGAGATTGTGGTTCTTTCCTTGTGTCCTAATCCTTCTTTGCTGAAGGAACATTTAATTCATAATTTGGATGTGGTTCGAGCTTTGAAATTCTATCTTCAAGCTACGAAGAATTTTAGACAGACTTCTTCCTTGTTTGTTGTCTATTCTGGGAAGTGTAGAGGGCAGAAGGCATCTTCCACTTCCATATCTTTTTGGTTGAGGAGTTTTATTCGCTTGGCATATGAGACAGCGGGACATAAACCTCCTCAGAAGATTACGGCTCATTCAACTAGAGCTGTGGCTTCATCCTGGGCCTTTAAGAATGAGGCCTCTATGGAGCAGAAATGTAGGGTTGCTTCCTGGTCCTCCTTACATACCTTTTCAAAGTTTTACAAATTTGATGTTTTTGCCTCGGCTGAAGCAGCTTTTGGCAGAAAGGTTTTGCAGGATGTGGTGCCCTCAGAATAATGGTCCGCCTCTCTTTAACCCATCTTCATTCAGTGTCCTCTAGAGCTTGGGTATATTTTTCCCACAAGTAATGAATGAAGCTGTGGACTCTCCTCATATTAAGAAGGAAAACATAAATTATACTTACCAGATAATTTCCTTTCCTTCTGCCAGTTTTTCTCCGTTGGGCGGACCTAAATTTTTGTTTTTTCTTCTGGCACCCTTTATACTATATAGATATTTCTCCTACTGTTCCTTGTTCCCTTGGCAGAATGACTGGGATATGAGGGAAGTGGGGGAGGTATTTAAGCCTTTGGCTGCGGTGTCTTTGCCTCCTCCTGGTGGCCAGGTTCTGTATTCCCACAACTAATGAATGAAGCCATGGACTCTTCTCATACAGAAGGAAAGGAAATTATCTGGTAAGAATAATTTATGTTTTTGTGTTTTTTTTTATGTTGAATATGTACAGGGAGTGCAGAATTATTAGGCAAGTTGTATTTTTGAGGATTAATTTTATTATTGAACAACAACCATGTTCTCAATGAACCCAAAAAACTCATTAATATCAAAGCTGAATAGTTTTGGAAGTAGTTTTTAGTTTGTTTTTAGTTATAGCTATTTTATGGGGATATCTGTGTGTGCAGGTGACTATTACTGTGCATAATTATTAGGCAACTTAACAAAAAAAATATATATACCCATTTCAATTATTTATTTTTACCAGTGAAACCAATATAACATCTCAACATTCACAAATATACATTTCTGACATTCAAAAACAAAACAAAAACAAATCAGTGACCAATATAGCCACCTTTCTTTGCAAGGACACTCAAAAGCCTGCCATCCATGGATTCTGTCAGTGTTTTGATCTGTTCACCATCAACATTGCGTGCAGCAGCAACCACAACCTCCCAGACACTGTTCAGAGAGGAGTACTGTTTTCCCTCCTTGTAAATCTCACATTTGATGATGGACCACAGGTTCTCAATGGGGTTCAGATCAGGTGAACAAGGAGGCCATGTCATTAGATTTTCTTCTTTTATACTCTTTCTTGCCAGCCACGCTGTGGAGTACTTGGACGTGTGTGATGGAGCATTGTCCTGCATGAAAATCATGTTTTTCTTGAAGGATGCAGACTTCTTCCTGTACCACTGCTTGAAGAAGGTGTCTTCCAGAAACTGGCAGTAGGACTGGGAGTTGAGCTTGACTCCATCCTCAACCCGAAAAGGCCCCACAAGCTCATCTTTGATGATACCAGCCCAAACCAGTACTCCACCTCCACCTTGCTGGCGTCTGAGTCGGACTGGAGCTCTCTGCCCTTTACCAATCCAGCCACGGGCCCATCCATCTGGCCCATCAAGACTCACTCTCATTTCATCAGTCCATAAAACCTTAGAAAAATCAGTCTTGAGATATTTCTTGGCCCAGTCTTGACGTTTCAGCTTGTGTGTCTTGTTCAGTGGTGGTCGTCTTTCAGCCTTTCTTACCTTGGCCATGTCTCTGAGTATTGCACACCTTGTGCTTTTGGGCACTCCAGTGATGTTGCAGCTCTGAAATATGGCCAAACTGGTGGCAAGTGGCATCTTGGCAGCTGCACGCTTGACTTTTCTCAGTTCATGGGCAGTTATTTTGCGCCTTGGTTTTTCCACACGCTTCTTGCGACCCTGTTGACTATTTTGAATGAAACACTTGATTGTTCGATGATCACGCTTCAGAAGCTTTGCAATTTTAAGAGTGCTGCATCCCTCTGCAAGATATCTCACTATTTTTTACTTTTCTGAGCCTGTCAAGTCCTTCTTTTGACCCATTTTGCCAAAGGAAAGGAAGTTGCCTAATAATTATGCACACCTGATATAGGGTGTTGATGTCATTAGACCACACCCCTTCTCATTACAGAGATGCACATCACCTAATATGCTTAATTGGTAGTAGGCTTTCGAGCCTATACAGCTTGGAGTAAGACAACATGCATAAAGAGGATGATGTGGTCAAAATACTCATTTGCCTAATAATTCTGCACTCCCTGTATTTTCAGCTCATATATAGTAGAGTACTGGGTTATTGCCCAATTGCTTGCATATAACTGTGTTTAACCTCTACAAAGGGATTACAAGTATAGAAGTATATTGTAATATTTTCGATTAAAGTACAAAAACAAGATCATTTTTCTATCTTGTGCATAAGTAATACGCTCTGAAATTACAAAGATGCCACTTTAGATGTGTATATATCACTATATTGACTAGATTTATTAATTCTATTTTAATCGCTATTGTATATTCTTTTTGATGTGTATATATCACTATATTGACTAGATTTATTATTTCTAATTTAATCGCTATTGTATATTCTTTTCACATATGCATATTTAGATGATGAAGTAACATGTGACCTTTTGTCAGCAGCACTGCTCTATCCATTTGCAACAAACACATTTTGAGTTTCAGTGATATACAGCCATTGGGCCAGATTACAACTGGAGACCGCTATTTAACACTTTAACCCGGAAGTGCAAAAAGCTGAAGTTAGAATATTATATGCGCGTTCACATATTCCCCCATAGAAGTCAATGGAAAAAAAAAGTGGGTAAAAAAGCTAACACCCCACTCTCACGCAAACACAATCACATAATGCCATTTGCACTAACAAAACATGAAAATATCAATATTTCACATTCCAATGTTCTGCACATAACAGAATGATCTTTAAATTACATGCTCTATTCCACTGCTTTTCAAACCTGTCCTCAGGCCTCACTAACAGGCCACATTTTTGAAGATATCTGAATTGGCACACAGGTGAAATAGTCAGCTGATTCATAAACATGTTATTTTACCTTCTATCATCCAAGGTAATCTTGAAACCTGGCATTTTGGGGAGGCTTGAGGACAGGTTTGAAACCCAGATTTTATTTTTTTACATTTCTATAGTTAAGGGTAGCAGACATCAACAGATTACTGAATTTAAATTTATCTTGTATCATTCATTATATGCTGCATTCTTGGAATATTAACAAATTTGTATCTTAAAGTGATATGGAACCCAAAATTCTTCTTTCATTATTGAGACAGAGCATATAATTTGAAACAACTTTCTAATGTACCTCTATTATCATTTTCTCTTTGTTCTTTTTGTATCTTTGGTTGAAAAGCTCAGGAACCTGCCTATGTCTTGAGCACTATATGGCAGCAGCTTTGCAAGAATGTTATCCACATGCAAAAGCACTAGATGTCAGCACTATTTCCTGCCATATATTGCTCCAGATGCCTACCTCTTCAACAATGAATATCACAGGGGACAATCAAATTTGATAATAGAAGTAAATTGGAAACTTTAAAAAAAAAAATGTGTGCTCTGTCTGAATCATATAAAAAAATGTTTGGGTTCATATCCCTTTAAGGAAATTGCGCTGTGGAATATTATCACATTTGTGTATTAAAATTGCTCTCTTTTTTTCAAATGACTATTTTCCAATCATTTATATATTTATTATATATTTGGTGGCATAACTCAAGGATGCTTGAAGTGGAGAAACATAATAAGATTAATTGTCTGTTGTGATGCATTACAATGGGGTTAGCTGTAATAATCAGCAGCAACACTGCCATTGGATCTTATTGAAACTGAGATGTTATCCATTACGATGATATATTGTGTTACATGAGGGAGCAATGCCATAATACATCTGTATTGAACAGATGTCCTACTATTATTATTACTATACCTTATTTATAGTGTTGCAATGCAATAAGCAGTGTTCCACAATAAGGAAATAGAAATGTAAAAGAGTAGGTAAAAACAGTGTTCTTAGCTCAAGGAGCTTACATTGTAGATAAATATTTGTTCAATTATTTTTAGAAAATATATCTAAAGTATAGTAAACATATACATTGCAACCCCATAAATATTGTATTAATGATGATGAAGGTGTTGTGTAAAGTTTTTTTCTTTCTAATGACACGGTGAGTCCACGGATCATCATAATTACTATTGGGAATATCACTCCTGGCCAGCAGGAGGTGGCAAAGAGCACCACAGCAAAGCTGTTAAATACCACTCCCCTTACCCACAACCCCCAGTCATTTTCTTTGCCTTCAGTAAGGAGGTGGTAATGTGTTTAGGTGTCTGAAGATTCTTGAATCTTGAATCAAGAGCTGGCTGTTCTGTTTTTTACTGGGGTCTAGCTGTGTTCCACATCAGTCTCTTCAGTAGAGCTGTGGTGGTTGTTGAGCACTTGGAAACTGGTGGGAGTTTTCATTTCACTGTGCCTTCCATGTTTGGTGCTGCCCTATCCGGAATGCCTGATCAAGAGTAGTCAGTCCTTCATTTGTTCCACGGGTCTATGGGGGGAGGAAGCCTTTCCATATCTGTGAGCTGCCCTGCTGCTGGGCAGATTTGATTCAGGTAAGTGCCGGTTTTTATTTTCTTTATTTAAAGGGACATGAAACCAAAAAAAATTATTTCATGATTCAGATAGAGAATACAATTTTAAACAACTTTCTAATTTACTTCTATTATCTAATCTGTTTTATTCTCTTGGTATCATTTGTTGAAGGAGCAGCTGTGCACTACTGGTTTCTAACTGATTACATGGGTGAGCCAATGACAATCAGTTTATATATGCAGCCACTAATCAACAGCTAGATAAACATTTCAGCAAAGGATAACAAGAGAAGGAAGCAAATTAAATAATAGAAGTAAATTGGAAAGTTGTTTGAAATTGTATTCTCTATCTGAATCATGAAATACATTTTTTGGGTTTCATGTCCCTTTAAATAAAGAAAATAAAAACCTGAATCAAATCTGCCCAGCAGCAGGGCAGCTCACAGATATGGAAAGGCTTCCTCCCCCCATAGACCCGTAGAATCATGAAAGAACGTTTTTGGGTTTCATGTCCCTTTAAAGAGAGTTTGGCACTTTGATGGGTACAGGGACTGTTAAACCAATGTGGGTTTATGTTTGGGCAGTATTTGGGCACTGCGTGACACTTAGGAGAGGCTCTGTATGGATTTTTAACCAGCTTTTTTTCTATAGGGAAAATAGCAATGGAAGCCAGATTTTTAGTGACGCCCATGAATGGGAGGGGCTTATTCTGAGGCAGCAATTCTGTTTGGTGTTTTTCACTTCTTTGTTTGTTCCGGTATGTGAAGGTTCTCTGGGAGCTAAGGGCTGCCTTTTTTTTTTTGGTTTGCATTTCCTTTCAAAGGCTGCTGGGTCTGGATCGTCAGGAGTATTTTCCGGCTTAAGGGGGTCAGGTAGGCACCTCAGCAGGTACTGTTGAGGTAGGGAGGCTGCCTGAAGGTGGTTTTTAGCTTTAAAAGCAATCATATTTTTTGCAGTAAAAAAGTTGCATTTTAAAATTTAAAGGGAAAGTAACATTTTTTAATTTTAATTTTTGGAAGCCAATTTGATTTGTTTTTGGTAAAATTGGAAGAGACTTTGCAGGTTGTCCCATGCAGCTTGTGTTTTGACTCTAATGTGGAACCTCCAATGCCTTTTTGTTCCTCATGTATTGAGGGGACATTACAGTATAGGGATACGATTTTTGAATCTGAGCCATCATTAGCTAAGGTGGATGCTGTTCAGGAGTCTCCTGTTCGGAATATGCAGCAACTTTCTCTTTGTGTGTCCCATCTTTCAGTGTCATCTCATGCAGTGCCCAGTGTTTCTACTCCAGTTGGAGTTTCCTTGCAGGACATTGCTACCTAGATATCCTCTGCGGTAACTCATGTCCTGGCGGCTTTTCCTGCGTTACAGGGGAAGCGTAAAAGGAGAAATAAGGATTCAGTGAGGAAGGTTAACTGAATCAGGTATGGCTGTGTTGACTGTTTCTTCCCATTGGTCAGAGGGGAAGATTCTTCCATAGCGTCTGAGGGGGAAGTTTCAGACTCTGATAGTATAGTTCCTTCTTCTGCTTCTGAAGTGGTAACTTTTAGATTTAAGCTTGAGCACCTCCAGACGATGCTTAGGGAGGTTTTGACTACTTTGGAGGACTCTAATACTAAAGTTTTTTGATGGAGGTTTTTACTGTTCCTGACCGTGCTTTTGAGATAATTGCATGGGAGTGGGAGAAGCCTGGGGTTCCTTTTTCCCCTTCTCCGATTTTTAAGAAGATGTTTCCTATGGCTGACTCTGTTGAGGAGTCTTGGCAGACGGTTCCTAAGGTGGAAGGAGCGATTTCCACTTTGGTTAAGAGGATCACTATTCCCATTGAGGATAGTTGTTATTTTAAAGATTCTATGGATAGAAATTTGGAGGTGTTGCTTAAAAGGATTTATGTTCACCAGGGTCTGGAATGGCAGCCTGCGGTGTGTATTGCTACTGTTACCAGTGTGGCAGGATATTGGTTTGATGCTTTGTCTGATTCTATTCAGACATATGTACCTATGGATGAAATCCAATATAGGATCAAAGCTCTTAGGTTAGCAAATTACTTTATCATGGATGCCTCTTTGCAGGTCATCAGATTGGGTGCAAAAATTTCTGGTTTTGCTATTTTGGCTCACAGGGCTTTATGGTTAAAGTCCTAGTCTGCGGATGTGTTGTCAAACTCTAAACTTTTGTCTATTCCTTACAGGGGTGAGACTTTGTTTGGGCTAGGCTTAGCTCAGATTATTTCTGATATTACGGGAGGTAAGGGACATTCTCTCCCTCAGGATAAGAGATATAAGTCTAAGGGATGCTAGATTATTTTTTGTTCCTTTCGGAACTTTTCAGGCAAGTCTTCCCCTTCCTCTGCCAAGCAGGAACAGTCTAAGTCTTTCTGGAAGTCCAATCAGGCTTGGAGCAAGGGGAAGCAGTCTAAGAAGCCTGTCTTTGACTCAAAGTCAGCATGAAGAGTCTGGCCCCGGTCCGGGAGCGGATCTTGTGGGGGCTGTTTGGGATGTTTTGGATCTTTGGGCGGTAGACGTAGTGTACCACAGATACAAATTAGAGTTCAAAGTTTTCCTCCCAGAGGCAGGTTCCATCTTCCAAGGTTATCTGTAAACCAGATGAAAAGAGAGGCATTTTTAAAATGTGTTCAGGATCTGTCCGTCCTGGGTGTGATAGTTCCTGTTCCAATTCAGGAACAGGGTCTGGGATTTTATTCCAATCTGTTTGTGGTTCCCAAAAAAGAGGGAACTTTCAGACCTGTTCCAGACCTCAAGAGTGTAAACAAGTTTCTTAGAGTTCCGTCTTTCAAGATGGACACTATTCGCTCCATTCTTCCTCTGGTTTGGGAAGGTCAGTTCAGGACTTCTTTGGATCTAAAGGATGTGTATCTACATATTCCTATCCAGAAGGATTATCTCATGTTTCTGAGGTTTGCGTCCCTAGACAAACATTTTCAGTTTGTGGCACTTCCTTTTGACCTGGCAATGGCTCCCAGGTTTTTCTCAAAGGTTCTGGGAGCATTGTTAGTGGTTCTCCAGTTGTGGGGTGCTGCAGTGGTGCCTTATCTGGATGATATTCTGGTTCAGGCGTCATCTTTTCAACAAGCAATCTCCCACACAGAGTTGCTGTTGTCTTTTCTGTGCTCCCATAGTTGGGAGGTGAATTTAGGAAAAAATTTCTTGGTTCCATCTTCAAGGGTGGTATTCTTGGGAACCATTATCGAATCTCTAGAGATGAAGGTTTTTCTGACAGAAGCTAGAAGAATAAAGATCTTCAACTCTTGTCTTGCCTTTCAGCCCTCTCCTCGGCCATCAGTGGCTCAGTGTATGGACGATCTGATGGTATCAGCTATGGAGATCATTCCATTTGCTTGGTTCCATCTAAGGCCTCTGCAGTTATGCATGCTCAGACAATGGAATGGGGATTATGCAGATCTGTCGCCGCAAATCGTTCAGGATTAGGTGACAAGAAATTCTTTTCAATCGTGGGTGTCTCAGGAACACCTCTCCCAGGGAACCTGCTTTTGCAGACCTTCCTGGGTGTTTGTGACCACAGATGCCAGTCTGCTGGGTTGGGGAGCTGTCTGGGGCTCGTTGAAAGCTCAGGATTTATGGACTCGGGTGTAATCGCTTCTTCCCACGAAAATCTTAGAGCTGAGGGCAATCTTCAATGCTCTTCTGGCCTGGCCTCAGTTAGCTTCAGCCCAGTTTATCAGGTTTCGGTTGGTCTATATAACGTCAGTGGCTGACATCAATCTTCAGGGAGGAACTCGTAGTTCCTTAGCCATGTCAGAGGTAGTCAGGATTATTCAGTGGTCAGAGATCCACAATTGCTGTGATCCACATTCCAGGGGTGGACAATTGGAAAGTGGATTTTCTGAGCAGACAGACGTTTCATCCGAGGGAGTGGGAACTTCACCCAGAGGTGTTTGCCAACTTGGTTCTCAAGTGAGGGCAGCCGGAATTGGATCTCAGGGCATTTTGTCATCATGCCAAGCTTCCAAGGTTCCGGTTGAGGTCAAGAGATCCTCGGGCTGTGTTAATAGACGCTCTGGCAGTTCCTTGGAACTTCAGTCTAGCGTATGTGTTTCTCCGTTTGCTCTCCTTCCACGAGTCATTGCTCGAATAAGACAGGAGAGGGCGTCAGTGATTCTCTTTGCTCTAGCATGGCCTCGCAGAATCTGGTATGTGGTTCTGGTGGAGATGTCATCTCTTCCACCTTGGAGTCTTCCGTTAACAAAGGACTTTCTACTTCAGGGGCTCTTTTTTTCATCCAAATCTTGTTTCTCTGAAGCTGACTGCTTGGAGATTGAACGCTTGATACTATCTATGCGTGGGTTTTCTGAGCGGTCATTGAGACTATGATTCAGGCTCGCAAGCCTGTGACTAGAAGAATTTATTATAAGATATAGCGTAAATATCTTTATTGGTGTGAATCCAAAGGCTGTTCTTGGAATAGAGTTAGAATTCCTAGGATTTTGTCTTTTCTCCAAGAGGATCTGGAGAAGGGTTTAGTTGCTAGTACCCTGAAGGGTCAAATTTCTGCTTTATCTGTTTTGTTGCACAAGCGTCTGGGGGGTGTGCCTAATGTTCAGTCTTTTTGTCACGACTTGGTTAGAATCCGGCCTATGTTTAAGTTTGCTACTCCTCCATGGAGTCTTAATTTTGTTCTTAGCGTCTTTCAGCAGGCTCCGTTTGAACCTATGCATTGTTTGGATATTAAATCGTTATCCTGGAAGGTTTTGTTTTTGGTTGCTTTTTCTTCGACTAGAAGAGTTTCAGAGCTCTCAGCGCTGCAGTATGAGTGTCTTTTGCTTATTTTTTATTCTGATAAGGTAGTCCTGCGTACTGCCTTAGGTTTCCTTCCAAAAGTGGTTTCGGATAGGAATATTAATCAAGAAGTTGTTGTTCCTTCCTTGTATCCTAATCCTTCTTCGCATATGGAGCGTTTGTTGCACAACCTGGATGTGGTTCGTGCGTTAAAGTATTATTTGCAGGCAACTAAAGATTTTTGTCAGTCTTCTTTTTGGTTTGTTGTGTTTTCTGGAAAACGCAAGGGTCAGAAAGCTACGGCTACTTCTCTTTCTTTTTGGCTGAGGAGTGTTATTCGTCTGGCATATGAGACTGCTAGACAGCAGCCTCCTGAGAAAATCACGGCTCATTCCACAATGGCTGTTTCCTCATCTTGGGCCTTCAAAAATGGAGCTTCTGTGGAACAGATTTGCAAGGCTGACACTTGTTTATCTTTACAAATTTTTTCAATATTTTACAAATTTGATACTTTTTCTTCAGCTGAGGCTGTTTTTGGGAGAAAGGTTCTTCAAGCAGTGGTGCCTTCTGCTTAGGTTAACTGTCTTGTCCCTCCCTTATCATCCGTGTCCTCTAGCTTGGGTATTGATTCCCAATAGTAATTATGATGATACGTGGACTCACCGTGTCATTAGAAAGAAAATTAAATGTATGCTTGCCTGATAAATTTGTTTCTTTCTTGACACGGTGAGTCCACGGGCCGCCCTGTATTTTCAGACAGTTTATTGTTACATAAACCTCAGGCACCTCTGCACCTTATATTACTTCTTTTCACCTTTCCCTTTGGTCGAATGACTGGGGGTTGTGGGTAAGGAGAGTGGTATTTAACAGCTTTTCTGTGGTGCTCTTTGCCGCCTCCTGCTGGCCAGGAGTGATATTCCCAATAGTAATTATGATGATCTGTGGACCGCGTCAAGAAAGAAACAAATTTATCAGGTAAGCATGAATTTCATTTTTTCTATGTCATTTCAGGCCATTAGAAATACTGCCATTTAATGAATTGTGCAACACAAAATAATTATTTGAAATTACAAGAGGAACACAAAAAAAACTATAATATCTGTCTCTTCTCTTGATTGTCAAGGGGGTTGTGTGTTACATACTCTGTCTCCACACACGTACATTCCAACATAAGCCCTTGTGTTTATTCAGTTATGATACAAACATTTGTCTCCACTCAGACACCACCCAATTCAGTCAACAACAAAGGCACCCCCACTCCTTGTGCTGTGAAAGATTCCAGAATATAAAATGTGCTTGTATTACAAGTTGAAAGTAAATAGTTAAAGGGACAATAAACCTTAAAAATAATGTTATATAATTCTGCACATAGTGCAGAATTATATAACATTATATTAGCGCAATCTTTATAAAACAAAATTTCCCCTTTGAATTTTAAAAATAATTTGCTGTTTTACAGACCCGCTCTCTGTGATCTTCTGAGCAGGTCTGTTTTTTTTCAAACAGCGCATCGGGCCAGCTGTATAGTCACAGCCCGGCCCGACCGCGCCATAGCACTAAGTGCAGCTCGCTCCTGCTGTCTGACAGAGAAGGAGCAAGCTGCACTTAGTGCTATGGCGCGGTCGGGCCGGGCTGTGACTATACAGCTGGCCCAATGCGCTGTTTGAAAAAAACAGACCCGCTCAGCAGATTACAGAGAGCGGGTCTGTAAAACAGCAGGTTTTTTGAAAAATTCAAAGGGGAGATTTTGTTTTATAAAGATTGTGCTAATATAATGTTATATAATTCTGCACTATGTGCAGAATTATATAACAATATTTTTAATGTTTACTGACACTTTAACACTTTGGGTGAAAGACTCAGTTGTGCTAACATCTGGACGTCAGATAGCATGACCGCTTTCCCCATTTACTTCTATAGTGCGTTAAGAAATACTTTAAATACCTTTGTTCTTCACTTCAAAGAAAATATTCTTTTTCATTATATACTGTATATATTATTTTTCATTATATACTATAGATAGATAGATAGATAGATAGATAGATAGATGATAGAGCAATCACACCCTGTTTTCAGACTAAAGAACACGGTCCTCTAGTGTATAATCATTTGCAGACTGTTTCAGTGGTCTACAAATGTTATATTTAAAAACTTTCACAATACCTAATTGGTTAAAAACTCATGACGTTGCTATGTCAATTATTACATGCTTACTTATTAAAGCTAGAATAGCAGTATGAACTTCATATAGTTAAGTGATCAAACTATCAATTTGAAAAAAATATTAAATACAAGAATATGTAAATTATATAACAGCAAGGACCAATATATATACACTACATTCAAAAGGTACACCTGATGAATAACGTGGAGGATAAGATAATTAATAGTGCTTTTTTACCTGTTGTTTATATTACCAAAGTTGCTAATTAAAAAAATAAAAAAAATAAAGGAATAAGCTAGTCAAAATTAAACTTTCATGATTCAGATAGAGCATACACTTTTAATCAATTTTCTAATTTACTACTATTATCAAATTTTCTTTGTTCTCTTGCTATCTTTATTTTAAAAAGCAATAAAGTAAGCATAAGAGCTGTCCCATTTTTAGGTCAGCACCTGGGTAGCACTTTCTGATTGGTGTCTAAATGTAGCCACCAATCAGCAAGCTCTACCCAGGTGATGAACCAAAAATGGGCCAGCTCCTATGCTTACATTCAAATAAAGATAACAAGAGAACAAAGAAAAATTGATAATAGGAGCAAATTAGAAATTTGCTTAAAATTACATGCACTATCTGAATCATGAAAGTTTAATTTTTAATAGACTATTCCTTTAATGCAGTGTTCTCAAAATATCGGCCCTGGGGCCATATGCGGCCCTCAAGATAGTTTGATCGGGCCTTCCTTTGATTATTAAGTACATTGAATTATTAATTTTGCCCCATCAATTGTTTTAGGGTTGTAAGAGATGTAACAAATTAATGATCTATAAAGGCACTTAAAAGATAAATATAAAGACAAGCATTGTCCAGTGTAGACTCCCATTATGCATTACTTAGATAAATGTCACTTTTTATTCAGTTCCAGAATGATCACTTGGCACTCACAAGATAACTATACACTGTGTATGTCTATTGTGGACTACAATTCCTACCATGCACTACAACTTGGTTAAATGTCACTTTGAGTTTCTAGTTGAAGTTCCAGAGCACTCACTCTGTTCAAGTGGCCCCCATGGGAGAAGAACACTTGGCCAGTGGCCCCCAGATACAATGGCCTCTAGTTATCAAGCCGTCAACCTCAAATACACTGGAATTCCGCAGCGTATTTGTGGCGAGGCTGAAAAGTAGAATTTTGTGACGTAAGCTGCGATCCGCCGGACTCAGTCCGACACAGATCGATTCTTACGTTACTCCAGATGTGCCAAACGCAAGTTCGGCACAATCTGACTACTTTTGAAAGTTATCAAATTCCTAGCAGGTACGCTTGGCACTTTTCCGGTCCAGCGTACCTGGTTTTCAATCCCATAGGAATCAATGGGAATCTGACCATAGCGAAAGTTCATGTTCGCTGCTGCCCGACATTACATTGATTCCTATGGGAAACGTCTGCACCTAACATGTACCCCGAGTCTAAACACGCCTAATCTGCCCCCCCTACACCGCCGCCACCTATATTAAACATGTTAACCCCAAAACCGCCGTTCCTGGAGCCCACCACCACTCTAATAAACTTATTAACCCCTAAACCGCCGATCCCGGACCCAGCCGCAACTATAATAAATTCATTAACCCCTATCCTGCTGATCGCGTACCCCACCACAACTAAATAAATAGTTTAACCCCTAAACCGCCGCTCCCGGAGCCCACCACCACTCTAATAAACTTATCAACCCCTAAACCGCCGCTCCCTGACCCCGCTGCAACTATAATAAATTTATTAACACCTGTCCTGCCGATCCAGTACCCCGCCGCAACTAAATAAATTGTTTAACCCATAAACCGCCGCTCCCGGACCCCGCCGCCACCTATATTAAACTTATTAACCGCTAAGCGCTGCGGAATCTGTTGTGCTCTACAAATACCTGATAATAATAATAATAATAATAATAATCTGCCCCCCCTACACCGTTGCCACCTATAATAAATGTATTAACCCCTATCCTGCCCCCCTATACCGCCGCCATCTATATTAAACTAATTAACCCCTAAACCTAAGTCTAACACTAACCCTAACACCCCCCTAACTTAAATATTATTTTAATAAATCTAAATAAAATATACTCTTATTAACTAAATTAATCCTATTTAAAACTAAATACTTACCTATAAAATAAACCCTAAGGTAGCTACAATATTACTAATAATTATGTTGTAGCTATTTTAGGATTTATTTTTATTTTACAGGCAAATTTAAATTTATTTTAACTAGGTACAATAGCTATTAAATAGTTATTAACTATTTAATAGCTACCTAGATAAAATAAAGACAAATTTACCTGTAAAATAAAAACTAACCTAAGTTACAATTACACCTAACACTACACTATCATTAAATAAATTATTCCTATTTAAAACTAAATACTTACCTGTAAAATAAACCCTAAGATAACTACAATGTAATTAATAATTACATTGTAGCTATTTTAGGATTTATATTTATTTTACAGGTAACTTTGTATTTATTTTAACTAGGTACAATAGTTATTAAATAGTTATTAACTATTTAATAACTACCTAGCTAAAAGAAATACAAAATTACCTGTAAAATAAATCCTAACCTAAGTTACAATTAAACCTAACTCTACACTATCATTAAATTAATTAAAAAAATGAACTACAATTACCTCCAATTAAATACAATTAAATAAACTAAACTAAATTACAAAAAAAAACAACACTAAATTACAGAAAATAAAAAAATATTACAATAATTTTAAACTAATTACACCTAATCTAAGCCCCCTAATAAAATTAAAAAAACTAAAATAATAAAAGTCCCTACCCTATTCTACATTACAAAGTAATCAGCTCTTTTACCAGCCCTTAAAGGGCTTTTTGCGGGGCATGCCCCAAAGTAATCAGCTCTTTTGCCTGTTAAAAAAAATACAACCCCCCCAACATTAAAACCCACCACCCACATACCCCTACTCTAACCCATCCAAACCCCCTTAAATAAACCTAACACTACCCCCCTGAAGATCTCCCTACCTTGAGTCGTGTTCACCCAGCCAGGCCGAAGTCATCATCCAAGGGGCGCTGAAGAGGTCTTCCATCCAATAGAAGTCTTCATCCAGGCGGCGTCTTCAATCTTCATCCATCTGGAGCGGAGTCATCTTCAAATGAGCCGACGCGGAGCCATCCTCTTCAACTGACGACTACCCGACAAATGAATATTCCTTTAAGTGACGTCATCCAAGATGGCGTCCCTCGAATTCCGATTGTCTGATTAGATTCTAAATTAAGGTAGGAAAAATCTGATTGGCTGATTCAATCAGCCAATCAGATTGAGCTTGCATTCTATTGGCTAATCGGAACAGCCAATAGAATGCAAGATCAATCTGATTGGCTGATTGGATCAGCCAATCGGATTGAACTTGAATCTGATTGGCTGTTTGAATCAGCCAATCAGATTTTTCCTACCTTAATTCCGATTGGCTGATAAAATCCTATGAGCCAATCGGAATTCGAGGGACGCCATCTTGGATGACATCACTTAAAGGAATATTCATTTGTCGGGTAGTCGTCGGTTGAAGAGGATGGCTCCGCGTCGGCTCGTTTGAAGATGGCTCTGCTCCGCTCCAGATGGATGAAGATTGAAGACGCCACCTGGATGAAGACTTCTATCGGATGGAAGACCTCTTCAGCGCCCTTTGGATGATGACTTCTATCGGATGGAAGACCTCTTCAGCGCCTCTTGGATGATGACTTCGGCCTGGCTGGGTGAACACGACTCAAGGTAGGGAGATCTTCAGGGGGGTAGTGTTAGGTTTATTTAAGGGGGTTTGGGTGGGTTAGATTAGGGGTATGTGGGTGGTGGGTTTTAATGTTGGGGGGGTTGTATTTTTTTTTTACAGGCAAAAGAGCTGATTACTTTGGGGCATGCCCTGCAAAAATCCCTTTTAAGGGCTGGTAAAAGAGCTGATTACTTTGTAATGTAGAACAGGGTAGGGACTTTTATTATTTTGTTGTTTTTTTTATTTTATTAGGGGGCTTAGATTAGGTGTAATTAGTTTAAAATTCTTGTAATATTTTCTTATTTTCTGTAATTTAGTGTTTGTTTTTTTGTAATTTAGTTTAGTTTATTTAATTGTATTTAATTGTAGGTAATTGTAGTTAATTTATTTAATTAATTTAATGATAGTGTAGTGTTAGGTTTAATTGTAACTTAGGTTAGGATTTATTTTACAGGTAATTTTGTATTTCTTTTAGCTAGGTAGTTTTTAAATAGTTAATAACTATTTAATACCTATTGTACCTAGTTAAAATAAATACAAAGTTACCTGTAAAATAAATATAAATCCTAAAACAGCTACAATGTAATTATTAATTACATTGTAGCTATCTTAGGGTTTATTTTACAGGTAAGTATTTAGTTTTAAATAGGAATAATTAATTTAATAAGAGTAATATTATTTAGATTTATTTAATTAGTATTTAAGTTAGGGGGGTGTTAGGGTTAGTGTTAGACTTAGGTTTAGGGGTTAATTAGTTTAATATAGATGGCGACGGTATAGGGGGGGCAGGATAGGGGTTAATAATTTATTATAGGTGGCGAAGGTGTAGGGGGGGCAGATTAGGGGTTAATAAGTTTAATATAGGTGGCGGCGGGGTCCGGGAACGGCGGTTTAGGGGTTAAACAATTTATTTAGTTGCGGCAGGGTCCGGGATCCGCAGGATAGGGGTTAATAACTTTATTATAGGTGCCGGCGGTATAGGGGGGGCAGGATAGGGGTTAATATGTATTATGTAGGTGGCGGAGGGGTCCGAGAGCGGCGGTTTAGGGGTTAATACATTTATTATAGTTGCGGCGGGGTCTAGGAGTGGCGGTTTAGGGGTTAATAACTTTATTTAGTTGCGGGGGGCGCCGGTATAGGGGGTAGAACAGTATAGTATAGTGTGAGTGCTTAGTGAGAGCTTATCAATAAAGCTGTAAAAAAGCAGAAGAGCAGCGAGATCGGATGAGTGATAACTATCACAGTCCGCTGCTCATCGCCCCGTACTTGGTGCGCGGCTTTTTGACAGCTTTTTTGATAACTTTGGCGAACGTATTCAGGTCCGCGGCAGCGATGTGAGGCAAACGTATTAGGCCGGCGAATGCAAGAAAATTACGGAGCTTAATAACTACAGGCCAATGAGTTTGATATCCCTGCTTTAATGCAATGTTTGAATGCTGCACGTTTTACAAGGTTTTTATTCTTTTTCAAGCTGCTGTAGCCTTTTAATATGGTGCTAATAAAATATACTATTATTATCATTATTATTATTATTTAAACTATTATTGATTAAGTTCTAGTAGGTATCCTTTGTATCTGTGATGCGATCCAATATTGCAGGGCAATGTAGAAATTTGGTGTTTGGAAATTTGAGTCCTTTTTTTCTGTGGAAGTCAAAAATGGCCCTAAAAATTGCAGATAATTATTGAGATTTGGATCAGAAGGATTTACTCATGCTAAGTATAGGGCCATTTTTCATAAAACTTATAATGCAAAAAGTAATGTAATGCCTGTAAACATACAAATTATCTCATTGTGATCAACATTAAAAAGGGCTCACCTTTAGCTGGTAAAATGCAAAAACATTAAAAAGACCATTAAATACAGTATTATATAATAATTAATAAGTACACGATACAATGACAATGCAATAGCACTTACTTTGAATTTTAAATGAGCAGTAGAATATTTTCTTTCAGATTTAAAAGTTGACGCCATCAGCGAATCACAAAATGCATATACTTATATACTGTGCACTTTTGCACATGCTTAGTAGCAGCTGGGCCGCAGAAAGTGTGCATATAAAAGAATGTGCACATTTTGCTAATGGAAGTATATTGGCATGTTTGTTTTTTAAATTGCATTTTATCTGGATCATGAAACTTTATTTTTTAATTTAGTGGTACTTTCACTTAAGCATTAAATTGGACAACATCCTATTTGCTTTACCAAGTAATGAAGAAAAGCTCTTATAAGGAGAAAAATATATATTACTGTGCCTGGGAATCCCACCAGTAATGCTTATTGGGTTGTTTGTGTTAAGTCTTAGATTGGAGATTATTGTTGTTTTGTTTGTTTTGTGCTTCAATGTCAATTTAAAAGCACTTGAAAAAAAGCAGTTAACAAGTTAATTGTGCTTGTTCTGAGCTAAAAAAGGATTTATAGGTCAAAGGAAACAAGTTCAATATATGCAGTAGCAGAATATATTCCACATTCCCTCAGTGAAGTAACATTTGCACAGCACTTTTGTGGCTTTCAATTAAAGGGACACTGAACCCAATTTTTTTTCTTTTGTGATTCAGATAGAGCATGGCATTTTAAGCAACTTTTTAATTTACTCCTATTATCAAATTTTCTTTATTCTCTTGGTATCTTTATTTGAAATGCAAGAATGTAAGTTTAGATGCCGGCCCATTTTTGGTAAACAACCTGGGTTGTCCTTGCTGATTGGTGGATAAATTCATCCACCAATAAAAAAGTGCTCTCCAGAGTTTTGAACCAAGAAAAAAAGCTTAGATGCCTTATTTTTCAAATAAAGATAGCAAGAGAACGAAGAACATTTGATAATAGGTGTAAATTAGAAAGTTGCTTAAAATGGCATGCTCTATCTGAATCACAAAAGAAAACATTTGGGTTTAGTGTCCCTTTAATCTTTATAGTCCCAGTTTTAATATCTATGGATAAATATAAACAGTGCCGTGATTACATTTAGCGAGGAGGAAACATTTTACCACTTAAAAAATATAAGTAAAATTTGTTTTTTCCCTAAATATCACTGCTTATTAGGAAAACTAAGTGGAAGTATCATTGCCTCTTGCAATTTAGTCCTATATTGTTAAATATAAATGTATGCAAAATGAATCACAACCTTTTAATTGTTCTCTAGATCCACCTTAAGGCATTATGGATTACTAGCACATACTTCTTTAAAGGGACACTGAACCCAAATTTTTTCTTTCATGATTCAGGTAGAGCATGCCACTTTCTAATTTATTCATATTATCAATTTTTATTCGTTCTCTTGCTATCTTTATTTTAAAAAGAAGACATCTAAGCTTTATTTTTTATTCAGAACTCTGGATAGCACTTTTTTACTGGTGGATGAGTTTATCCACCAATCAGCAAGAACAACCCAGGTTGATCACCAAAAATGGGCCGGCATCTAAACTTACTTTCTTGCATTTCAAATAAAGATACCAAGAGAATGAAGAAAATTTGATAATAGGAGTAAATTAGAAAGTTGCTTAAAATGCCATGCTCTATCTGAATCACGAAAGAAAAAATCTGGGTACAGTGTCCCTTTTAAGAAAAAAAACCTAAGATTAATTAACACATTAATGTAAGTACTTTTCCAAAACAATGTTCATATAACATGCATTTATTCATGCTTTGTCTTTTAATTTTATTTATTAAAAAAGAGCAGTTGTTTTAAAGAGACATTTTAGTAAAGTTTTTAGCTAGTTTTCAACTGATGCTTTCCTGTTTGACTGGAATGTGCATGTGCTCACCATGAGAAGTGCTGGGGCAGTTGTCCTTTTTTTTTTTTTCTCCAAACCAAAACTTTTTGAGTGGTCCGTTTAACTTGATGATTACATTCATGTATTATCATAAGATATTGGTTTATATATTTAAATTGACAAAAAGAATATCATTTTTATTTTGTCCAAAATGCCATTTTAGATTTTTTTTAGTAACAACAATAAAACACCTATTTATTGTTATTTCTTTGAGAATTCAGTAATCCTCTGAGGAAATACACCATGGCTGCCCCCTGAGATGTTTGCTTGAATGCCAGTGTCAAGTTTGTCGTAAGGCAACCGTAAAAACAATTTTACCCTTTGAAACATGTCACAGCAGTGGCATCTAACACTGATATGTGCATTCAATGCAAAGCATAAAACTGACAGTCCTTCTTTTTTCTTGTCAGCTTTTTCTAAAGCTTTTTTTTTTTTTTTTTTTAGTTTCTGCATGTTGACATAGCAACCTGTTTCTAAGAATGTTGTAAACTGCATATAAAATAATTATTTGATCCAAATTTATTAAAATTCTAAATCTAAAAAGTACTGTTTGTTATTGTTGCATTTAATGTTCTATTTTTATTCAATAGTTTCCAATACATGTATCTGGCTATTTGTGGCAATTATTTAGCAGTTACTTTTGATAATATTTTCAATTCAGCTAGGGATTCTGTGTGGATTATTTTATGTATTCCAGTGTCACTTCAACTCTTTAATAGTCTTATTTGGCAGAAATTAAAAAAAATGCTTCTTTTTATCATCATTGTGACGTTATGGTTAGAATAGACTGCATGAACCTTTTGCTTTCTCTATATACAGTTACATTAAAGCTTATATAATTATGGGTCATTTTCCTTGGACATTCATCATTAACAATGCATATCTTATCCCTGTTCAAGGGAATTACTTAAACTCAGATATTGTACATAGCCATTTATAATTATCACTGTCTTTTAGACTAGAACAGTGACATCACAGAAGTCAATTATCACTTTCAAGGCTGACTACTGAAGCACATTCTTTTGTGTAAGACAAAAAGATTACTTGAATGCGTAATAATGCTTTTTTGTGTGACATTTTTACTTAGGAAGACAGAGAGTGTTTAACTTGAGGTTTATATTTTTCAGGTTTCAAGCTGTGATATATCCACTGTGTGAATTTAAACCCTTTAGTTTGTTAAATACTAAATTATAATTGCTTGCATACAAAATCACACAGAAACACAAAAAAAGAGTATATAAACTTAACTACAGTTTAAAAACTATAAAGGGTTGTGTGTGTTGTAGCTGATACGAAATATAAACATATATACACAGGCCAGGGGAGCCTGGCTTAATGTGAAACATTTTTTTTAATATATAGATTTTAATGGGTTTGCATTTGGCCGCTCACACTAGTTTGCATAGCAAACCCAAATATCTTATGGTCCAAGATAATGGCTTCATTGTCTTTGTTTGATATGTATTCAAAGAGTAATGCCAGGGACATGTAACTAGACATGATTAAGGGCTGAGTTCTGAAATGTTGTCATTCTTTTAAAGTCTGGCTCAATAAAATATTATGTGAATGGATGACTGGTGGTGCTGCTATCTTTTGGATTGGACTTTTGTTAGGGGGGTTGGTGCTTTACCCCTGGAGCTTGCACACCATTGAAGATTTTATACTCAAATGCTAGGACTTGATTTGTATATTTTGTATTATTTCACCTGCCTTTTGCACTAGGTATGGAGATGACTGAAGTAAATGCTGAGTCTAAGACTTTTGGCTACACTGATTTTGAGGCTGCCCGGATTACTACAATGATCCATGGCTTAAGATATTTTTTGAAATCTACACCCTCAAAGGTTGCCAGTAAAAAAAATGTAACATTTGCAGAAAAAAAAACATGTTGCTTTTGAATTGCATGCAGTAAGTCTTGCTGAATGTCATAGAGGTGAATGGATACCATGTGGTCTCCACATGAATGTGCGGTTTACCTACCTTAATATGAGATAATGTTGAATATTGACAATAGTTCTAAATGATTGTAAATAAATGTTCTTTTGACATCCAGGGTTTTAATTGTTGAATGTCTGCAAAAAAAATGAGTCCTTGAAGCAGGAGTTTTCAGAGAATATGACAGCTGAGAATATGGAGAAGCTTATTAATTCAGTTAAAGCACAGATTGATGTCCTGAAAAAATCCATACAAGAGCGCAAGAAAAAAAAGTTTACTTGGGATGAGAACGACTATACCGGTGCCGTATACCTATGGACATGTGACACCAGGGGAAAAGGAAGTGGGTGTGTTTCTGGTCAGAGACGACAACGTGCTGCAAGAGTGAGCGATCAATCTAGCTCACAGGAATCTTCCACGGAGTCAACATCAGCAGGATTTAATGTAGAAACGGCCAGTGGCACAAAGGGCGGAGGATCCGTGAAGAGATGTGGTCAGAGCGGGGGCTGTCGAGTCGCAGGAGTTGCAGACTCGCAGGACGAACAAGTAGGAACTTTGAATTTAAGTAAAGTGTCCCTAACGCAAGACCAACAACATGTTCTCAATATGGGACTGTCTTTTTGCTTAAACCAGGGCTGTGATATGTTTGAATTGTATAAGGACTTGAACAGATTGTTTCGATCCATTAAACTTAAAAGCTTCTTTGCAGATTCTAATAATACAGTTGGGGAATATAAGGGTGTAGTTAGGGATATTGGAACAAGTAATTTGAGTTTGAAATCACTGGGTCTATTTAATTAAAGAACTTTCACACCGGCACAAGTGAGTCCTCATTTTCAATTAGTTGAAAAAGATATTGCTGTTTTCAGTAAAACAGACTAAATATCAAAATAAATATGGTCATTTCTCTAGTAGGGACATGATAGCTTTAATGAGTCTATCTCAAAATAATAATTTGACCAATAATGGGGCAGATAAGGGTGGAGCCACAGTTTTGCTAGATAAGCAGTAAAATCTTCAGGAGATTTTATCTCAATTTGCAGATAAAAATGTCTATAAAATGTTGACAGGTAATCCTATCTTTGAGATTAAGAAGGAGATAGCAGTTTGTGTGCAAAGTGCATTGAAAAATTGTATTTTTGGGAGGGATGTGGTGAAATATATTTTAGACACTGAGGAAACTACCCCTATACTATATACCCCTTTCCAAGTCGCATAAAAGCTTAAAGGCCCCCTATAGTGACTGGTATGGGCTCTTTTCTGTAAAAAAAATTCCTTTTATTTGGATAATGTATTAAGACCTCTTGTGGTTTCAAATTCTTTTCTTTCATTTAATTGGCAAGAGTCCATGAGCTAGTGACGTATGGGATATACAATCCTACCAGGAGGAGCAAAGTTTCCCAAACCTCAAAATGTCTATAAATACACCCCTCACCACACCTACAATTCAGTTTTAAAAACCTTGCCTCCTATGGAGGTGGTGAAGTAAGTTTGTGCTTGATTTTTATGATTTCTTCTATGATAAGCGCTTCTAAGCATTCTGAAGCCCAGTTCCTCTGAGTACAGTGTTTGTCAGAGGGATGTGAAGAGAGTATCGCCTTGTTGATTTTATGGTTTTCCTTGTGGGAAATCTTTTCAAGGGTTCTCTGTTATCCATCATAGGGATTCTTCTCCTACCTCCCTTTTCAGATTGACGATATACTCTTATATACCATTACCTCTGCTGATAGCTTTCAGTACTGGTTTGGCTATCTGCTTTATGTGGATGGGTGTCTTTTGGTACTCACAGCTAAGTTTTAAATATATGTATTTTACTTATATTTGCCATGAGTCAGGTCTATGTGTATTTCCCTTTGCAGTCCAGCAGTTTCATTATGGGAATCATGTTTAGGAAGATTGTTTTACCTGGGGTATAGTCTTTTTCAATTTGACTTGTTTTTTTCTTGGAAAACTTGAGGGGAAATTAAGCTTGTGAGACACAAAATGCTGTTATTTATTGCATCATTCTTGGCACGGGAAATTTTTTGGGCGGGAATGTGCATCGGTCATGATGCAAGTTCGTCATTTCCTGCGTCTTAGTTGATGCTAGATTGTTTGACGCGAAATTGTGTTATGACGCGAGTTGCGTCATTTCCGGATGTTTGTTGGCACCAAAAAATGTCCTCCTTACAGGATGCGTATCTTCATATTCCGATTAATCCAGACCACTATCGGTTTCTGAGATTCTCTTTTCTAGACAAGCATTACCAGTTTGTTGCTCTTCCAATTGGCCTTGCAACAGCTCCAAGAATCTTTTCAAAGGTTCTCGGTGCCCTTCTATCTGTAATCAGTGAGCAGGGTATTGCAGTGTTTCCTTATTTGGATGATATCTTGGTTCTGGCTCAATCTTTTAATTTAGCAGAATCTCACACAAATCAACTTGTGTTGTTTCTTCAAAGACATGGTTGGTGGATCAATTTACCAAAGAGCGCATTGATTCCTCAAACAAGGGTCACCTTTTTATGTTTTACAGATAGATTCAGTGTCCATGACTTTGTCTTTAACAGACAAAAGACGAATGAAATTGGTTTCTGCCAGTCTCGATCATTCCCTTCAGTGGCTATGTGCATGGAAGTTTTAAGTCTCATGACTGCAGCATTGGACGCGATCCCCTTTGCTCGTTTTCATATGAGACCTCTGCAACTTTGTATGCTAAATCAATGGTGCAGGGATTATACTCGGATTTCACAGTATGCTTAATTCCAAACATTCAACTCTCTCTGTCCTGGTGGTTAGTCCATCATCGGATTATTCAAGGGGCCTCTTTTGTTCATCCTGCCTGGACTGTATTTCAACAGATGCAAGTCTCTCAGGTTGGGGAGCTGTCTGGGGGTCTCTGACAGCACAAGGAGTTTGTAATCCTCAAGAGGCGAGTTTACCAATCAATATTTTAGAACTCTGTGCTGTTTTCAGGGCTCTTAAGGCTTGGCCAATGTTAAAGAGAGAATTATTCATTTGTTTTCAGACAGCCAATATCACAACTGTGGCATATGTCAATCATCAAGGGGGGACTCGCAGTCCTTAAGCAATGAAAGAAGTATTTTGGATACTTTTTTGGGCGGAATCCAACTCCTGTCTAATTTCTGTGATACATATTCCAGGTGTAGACAATTGGGAAGCGGATTATATCAGTCGTCAGTCTTTACATCCAGGGGAGTGCTCTCTCCATCAAGATGTATTTTGTCAGATTGTACAGATGTGGGTTCTCCCCGAAATAGATCTGATGGCTTCCCATCTAAACAAGAAGCTTCTCAGGTACATTTACAGGTCCAGGGATCTTCAGGCAGAGATTGGTGGATGCATTAGCAGTTCCTTGGTTTTACCAACCTGCTTACATTTTTCCGCCTATAGTTCTCCTTCCAAAGGTGATCTCCAAGATTATATTGGAACAATCGTATGTGTTTCTGTGTGGCCTCACAGGTTTTGGTATGCAGACCTTGTCCGGATGTCCAGTTGCCAACCTTGGCCACTTCCTTTAAGGCCAGACCTTCTGACTCAAGGACCGTTTTTTCCATTAGGATCTTAAATCGCTAAATTTGAAGGTATGGAAATTGAACGCTTAGTCATAGAGGTTTCTCTGACTTAGTGATTAATACTATGCTACAGGCTCGTAAGTCTGTTTCAAGAAAGATTTATTATCGGGTTTGGAAAACCTATATTTCATGGGGTTTTTCTCATAAAATTCTCGTGGCATTCTTTTAGAATTTTACAGTTTCTTCAGGATGATTTGGATAACGGTTTGTCTGCAAGTACTTTGAAGGAACAAATCTCTGCTCTTTCTGTTTTATTTCACAGAAGAATTGCTAATCTTCCTGATATTCACTGTTTTGTTCAAGCTTTAGTTTGTATCAAGCCTGTTATTAAATCAATCTCTCCTCCTTTGAGTCTTAATTTGGTTTTGAAGGCTTTGCAGGTTCCTCCTTTGAGCCTATGCATTCTTTGGATATTAAACTACTTTCTTGGAAAGTGTTGTTCCTTTTGGCTATCTCTTCAGCTAGAAGAGTTTCTTAATTGTCTGCTCTCTCTTGTGAATCTCCTTTTCTGATTTTCCTTTAGGATAAGGCTGTTTTGCGGACTTCGTTTAAATTTCTTCCTAAGGTTGTGAATTCTAACAACATTAGTAGGGAAATTATTGTTCCTTCCTTCTGTCCTAATCCCAAGAATACTCTTGAAAGATCTCTACATTCTTTGGATGTTTTAAGAGCTTTGAGATATTATGTCGAAGCTACTAAAGATTTCCGGAAGACTTTTAGTCTATTTGTTGCTTTTTCTGGTCTTTGGAAAGGTCAGAAAGCCTCTGCCATTTCTTTGGCATCTTGGTTAAAGCTTTTGATTCACAAGGCTTATGTAGAGGCGGGACAGTCTCCGCCTCAGAGAATTACAGCTCATTCTACTAGATCAGTCACCACTTCTTGGGCTTTTAAGAATGAAGCTTCGATTGATCAGATTTGCAAAGCAGCAACTTGGTCTTCATTGCATACATTTACTAAATTTTACCATTTTGATGCATTTGCTTCTTCTGAAGCAGTCTTTAGTAGAAAAGTTCTTCAGGCAGCTGTTTCAGTTTGATTCTTCTGCTTATGATTTAAGTTTTTTTCTTGAAATTTATGTGATTTTTTTTTAAAAAGTCTTATTTTTTTGTGAATTTCATTTTTTCAGTGGAAATAGCTGTTTTTATTTTATCCCTCCCTTTCTAGTGACTCTTCTGTGGTCTCCCACATCTTGGGTATTTCTATCCCATACATCACTAGCTCATGCCAATTACATGAAAGAAAACATAATTTATGTAAGAACTTACCTGATAAATTAATTTCTTTCATATTGGCAAGAGTCCATGAGGCCCACCCTTTTTTATAGTGGTTATGATTTTTGTATAAAAAGCACAATTTTTTTTCCAGTTCCTCTTTTTGTATGCTTTTTTACTCATTATTTTATCACCCCACTACTTGGCTATTCGTTAAACTGAGTTGTGGGTGTGGTGAGGGGTGTATTTATAGGCATTTTGAGGTTTGGGAACCTTTGGCCCTCCTGGTAGGATTGTATATCCCATACGTCACTAGCTCATATACTCTTGCCAATATGTTCTTACATAAATTATGTTATTTGAGGGATACTGGAGACTTTTTGGTTAAATTACAAAATGTGCCAGTTAAAGAAAATAAGGGCATTCTTTTCAGTTTTTATGTGGTTTACTTATATACTTCTATTAAACATGAGGCATTACTTGGTGCGGTGGAGAAATTATTGAGTTAACAATTATGTTTTGATATTTCAGAAAAATAATTTATTTTGAATTTACTGAGCATTGTCTTGAGATGCAACTACTTCTTGTTTCAAGACAGTTTTTATCTCCAACTGCAGGGCAATGCTATGGTTTCCAATGTCACCCTTACATATGCCAATATTTTTATGAATGTGTTTGAAAAACATTTTGTTTTCTGCCATCCTTTATTTTTACAATATGGTGTCACTTTGTAGCGCTATATTGATGATATTTTTGGAATTTGGTTGGACGACATTGGGACCCTACTGGAATTTGTGAAAGATCTGAATCTGGCTACAGAATATATTAAATTTAAACCACTATTGAGGAGTATCTTGACTTTTTGGATACCACGATCTCTAAGAGCAGACGGCCTTATCAGTTGATTTATACAAGCAAGAAACTGATTGCAACAATTTGTTTCACTACAATAGTGCTCACCCTCAACCTCTTATTAGATCTCTCCCAAAATCTCATCTTTTTTGGGTCAGACTTATTGTGTCTGATGATACTGTATTGTAGCACCGACTTTTTGAGATGGGACAATGTTTTATAGCCAGAGGTTATCCAAAGGAGTTCAAGCTGAAATTGAGGATGTTTTAAGTGTTCCTAAGCAAAGTTTGCTGGAGCAAAAGAGCAAGGATGCCAAATTTCACAAGTATTGTTTTTTACTATTTTTATTTGAAAAGTTTTTTAAAGCACCAAAGTTGACGACTACAGGGTACTATTAAAATGACATATCTTCTTATACTGGATTTTAAAAGTACTGAAACTGTATAGCGTCATCTCGTTCCATAGGAACATTTTATCTGCCTAGAAGATGTTCAAACTAGATTGCGCCTTTGTGACCTGGCTTTATATGGGACACTCCTTCATGCACTTTAAGTCCAAATATAGTTTAACCATATTAAAAGTATACTAAGAAGCTGCAATGCATTACTGCTTCTGAACATTACATGTCTCGCCGTGGCACATTGATTTAAATATTTAAGATTAGGGCTGCAACTAACGATTAATTTCATAATCGATTAATCGGCCGATTATTTTTTCGATTAATCGACTAATCGGATAAAAAGAGAATCAATAATAGTTTTCTATGTTTTAAATAAAATGCACATAATGAGTGCTACAAATATAAACTTCAGACTAAAATGTTACATTAACACAACTGTTTCTTCAATTTTTAAGCAGCAGAGCACAGTTTTATAATTAAACAAAACAAAACCACAAACTGTTTGAAAAGAGGTAGAACTAGAAAGAAATAGACTATCAATGTTAATAACATTCTGTTATTCACTCTTTCAGAAACTTTGCATTGAAATGCAAAAATCTCAACATGTCCACATGCTTCTGGCTAAGGCTGGTTCTCTGCAGCTATATTTCCTGCAGCAGAGAAAAGGCTGTTGAGGTGTATAAGTAGGGTTTTGCCAATTTCACCAGTGGGATATTTATCTGTGTTAGCTCTTCACCAATGCTAAGTGTTTTCTACCTTGGCAAGGGGCCTCTCAATAAAGTAACCTTTGACTTCATTCTAACATAAAAATATCTTGAATATCTATATGCAGTGGTAAATAACCAGCTATAAGGTTAGGGGAAATATCTAGTCCGCTCTAAAAATAACGAATATATACTTATAACGGTTGAATCTGGTACATATTATCACAATTTATTAAAAATATAAAAAAAACAAAAAAAACTAAATCAAAAGCGCTAAGGACTGTATATCAATAACAGGACAAAGCCTTACACATTTATTTATACAGTACATATAATCAGCAATAGCAAGCAATACGCTAATAATTGTGCAAACAGATAATAGTGCACATCAATTTAAATAACTCCCATCAATCTAGGGCTAGGTGTAAATAACAAGCTCAGCACTATATCATGCAAAGCATAGTTCTAAATCACCAGATTTAATATAAACAATCCAAATGATGACTATTATATCTGGGTTGCACATAAGCCAGGGGTAGTTGTAAACTTATACTTTCCTGAAAAAGTGAAAAGTAGACGTCCTTTAGGCTAAGGACATAACCATAAAACACAATACCATATGCAGGAGCTCATTGGAGTGAAGCAGCTGGTGTTGTGCACAGACCAACTGATTGCAAACCAACTAATCGATTATGAGATTCGTTGACAACTATTTTCATAATCGATTATTATCGATTATGACGATTAGTTGTTGCAGCTCTATTTAAGATTAAAGAAAAGATCAAATCCACTCCAAAAATGTATGTAAATTTATTTTAAATAAATATTTTTTGATGACTAGATAGAAATATTATCAGAGTAAAGTTAGATCTCTCACCCCTTTAAAAATTAAAATAATTTATAAAAATGGTTTCATTAACTACCTTGATAGGGCAATCATCTTCAGAATGTTTTATTTAACTCGGTTCTTAAGGTAAATAAACTTTGCTTTAGATATGTGAATTTATCCTGATCAGTTTTGAACTTTTTACATCATAAGAGCAGATTTCCTTTGTGGGCCGAGGTTCAAACATGGTATAGTCCAAATCTTTCTTTAAAAACATGAAAAATCAGTTCTTGATTTCAACTGTCTTACAAATGAATTATAATCTTAAAACTAGGTCCTCCTCCATAATATGTTCTTTGCAGGTGCGACTAGAAAACTGACTGCACCACCTTTAAATAATTTTCTTTTTTTTGGGGGGGGGGGGGTTGATAGATTTTAGGTTTTGAGAGACATTAAAAGACAGAAGCTTTCAATTACCCTGCTTTTTAGAGTTTGCATGAGAATGCTGGCATATTTTTGCCATTTAATTTCCATAGTTTAATAATATATACTGTACCCTATAAAATGCTCATAACCATTAAAGGGACATTAAACCCAAATTTTTTCTTTAATGATTCAGATAGAGAATACCATTTTTAACAACTTTTTAATTTACTTCTATTATCTAATTTGCTTCATTCTCTTGATAATCTGTCCTGAAAAGCATATCTAGATAGGCTCAGTAGCTTCTGATTGGTGGCTGCACATATTTGCCATATGTGATTGGCTCACCCATGTGCATTGCTATTTATTTAACCAAGGATATCTAAAGAATGAAGCAAATTAGATAATAGAAGTAAATTGGAATGTTGTTTAAAATTGTATTCTCTGTCTGGATCATGAAATACATTTTTTGGGTTTAATGTCCCTTTAACAGCCAAACTAGGCAACTCATACCTGGAACTTTCTATATAAAAGCTACATGTAGTACTGCAGATACAATGCCTGGAGTGCCTGCAATTTTCAACATAAAATTAAGAACTATTTTACTTGAGCTATCTAGATACCTGAAAAGCCTTTTGTAATTTTACTTTTGATAATGATATCACATACAGAAGTAGATTGTTATGTCAGTATAAACAGGTTATATGTTTTCAAGCAAAAGCTTTATATAAACTATTTTTACTGCACTATTGTTTGTCATTGAACCAGGCACAAAATAAACTTAAAATCTACATCTATATTTTGATATATTTTTTTTTTATTTTTTTTACATATCTACTCAAATAAAAAAAAATGACTCAATGGGGACATGAGGCCCTTAAGTTAAGTTCATTGTCAAGGTAATCTGTCTCTCATATTATTTTGCAGTTCTCTGTTTTATAATGAAAACAAAGAGAAACAGACTTTTGGTCCATTATAGACACAGGTGATATGTGTTAACAAATTAGATTTCTGTGCAAAGTATCTTAAAGAGATTTGTTTGTGCTTAAACGATACACAAAAAAATACATTTTTAATCATCAGATAAGCTCTTCCATTTATTTTCATCACTCATATATACCAACTATGCTAATAATTAATTGTGCACAGTCTATCTGGTCTGACTATAACTATACATCTAAAATATGCTGAAATCAAATTAGAAATATAACTGAAAATGAGCATACATTTTAGATTGCTAAATTCAAGTAATACAAATACATTTTATATTTGTTATATGGCACTAGTTAAAAACCTACATTTTTCTGATCTTAATAACCTAAACAATACTAAGGTGAATAAATTCAAATGTTCAGGGTTTGAAGTAATTCCATCCAAAAACTACAAACATTTGTAAATGAGTATTTATCATATAATGCTTGTTTTAATTAAACTATGGCTGCAAATTTCATTTTATTCATTGGTGGGATGAGCTATTAAGTCATATTTATATTGCAGCCTCATTTGCTATTTTTTGTATGCTTCGTGATTGCTTCAGCTGTTCTTTACATCCACTCAATTTTGGTACAAAGGCATCTAATAGTGGGCTGACTGATTCATCATCAAAACTGTAGTAAACGTCATTTTCTTTGCAGAAAATGTCTAAAATGTCATTTTTAAATTATACATTTGAAAGAGAAAAATTGGTACACTAGCCAGCTTCAGTTGTACAGAATATTTCCTTACAATTCTTTATTATATATCAACTGAAGAAAATCTGTTAGTGTAAAATTATAGTTTGCAAACAAAATTATATTGATATATAGATATATATTTATAATATTTAATGTAAAAATATGTTGAAATTAAAAATACATAAAAAAATGTTTGATGTTTTATTTTATGTTTAGTGTATTCATTTGTTTAGACAAAACATTTCCATATCTAATATAGCTTTTTGGTTATTCCAAGGATGAATACCTTATTTTTGTTTGTTAGGCATATGAAGGTGTTTGCTGCCTACCATTAGGAGTTTTCCTTATCAGATGCTGAACAATACATACATTAATGTATGGTATACATTTTTATACTACTTTCATTTTGATTGCAAATATTCCTTCCTTAAAGTGACAGTAAAAAAACTTGTAATTTCAAGACAGTTCTGTTGTGTTGCTATAGAATAACATAGAATGTTTTTCAATAGCCAAACTCCATCCACCATTTTCCTCATTTGGGAAAACTAATCTGGACTTTAGTCTGCAGACAACAAGTCTAGCCACAGTTATCACGTTAGTATAAAATGCATTGTTTGCCGTTGTTATCTGATAAAGCCGATTAGGGGCAGATATATAGCAGGGTTAGCCTTGAGAAGTTAGCAGGTGCATTTTATGTTCTGAGAATTAGAACTTACTCAGTTTTCAGAACTAAATTACCTGAAAAGGGGGAAAAATAAGTAATGACATGTATTGCATTATATACAAATATGAAGATGTTAACTCCCCTTTTAATCACCTTTCCAGTCAAATATTAACGTTTTGCTTTTTGTTTTTTTATTTGCCTGTATTTTTATTTATCCCTTTAAGATAGGGTTAATGTACATCTTTTTTCTTATACACTAATTTATTAAACATTTTGTCCCTGTATGCCTGATTGTGCTTAGTTGCAGCCTTTCTAAGGTATCATTCTACAGAAAATGAAGAAAGCCATTGATGTCTGGGTATGAATATCAGGATTATATATTTTCCAAATTATTTTTAAGTTGTCATATTCTTAACTATGTTTATCGCAGAACAGATAGCTTTATTATCTCAGAACCTGCAGAGAGCAGGTTTGGCAAAATATTCTTTACAAGGACTATCAGCAGGCGATCATCATATTAACCCTTACATGTAAGTTGATCCAAAGGGACACCAGCATGTTCATCTCTTCTCTAGCGGGAACATGCAGAGAATCGATTTGTTTCTATGTTTAATCTAATAACAATCTGCTTTTATTGTCTTTTTACAAGTTTCTCGGATTTATATATTTAGTATTACTTTATTTTGTACAATAGCATTGTGCCAAAGAAAATTCAAACAGCTTGTGTTACTGATAAAACTGGTTAAAACTGTGGTAAAGCTCCAGGAATCCTACATCTAAGGTTTTAACCCCATAAAGGTTGGTTATGCAAGAATATTGTTTTATTGAAAGAATATTATTGCATATGTTGAAATTGATATGGAACATTTAAACCATGACAAAATTCAATTATACATTTAACTTGTGTTACATTTCTAGCTCCTTATGAATACATTTAAGAGTATTAGAATTTTACTGATGTTCTTTTAGTGTAGTTATCTCCAGTAGAGAGAGATTCCTACCTATGAACAAGGAGTAAGAGTCATAAAAAAATATCTAATCTTATACCAGTCGTGTTAATTTAATGTTACTTTCTGGTTAATTATGAAATTATATATTTTTTTTTAAATGAAAAGAGTCCACAGCTGCATTCATTACTTTTGGGAAATAAGAACCTGACCACCAAGAGGAGGCAAAGACAACCCAGCCAAAGGCTTAAATACTCCTCCCACTCCCCTCATCCCCCAGTCATTCTTTGCCTTTTGTCCCAGGAGGTTGGCAGAGACGTGTCAGAATTTTTAATTTTTGTTTTTTGTCTCTTTTGGAGGGTAGTACTCTTTGGCATAGGACAGAAGTTTTAAGTAGTCTTGTCAGTCTCTCAGTGAGGGCTTGGATGAAAGTTGGAGTCCGGAGATGCAGGGAGAGTCTTTCTGGGAAACCATCCCGACTCATATTAACAGCTCCTCAAACAATCAGCGTTGTCGAACTTTGCTCAGCTGCATGCTTTCTTCTCTCAAGTCCATGGCGGAGGCAATGCCACTATTCGTGGTTGGAACTTTGAGGCCTTGGGAAGTGACACAGCCTTTTGGTTGGGCGCGCTCTTTTGGACTGTTTGGTTCACCTTGCTTTCGGCATGATCACTTTCCGTTCCCCATCTCCGCATTCCTAACCGTGTGGCGAAGGAGATATTCTAGTCCGCAGGGGTCTGGTCATAGGAGGTGGTGAGTGCCCCAGCCATTGTGGGTGTCAGTTGCCATTTTTGTTTTCATACTTTAGTCCATATTGATGATCCAAGAGGGGAGTTCCCTTCCAATTCATACTTCTACACATGCGGGTAACCCAGTTTATGGTTCCTCCATGCGGGGTGGGGTGTTCCCCCCGGAGATTGCAACACGTTTTTGTTTCCAGATAATGTTAGCGATTGTCCGTCTGCAGGGTCCAGACATTTATTTGAGATTGTGTTTGTGCCCTATTGTCCCGGGTCTTCCACCGTGGGGTGGACATCTACAGTTCCCTGCGGGTGTAACTGTACCATACTGTTGTGGCGTTTTGTTACAGGATTGCGCACCTTAGCGTGTTTCTTAGACATCTTTTTCAGTTTTTGAATGACCCTATCTTTAACAGATATGGAGATTTTTTTGTCTGATAATTCGAATGGTGCACCTCATTAGACAAGTGGGGTTGGGGTTATCTCCTGTTTGTCATTTGTTGAGATCTTTCCCAGTTTTTTTAAAGATAGGGCTCCGTTTGGCTGGTCCTGCGGGTAGGCCTGTGTCTTTTGGGCGTTAACCTTTGGGTTGCCTTATATTTTATTTTGTATTTGATGGGATGTTTTTATTTGTGTTTGTTTCCTTCGGGAACCATCTGGGATCGATACTCTTTGTTACTTCTTCGGAAGTTGTTTGGACATGTTAGTCCTATGTTAATAATGTCTGTTTTCTTTTTTTCCCCTATGTGGGAGAATTTATGCAGCTTGCCAGTTAGGGCCCTGAGTACAGGCTGGTCCTGTCGGGTTTGTTTGGTTTTGTGGCTGTTCAGACACGTGGCACTGTTTCTGCTGGACTGGTTTGGTAGTAGCGCTGAGTGCTCAAGTTATAATTGTTTTTTATGTTCAACTAAGCATTCGAGAGGACCTGTGGGTTCGCGAGGCAGGAAACGATTGTTTCAGTCCTTATAGCCTTCAGTCATAGATGGCCGGGCAGGGAAGTTTTCCACTGTATCTCTCTATCTGACATCTGATTTTTTCAGAACTTAGAGTTTTCCTCCCCCATGTGGTTGAGGGTTGGAGGGCTTAATGCCCCTTGCCGCAACTGAGTGGTTGGGCCTTCATTGTTTAGGTCTCTGGATTTGTCCTTTTGGGCTTCATCCAACAGCTTGTACAGGATAGCTGTCTAGCATGGGGAAGGTTTGCAGTTTGAAACCAGTTGCAGCTCTTGACACCTTGCAGGTGTATGCGTAAGCTGTTTATAGTGTATCTAGATGCAGCTCTAACTCTTTGACGTGTACTGTTTGTCTGAGTTATAAGAGACCTTTGGGTCTTCTTCCATTGTTTCCGGGTGAGTGTATCTCCTTTTAGGGATCTGTGTTTCCAGGTGATGGTTGTTCCTTGCAGAGACTTTGTTTAGTTTGGAGTTTTCCGGAGCTGGGTAGGCTTAGTGCCTTTCTCTTCCTTGGGTCCTCTGCTTGTGCGGAGGTGATAGGGAGACTAGTCCTGCTAGTAGGATTTTAGTAGGGGTGGTTCCTTCCTTTGGTCGAGGCTTTCAAGTTCTTCTCGCTATCCAGATTCTCTGGATATGCATCCATACCCTTGTGTCTGGCCTTTTGGCCATTTGGGGTGTTTAGTTCTAGGGTAAGGTTTGCCTGAACTAATAGGTGCCCGGACCTGGTTTTCCCCCTGAGACATCCGGTTGCTGAAGCTTTGCTTGGCCTTTTTTCCTGACCCAGTCTTGGGTGGTTTTGGAATCTTGGATCTCAGGGCTGGTCGGGGTGTTTCCACGGTATTGGGAACTTGGAATATGTCTTTGCTCCATCTACCTAACCTGGTCACGGTTGGCCAGGTTATCAGAGTATTTATTACTTCTTACCACGGAGTAACCCATGTCATCTGAGGTTAGCTGGGTGGCTTGCGCCTCAAGATTGGTTGGTTCTACCCAGCTGCCAGCGCTGGATTCCCGTTTCTAGTGCACCTTGAGATGGTTTTCCCCTGTTAGTTTGCCAGTGTACCCGTGGATTCTCTGCAGGCAAATGGGTTGGCTGTGCCTCTGCTGGGCGAACTACTTGTGAGGGGGTCCTTTCGAGGAGATTTGTGGGGGATTTTTTTCTTCCCATTTAGCCAGTGGCTTTGGGCCTTGAAGACGGTTATTGCCCTTTCGACCTCTTCCCTTTTTCTTTAGGGGATATTCTCTTCCTAGGGAGACGGAGTCCTTACTAGGGGCTTCTCCTGGTCGGGAAGTGGAAGGTGGACTGGGTTCTACCTGGAATCTTGCTGGTTCCATGTCAGACTGTGGGGCCTTGTTTTGATAGATCCTTAGGTCTATGGCCATGTCTGTTTTTCAGAGTTGGGTTGTACTTATACTCTGGGGGGATGACTCTGCCATCTTAACGCTTGTTCCTGTACCAGTTTCTGGATATTTGTTCTTTGTATTGGTGGCCCAGCTTGGTCTGCAGGTCAGGATGCCAGAGCAGTCTATGGGTCAAAGTATCCTTAAGGATGTGTGAGCTTGCTGAGTCTATTCTGATAGCTCAGTCTGCTAGGAGATGTTTTTTCTTACTCCTTTGACAGGAGACGGTTTCCTCTTCCTTCAGGTTCTGAGGGTATTCTCTCCTTCTCGGGAGCCTCAATGGAGGCTTTGTGTTCCTCTTTTTAGGGACCTGTGAGTAGGTCCGGCGGCTTTGGTTGCCTGGAGTGTGCCCTCTGTCGGGGGCTGTTTTGTGCGGTCTGTTTCTTGATGACTGCTTCTTGTTATTCCTTGCAAGCTCCCTCTGTGTCGTCCTGTTATGGACTCTGTGTTCTCAAACTTGTGGTTTCGCCTGGGTCTATTACACACTCTTTCATGGTCGAATACTTGGGTATTCTATGGGCTGGTGCTGGGAGGTCTTTGCCTCTTTAGTTGCGTTCCATGCTTGCAGATTGTTGGGGAGACGTCTTTTCGGTCTCCATGCCTGGTATTATCCCGGGTTTCGCCTGATATAGACATGGCCTCTTTCTCTATTTGGGTTCATTTGGGTCTCTGTGTGCTGTGCCCACTCTTGGAGGTGCTGTATTTTGTATTAAGGGACTTTTCGGTTTCCTCGGTCCTCCTTTGTCTTGTCCCCCTTGGGGATTTTGACTGCTTCACCCTTCATTTGTGAGGGGTGAGTGATGGGGGACCGTCTGTTGGGCGACTGTGTCTCTTGGCGCACTGTTGGCTCAGTCAAGTCCATTTTGCAGTCTGGTTTGGTTTTGGACTGGCTGCGAGTCAGTGTCACTGGGGGTTTTCCTCTTAAAATTTTGCTTTGGACAAAGCAGGTTTTTTTTATTGGGTAGAGGTATATGCCTGGTGCCCTCAGTATGGGCTGCCTATTGTACCCTCCCATCTTGGCATTCAGTGTCCTCTATAGCTTGGGTATTGTTTTCCTAAAAGTAATGAATGCAGCTGTGGGCTCTTTCCATTTAAGAAGAAAAACATAAATTATGCTTACCTGATAATTTCCTTTTCTTTTGAAGGAAAGAGTCTACAGCTCCCCACCCGTAATTGTATGTGGGGCATCCTTATATTCTTCTGGCACCGTTCACCCTATTTCTTCTACTGTTCCTTGGCAGAATGACTGGGGGATGAGGGGAGTGGGAAGAATATTTAAGCTTTTGACTGGGTTGTCTTTGCCTCCTCCTGGTGGCCAGGTTCTTATTTCCTAAAAGTAATGAATGCAGCGGTGGACTCTTTCCATCAGAAGAAAAGGAAATTATCAGGTAAGCATAATTTATGTTTTTATATTTGCAACTTTTTCTTCCAAAGGTCTTGAGGAATAGAATGTGGCTTGATAGAAAATTTAGAATGTAAAAAATGTATAGTAAAAACACAGTAAAACAAACATATTTTAAAGTTTTTATATATATATATATATATATATATATATATATATATATATATATATATATATATATATATATATATATATTTATGTGTGTGTGCATGTATATACATACAGGGAGTGCAGAATCATTAGGCAAGTTGTATTTTTGAGGATTAATTTTATTATTGAACAACAACCATGTTCTCAATGAACCCAAAAAACTCATTAATATCAAAGCTGAATAGTTTTGGAAGTAGTTTTTAGTTTGTTTTTAGTTATAGCTATTTTAGGGGGATATCTGTGTGTGCAGGTGACTATTACTGTGCATAATTATTAGGCAACTTAACAAAAAACAAATATATACCCATTTCAATTATTTATTTTTACCAGTGAAACCAATATAACATCTCAACATTCACAAATATACATTTCTGACATTCAAAAACAAAACAAAAACAAATCAGTGACCAATATTGCCACCTTTCTTTGCAAGGACACTCAAAAGCCTGCCATCCATGGATTCTGTCAGTGTTTTGATCTGTTCACCATCAACAGTGCGTGCAGCAGCAACCACAGCCTCCCAGACACTGTTCAGAGAGGTGTACTGTTTTCCCTCCTTGTAAATCTCACATTTGATGATGGACCACAGGTTCTCAATGGGGTTCAGATCAGGTGAACAAGGAGGCCATGTCATTAGATTTTCTTCTTTTATACCCTTTCTTGCCAGCCACGCTGTGGAGTACTTGGACGCGTGTGATGGAGCATTGTCCTGCATGAAAATCATGTTTTTCTTGAAGGATGCAGACTTCTTCCTGTACCACTGCTTGAAGAAGGTGTCTTCCAGAAACTGGCAGTAGGACTGGGAGTTGAGCTTGACTCCATCCTCAACCCGAAAAGGCCCCACAAGCTCATCTTTGATGATACCAGCCCAAACCAGTACTCCACCTCCACCTTGCTGACATCTGAGTCGGACTGGAGCTCTCTGCCCTTTACCAATCCAGCCACGGGCCCATCCATCTGGCCCATCAAGACTCACTCTCATTTCATCAGTCCATAAAACCTTAGAAAAAGCAGTCTTGAGATATTTCTTGGCCCAGTCTTGACATTTCAGCTTGTGTGTCTTGTTCAGTGGTGGTCGTCTTTCAGCCTTTCTTACCTTGGCCATGTCTCTGAGTATTGCACACCTTGTGCTTTTGGGCACTCCAGTGATGTTGCAGCTCTGAAATATGGCCAAACTGGTGGCAAGTGGCATCTTGGCAGCTGCACGCTTGACTTTTCTCAGTTCATGGGCAGTTATTTTGCGCCTTGGTTTTTCCACACGCTTCTTGCGACCCTGTTGACTATTTTGAATGAAACGCTTGATTGTTCGATGATCACGCTTCAGAAGCTTTGCAATTTTAAGAGTGCTGCATCCCTCTGCAAGATATCTCACTATTTTTGACTTTTCTGAGCCTGTCAAGTCCTTCTTTTGACCCATTTTGCCAAAGGAAAGGAAGTTGCCTAATAATTATGCACACCTGATATAGGGTGTTGATGTCATTAGACCACACCCCTTCTCATTACAGAGATGCACATCACCTAATATGCTTAATTGGTAGTAGGCTTTCAAGCCTATACAGCTTGGAGTAAGACAACATGCATAAAGATGATGATGTGGTCAAAATACTCATTTGCCTAATAATTCTGCACTCCCTGTATATACACAGATAAAAACATAAATACATATGTATATTACAGTTTTCAGATTTAAACAAGTGAAAAAATATGTGAATCTGAAAAGAATTCAAAATAACACAAAATAAAAACTTTGGGCTAGATTAAAAGAGGTGGGCTAAAGTTTTTGCGGGTCAATATAAGTAATATCACAATGTTGCACCAAGCACAGCATAAACACATTAAAATAAAGTATTATGCTCATATAATATGTGTATATGTATATATAAATGTATGTGTGCGTGTATTTCCACCCCCAAATTTCATGAAACATTACCTTGATCCCTACATGCTGCACAGTGATTTATTGATATGTGCAGCAGCTTTACAAAGAAGTTGATAAATATAGGGCTTGAAATGTCCACTAGTCCCAGATGAGTAACAAATTGCATTGCACGAGCAGAAAACTTAATTGGACTTTTAATTTTTTTCCTTTGAGCTAGTTACTTTTAACCTTTGACTAGTAAATTGCAGTGAGATCTTTCCACCCCGGTGCATGTATGTGTGTGTATGTATGTATGTATGTATATATATATATATATATATATATATATATATATATGTATATATATATATATATATATATATATAGTGAACAAAGCGGGCTTGCACTCACTGGTCTTCAAATAACTGGTGCCTTTTTAATGTCATTAAACATTTCTTTCTTATGGTATGGAGAGTCCACAACGCCATTCCAATTGCTAGGGGGATATTCAACTCCTGGCCAGCAGGAGATGGCAAAAACCACCCCAGAAAATCTGTTAAGTGTAACTTCCCTCACCCATAATCCCCAGTCAATATCTTTGCCTCTGTCAATGGAGGATGTGCGAAGTTGGTGTCTGAAGATATTTAATCCTTTTATGGGTACTTTTCCTTTCAAGCAAGGATTGGTGTCTAGCTGTGTCCATGTCAATCTCTTTAGTAAGAGTAGTGGGGGCTTTTAGCAGTAAGAAGTCGGCGATGTAGTCTTTGCTTTACTTCTAACACCTTTGCTACCCCTTTGCAGAAAGCCAGAGTTGGTTACTCTGTTCTTTGTTTTACTACAGGTCCATGACAGGGAGAGAAGTACCGATCTGCCCTGCAGCTGGATCCACAGGTAAGTTCTTTTGCCTTCTAGATACTGAAGGACAGCACTTCGGAGGTTAACCCTCAAGTGGATATCTTTCTGGGACATAGTTATCCTTTTTAGTTTAAGGGTACTTTTTGTGGGCAGTTTGTTACCGGCACTTTGTGTGTGGGATCTGATTTTACACAGAGAGGCATACGTTTATTATCACGAAGGGATTTTGAGAGATATATGGGGTTAATACTAAGCTCAACTCATAATTTAACCTTTTTATTCACTGGCTGGAGGGTTTTTGAAGGGTTATAGGGGTTTTAACAATTTCCCCATTATTATGAAGCCCATTTTCGGATTTAGCATTGCGGCTCAGTTTACTTTAGTTTTTTTAAACCGTAAACTTTGTGCGCTTGTAGTCTGTGGCACATTTTTATTTCTACAGTCCACTCACGCGACTCTCTGCTCTTCTGTATTCTTTTCAAGAGCAGTGCTTAGTCAGTCTTGAAGCATCAGCTTGGCACCTTGTGTTTGACGATCGGATCGTCTTTCAGGAGGAGAGCATCTCTGTTATAAGCTGCAGCGTCTCACTTCCTATTACTGGTGGTATTCAATTGCTGACAGCGGTAGCAGGTTGTTTTTTTAAAGTTTGATTTTTTTGCCTATGTTTAATAAACTTTTCCATAATAGTCTGTTTAAAATTTATTTTAGTTTTTTTTATTTGTGGGAGCTGAGTTCTGTAACTATGGACACAGAACAGGATTCTTCTGCTTCTTTTGATAAATGCTTTCTATGCTTAGAGGCCCAGATTGTACTCCCTATGCAATTTTGTTCCTCTTTCTTAGCAAAAACTTTAAAATTTAAAGACAAATTACTGCCTTTTGAGCCAGGTGTCCCTCAGGATAATTCTGTGCATGTCTCCGCTTTCTCCTCAAATGTCCCAAGCCTTAATTGTTTCTCATCCTGTGGATCTGTGTCCTCTCAACCTCCTGGGGGGGGGGGGGGGGTTTATTTACCTGGGGATTTTGATGCTCGGATTACTTCTTCAGTATCTGCGGCTTTGTCTGCTTTCCCGTCTTCAGGTAAGCGTAAAAGGAAATCTAAACATTTGTCTGCTAGCAAGGTTTCTGACTAAAACTGTGCTGGTCAACCTTTCTCAGATGTTTGATGAGGAACCTTCAGTAGCTTCTGTAGGTGAAATCTTAGACTCTGATATTATGGGAGAAAAATATTGTGAATCTGAAGAAGTTAATTTCAGATTTAAGCTTGTACATTTCCGTTTACTACTGAAGGAGGTTCTAGCTACTTTGGATGATTCTGAACCTTCGGTTGCTGTCAATCCTAAAAAGTCTTCTAAACTTAACAGAGTTTATGATGCTCCCTCTTCTGAGGATGTTTTTCCTGTTCCAGACAAGATGTCTGAAATTATAGCTAAGGAATGGGATATGCCAGGGGTTCCTTTTTCCCCTTCCCCTGTTTTTAAAAATATGTTTCCTGTTTCTGACTCCATTTGTGACTCATGGCGCGCTGTGCATAAAGTAAAAGGAGCTTTCTCTACTCTAGCTAAAATAACTACCATTCCTATAGTTGATAGTTGTTCCTTTAAGGATTCCATGGATAAGAAGCTAGAGGCTTACTTAAAAAAAGATGTACATCCATCAAGGATTACAATGGCAACCTGTGGCAAGTAATGCTACGGTTGTGGGAGCAGCATCTTATTGGTGTGATGCCCTGTCTGATTTGATATCAGAGGAGACTACGATTGAGGAGATCCGAGATAGGATCAAGGCTCTTATATTGGCCAATACCTTTATCTGCGATGCCAACATGCAGGCAATTAGGCTGGGAGCTAAGATGTCTAGCTTCACTGTCCTAGCTTGTATAGCTCTGTGGTTAAAATCTTGGTCGGCTGATGTCTCTTCAAAAGCCAAGATTTTGGCTTTACCTTATAGGAGTAAAACCTTATTCGGTCCTGGTCTGGCGTAAATCATTTAAGAGATTATGGGAGGAAAGGGATCTTTCCTTCCTCAGGAAAAGAAGAATAGACCTAAGGGTCGACAGACTTCTAATTTTTGTTCCTTTTGCAACATTAAGGGACAGAAGTCTTCCTCTTCTTCTTCCAAACCAGACCAATCCAGGTCCTCTTGGAAGTCTAGCCTGCCTTGAAATAAGGAAAAACAAAACAAGAAGCCTTCCGCTGACTCTAAATTAGCATGAAGGATCCACTCCGATCTGATTTTGGATCAAGTGGGGGCAATCTTTCCTTTTTTCGACAAGCTTGGTTATGTGATGTCCCAGATCCATGGGCTGTCAACATAGTATTACAGGGTAACAAGATAGGATTCAAGTCTTTCCATCCAAGGGGCAGATTTCTCCTATCAAGACTATCCTATCACATTTGACTCAGATATTTCCTTCACTCCTCACATTCAGTCCTTGGCTACAGCCTGCCGCTTCCACCTTAAAAACATCTCTAAAATTAGACATTTCCTTACACAAGACACAACTAAGATTTTAATCCACTCTCTCATTCTTTCCCGCCTTGATTACTGCAACTCTGTCCTCTTTGGTCTCCCCACCTGCCACCTAGCTCCATTACAATCGATAATGAATGCCTCTGCCAGACTTATCTTCCTTACACGTCGCTCTTCATCTGCTGCGCCTTTCTACCAATCCCTTCACTGACTTCCTCTTGCCTCTAGAATCAAACACAAAACTCTCACTCTTACATACAAAGTCTGCACTGCTCCCCCCTACATCTCAGACCTTGTCTCCAGATACTCTCCCTCCCGTCCCCTTCACTCTACTCATGACCTCCTACTCTCCTCCTCTCTTGTCACCTCATCACACTCCCGTTTACAGGACTTCTCCATACTGGCTCCCATCTTGTGGAACTCTCTGCCTCGCTCCACAAGACTCTCTTCTAATTTTAAAAGCTTCAAGTGCTCCCTAAAGACTCTACTGTTCAGGGATGCATACAACCTACGCTAACCTTTCCTAATCCAGTTCCTCTCCTCCATTGCAATCCCCTGAACCCCCTTAGCATGTAAGCCTAAGAGTCCAGCTGTTTGTAGATCACCTTCTTAAGAGCTGACTACAACAGTGCAACTCTTGGCAGGGCCCTCTACCCTATAATTGTTTTGTTGTACTCCCCCTTTGTTTATAGCGCTGCAGAATCTGTTGGCGCTCTACAAATAACCGATAATAATAATCCTCAAACCAGGTTAGGGGTAGGCTTTCTTAAATTGCATAGAGGACCTCTCCTCTCAGGGAGTTATTGTACCAGTCCCCCTAGAGGAACAAGGTCAAGGATTTTATTCAAATCTATTTGTGGTTCCCAAAAAAGAGGGGACATTCTGTCCAATCCTAGACTTAAAGTGCCTCAACAAATTTCTCAAAGTTCTGTCCTCCAAGATGGAAACTATTCGTTCCATTCTATAATTGGTTCAGGAAGGTCAGTTCATGATGACTATAGACCTGAAGGACGTGTATTTACATGTTATCATTCACAGGGATCATCACCAGTTTCTAAGGTTTGCTTTTCTGGACAAGCATTTCATGTTTGTTGCCCTTCCTTTTGGTCTTGCCACGACTCCCAGAATATTCACAAAGGTTCTGGGGGCTCTATTGGCGGTGATCAGATCCCAGGGTATTTCTGTGGTGCCTTATCTAGACGACATCTTGGTTCAGGCGTCATTTTTTCATCTTGCAAAATCTCATACAGAGATGCTGTTGTCTTTTCTACGTTCCCACGGGTGGAAAGTGAATCTGGAGAAGAGTTCTCTAGTTCGATACAAGAGTGTGTTTCCTAGGGGCAATCATAGATTCCCTGTCCATGAAGATTTTCCTGACATATGTCAGAAAATCCAATCTTTTTTGCCTTTCTCTCCAGTTTGCTATTCGTCCCTCAGTGGCTCAATGCATGGAGGTGATCAGTTTGATGGTGGCTTCCATGGACATCATTCCTTTTGCTCGGTTCCATCTGAGAACTCTGCAACTATGCATGCTCAATCAGTGGAACTAAGAACATTCAGATTTATCACAGAGGATAGATCTGGTGTAATGCTCTAACTTACTGCCCCTTTAAGTATGGCCCTCCTCCTTCAGCCTATTTAAGCCAGCACTTCCTCTAACACTCTGCTTAGGTATCTTCAATTGCAGAGAGTTTCCTTCCTGTGCAACTTACTGAAGCCAATCAACTACAGACTGCTGTTGTTCCACAGTCTGTATCAGGTGCTATCACCTACAGGAGCTGCAGTCTTTCTCACTGCTTCTGGATTCACTTTCAGTTTCTCTAATATATCAGCAGGACACTCCACACTGAAGCTGCACTGTTCCACTGCTGCTGGCTGGAAAAGCCTTTAACCCTTATTCTACTGAATTACTGCTGGCAATCACTGCCCTGTGGATATCCTGTACAGGACTGCATTACTACCCTAAGATAAGTTTTTTCCCTTACAATATATGATTATGTCTGCTGCTCATTTGCTCTCACAAAGTCTGTGCTTGCTATAATCTGTAATACAACAAATCTTACTAGTTCTCCTTTTTGCTAACAGCACACACTAATCATCAACTTGATATAACCTGTTGCTTAATGGACTGCAATTAACAAACTAACTTTGTCTCTTACTGCTATTTATGAACTACTAATCTAAAGCATAGATTGTTTATTTCCCTTAATCTCCTGGCTGCCCCTCTGTTCAGATAATGTTTTTACATCTGCCTACAACATTAGTATCAGCTGCTAGCCAGCAATGTTAACCCTTAATTAACCAGCTATTGCTAGCAGTCTTGCCTGCATACTCAGACTCATACTGCTACTGATATTTAAATCAATCTGCAGTTTCCTCTGGTGTGGTCTCTTGTCAATGATTCCACTCTAACAATTACTACTAACAAACTCATATATGACATCTGGATTCCCTAACAAGAGTCTCCCTCTCATGGTAGATCTCACAGGAAAATCTTTCTCGGGGCACTTGACTACGGACACCAGCCTAGTAGGCTGGGGAGCTGTTTGGGGCTCTCTAAAAGCTCAGGGCCTATGGACTGAGAGCAATCTTCAATGCCTTGGTAGCTTGGCCTCAATTATCTTTAGTACAGTTTATCAGATTCCAGTCGGACAACATCACCTCAGTGACTTACATCAACCACCAGGAAGGAACTCGGAGTTCCTTGGCTATGAAGGAGGTGACTCGTATTCTACAGTGGGTGGAAGCTCACAAATGTCTACTATCTGCCATCCACATTCCAGGAGTAGACAACTGAGAGGCAGATTTTATTAGCAACAGACTTTTCATCCCAGGGAGTGGGTTCTCTCAGATAACCCTCAGGTGGGGGGTTCCAGAGTTGGATCTAATGGCATCTTGTCAGAACGCCAAGCTTCCAAAGTACGGTTCAAGGTCAAGAGATCCTCAGGCCGCTCTAATAGATGCTCTAGTGGTTCCTTGGATCTTCTCTCTGGCATACCGGTTTCCTCTATTTGCTCTTCTTCCATGAGTCATTGCTCATATCAAACAGGAGAGAGCATCAGTAATTTTAATAGCTCCTGCACTTGCAGTATATAGTTTGCGAATATTGTTAAGATGTCATCTTTTCCACCTTGGAGGTTACCTCTGAGGAAGGACCTTCTAATTCAGGGTCCATTCCTCCATCCAAACCTGGATTCTCTGAAGCTGACTGCTTGGAGATTGAACGCCTAGTTCGATCTTGACGTGGGTTTTTTTTAAGTGGTCATTGATGCTATGCTTCATGTTTGTAAACCTGTTACTCGCAGAATCTACCATAAGCTATGGCGTAAATACCTTCATTGGTGCGAATCTAAGGGTTTCTCTTGGAGCCGGGTGAGGATTCCCTGAATTTTTTCCTTTCTTCAGGATGGCCTGGAAAAAGCATTTTCAGTCAGTACACTGAAGTGTCAGATTTCTGCACTATCTATTCTTTTGCACAAACATCTGGCAGATTTGCCAGATGTTCCAGCTTTTGTTCAGGCCTTGGTCAGAATCAGGCCTGTGTTTAAACATGTTGTTCCTCCTTGGAGCCTTAATCTAGTTCTCAAAGTTTTGCAGCAGGCTCCGTTTGAGCCGATGCATGTTGTTGATATAAAATTGTTATCTTGTAAGGTTTTGTTTCTCTTTGCTATTCGTTCCGCTCGCAGAGTTTCTGAGCTTTCAGCTCTGCAGTGTTATTTCCCCTACCTTATTTTTCATGCTATTAAGGCGGTCTTTCATACTAAATTAGGGTTTCTCCCTAAGATGGTGTCGGACCGAAACATTAATCAGGAAACTTCTTTTTGTCCTAATCCTTCTTCCCATAAGGAACGTATTTTGCATAACCTGGATGTTGTGCGTGCTCTAAAATTTTACCTATAAGCTACTTAAGATTTTCGGCAATCTTTTGCCCTGTTTGTTGTTCTCTCTGGAAAGTGTAAGGGTCAGAAGGCCACTTCTACTACTCTTTCCCTCTAGTTAAGAAGTATGATTAATTTTGCTTATGAGACTGCTGGACAGCAGCCTCCTGAGAGAATTATGGCTCATTCCACTAGGGCTGTCTCCTCATCTTGGGCTTTCAAAAATGAAGCTTCTGTGGAACAGATTTTCAAGGTGGCAACATGGTCCTCTTTGCATACTTTTTCCAAATTCTACAAATGTGATGCTTTTGCCTCGGCTGATGCCTCTTTTGGGAGAAAGGTTCTTCAAGTGGTGGTGCCTTCCGTTTAGGTCCTCATGCCTTTTTCTCCCTCCATGTTCATTCCGTGTCCTCTAGCTTGGCTATTGGTTCCCACTATTAATTGGAATGACGTAGTGGACTCTCCATGCCATAGGAGAGAAAACAAAATGTATGCTTACCTGTTAATTTCTTTCTTTCCGGGCATGGAGAGTCCTCGACCCGCCCTCTTTTTAAATTATAATTCAGCAGGTTTTTTTTTAGTAAACCTCAGGCACCTCTATACCCTTGTGTTTCTTCTTTTCCCATTTTCCTTCAGCTGAATGACTGGGGATTATTGGTAAGGGAGGTTACACTTAACAAAGTTTTAAACAATAGAACAAGATCAACAAAAATATTGTTAATAAATATTGATTGATATATATATATATATATAGTGCAGACCCAAAAATAAATATTACCTTTAAACAGACTAAAGAAAGATACCAAGGAAATAGTAATCCTGGAAATGTTCCTAAATGTTTTATTTAGACATATTAGTTCTATATAGAGGCATATCCTGTCATCATGGCAGAGCACATATCTCCAAGTGGAAAGTGCAGAGAATAAATAGTACTCAAATCAAAATATAGTGCAAAATACAATAAAACATAACATCACATAAAGTTAATATAAAAATGTATAGGCACGTCTGATGTCCCAGATGAGATCACTTAGCATTCAACACCCTGCTGCACCAGACCCTGTAACATAAAGGCCTTGTCTGGGCAGGTCATCATGGGGATCTATGCATGCAAGTAAAAGAATTGATGATGTTAGAAGCAGCAAAGTGGCAGTTAGTATATATTTCAGTGCTGGAGTATAAAGCACAGCAAGCATCCAAGCATATTAGGCATTCAAATATTCAGTGCTATTATTGCTACGTCAAGCAAAAAAGATAAGTGTTTTAGCAGAGAAGTCAAGCAATATATGCTCCACAGCGGATAGAAGAAGTCAGCGTATAGGGAGGTGAGGGCTGAGCAGTAGTCAAACAGTCCGGACAGCCAGCAAGTTAAAGCAAGCTCCATATAAAGCGGTTCCATGTCAAAGCCACACAATACCTCAAGTGCATTTTATCACCAGAGATTCTTCATCACTGTTCAAGAAAAATTGCTTGTTCCGTGCCACAAGGATTATCTCCCAAAAAAGTGTAGCAAGAAAGATCCTGCAAACAACATAGGGCATCAAAGTGCCTAGCCACCACCTATATGCGTTTCACTCCCATTGGCTGATCAACAGGGCTTTGTCAGGGCATAATGACAGAGCCCCGCTGATCAGCCAATGGGAGTGAAGAGGAACTTTTTTGGAAGATGCTTGATGTTCTTTATACTCCCGCACTGAAATATATACTAACTGCCACTCTGCTGCTTCTAAAATCATCAATTATTTCACCTGCATGCATAGATCCCCATGATAACCTGCCCAGACTAGGCCTGTATGTTACAGGGTCTGGTGCAGAAGGGTGTTGCATGCTAAGTGATCTCATCTGGGACATCAGACGTGCCTATAAGTTTTTATAGTAACTTTGTGATGTTATGTTTTATTGTATTTTGCACTATATTTTGATTTGAGTACTATTTATTCTCTGCACTTTGCACTTGGAGATATGTGCTCTGCCATGATAACAGGATATGCCTCTATTTAGAACTTATATGTCTAAATAAAACATTTATATATTGTTTAAAAGAGTGCTGAAGTCACTTTAAATTCTTTCCAGAGAGTGAATGTCCAATATGATAGAATCTTCATATTGGACATTCACTCTCTGGAAAGAATTTAAAGTTTGGAACCTACATATTTATGGACACCTACTCAGTAAATTGATGTTTTTATATATTTATATTTTTTATCCAACCATCAACAGCTGTTTTATTGTAATTTATTTTGTGATTAAGATTGTATATTGTTGTGGTTTTTAACCACAATTGTATTGTTTTTTATATAGATATATGCATATTTTATTGTTAATTTTAAGTAGATCCACTTTTGAATCTTGTTTGTATATTTTAGCTATAAGTAGCTTATAAAATATTTTATATACCCCTATAGAATTTCAATATATTTTTTATTTAACTAATCTTGTCACTACTAGTGTCTTAGCCTTTTAGGAGGCGCTCTGTGTATTTATTTTTAGCACTACATATATATATATATATATATATATATATATATATATATATATATATATATATATATATATATATATATATATATACAGCATATTTGCATAACCAACAAATACATAATAAAAAAACAATGCAATAGCACTTACTCTTGATTTTAAATGAAGAGTATGTTTTTTATGATACATTTAAAAATGTACTTCAGTTATATAGCCCCCTGTATAATGTGATAGCCACCAGACAATCATGCATATACACTGTGATCTTTCAGTAGGAACTGTTGCCTCAGAAAGTGTGCACAATTTGATTATTAAAGTAAATTGGAAAGTTTCTTAAAACGATATGTTCTATCTAAATCAAGAAAGTTTCATTTCCTTTAATTGATAAACTGTAGTAAAGCTATTTCCCTATCAACACTATACATTTTAAAGTCTAATATGACTATTGTAAAAGTAAACTTTGAATGTTTAGCAGTATATTTACAGCTAGGTATTTAGAAGCATTGAACACAGTTTCTTGATAATTATAGGGAAGAACATTTTGCACTTGAGTGCTATTGATTGTGTAATATTTCTGATGAACGGCAGTGCTGACAGTGATACTTGCCAGAGGTCCAAGATAATAGTTATTAAAGGGTTCCTAGAAACTACATCAGCTTTTTCACGGTTTATAATTTGTTTTATGGAGGAATCCTTCGCCCAAGTAAATTCATTAAAATATGTATTGTTTTTATTGATAAGTCAAATATTTTAAAGCCTTAAAGGAAAGATGGCATGTCTACAGTTTATGGAAGCAAATATTGTGTACGCTATTATAAGAAAGCATGATTAACATTTTACATTCACTTTTATAAAATGGTTTAGCTTGTAATATATTCAGTTCTTAATTGCATTTTTTTAAATAAAGGGCAATATAAGTACTGCTGTAAAGTGAGCCTGAGCTATAAACATGAAATGTAATCTAATCAGGGTTTTTTAAAGTGTTTTATGCAGAGTTTTGTGTAGTTTTCTAATAATTTGTTGTGCCTGTGCACTACAAAATCAAATTAGCCCTTTAAGCCATTTGGATGTAGGTAATGCGTCACAGAGTACTTTGCCCAGCATACCCTGGTGACATAGAACCTACGTCCAACCTTCTGGCTCATGCTGTGGCCCCAGCTTTGGCAGTGAAGACTGCAGCAAGAGACAGAAGGCATCTGCCTTCATATGGCAAAGCATAACTGATTGTTGTTTCTTCTGCATATGATAGCTACCAGTACAAAATATGGCTGCTACTAGTTAGACGGGGAGGGTTAGAGAGCTGTTTGGGCGGCATCAGGGAGGTGGGAGGGTTGAGGATTGATCCCCACAATAAAAAATAAGGTAGTGGTGACAAATGGGGGATGAGGGAGGGAAGTGAGCTGTTTCTGAGATATTATTTAGGGATCAGGGGGTTAGAGGTGTCAGATGGGAGGGTAATCTCTACACTACAGATAAAATTAATCTTACAAGCTACCTGATTAACCCTTTCACTGGCGGGAATATTAGAAGTGTGTTGCGTAGCTGTAATTAGCAACCTTCTATTACCAAAAAGCAATTGCAAAGCCTTGCCTTGCATGTCTGCTATTTCTAAGGAAAGGGGATCCCAGTGAAACTGAATAAGCGGTATGTAAATCATTTCAGTAAGAAACCCAAAGTTTGTGAAAAAGTTAACCATTTTTAATATGATCGCATTTAATGGCTAAACAGTGGCATGAAATATACCAAAATGAGTCTAGATCAATACCTTGGATTGTCTATTAAAAAAAATATATAGTTCTGATAGGTAAATATAATAAAAAAATGGAGTGATAGCAAAATTGCTAAAATCTCTCTGGTACTTTGGGCAACTTTTTCTCTAAAATTCCCGGTTCTGAAGGGTTTAAATACTTTACATGGAGACCCTTCAACATACATATTTATATTTCTAAAGAAGGGGCAGGAATTTTTTTTTTTTTTTTTTTTTTTAAGTTTTCAAAAGAGCTTTATTAAAGTCAAAAAAGATTACAAATCATATAGTTGTTGTACAGAAAATAGATCATTAAATGTTACAAATTGCCATGTCTCAAACATATATATATACACAAACATGTATCTTAAAATATAATGTACAGGCCCATCAAACATTTATAGCGAATTTGACTATGGTTAATCAACAATATTCACCGAGCTCTTTCATTAACCCCCTATAACTAAGATTGAGGCCGCTCTTGGGCCAGTTCTTACGCTTAAAAAACATGCAGGGAGATTATTAAACATAAAACATTTACATATAGCACCAAGCACCATATTTAAAGACATTGTGAGACAACACATTTCTGGTAAGTATTTATATAGGTGCTACGGTTAGGACTGTATGTAATATTTAAAAGAAAAGAAAAAAGACTATTTTTGTAGTCTAAATATAGAACATCAGAACAATATAATAAGAGGCAAACCTTCACAAAACCCATTTCCTGACGTTGAATAATTTACCTCATGGAGCTTTGATATTTATATACATGTGCTTTCAGCAGGTTATTAAATGTCAAGCCTTAGACTAATATCAGTTATACAGGATATGGCCCATGTAGTTTTCCTCTAAGGCACAACTCATATTGATAATAATAGTTGATAATTAAGCGCCCCACAGCGGACCCGGCCGCAGCCCGCAAGAGGGACACTGATATTGCTGTCCCCTATTTTCTCTTGCTTTGAACTGAGGCAGCTCTTATATCATGAAACCCTTCTTTAGTTATATATTATGTCCCCCCAGGGGCCCCCCACCAAACCCTGCAGGGGACACACAGAGGTTATAAAGGGTGTACGTGCATTCCTTATGCCTCCATCATATCTTAAAATCATAGGCAATTCTAAGGCTTACTTATATCATGCTCCAACAAAAATATACTTATGGTTATTTATAATAAAACTTAGAACGACAACAGCCATTACAAACACTGTAATCTAGACATAAACAGGGTTAAAACAGTTTTAAATGAACAAGATGCAACAGTAGTTGTAAATACCCAAGCTTTTTCAGGCTGGTTTTAGTTTGTCCCAATACTGCAATATATACTGTCTATTAGGGGCTTCTCTATCGGTAAGAAAAGGTATGTCCGTCTGCCAAGGTAAAGTTATTGCCATGAAGGGTGACATGTAATTGATGGCTATATCTAACCCGGGTCCAACTCTACATCCCCAATCGAGAGGTGCTTCTGACTCCGGTCTAAATATGCACGGGGCAGTTTGGGTTAAAGTATTGGGCTTCTTGATCCAATCAGGGACTGCATCGCTACTCACTCTGTCACCGCGGTTGTCTTTAAAAGGTGATTCATCCCTGAAAGGTGCTTTGCGGCCCAGGCTCTTCTTATGTTTATCAGACGCTTGCGGCTGATTGATTTGTCGGGTAAGCTTTTTCTGAGCTACTGCCCGCATGGGCAGCCCTGAGTCGGCTTTGGAATCTCCTTTGCTTTGAGGAGGGAGAGCCGCGGGAGCGCTCTTAACCACAGCTCCGTCCCCCCCAACTGTCATCTCACTGCCTTTCATGCTGCTCCCTAAGCTGAAGTATGTCCTGTGTGATTGCATTAAAGAATCCCATGGAGCCCTTTGCATAAGACCCAGTAAGCAATGTTCCATTTTCTCCAAGAAGTCGTCAATACGGGTCAGAGAGCTTACTTCCTTCACGGCGGCCATATTTGTTGCGCAGTGACAAAATTCTAGTTGCAGGTTTATTTATATTAGGAAGGTCCTTACTGTTCTGATATGTGAACAAAATGTGAGATAGATCTCTTAATTATTGTGTCCAGTCCTGACAGTTACCCTCGGTAATCCAAGTGGGGTAGCGCTGCCTGTCCTGAGCCGCAGCTCCAGGCCTTTATTGTCCGCTCTTATGCCCCAGCGTCAAAAATACAGGGAATAATCCAGTTCTTTTTTACCAATCCACCAAGCCAGTAGTGCTGATCATTTGAGTTGCTTTATCACTGTAAAAAGTACCCTACACCGGCGGGTTGTTAGGTAGTCAGCAGGAGCTCTAAGAAGATGCGACCTTCCACAGTCGCTGCTTGGACACGCCCCCCGGGGCAGGAATTTTTAACAAATATCAAATAAATTGTTTGAGTTATGATATTAAAGCCTTATATGCTTTCTTCTCCCAGGTAGCTGGAGATTTGGGACATTCTAAAACACTGACACAACTTCAGAAATAGTCCCTTTTAAGTAACTGATATGTGTAACACTTTGGAGTTAACCACGTTTTAAAATATTTTACAACAAAGACTTTCCTGCTTTAGAGTTTTAGTTTTATGTGTCATCTTTCATGTGGTAACTTGCTTCTGTTGAAGGCTGTGTAAGTGGGATTTGTTGTTTTATTTTTCCCTTAATTTATTTTCTGTAATCTTTCTCTTAAACGGTTAGAACCCACCTTTTTTGTGTTAATTAAGTACCAGGTAGTTTTTAACTTTTATATATAAGAATATATGATCTTGAATAATTATTACAATGATAATGTTTAATAGTGATTATTAGTAATAGGAGTGAACTAAATGTATATATTCATAGTAAATATACGCTTTTGGTCACATGTACAAAACTAGTAACAGCTTCTCTTTAATTGTATTTTTATTTTTTTGTGATATTATATGTGTATGTGAAAGAAATTAAAGAGTTGGTTCTAGAATTGTCTGTGTCTTTTTTAAGAAGAACTGGAAAATAAGCTATTGCTGTACTGATCCAAAAGAGTTTATTATGTTTTTAATGGATCTTGGTATTCATAAATTGAGGGCTTGCTTTCCATCAGACCCTCATGGCCTCAAAGGTCTCCTCATCTGATATAGGTAATGCTACACTTGGCCTCTAAGGTCTTGAAAACACATGGAACATAAGACCGTTATTTATGAATAATTATCAGGTTTGTAAATTGATTACTTTTGTTTTAATTCTTGGAACGTGAGACTATATTTATTATTCCATATATATTACAGTCATATATTATAATACTAATCTACTTATTGCATAGTAGTAGTTCATTATTATTATTATTTTTTATATATTCTGATGTTCTTAGATCATGAGTTTGAATCTAAATCACTTCTAATTGTTGTATAATTACATATATTGTTATGTTTTCCTTCCTTATTAGAAAGTAAGATAGGATTGTTATTATTGACATACCGAAGCAAAAGCAGAGGATGATACTGTGTTCTCCTTCACACTGTGGGGGTTAAGTACTGGTAGCGAGAAAACAATATGAAGATGGACTTTATTACGGCTTATAGTTTGTTTTGTGGAAAATGGAAGTGATCTCACTATCCAATACAATAATACATAATCTGGTATAATGTGGAAATGAAATAGTTTCAATATAATTACAATATATATAAGGAAATGTATGCTTACCTGATAAATGTATTACTTTTTTGACACGATGAGTCCACGGATCATCTAATTACTACTGGGAATATCACTCCTGCCCTGCAGGAGGCGGCAAAGAGCACCACAGCAAAGCTGATAAATATCACCTTCCTCCCCTCCCACTCTAATCATTTGACCGAAGTATAGGAGAGAAAGGAAGTAACAAGGTGCAGAGGTGTCTGAAGTTTATAATAACCCAACAACCTGTCTATTGAACAGGGCGGGCCGTGGACTCATTGTGTCAAAAAATAAATACATTTATCAAGTAAGCATAAATTTCCTTTTCTTTTTAATGACACGATGAGTCCTCGGATCATCTAATTACTACTGGGAATCAATACCCAAGCTAGAGTACACAGATGATAAGGGAGGGACAAGACAGGTAACCTAAAAGGAAGGCACCACTGCTTGAAGAACCTTTCTCCCAAAAGCGGCCTCAGCTGAGGCAAAAGTGTCAAATTTATAGAACTTTGAAAAAGTGTGAAGAGAGGACCAAGTTGGAGCCTTGCAAATCTGTTCCACAGAAGCTTCATTTTTGAATGCCCATGAGGAAGCAACAGCCCTCGTGGAATGAGCCGTAACTGTCTCTGGAGGCTGCTGTCCAGCAGTCTCATATACAAAACGTATGTTACTCTTCAGCCGTGGCTTTCTGTCCCTTACATTTTCTACCCTTATTTCTGTCAAGCACGGTCCAAACAAGGTCTTTCCCTTGTAAGGAATCGCTAAAAGTTTAGACTTAGATGACACATCCGCAAACCAAGGTTTTAACCATAAGGCTCTGCGGGCTAGAACAGCAAAACCTGATATTTTTGCTCCGAGTTTGATAACCTGAAGGGAAGCATCAGTAATAAAGGAATTAGCTAACTTAAGAGCTTTTAGCCTATCCTGAATCTCATCAAGAGGAGTGTCTGTCCTGATAGCATCAGACAACGCATCAAACCAATATGCCGCCTCGCTAGTGACGGTAGCAATGCACACTACAGGTTGCCATTGAAAAACCCTGATATACATACATCTTCTTGAGTAACCCCTCCAATTGTTTATCCATAGGATCCTTAAAGGCACAACTATCATCTATGGGCATAGTAGTTCTCTTGGCAAGAGTGGAAACTTGCCCTTCCACCTTGGGTACTGTTTGCCAAGACTCCTTGATAGAGTCTGCTATGGGAAACATCTTTTTAAATATAGGAGAAGGAGAAAAAGGTATACCCGATCTCTCCCATTCCTTAGCAATGATCTCAATAGCTCGATCTGGTACAGGAAAAACCTCTACCAAGGAAGGTACATCAAAATATTTGTTTAGCTTACTGGATTTCTTAGGATTAACTACGACCATGGAGTCGCAGTCTTCCAATGTAGCTAAAACCTCCTTGAGTAACAGACGGAGATGTTCTAGTTTAAACCTGAAGGATACAACTTAAGTATCAGCAAGAAGAATTACACTGTCAAAATCTGAAATTTCACCTTCAGATGCTACTAAGGTATCCTCCTCAGGATTCTGGCAGGGGGTATTTGAAATAGCAACAACTGTGTCAGAAACCTCGCTTGCTGAATGTCTGTTTTTCCTCTTACGCTTTCCCTGCAACATTGGGAAAGCAGACAACGCATCCGAGATTGCAGAAGACATGAGAGAAGTGATGTCTTGCAAAGTAACTCCAGGAGAAGTTAGAGAGGAAGCGCAGGGCACTGCATGTGTGGGCGGTAAACTTTGGGACGCTTGAGGAGAAAGCTGCGGCATATATTGAACATTGTCATTAGATTCCTGAACAGCATCCTCTTTAGAAAATATTGGCTCAGAAAAAAATTCTATCCCTATAGTTTAAAGTTCTCTCAATACATGAGGAACAAAAAGGAATTGGTGGTTCCACATTGGCATCAAAACACAAAGAACAGGTGGCACTATGCAGAGCCTCTTGGTCCATCTTGACTCACAATAAATCAAATTATCTTAAAAAGATTACATTTTATTAATAAAAGTCAAAAACATAAAAAAACTTTACTGTCACTTTAAATCTTAAACTGTAACGTTTTTACTCTATTATAACCTTTAAGTGTAGAAAAGGCTAAAAATGCTTAAACAACCCTGCAGAACACCTCTACACCTCAGCAGTACTTTGCTGAGGTGTCTACCTTCCTCTGAGCAGGAGCCGATACCTCACAAGCCCAGATCTAAACACGCATATAGGATAGAAAATGCGTAGTTAGCAAGGAAGATGCACAAATTCACCTCACAATGTTTTCAGGAAGTGAATCGAAAAGGCACGCATACAATTGCCGCTTCCTTAGTACCGCCCATCGTGGGCGTGCCAATAAGTTATCTCCCGGTCGGCTATTATTAGTTATGAAACCGCCGGGAGATGTGAAACAACAACATTTTGAAAACCAGCCCCAGTGCATGCATATAAGCTGCACATAGTGTCTCCTAAGTCCCTAGGAGAATCTGTGCCTATAAAAATAAAGAGCCTAATTTCAATGAGGTTTGTCCCATATTATTAAAATAAAGTGCCCAACCTTTTTTCTGAGTTACTGACTATTCCCAGAATATAAAGCCAGCACTTACCTCATATTCTGCCTGACAGCAAAGGCAGCTCCCAGGTTTGAGAGGTTCTCTTCCTCACATGGACCTGTGAAACAAAAGAAAGTCCTGAATAATATCCCTCAGGTTTACTGGGTTAGGGCAGCATCAGAATATGGGGGGCACAGTGAGAATTATGTCCCACAAGTTCCCATTGCTCTAAAGCCACCACTGCTCTACTGAAGAGACTGGTATGGACTACTGCTACACCCTAGAACAAAGCAGCACAATCTTGTACTAATTAAAAAAATAATAAACTCTTAGAATCTTTTTCTAACACCTAACTTTACCACTTCCTTACACTTACATAGGCAAAGAGAATGACTGGAGTGGGAGGGGAGGGAGGTGATATTTATCAGCTTTTCTGTGGTGCTCTTTGCCGCCTCCTGCAGGGCAGGAGTGATATTCCCAGTAGTAATTAGATGATCTGTGGACTCATTGTGTCATTAAAAAGATATATATATATATATATATATATATATATATATATATATATATATATATATATATAAAATATTTTAAGACTGACAAACTTTTTTAGCATGTCCTATACTCTTAGTGGATAGCACAAAAAAGAAGCTCTATGATTATGCTGAGTGAAGTTAAATGGACATCAATTTGCTTCATTCTCTTGGTATCATTTGTTGAAGGAGCAGCAATGCACTACTGGTTTCTAACTGAACACTTGGGTGAGCCAACGACAAACAGTGTATATATATGCAGCCACCAATAAGCAGCTAGAACCTAGATTATTTTCTGCTCCTGAGCTTACCTAGATAAACCTTTCAGCAAAGGATAACAAGAGAAGTAAGCAAATTAAATAATAGAAGTAAATTGGAAAGTTTTTCAAAATTGTATGCTCTGTCTATATTATGAATGTTTAATTATGACTTTGCTGTCCCTTTAATGCAAAATAGCGCTAATATTTTTGCTTCATGCAGGTTCCAAAACCTTATCTCTGCAGCATTGTACACTGTGATTACTTGATCAGGATCTCATTTACATCGGTCACCCAGTTAGCTATAGCAGAAATATAAGATACACATATTGAAAAAAACATTAGGGGGAAGACTGGAAAACTATGCAACATTTGCTTGGAAAATGACAGTTTAAAATTATTTGTGCAATGCAGTCCTTAATTGCTAATATATACTGTGCATATATAAAAAAATACTGTCCTTTTAATTACTTAAGTGACAACACAAATATCATAAATGAAAGAACTGAAAACATCACACATTGCATCATTTACGTCATTAAGGACATAACTGGTCAAAAGGGCAAATTAAAATGAAAAAATCCATATCTTAAATCACACTTTTTATACTATGGTCTCAATATTAAGAGTGTGCTGTCAGCCCTTATTTGTGGGATAATCACATTTTTGTAACAATGTAATTAAAAAAATAATAAATAAATAAATAAAAAGTGTTACAGAATGTGCACACAGAATATAATGAGTATAAGTAATTACAATATGTTGTTTACTGGTGTGCTGTATTAGCAGAGTAATGTTGCAAGATTGTGTGTGTTTGTATTGCAGTAGAATAGCATTTTTTCTATGCTGAGATATGTGAGTTGATTGGTGATATAATAGGCTTGAAAATTATCATCGTACATAACATTTTGAGGGGAAAAAATGCTATTGTGTGGAAGAAAGTTTCTACTGTACTAGTATTTTATTGTAAAGAAAAATAAAGTTCATAATTTTGCCTTCATATTCTTATTACTAATGACTGAATTCTAAAACACAGATGGCTAGATTACGAGTTAAGGGTTAAAAAGCAGCGTTGAGAGGTCCCAACACTGCTTTTTAACGCCCGCTGGTATTACGAGTCTTGCAGGTACAGGTGCACCGCTCACTTTTTTGGCCAGACTCGGAAATACCGCAAATCCACGTACGTAAATTTTGTGTCCTATTTTTTCAATGGGACTTGCATAGCGCCGGTATTACGAGTCTTCCATAAAGTGAGCAGTAGACCCTCTCCTGTCAAGCCTGGTACCGCATTTTAAAGTCAATAGTTAAGAGTTTTACACTACAACACCGTAGCATAAAACTCTTAACTAAAGTGCTAAAAAGTACACTAACACCCATAAACTACCTATTAATCCCTAAACCGAGCCCCCCCCCCCCCACATCGCAAACATTACAATACATTTTTTAACCCCTAATCTGCCAAACCGGACATTGCTTCCATTATAATAAACATATTAACCCCTAAACCGCCGCACTCCCACATCGCAAACACTAGTTAAATATTGTTAACCCCTAATCTGCCGGCCCTAACATCGCTGACACCTACCTACATTTATTAATCCCTAATCTGCCGCCCCCAACGTCGCAGCCACTATATTAAATGTATTAACCCCTAAACCTAAGTCTAACCCTAACCCCCCCTAACTTAAATATAATTACAATAAATCTAAATAAAATTAATACAATTAACTAAATAATTTCTATTTAAAACTAAATAATTACCTATAAAATAAACCATAAGATAGCTACAATATAACTAATAGTTACATTGTAGCTATCTTAGGGTTTATTTTTATTTTACAGGCAACTTTGTATTTATTTTAACTAGGTACAATAGTTATGAAATAGTTATTAACTATTTAATAACTTCCTAGTTAAAATAAAGACTAATTTACCTGTAAAATAAAACCTAAACTAAGTTACAATTACACCTAACACTTCACTATAATTAAATAAATTACCTAAACTAAATACAATTAATTACAATTTTAAAAAAGTACGAAAAAAAGACAAACACTAAATTGCAGAAAATAATAAAATAATTACAAGATTTTTAAACTAATTACACCTACTCTAATCCCCCTAACAAAATAAAAAAAGCCCCCCAAAATAAAAAGCCCTACACTAAATTACAAATAGCCCTTAAAAGGGCCTTTTGTGGAGCATTGCCCCAAAGTAATCAGCTCTTTTACCTGCAAAAAAAATTACAAATACCCCACCCAACATTAAAACCCACCACCCACACAACCAACCCTACTCTAAAACCCACCCAATCCCCACTTAAAAAAACCTAACACTAACCTCTTGAAGATCACCCTACCATGAGACGTCTTCACCCAACCGGGCAGAAGTGGTCCTCCAGATGGGCAGAAGTCTTCATCAAAGCCGGGCAGAAGAGGTCCTCCAGACGGGCAGAAGTCTTCATCCAGTCTTCATAGAATTCTATCAGCCAATCGGTGGAAAGGTAGGAAAAATCCTATTGGCTGATGCAATCAGCCAATAGGATTGAAGTTCAATCCTATTAGCTGATCCAATCAGCCAGTAGGATTGAGCTTGCATTCTATTGGTTGATTGGATTATATCAGCCAATCGAAATTGAAGGGACGCCATCTTGGATGACGTCACTTAAAGGAACCTTCATTCGTCTTTAGTCATCGGCCGAGAAGGATGCTCCACGTCGGATGTCTTGAAGATGGAGCCGCTCCGCGCCGGATGGATGAAGATAGAAGATGCCGTCGGTATGAAGACTTCTGCCCGTCTGGAGGACCTCTTCTGCCCGGCTTGGATGAAGACTTCTGCCCGTCTGGAGCACCATTTCTGCCCGGTTGGGTGAAGACGTCTCACGGTAGGGTGATCTTCAAGGGGTTAGTGTTAGGTTTTTTTTAAGGGGGATTGGGTGGGTTTTAGAGTAGGGTTGGTTGTGTGGGTGGTGGCTTTTAATGTTGGGGGGGTTATTTGTACTTTTTTTTACAGGTAAAAGAGCTGATTACTTTGGGGCAATGCCCCGCAAATGGCTCTTTTAAGGGCTATTTGTAATTTAGTGTAGGGTAGGGCTTTTTTTGTTTTGAGGGGCTTTTTTATTTTGTTAGGGGGATTAGAGTAGGTGTAATTAGTTTAAAAATCTTGTAATTATTTTATTATTTTCTGTAATTTAGTGTTTGTTTTTCATACTTTAGATAATTTTTTTAAATTGTAACTAATTGTATTTAGTTTAGGTAATTTATTTAATTATAGTGTAGTTTTAGGTGTAATTGTAACTTAGTTTAGGTTTTATTTTACAGCTAAATTTGTATTTATTTTAACTAGGAAGTTATTAAATAGTTAGTAACTATTTAATAACTATTGTACTTAGTTAAAATAAATACAAAGTTGCCTGTAAAATAAAAATAAACCCTAAGATAGCTACAATGTAACTATTAGTTATATTGTAGCTAGCTTAGGGTTTATTTTATAGGTAAGCATTTAGTTTTAAATAGGAATTATTTAGTTAATTGTATTAATTTTATTTAGATTTATTGTAATTATATTTAAGTTAGGGGGTGTTAGGGTTAGACTTAGGTTTAAGGGTTAATACCTTTATTATAGTGGCGGCGACGTTGTGGGCGGCAGATTAGCGGTTAATAAATGTAGTTAGGTTGCGGCGACGTTGGGGGCGGCAGATTAGGGGTTAATAAATATAATGTAGGGTTAGGCGATGTTGGGGGCGGCAGATTAGGGGTTCATAAGTATAATGTAGGTGGCGGCAGTGTCCGGAGCGGAAGATTAGGGGTTAATAATATAATGCAGGTGTCGGGGACGGCAGATTAGAGTTAATAAGTGTAAGATTAGGGGTGTTTAGACTCGGGGGTTCATGTTAGGGTGTTAGGTGTAGACATAACTTTTGTTTCCCCATAGGAATCAATGGGGCTGCGTTAGGAGCTTTACGCTGCTTTTTTGCAGGTGTTTTTTTTCAGCCAGCTCTCCCCCATTGATTCCTATGGGGAAATCGTGCATGAGCACGTTTAGCCAGCTCACCGCTACCAAAAGTAGCGCTGGTATTGAGGTGAGATATGGAGCTAAATTTTGCTCTTCGCTCACTTTTTTGCGGTTAACGCCGGGTTTGTAAAAACTTGTAATACCAGCGCTGTCTGTAAGTGAGCGGTGAGCTTAAACTGCTCGTCAGCACTGCACCCCTTCTAACGCAAAACTCGTAATCTAGGTGAGAGATTTTTAACTCTGCTTATATGTTGGTAGTAATGTGCTTTTTAGCTTAGTTTTGTTTATTAAAGGGAAACAAAAATCAAAAAGAATCTTTTATGTTCCAGTCACAGTATCCAATAACAAAATACAGTTTATTTTTATTATCAAGTTTATTTCTCACTGCATCCTCTGTTCAAATGTAGCCTCTTTCCATAAGTAAATACTGTGGTAGGCTCCGTAACTTGCATGTGACTTGAGCACTGTATGTAAAATAGACGTAGTTGCCCAAGACACGTGCACACACCTGAGCCTACTTAGGTATGCACTCATAAAAAATAACTAAGATTAATCAAAGGACACGACAAAGAGGCAAGGTGTAAATTGAGAATTTTTTTGTACTTTACATCTTAATAATGATAGTTTAATTTTGACTTTTCTATTCCTTTAAGATCAACCTTTCTCTGCTTTCGTTTTAGAATTAAAACTATGTAATTAGTATTATTATTATTTTTCTTTTTTTTTTAAATAGAATATGCCTTATTTTCCAGCCCTGGTTGTCCATAAAATGAAAAATGTAGGGATGGGTAAATGTGATTTGTAGAATAAATGTTCACCTTGACATTTGTTCTTCTATTTTAACATTTTAAAGAACATTAGAATATTGAATTTTAATTTAATGTTTAAAAACTGTTTTCCTCATACCTATAGTGAAGTCTATGAAAATTCATTTTTAAATGTTTATGTATATTTGGATATTGGAATATTTAACATTATATTTCAATATTACTTGATAAAAGGAAAAAAATATGTTTAATTGGAAAAAACAAATGTTGAATGATTGCAAGCTCATCCCTAATATAAAAGGATTGCAATTTGTGTGTGTGTGTATATATATATATATATGTATATATATATATATATATATATATATATATATATATATATATATATATATATATATATATATATATATATATATATATATATATATATATATATATATATATATATATATATATACTATTCTTCATTGTGTGGTTAAAAAAATTATGTTTTTTCTTTCATGTTTCTTTCAAAGTCTATTGTTTAATAGTTTAAATGTGATCTATTTTCAGTGCCTTGTATTTGAAGATGCACCTAATGGTGTTGCAGCAGCCTTGGATGCGGGAATGCAAGTAGTGATGATTCCAGATGAAAATCTTAACCCAAAGCTGACGAAAAGAGCTACAATAGTGCTCAAATCAATGGAGGAATTTAAACCAGAATTATTTGGCTTGCCACCCTACGAATAGCTCTAATAAACTGTATAAACATTTTAGGTGTTTTGTCATTTCCTTCAAATAAAAAAATATATAATTACTTAAGACACTGACTTTTTATTTTATTATTTACAATGTTAAAGAAATATTTCTATAGTTTATATTTTCATCATGATGGAATAAAATGATAAACAAGTAATTGTCGTATTTTCTACTTCTAGTTATCTGTTACTATAATAGACTATCATTTTATATTTTAAACATGTTAGTGACCAGTTAAAATGCATAATATAAATATACAGATGTGCATGTTATTCATTATGGATCAATCTCCCTTAAGCAATTTTTATAGAAAAAAAACCCATACAACTTATATAGCTGCAGGTCAGGTATACAATCACATAAAAAAAAAATAAGAGACAACAGTACTGTACATTAAAAAATATATATATGTATATTTGGGATGGTAAATGTAGTGGGGGGTACATTTTGGAGTTTTGCCCTGGAAGCAAGATTTACTAAAAAAAATGCCCTGCTAATAACCATAAATGTACATCTGTAATTAAGTTTAATAACAGGTGTTTAGTGTTTGTTATTACAAATGAGTAGCATCCATATTCTCAGTATTCATTTCTTGTCTGGAAAGGTTTCCTAAGTATAACTACAGACAACACATAGTTATAAAGCCGTCAACCGCAAATATGCTGGAATTCCGCAGCGTATTTGTGGCGAGGCTGATTCGCCTTAGTTATCAACCCCTACTGCCCGGCAAAAGTAGAATATAGTGACGTAACCTACGATCCGCCGGACTCAGTCCAACACAGATCGATGGTTACGTCACTACAGAGGTTCCGAACGCAAGTTCGGTACAATCTGACTACTTTTGGTAGTTATCAAACTACTACCAGGTACGCTCGCCACTATTCTGGGCCAGCATACCTGGATTTCAATCCGACGCCCTGGAGGCGGCGGATCCCATAGGAATCAATGGGAGTCTGACCATAGCGGAAGCTCATGTTCGCTGCTGCCCGATATCCCATTGATTCCTATGGGAGATGTCTGCACCTAACACCCTAACATGTACCCCGAGTCTAAACACCCCAAATCGCCCCCCCCTACACCACCGCAACTAAATAAATTTATTACCCCCTAAACTGCCGCTCCCGGACCCCGCCGCAACTATAATAAACATGTTAACCCCTAAACCGTCGCTCACGGATCCCGCCGCCACCTACATTATACACATTAACCCCTAATCTGCCGCCACCTACATAAACTTATTAACCCCTATCCTGCGGATCCCAGATCCCGCCGCAACTAAATAAATTGTTTAACCCCTAAACTGCCGCTCCCGGACCCCGCCACCACCTATATTAAAGTTATTAACCCCTATCCTGTCAACCCCTATACCGCTGCCACCTATATTAAAATTATTAACCCCTAAACCTAAGTCTAACACTAGCCCTAACCCCCCCTAACTTAAATATTATTTTAATAAATCTAAATACTATTACTTGTATTAACTAAATTAATCCTATTTAAAACTAAATACTTACCTGTAAAATAAACCCTAAGATAGCTACAATATAACTAATAATTATATTGTAGCTATTTTAGGATTTATTTTTATTTTACAGGCAACTTTGTATTTATTTTAACTAGGTACAATAGCTATTGAATAGTTAATAACTATTTAATAGCAACCTAGCTAAAATACTTACAAAATTACCTGTAAAATAAAACCTAAACTAAGTTAGTTTGTTCCGATCAGCCAATAGAATGCAAGCTCAATCCGATTGGCTGATTGGATCAGCCAATCGGATTGAATTTCAATCTGATTGGTTGATTGAATCAGCCAATCAGATTTTTCCTACCTTAATTCCGATTGGCTGATAGAATCTTATCAGCCAATCGGAATTCGAGGGACGCCATCTTGGATGACGTCCCTTAAAGGAACCTTCATTCGTCCAGTCGTTGGTTGAAGAGGATGGCTGCGCGTCGGCTCCTTGGAAGATGGCTCCGCTCCGGATGGATGAAGATTGAAGATGCCGTCTGGATGAAGACTTCTGCTGGATGGAGGACCTCTTCTGCGTCACTTGGATGAAGAATTTGGCTCGTCTGAGTGAAGATGACTCAAGGTAGGGAGATCTTCAGGGGGTTAGTGTTAGGTTTTTTTAAGGGGGGTTTGGGTGGGTTAGAGTAGGGGTATGTGGGTGGTGGGTTTTAATGTTGGGGGGGTTGTATTTTTTTTACAGGTAAAAGAGCTGATTATTTTGGGGCAATGCCCCGCAAAAAGCCCTTTTAAGGGCTGGTAAAAGAGCTGATTAATTTGTAATTTAGAATAGGGTAGGGCATTTTTTTTATTTTGGGGGGCTTTTTTATTTTATTAGGGGCTTAGATTAGGTGTAATTAGTTTAAACTTCTTGTAATTCTTTTTTATTTTCTGTAATTTAGTTTGTTTGTTTTTTGTACTATAGTTTATTTAATTTAATTTTAGGTAATTGTAGTTTATATTTATTTAATTAATTTAATGATCGTGTAGTGTTAGGTTTAATTGTAACTTCGGTTAGGATTTATTTTACAGGTAATTTTGTATTTATTTTAACTTTAATATAGGTGGCGGTGGGCTCCGGGTGCGGCAGTTTAGGGGTTAAACAATTTATTTAGTTGCGGCGGGGTCCAGGATCCGCAGGATAGGGGTTAATAACTTGAATATAGGTGGCGGCGGTGTAGTGGGGGCAGGATAGGGGTTAATAGGTATAATGTAGGTGGCGGCGGGGTCCGGGATCGGCGGTTTAGGGGTTAATACATTTATTATAGTTGCGGCGGGGTCCAGGAGCGGCGTTTTATGGGGTAATAACTTTATTTAGGTGCGGGGGGCTCCGGGAGCGGCAGTTTAGGGGGTAAAACAGTGTAGTTTAGTGTGGGTGCTTTGTGACAGGCTAGCAAGAAAGCTGCGAAGAAACCGATGAGCAGCGAGATCGATGACTGTTAGTTAACAACAGTCCGCTGCTCATCGCTCCGTACTTGGTGCACGGCTTCTTGACAGCTTTTTTGATAACTTTGGCGAATGTATTCAGGTCTGCGGCAGCGATGGTAGGCAAGCGTATTGGGGCGGCGTATGCAGGTAAGTAGACGGCTTCATAACTAGAGGCCTTAGGCTGGAGAACAGAGGTGATGTCAGTAACATTGACAAAACATTGGAGTAAGTGAACCTTTTGTCCTAAACAAATGGCATATTTCTATTTATTTATTCTTGCTGAATTTTTGTTTATTTTTAAAGAAAAAAACTAAACATATTTCATTTCAAGGGAGGGGAAGTAAACCAATATGTATTACAATATTTGCTTTACAAAGAAGAGTTTTGAGAGTTTTATTGACTATTGTGATAGAAGGAAAAGGTTTAATACAAAACGCATGACCTTAAAATAAGTATAGAGATGATGACAGAAACAAAGACACCACTTGAATGAGTCCTATGGTAGATGTACAAGACCAATGAAAAACATCTACATGAACAAATCCAAAAGAAGGCATTTTTAATTAAGGAGGGGGCAGGCAATAAAGTCTCAGAAAACTTGTTCCCTCAAAGGTTATTTAAAAATACAAAGGGCACATGGTTGAGGTTGTCTGCATCTTCATGGAAACACTGATAGGTGAATTTGAGGTTATATACACAAAGATAATATGGCTTGATATAAAGTAATGTAATATCTTTAAAGGGACTTTATTTTGTTTTTCCAGAAAAAAAGTAGAAACTTCACATCTCTGTAAAAACAACAAGATGTACAAAATGTATCGTTAAAGGGACAGTCAAAACCAAAATTGTTATTGTTTTAAAAAGATAGATAATGCCTTTAATATCCATTCCCCAGCTTTGCACAGCCAACATTGTTATATTAATATACTTTATAATATTTAAACCTCAACATTTCTGCCTGTTTCTAAGCCAATACAGGCAGCCTCGTATCACATGCTTTTTTATTTGCTTTTCACAACAGGAGACTGATAGTTTATGTGAGCCATATAGATACCATTGTGCTCACGCCCTGGGAGTTATTTAAGAGTTAGCACAACACAGTACTAATTGTCTAAAATGCAAGTCAATGGATAATAAATAAAAAGTCATGTGATCAGGGGTCTGTCAGAAGATGCTTAGATACAAGCTAATTACAGAGGTAAAAATTATGTGAATATAACTGTGTTGGTTGTGCAAAACTGGGGAATGGGTTATAAAGGGATTATCTATCTTTTATAACAATACAAATTCTGTTGTAGACTGTCCCTTTAAGTTAAAAGTAATAATAAGTAACCTCTTATGTTTGCCTATTATTAAAGTGCCCTCTATAGGGTCAATTTATTATTGTCCGAATTGGGCCAATTCACCGGAAACAGGAGTTAAGAAGTAGCGATAGACTGCTGCTCCTTAACTCATACGCCACCTCTGAGGCTGTGTACAGCAATCAGCCCGATCCTATACGATTGGGCTGATTGACACCCCCTGCTAGCGGCCGATTGGCCGTGAATCTGCAGGGGATGGTATTGCACAAGCAGTTCACTAGAACTGCTTGTGCAATGCTGAATACGGACAGCGCACGCTGTCCGCATTCAATGATGTCCGCCAGATTTTAATAAATTGACCCCTATATGTGTTTTATATTAATTGTTAGCAATTTGAAGCACAATGTTTAAGGCCATTAAAATACATTTTTATTTGCTGAAAATGTTTTATATGTTTGTCATGATCGTCTTTTCATTGTCAGCCCCATATATTAGAATGGCTGAATTTATGTGCTCCAGCATTATAATACTTTTGGTGTTAGTCTCAGACAATGAATCTCACAACAAAGAAGTAGATAGTAGTGGAGCTATGCATAAAAAGCAACAGTAATTTCAGGTGCTTTACAGCAGATTTGCTGCATATTAAAGGGAAGATTGCAAGGCAAATATGTTTTTTTTGCTATTTGGCTGAAATTGTTTTTATTATTTTAAATAATATCTTTTTAAAGTGACATTAAACACTAAGGCCTCTAGTTATCAACGTATCTATTTACCTGCCATCGCCGGCCCCATTACTCCCGCCTAAGCTCGCCTACCATCGCCGCCGCGGACCTGAATACGCTACAATTACATTGTAGCTATCTTAGGGTTTATTTTACAGGTAAGTATTTAGTTTTAAATAGGAATAATTTATTTAATGATAGTGTAGTGATAGGTGTAATTGTAACTTAAGTTAGTTTTTATTTTACAGGTAAATTTCTCTTTATTTTAACTAGGTAGCTATTAAATAGTTAATAAATATTTAATAGCTATTGTACCTAGTTAAAATAAATTGAAATTTGCCTGTAAAATAAAAATAAATCCTAAGATAGCTACAATATAATTATTATTTATATTGTAGCTATATTATGGTTTATTTTAAAGGTAAGTATTTAGTTTTAAATAGGATTAATTTAGTTAATAAGAGTTATAATATTTAGATGTATTTAATTAATATTTAAGTTTGGGGGGTGTTAGGGTTAGACTTAGGTTTAGGGGTTAATAATTTTATTATAGTGGCAGCGGTGTAGGGGGGGCAGGATAGGGTTAATAATTTTATTATAGTGGCGGCGGTGTAAGGGGGCAGGATAGGGGTTAATAGGTATTATGTAGGTAGCGGCGAGGTCCGGGAGTGGCGATTTAGGGGTTAACATATTTATTATAGTTGCGGCGGGGTCCGGGAGCGGCGGTTTAGGGGTTAACATATTTATTATAGTTGCGGCGGGGTCCGGGAGCGGCGGTTTAAGGGGTAATAAATGTATTTAGTTGCGGCGGTGTAGGGGGGGCAGATTAGGGGTGTTTAGACTCGGGGTACATGTTAGGGTGTTAGTTGCAGACATTTCCCATAGGAATCAATGGGATGTCGGGCAGCAGTGAACATGAGCTTTCCAGGGCAGCGGATTTAAAACCAGGTACGCTGGGCCGAAAAAGTGCCGAGCGTACCTGCTAGTTATTTTATAACTAGCAAAAGTAGTCAGATTGTGCCGAACTTGTGTTCGGAACATCTGGAGTGACGTAAGAATCGATCTGTGTCGGACTGAGTCCGGCGGATCGAAGCTTACGTCACAAAATTCTACTTTTGCCGGGCAGCAGGGCTTGATAACTTAGGCGAATCAGCCTCGCCACAAATACACTGCGGAATTCCAGCGTATTTGAGGTTGACAGCTTGATAACTAGAGGCCTAAGGATGAGATTATGAGTAGAGTGCTATTTATTGCTCCCTCCCATGCTTGAACTCCTTATGAGGGCGTAGAGTAGCGCACATATTACAAGTTGAAAATAAAAAAAATTCACTTGCGCACTAACCCGCTGCGCACAAAAAGCCAAACTTAAAAAATCACAATTGCATTAACGTATTCCCCCATAGAAGACAACAAAATGCTAAATCTGTGAAAAAAAAACAACATCCTACTCGCGCGCAAACCCGATAGCATTTTCCAAAGTGTGCTAACCTGAAATACAAATGTAAATATTTCACATTTTAATGTTCTCTATTTAGTAAATGTTTGCTTTTGACACGCTACTTCTGACACATGCAAATAGCCAAGATAAACTCAATATCTCTTGCGCGCCATTCGTAATCTGGCCCTAAAAACATGTCATGCACCTACATCTAATTGTTTGTACTGCCATTTTAGAACCTAGGTGTTACTCCAGGTATCTGAAGAATGGTTGCCGCACATGTGCAAACGTGTCAGTACTGGAATGTAGTGACCACCACTAGAATTTTAAAATGACTGCATCCATGACTAAAGGATAACCTCAGCACTATGCTTATAAAATGTTTTTGGTATTAAAATTAAAGGAACACTTAAGAATAAAATAAACTTTCATGGTTCAAATAAAGCAACGCAATTTTAAACAACTTTCAAATTCACTTTAAACAACTTTCAAATTCACTTCCATGATCTAAATGTGTTTTTATATGCACACTTTCTGAGAAACCAGCTCCTACTAGGCATGTGTAAGACTTCACAGTATATACGTATATGCATTTTGTAATTGGCTGATGGCTTTCATATGATGTGGGGTTATGGACAATGGAACTAAAAAAACAAAGAAAAAAACGCACTACTCATTACTAAGTACTTTTGCATTATCTTTATATTATGAACTAGTCCTAAAGCCCATTCACATGGGCCATTTTTTGCAGTACATCGGTCCCACCCCTTGCTCTCTCTCTCTCCCTCCCACTCTCTTTGGCTCTCTCTCCCCTTCTCTTTTGCGCTCTCTCGCTCCACCTCTCTTTTGCTTTCTCTCTCCCCCTCTCTTTTGCTCTCTCTCTTCCCCCTCTCTTTTTCTCTCTCTCTCCCCCCTCTCTTTTGCTCTCTCTCCCCTCTCTTTTGCTCATTCCCCTCTCTTTTGCTCCCTCTCCTCTCTTGCTCTCTCTCCCCCCTCTCTTCTGCGCTCTCTCTCCCCCTCTCTTCTGCGCTCTCTCTCCCCCTCTCTTCTGCGCTCTCTCTCCCCCTCTCTTTTGCGCTCTCTCTCCCCCTCTCTTTTGCGCTCTCTCTCCCCCTCTCTTTTGCGCTCTCTCTCCCCCTCTCTTTTGCGCTCTCTCTCTCCACCCTCTCTCTTGTGCTCTCTCCCCTCTCTTTTGCTCTCTCTCGCTTCACCTCTCTTTTGCTCTCTTTACCCCATCTCTTTTGCTCTCTCCTGCTCTCTTGCGCTCTCTCCCCCTCTCTTTTGCGCTCTCTCTCCCCTCTCTCTTTTGCATTCTCTCCCCCCTCTTCTGCACTCTCTCACTCCCCCTCTCTTTTGCATTCTCTCTCCCCCCTCTCTTTTGCACTCTCTCCCCCCTCTCTTTTGCACTCTCTCCCCTCTCTTTTGCTCTCTCTCCGCCCCCCTCTCTTTTGCGCTCCCTCTCTTCCCCTCTCTTTTGCGCTCCCTCTCTCCCCCTCTCTTTTGCGCTCTCTCTCTCCCCCTCTCTTTTGCGCTCTCTCTCACCCCTCTCTTTTGTGCTCTGTCTCTTCCCCTCTCTTTTGCTCTGTCTCTCCCCTCTCTTTTGCTCTCTCCATCCCTCTCTTTTGCTCTCTCTCCCCTCTCCCCCCCCCTTTTGCTTTCTCTCCCCCTCTTTATTGCTCTCTCCCCCACTTTTCTTTTGCTCTCTCTCTTTTCCCCTCTTATTTTCTCTTGCCCCCTCTCTTTTGCTCTCTCTCCCCTCTCTTTTGCTCTTTCCCCTCTCTTTTGCTCTTTCTCCTCTATTTTGCTCTCTCCCCCCTCTTGTTTGCTCTTTCCCCTCTCTTTTGCTCTCTCTTACCCTCTCTTTAGCTCTTTCCCATTTATTTTGCTCTCTCCCCCCTCTATCTCCTTCCCCTCTCTCTCTCGTGCGCACGCCTGGCCCCGTCCCGGCCATGCCCTCTCATGCCCGGCCACGCCCCCTTCCGCCCACCGTCACCGTGCCGCAGCAGTTCAGGTAGACTCTAAGGCCAGGTATGTTTGTCCTCGTGCTGTCTCACTGCGCATGACAGCTTCAGACAAACACACTTGGCCTTTTATATTATAGAATTTGTTGATTTTGCAATTCTACTGTATTTAATGTTTCTTTAAAAATATATTTTATGAATTTGAAAGAACATCAATTATATTAAAAGGCTAAGTACAAATAGAAATAGTTATAATTAAGAGTAGCAAGAAATTCATGCTGCATACCTAAGTCTTCACTCTTCACATAATGTTAAGGAAAATTCCCACAACTATATTAATTAAGGAGAGCCAGCCTTATTATTTAGTCTCTATTAGCTGAGGAAAATCCATCATAGCCTGAGGAAACAGCCATTTGTAGGCTGAGAAACATGTAGTTTTTAAAATAAAAATATTCTTTTTAACTAATACACTTGCTGTTGGATTTTATCTGGGAATCCATCTATACTCCTGCATCAGTTTTGGGAGCTATCTTATCTGCTGAAACCTTTGAAACAGTCAGCTGGGCGGCTGAGAAGTCCCAGTCTGTGTATATTGCACCTGGAAGTGCTTTGCTACATGTAAGTGTGCATATTCCCTGGATACACATATATTTTTACAAACTGTACTGGGCTATTTTGGCTCTATATCCTCCCCTTTATGAACCAGGAGGACCTCACTGCTGAAGAAGTACTACAGAATTATCTCTGCGTCTGTTCAGTTTGCTGGGCAACTGTGAGGTTCCAGTCTGCTTCCTTGCACTTTTTAGTGCTATTCGTTTGGGAGTATTAGTCTTACATAACATATTTCGCTTGTCCCTTGGTATTGTGGTATTAGGCCATTGGGCGCCTCTGTGTTTCTTTTTTCAGACCAAATGTTCAAGTAAGGTGTTCATTTTCTTGTTGGTCTACATTTCTTAAAGATTTGGTATATGCAGTTCCTCTATTTCCTAAGTTGGTACAGAATTTTATTAATTCTGGGAATTGTATAATTTACACATTGTTTTCAAGCCATCTTAAAAAAAAATTGTATTTTCTGTGTTACCTGGATCTATAGAAGAAATCTATTTTAAGCAGCACATTATACGAAAGGATTTATTTTTTCAATAAGAAATTAACCTAGTCCTAAAATCCATTAATTCTAATGATTTCTTTGATTGGTTACATTTGCATTTAGTTGATTTTTAGATATATGTTATCCTTCGGGTGTTAATCATCTTCTGATGATGATGCTTAGCCTTATTGTGTTAGAAAATGGGCTTTTATTAATAACATATCAAAATTCAAAATGGCACTCTTAATCTGTTAACTGTTTAAACACTTTCAACTACATTCTGCATATTATTAAATACGAAACATTGTATTGATATATAAGACCTCTATGGCCTTGAAGACGCGTCCAACCCCTTCTGTTAACCACACATTCTTTGCTTTAATAAAGGTAACCGCATGATGAACACATTTATAATAAGCATTTAATGTAGATATACGCTTACCAATTGAAGAAAAACTAAACACCTTTTAATTACAAGACATTGTTGTGTTCTTGTATAATCAAATTCCACTGGCCTCATTCGATGGAATAATTCTGGGAATCTTTCTAGAAAAGACAAGGCTAGCCAAGGATATTATCTTAGTATAAACTACATTGTTTGGCAGTAGATATCTACTGAAGCCAGTAAGGAATCCATATGAAGCCCTGTTAGCTGGAGAAGTCTGCAATGTGCATTTCTTGTTCTCAGAAAAAGAAAATAAACAATGTTCAGAACTGAATAACATGAATAGTGGGCAAATTAAATAATGAAAGTATAATACAAAGTTATTTTACTACGCATAATTAAAGGGACAGTCTACACCAGAATTTTTATTGTTTTAAAAGATAGATAATCCCTTTATTTCCCAGTTTTGCATAACCTACACAGTTATAATAATATACTTTTAACCTCTGTGATTATCTTGTATCTAAGCCTCTGCAAACTGCCTTTTTTTTCAGTTCTTTCAGTGCCTGCTCCCAGATAACGTCTCGTGCACGAGCACAGTGTTATCTATATGAAATACGTGAACTAACACCCTCTAGTGGTGAAAAACTGTTAAAATGCAATCTGAAAGAGGTGGGCTTCAAGGTCTAAGAAATTAGCATATGAACCTCCTAGGTTAAACTTTCAACTAAGAATACCAAGAGAACAAAGCAAAATTGGTGATAAAAGTAAATTGGAAAATTGTTTAAAATTACATGCTCTATCTGAATCATGAAAGTTTATTTTGGCCTAGACTGTCCCTTTAAACAGTTCAATCTTGTAGTATTGCTATCAATGATGTTTATTCAGACTTTACATTTAGAATAATCCTTTAAATAAGCAGTACCAAGTAATTGGTAACATCAAAATTCAATTATTTGGTGCATTCTAATATTTTAAGAAAGCTCATCAATCATTTTTTTTCTTCATAATTCACTATTAATGTTTTGGGGAATTTTTTAGATAAATAATTAATAAACATAAATATAATAAGTAATTAGATAAACTTTTCTTAATGAATAGAATATACACTTTTTTTAAAACCAAAATAATCTCACGTCATGTATTGATTTATTTATTTAGATGCATGAGATCATTCAAGAGGTTTAGGTGGTAATGGTAATATCAAATCAATAAATATATGGAATGCGCTAACATTAATTAAAGTAGATTAAAGTAGATTGATTAACTGAATTAATTTATCTAATGGGGGATTTTTATGATTCTGGGACAACAAATCTGATTAATGATATAGATATTTTGAGTGAAACAACATGAGGTTAAAATTTGTCAAGAGATCTAAAGTAAGTATTGAGAAGTGTGTTGAAACTATAAAGCATAACTCTGAGCATGGCTACCAGATTTGAGTTAACTTGTGAATTTGTAATTTATCAAGAAATGGAAGCGCCCAACAGGCTTAAGTGTGATATACTGAAACAAAGTAACTAGAATACAGCACTCACTGATCACACAGCATGGGGAGGGCTTACCATGCCCAGCAATACATTGAAGAAAGAAAAGTCCTCCAGCTAGTGAAAAATCCAAAGACCTTTATTGTGCAAATAGGATCCCCAACAGCCATGTTTCGGACAAACAATCAGCCCTTTTTCAAGCTTGAAAAAGTTCTGATTGTTTGCCCGAAACGTAGCTGTTGGAGAGCCTATTTGCACAATAAAGGTCTTTGGATTTTTCACTAGCTGGAGGACTTTTCTTTCTTAAGTGTGATATAAACCTAAAGATATTCATTACACTTTTTAGAATGATTACCCCGACTTCAGAGTTCTAGTTAACTGTTACGTGATATAAAAAAGTGTAACAAAACTCTCATAATAACACTATCTGAAAAATTATTAAATACAACTGTGTATTCTGCACATAGCAGCATATGTTCTATGTATCTGTATATATCTATACCTATCTATAAGCATGTACACACATATATACCGTATATATATATATATATTTATAAAAATAAATAAGTGCAAAAATCAATCAGATATATATTTAAACATCTCTTTAAGAATAATCAAAACATATTATGCTATGTGCAAAACTTTGGATTATAAAATGTGCAATATTATTTTCTTATGTTCCGCTTTTAGATAACCACAATCGTGTTTGCATGACTTGTTGGTGTTTTATTTTTTTTTTCAACTTCTCAAGAGGGCAAACTTTTTACTTTTAACTTGTAATACGAGCGCACATCTCCGAGTGCAAAAAAACAAAAAGGGGGCAGTTTTCAAACTCTTGCTTTTTGTCATAACGATGGTCTTACAGAGAATGTATTTTAAGGCTTTTGAAAATAAATGCAAAATAAAGATTAGAAATTTACGAAATGAAGGCTATATATACAGTATATTATTTCAGGAAATTTATTTTTCTACTTCGTATAGTAATCCATTGTTACTGGTCTCCAGTGTTCAGTGAGTCAAAAATTGTATTAAAGAGGGGTTTTCAAAAACTGGACTAGCATGGTTAGTTTCAGTTAATTGTTTTAAGAAGACCAAATTGATAACCAATATCTGAGATAATCTTATGATTAGGATCAATATTTTAATATCAAAGAATGTTGCAGGCAACTTATGATAAAAAATTTAAAACCGTGACTAAGGAAGTATGCTTCCAAAATTATTTCTATCATATCCAAAAAGTATGCTTTCTATCACACATACATTATTTTTTACCCTTGCCCTTCATAAAATATTGTAATACTACCTGGTCAACGTATAATGTCAGGGATCAGTGGATTAAATTGTACTTTTAATATCTATGTAGATAATATATTGAACCATTTTTAAATTATACACCTATTTGCACAATATACTATGGACATTTTGCTGATATTAGGCAATATTGACATCACAAATGGTAGCCTCTGAGTTACTGTGGATGACTCTTTGCTATCATGCAAAGTTGAAATTAGAACTTCAAATACTTTGACAAGAGATCAAGAGATAAAATATGAAGAAATACAAACTTTGCAACTATTTTGAGTATATTTTGGGGAACTTTAATAAAAGGGCCACATGCACACCCACATACTCATAACTGATTTAAAGCTATAAGAAAGTAAACATGAATTTGCTAAATACAATGGGAGTGGTTACACCTGTCGCCCCTTAACTAGGATTTATGGATGATATAATTATCTTTGATGGTTAAAATGTTAAAATTAATAAATTTAAAAGTTTCTGAATAGGGATAAGTGAGATTTCTTTTCATAGCTTATTAGCGTTATAAAAAATCTATATATACACAAAAGCCCAAAAATGCTGTGCAAAAAAAAGAATGCTCGATATAGGTTTCCAACTAGGTTTAGATAGACCAAAATGTCATGGATTTATATTTAAAAAAAAAAAAAAAACTTTAAAACAAAAAAACAAAAAGTGTAGACTTGCTCAGAATTGTGCATATTGAGAAAGTAGAAAGTCAGTAGATTGGGACCCTGAGGAAATGCAGTTTGCATGAATTGCAAAGGAACGTTCTACGCCACTCAGACTTTCTATTCACTGAGGGAGCTTTACCTGAATATTTTTAAATGATTGCAATAAATTTAATTATTACTTTTTCACCTTGCCACCCTCCATGTGTATAATTCAAGTAGCATCAAGTTTTTGATTATCATTTTTTGGGAAGGCCGTATCAGTCCAGCAAAGAGAGTTATGCTACTTGGAATCAAAGAGCACACACCTGTGCTGGTGTAAGGGATCACTTGGGAGACACGACTAAAGCTGAAAGAAGGCCAAGATCAGGCCTCCGGATAGATTGACTGCAGTTGTCCAGTGAGTAAGCAGAGGGAATTTAGTTGATTATTTCACTATTATTCATGTGTGTCAACAGATAGTGATTACCATTGATAGTGTAAATATGGAAAGAGAGAAGGGTGAGGGAGTAGAAGGGGAATGGAGGGTGAGAGGGATTAGAGAAGAAGAGAAAGGAAGAGAAGAGGAGGAAAGGAGGGGGGCGGAGGCCGCTTGTAATGTTTAGGTATGGTGTACCTCAACCTCTATTGTTATCTCAATAAGTATATGAAACTTAATATCATGGGCTAACCAATGCTATTGAAGTAGTGTGTTTAGGATGTGGTTTCTAGCGATATCGATGATACTCTACTGAGTTGGGCCTAATGAAAAAGAGTGTGCAAGGTGTGTAAGGGGGAGAATCTGTGTGAAGGACAATCTTCTACTGTCCAATTTTGGGGAGCCTGTGCGAATTGTAGCCTCAGTTTCCTGTTATTAGCTGACAGGAGTGGCACCCTGTGTGGTCTTCTGCTGCTGTAGCCCATCTGCTCAAGGTTTGATGCGTTCTGCATTCAGAGATGGTATTCTGCATACCTTGGTTTTAACAAGTGGTTATTTGAGTTACTGTTGCCTTTCTATTATCTCAAACCAGTCTACCCATTCGCCTCTGACCTCTGACATCAACAAGGCTTTTTTGTCCATACAACCGCTCACGGGATATTTTTTTATTTTTTGAACAATTCTCTGTAAACCCTATAGATGGTTGTGTATGACAATCCCAGTAGATCAGCAGTTTTTTTAAATACTCAGACCAGCCTGTCTGGCACCAACAAACATGCCACGTTCAAAGTCACTTAAATCCCCTTTCTTCCCCATTCTGATGCTCGGTTTGAACTTCAGCAAGTCATCTTCACCACGTCTAGATGCCTAAATAAATTGAATTGCTTCCATGTGATTGGCTGATTAGCAATTTGTGTTACCAAGCAATTGATTAGGTGTACATAATGTATATATGGATATATATAGATAGATAGATAGATAAAGCACACAAAGGAAGTTGAGCACTCACTTGCAAGCTCTCAGCTAAAATTAAAAGCAAACCTGTAAGAGTTAGTTACCGCATCTAGTCAAATGGGACGAGCTGAGGTACCACGTCAAGTTCTCTCCCAAAACTTGGGTCCCTAAAACAGCCATACAATTCAAGCTCTCAATCAAACAAACAGGGAACAAGTCAAGGGTGCGCAGGATAATGTAATCAACACGAAAGGGGACTGCACTCTCAGACTGGACTGGGTAGACATCCTATGACCCTGCAACATGCACAGCCCTGGGTTCTCACAGGCAGTTAATCCCAGACAGGTCTGGGTGCAAGGCCCATAGGGAAAATTACAAAACACTGCCTGTGACTCTAGGGTCAGTGTTTTGTATATACAATATATTTATATATATATATAACTGTTTACTAATATAGACCACACTTTTTCCCCTAATTTAAATCTTTAAATTTGGGGTATGGCCTATAATCGGGTGCTGTCTATAATCAGGCATGTGAGTAAGTTATCCACGGCGTCAGGGCCGTCTTTAATATTGACTGGACCCTGGGCAAAAATTTTCTTGCCCCCCCCCCCCCCATGCAATTTTGCTCTCCACCCCAACATCCCAAAAAACAACTAAATCAATTTTTTTTTTAATTATTAGCCCAGCAGTGGATCATCCACTGCTGGACTAATCATTTTAAAAAAAAATAAATACATTGCAATATGTGAAACTGGACCTAAGCAGAACTAATAAGTAAATAAATATATAAATTCCTCCACTGTGGATTCATTTAATATTCTTTTGAATGTGATTCTAGTGTGAGGTTAGCTGGTTAAAGAGATTTAGGGCAGCCAACAGGAGCAAAGCAAGGTAAAGATTGAGGAGGAAGCATGGAGGTGCAGACAAAAATAAGTTTACTGACTGGAACAGCAGAACTACTATGGGAATCTGTAAAATCTGAGACAGAGAGAAAACAAAAACTATAAAAATAAAACTTACATTAATCTGTGAAGTATCAGCATGACACTATACATCAGCCACAGCAGCACATGTCACTTCTTTGCTAGGAACAATTTCCCTCTCACTCTGCACTAGACAATGCTGCATGGGGACTGGCGTGTGTGCACTCACTTATTCTTCCCACTGACACCTTTCTACAAAGCACTGTTCCCCTAACAAACTTCAGTTAGTTGATCTTAGGGCCACAGCAGAAAAAGCAGGGCTAAGGGGACCAGCAGACAGGATGCTGTCTGTCCAAGGCTGCATGGATACATTGTGGGATGAGTCACACAGCCTCAAGACTGAAGAGAGCAGTGTATGCAGCTGCACAGATGCTCAAATCCTCACGTCCTTGCCGCTCCAGCTTTCTGCTGCATGCGCCTACAGTCAGCCCTACCCAGAAACAATCCCCACCACCAGAGCAGTGACCTGGTAACAGTGGTAACAAAAAATATCTATCCGACGGTGCTAACTCAAAGGACCTAAGCTCCTTTAACAAATGGGTCCCTAGTTACCCATAGAATTATAACAAAAACAGTAGAAAGTGCAAGGAGCGCCTAAAATAAAAGGCCAGGTCCAAAGAGGGGGGTGGTGGAGTCCAACAGTGAAATAGGCTAAAAATATTTTAGTTTTTTTCACAGGTTATGGAGTTTTTTGCTTTTTATTGACTTTATACATCCTTTTTTGGTATACCTGATAATCACTCTTGATTATTTTTTCTTATTATTTTTTTCAGTTTTTCACATTTTTACCCAATTTTGGGGTTGCTTACATTTTTGTTTTTGTTTTTCCACCTCTTGGATTACAATCACTTATTTGGATCAGTTGGATCACTTGGATCGTTTTGGATCATAAGAAATTTGACTGCTAGGATTATTTTATAACTTTTTCACACTGGACTAACAGATTTATTCATATTTATTCATATATTCTTTATCCTTTTACCCAATTCATCATCTCCACATTGTGCCCTAGACCCCTAGGGGTCATACTATATATACTTTTTTTGAACATACCTTCCCTCTTTGTTTTTATATTTTTGTTTTTATATTTCTGACTGTATCTTCTATCATTGGTATATATATTGTGTGTTTTTACCTATATTATCATTGTATTATTTTATCATTGTATTATCGTATTATCATTGTTTTTAATTAGTACTATGGATCCATGTACTTCATTGTATTTGTAATATGTGCTATTAAATATTTTTAGCCTATATCACTGTTGGACTCCACCATCCCCCTCTTTGGACCTGGCCTTTTATTTTAGGCGCTCCTTGCACTTTCTACTGTTTTTGGTAACAGTGGTAACTCCAGTAGGACCTTTTCTGATGCAGTGGGAATGGCTGGATGCTGAGTTAAGGCTTTGCATTCAGTGCTGCACAGTGCACATCTAAAACAGCACATGGCACTAGCTTGGCATGTCACATGACACCGGCACGGTCTGGCACAGTTTAAAAAAAAATATATATATATATATATATATATATAAACAGAGTACTTTTGACTGTGACAGTATTAGGATTGAATGTGTGTGTTCCCCATGTCACATCAGCAGTCTGGTATGAACCATAAAAAAAAAAAAATTTTTTTTTTTTTTTTTTTTTTAGGACTCTTGGGCCCCTCAACAGAAACTGGGCCCTGGGCAGCTGCCCCTTTTGCCCTGTGTTAAAGACGGTCCTGCACGGCGTGTTGGTTATGTGGCCGGCAATCTGAGGACGGACCGGTGGTGCCTTACTCTTAGCAGTGTATTCAAAAGAATTTTTATTTACTTGTACTTTTTTTTTATTACGGTATTATAAGTATAAATGTCTTTTGTAAGGAAGTGCTGGCACGGGCTTATGAATTAGGAGGTAAGAAATGGGTGGAGTATGTGATGTCGCATGTGAGGAGCCTGTTATCAAGCTGGCATTGTATTCCTTTGCAGTTATCTGGTAAGATGTTGATATTTTTTATACTAATAATCTATTGCTGATTAGTGATGGCTGGGATAAGTGATGGCTTCCATGTCTTCCTTAACCCCATTCTCCGGCACGTCACTCCCTGTTCTCCTATCACTATTTTTATATCAACATAGAGGAAGAACAAGTGAGGTAGTGGAGGAGAAAAATAATTTTAACTGCTAAAGTCAGCAATCAGCTTAAGGGGCGGCTGCCCCGTGGGATATGTTACTGGTATTACAGACGGACTCTTAGTAAAAATATTATTGTCGCTCTGACAATCAATCTGTTATACATGGTGCTGGTCCCACTATGATGGTCACGGAGTCCCAGCTGCTTGAGACGCCTCATTCACAACAATACCTGCTGAAAACAGAGCAATTTAAGAAAATGTGCTGCTTGCCTATGTTGCCTGTTTAGTGATAATCTATTGTTTTTCTCTGCTTCAATAGCATATCCCTACTGTTCTACTAACATGTATACCGCTATTTTCTTTAAAGGTGAAAAATTGTATTTCTTTAAAATCGCACCAAACTTTAAGGGTGTGGCCTATACGCGGAACAATACGGTGTAAAATGTTTTTTAGTATTATTTTTTTAAATGCTATATCGTTACAGATTAAATGTCCCATAGAAGCTATATTTAGACTTTACAGCATAAAGAAATTAAAAAAAAAAATAAAACTTAAAAAATTAAGTTTATCAAAAAGTGGCACTTTTTTTTCTTTTATAGTTAAAAGAAAAAGCTTTTAAGCTTTTTTTGCAACTGTAGTAATTATTAACTAAAATCATACTTTCATTCTTTGACATATACTTGTATTAAAGAAATGCTTTGACAGTGTGGCAATACTTTCTGAGCTGCAGTCTTGCTGGAAACACTTTGACTAAATTAAAAATCCTTTCCCACTAAAATGACAGGCTAGGATGTTAATAACCTTACCAATTGTATTGTTTGCTGTTTGATTATGGCAGACGGTGACAACTCATAAAACTATTAAATCTTGTTTTAAATGTGGCATAATGCCAAAAGCAAGGAATTAGACACAAATCTTTTCACCCATTACTAATTGATACCAGTGTAGTGTCCTATAATAATTCTCTTGAAATAATAAATGAATGAAAGACTTGATACTGCTGTTAATGCACTTCACATTCTCCTGAGAACAGCATGGTGTGTACTAATTGAGTTTGAAATGCATGGAAGGAAATAATAACAATAATCATATAAAGAGAGAAAGATTTATACAAAGTTCTGATTGAGGGTCAGCAGGAGGTGGGTGCACAAATAATGCAAATATCAAATTATATTTTGCCTCCACTGTGATGAAATGAGTGAAATTACCACTAATGGTTCAATGATTTGGATACAGTGGATAAATTACCAGTTAATTTTTGTGTTGCACAACTCTTTGTTTTTGTATTATCTATTATATTATTTTACTGAAGCTTCTTTTTTATTTTTTAAACATATGTTTGTATACATTTATACAAATCTGTAATTACTAAACAAAAAAAAATATTGTTTCTCTGAGAATGTCTTATATTTTACTTGTAACTTGACCCTACCATATATTTTTATGAAAATTACATTTTTTTTTATTAAACTTTTTTATTCTTGTGTGCTGTCCTAAAGAGACCATTTCATTATATATATATATATATATATATATATATATATATATATATATATATATATATATAATAGTCCCAAATGTGTGCACTCTCACTGAATTTGGGGCAACTGCCAGGGAGCTTTCAATATAGATAAACCAAAAGTAAAGCAATAACTACTCAATGGTCTTCAGCAAAAAAACTTGTCCTTTATTCCATACGTGACGTTTTGGGACCACTCAAGTCCTTTCCTCAGACAAGACGTTTGGTCTCGTCTGAGGAAGGAACTTGAGTAGTCTCGAAACGTCACGTATAGAATAAAGGACACGTTTTTGGCTTGAAGACCAGTGAGTGCTTATTGCTTTACTTTTGGTTTATATATATATATATTTTTTTAATAAATGTTCTTCTTTTGAATAGGTTATTCAGTTTCTGCATTTTTTACATATTGAACTTGTGTCAAATATTTTTATTTTGCTTGAAATTACATGTAATTGTTCCAGAAAACAATATGGCTTGCATTTTTTCACACCTCAGGCAAATATACAACTAATCAAAAACTTGCCTTTGTCACACAAATTTACTCCTAATTGTGCTACAAAAGTTTCCCATCTCCTTGGCACGCAAAGAAGAAATATCTAGATTTGCACCAATTCTTCACCTGAGCAATCTGCAACAACAATTACATCTGTATATAAAAAAAATACTTTCTTTCATACGCTAAATAGCTCCTACAAAAAAATATACATAACAAACTTTCATGGGGATTCCATTTAAGAATAAAATTATTTGTATCTGTGATGTCAGGAACTAATTTTAGGAGAATGATATTCAGTTACACTGGGGTGCTAGTAAAAAATACAAAAATAAAAGACTTCTGGGGAAAAGAGGGGTTGGAGTGTGGACAATAGCTGGGGCTGCAGGAATTAAGGAGGAGATAAACATTTCCTGTTATTTATAAATCTGTAAACCCCTGCAGCTAAAAGCACCCAAGATAATATAGTTATAGCTAATATTTTTGTTTCTTATGCTCTTCAAATATTATTTAATTAATTCATGTGTTTAAATTAAGGCTTCAAATACAATCTGTGTAGTAAAAATGTACCACATTAGCAACAAGTTATTTAACCACATTAATGAAATTAAAAAGTATGGCACTAATTGGCAGAATAAAAGACTATGAGGTAGATCTATTAAGCAGCGGATGCTGCAATCTACCCTCGCCAGAAACTTAAAGGGACACTGAACCCAAATGTTTTCTTTTGCGATTCAGATAGAGCATGACATTTTAAGCAACTTTCTAATTTACTCCTATTATCAAATTTTCTTCATTCTCTTGGTATCTTTATTTTTAATGCAAGAATGTAAGTTTAGATGCCGGACCATTTTTGGTGAACAACCTGGGTTGTTCTTGCTAATTGGTGGATAAATTCATCCACCAATAATAAAGTGCTGTCTAGAGTTCTGAACCAAAAAAAAAAAAAAGCTTAGATGCCTTCCTTTTCAAATAAAAATAGCAAGAGAACAAAGAAAATGTGATAATAGGAGTAAATTAGAAAGTTGCTTAAAATTGCATGCTCTATCACAAAATAAAAAATGTGGGTTCAGTGTCGATTTAAGTAAAAAATCAGCGGTCGTAAGAATGCTGCTCCTTAACTCGTCCGCCACCTTTTAGGCGGATGATTTACACCCCCTGCTAGCGGTCGATTGGCCGCTAATGTGCAGAGGGCGGCATTGCACAAGCATTTCACCAGATCCCGGAATCATGTCTGCCTGGCTTTTGATAAATGTACCCCTTTGACTGTAATACTGACAACTGTTCATCATCGGCTGAGAGGTTTGATCAATTTAACAACCAATAATATTTCAAGCTCCAAATCTGTACTTGTATTTTTAAAAGCAGTAGGGGAAAGAATAGATGATCCTCTAAAAGATTTAAAATATCCAGAAAATCAACAGAATACAAGCTACTCACATAACTCACCAGATCTTTTTTAACCTTGAACATTGTAAATTGCAGAATTATATCACTTTTACAGTAGAAGACAAGAAATACTTGAAATGGTTGCTAGATATGTAGTGATTTAAAAAAAAAAAAAAAGCTGGCAGGTTTTGGAGACTATTTAAAAAGAGATATGTTTGTAATATGCATAAATAATGGAACAGAAGATATCATCACGTTTTAGCATGCAATGAAAAAATGGCAGTTATGGAGCAAGCTTATTGCAAAAAAATTACATTTTCAAATGAAACATTGCTGGAAAACATCTTTTATAGTGATGTTAAAAAAAGACAAATTCATTTTAATAATAATGAATAATGAGGCATAAAATGTATGTGTGTAACATAACAAATATAAACAAAAAACATTGCACCCTGAATATACAAAAATATACGTCAAGATTCATGTTCGGATTCAGGATAATAACCTATACACAATATTAAAATGATGTACTTCTTGTTGCCACTATTATTTTTATTATTAAGATGTTAGTGGACAGGGTTCCCAAGCAGGGAACCTGTCTGTCTCAGCTAACCACCAGTGGCGCAAGCTAGGATTGCAGAATACTATGTTTTAGATCCAGAGTGGATCCAGGGGAGGAACTACCATTGGTGCAGAAGGAGCGTTTGCACCAGCACCCAAGTGCTGGGGGGCCCCAGAGCCATTCTATACATAGGCGAGTGCAGAATGTGTACAACCTAATGCAGGGGAGAATGTTATTAGTGCAGGTTGCAGGTCCAGCTATCTATCCTCAAAATCATTTTACAGAGAAGCATGTGTTTTTTCACTATTGCTTATAACTAGGCTGACCATATTGCTGCTTTAAGAATGGACACATGAAAAATACATATGTCAGGGTTCTTATACAAAACATTTCTTTAAACAGCCCTGACATATGTATTTTTCATATGTGTACTTTTTAAAAACACATGCTTCTATATGTCCCTGATACCAGAAGTCTGTCAATTTTCTGGTCTTTTTTATATTCTAAATACAAATTTACAATATAAAAATAAATACATTGATCGACAGCAGAAATGCATTAAAAGTTTAAGCAAACAAAACAAAGAATGGTAAAGGTAGAATCTACCTATACTTCTTTGAAAAACAGGAATACTTAAAAACATATTCCATAGTTGCTTGTACCCATAAGATAAACATGAGTCCTAGACATAGTATGGGCAACCCTCAAAGCCTATTTGAGAGGGCATTTCATCAAAACATTAGCCCTTTATCGTAAATCAGGAGGCCAATCATTGGCTAAGCTATACGGTGACCTCCGCTCTCTGGAGTCCTCTAACAAGTCATGCCCTGAATCCCAAATAGCCCAACAGATAGGTCTAATCAGAGAGGAAATTGCTAGAAGGGAAACCTTAAGAGTACAGGATAGCCTGCATAGACTCAAACAGCTATATTACTATAAAGGTAATAGGGCAGATAGACTACTAGCAAATAAACTCTGAAAACGTACGCAACAGAGTAGGATAGCCTCCATCACTACCCAAAATGGACAAGTCCATTCCCCTAAAGCAATAGGAGTAGCTTTTGCAGGATTCTACTCCTCCCTCTATAATATCGCAACCTTGGAGACGGCAGATAGAGCCACCCCCAGCGACATTAGCAAGTTCCTGGAGGAACTAGACTTACCTGTCTAACCTGCCAAAACCACATTAGCGAAACAATTTACAATAGAGGAAGTTAAGGTAGCCATAGCTAGTCTAGCTCCCCACAAAGCACCAGGCCCAGATGGGTTCACAGTCGCCTTCTATCAGGTTCTTAGCTCTACACTTTCCCCGATTCTGCTCCACTTCTTTGAAAGTGTGGCTCAACGCGGCAGATTCCTCCCAGAATTCCTCGAGGCTAACATTATCACAATTCACAAAGAAGGCAAAGACCCTATGCTATGCCCTAGCTATAGGCCCATTTCCCTCATCAATGTGGATGCTAAAATTTATGCCAAAATCCTTGCCAATAGGTTAAACAAACACCTTCAGACACTTATACATTTGGATCAGGTAGGATTTGTCCTCAACAGGCAAGGCTCTGATTATACCCGCCGTCTCCTAAACATATACACTGAGGTAGTGGACCTGGGTCTCCCCATGCTCACTCTGTCACTCGACGCTGAAAAAGCGTTGGACAGAGTGAGGTGGGAATACTTATTCCAAACCCTGGTAGCATTCGGTATTCCAGATACCTATATCAGAGCTGTTATGGCACTCTACTCTTCCCCCACCGCTGTGATGAGGGGCCTGGGGTTTTTCTCCCCCACAATACAGATAACGAACGGGACTAGACAGGGGTGTCCTCTGTCTCTTCTCCTATTCGTACTGGCAATCGAGCCGCTAGGCGCAGCTATTAGGAGATGCCCTGCAATACAGGGACTCCAACTCCATGACACCATCCAGAAACTAGCTCTGTTCGCGGAAGATCTTACAGTCTTCCTCACGGAACCCCTGGACTCCCTCCCTCCACTATTCCATCTACTAAAGAGATTCGGTGAACTCTCATATTACAAAATTAATGTCAGTAAAACAGAAGCGTATTCTCTTAATATTCCCTTGAAAGAAGAGCACAGAATTCAACTCCTTTACTCTTTCAAATGGTCTAATAAGGGAATACGACACCTAGGTGTATTCCTCTCCCTCTCTAAACTAATAACTATAAAAGAAAACTATGAGAGCTTGCTGAAGGAGATCACACTGGAGCTTAACTCCAAGAGGTATAGCGAGATCTTGTGGTTTGGCAGGGTGGTGGCCCTCAAAATGATGGTTCTGCCCAAGCTTACGTATATATTCCGCTGTATTCCTATTCCAATTCCGGTATCTCTGATTCAAAAGTTTCAGACACTTTTCAATACCTACACCTGGCACGACAAAAGACCTCGAGTTGCAGCCCACATCCTACAAGCTCCCATAGAGAGGGGTGGGATAGGCCTCCCCAACGTAAGGAAATATCAAGAGGCCGCAATGATGACCCATGTTTCGGCGTGGGGTAATGGCCTCCCTGCAACTAGATGGAAGGAGCTGGAACAGGCATCTCTGCCAGCGTTTGTTGACTTGGAGGACCTTCTCTGGCTCCCCCTGCACTGGCAGACAAAAGTCTGCATATCCAACAGTATAGTAAAGGGGTGTCAGGAGAGTTGGCTGAAACTAAGACACAGTAGACTTATTGCCCCACACCCCTCACCCATACACTCTATACGAGGCCTACTACTAGGACTAACTGACATGCATGCCAACTCGTGGTCTGCCACAAATATAGTTTCTTTACTAGACTTCTATGAAAATAAACAACTAAAGGCACATGTGACTATGTTAACCTTGCCCACGTTGACCCCGAAGTTTCACTTTGATCTCCTGCAAATCCGATCGCTTATGAGGTCTTGGGGCTTCCTAGAAGACAAGCTGCGGGATCTTACCCCGTGGGAACTGCGCTGGAAAGCAAATCTCCAACCATACAAACCTATCTCAGCACACTATAAGTGTTTGCTGGAGGAAAATACCTCCTCCAAAATGATTCATATGGAGGCCTGGGAGAAAGTTCTGCAGCTTACCCACTCACTTGAAGAATGGGAGGAGGCAATTAGCATTACCAAAAAAGCCACCTACTGTGTAACCCTATACGAGCTTTACTTTAAAATTATCACGAGGTGGCATTTGGTACCCACAAAGCTGCGGAAACTCTATCCGGACCATTCCCCCATGTGCTGGAGAGAGTGTGGGGAACAGGGCACCCCGCTCCACATTTGGTAGACATGCCCAAAGCTGACCGGCGTATGGAGAAAGATAGAAACACTGTGTAAAGATTTAGACCTAGTGGAGGTGCTTACCCCAGCCCTCGCAAACCTGCATCTAGGAGTAGAATCACTCCCCAGAGTTAAACAAAACTTACTTATATGCATCCTCACTTCCACCAAACTACTTGGAGCCAGAAATTGGAAGAAAAGCCAGCCCCCCAGGTGGCAAGGGGTGGTAGATTGTGTAAACCACATCAGAAGCATGGAAAATTACGTATACAGGGAGCATAAACAACTGACTGATTTCTGCCTCATATGGGAACCGTGGGACACCCTCTGGACCCGTACAAATGCATAGCCAGATTGACCAACAACAAGCCCGAGGTAACCCTGACGACTGACTTCCTAAACCGTTATACCCTAAACAATACAGACAACAACAATACCCCTTAGAGTTGCCCCTAAATTCTACCATTTGATTAAGCCAGACACAGGGAGCAAGAGAGAGCCTTTGATGGATTATTATGGCCCCGCCATGATGAGATACATGAACTGCCATGTATCGACGCCCCCACCAATGCCTGTAGTGCTTGCCTATCCAGAAACCCTAGTGGACTGATCCACTAACTTAACGGCCATCCCAGTTATATCACTACTAAGATGAACCAAAATAACTAGTGTAGTTCAACAAGATCCTAAATGATGGCCTCTGTAAAAACGAGGTTCTTTTGATAATAGAGGTGCTGTTCCACCTCTTGCAGCAAAGTTTATGTATTAATGTTACAATGTTATGTATTCAACCCATAATGCATAAGCTGTATGTTAACTGATTTACCTCAATAAAAATTATTTATAAAAAAAAAAAAAAAAAAGATAAACATGAGTGATGAGAAAAATTTAAAACAAGATGTAAAAAATGTCTTTATATATAAAAGGGACAATTGTTTGGTCAAAACTGGATACAAATTTTAGGTATGCTAAAAACATCATGGCAAATTCTTCTGATTAATGGCTAAAATAATTTATATAAGGCATGATCCAATGTTTGAAAACTCATTAGGAAAAGTTGGAAAAAAATCCATGGTAAAGCACCTCCAAAGTTCCATGATGAAGCACCTCCAAAATTTTAGAAAGAAAGAACAGTACTATCCACATTAACCCCCTTAAAAGCAGGAGCCATTCAGGGTACAGCATCTGTGGTTTAGCCCTTAATGACATGCACCATACCCTGTATGACCGCTGTGTCCTCGGCTGTTATGTGTGCGTGTCTCACTGACAGTGCTGAGACTGCACTATTTCTGCATGCATTGAGTGAGGGTTTGCATAAATAGCATAATGGCGACAACACCTGGCTAGAGATTTCAGGGGCAGGGTGTCTTAGTGATCCCATGGCTGTCAGACAGTGCCTTCATCATATGAGATACACACTGTGATCAGCGTGTATCTCATGCTGTTGCTGGATGACTGCATTTTGGCTATCCAACATCAGTACAGTAACTGTCAATAATGACTTTATTACTAAGCATGCAATTGAGGTAGCAGACAGTCACAGTGATTGTATACTTAAATTGGAGCCTACATACTACCATGTTGCAATGCATGCTGGTAGACTCAATGGGTTATCACTGGGTGTCTCGGGATGCAAAACAAATTGCCCCATGGTTATGTGATCACTGTGACAGCCAGTCATGTCATGGTCATCTGGCTATATTTCCTATAAATGATTTGGAAACCTAGGCATATGGGGTATTTCTTAATTTAACACTAGTTTTTTTAGAAATGATTATAAAGAAAACTGGAAAAAAAATGTTCTCAGCATTAAATTCCTTTTTTGTAAGAAGAAGGTATTATTACTCAAGCAAAGGCTTTATGGACATTATATCCTGTTTTCCTGGTTGCAGTTTATGTTTAACCAACTGTGGATTGTGACTCCTGTAATTTTACTGTGATATTGCCAGTGCAAGTATCCTATTTGTAGTATTTACAAATCTTACTTTTATGCAATTGCACATATATATGTGTTTTTTTATTAAAATTTCACAATTTATTGAATGTATTGAGGAATTAAACTATTAAATATAAAATCCTTTCTTAATAATAACAGTATTAACATGTCACACAGTTCTAAAAAAGTCCAGAAAAGGTGGTTAAAACTGAACATATATAAATGGAGCAATGTCCCATTGTGAACTGTGCAATCCCATTGCAAACTGTGAGCCCGGTATCCTTGTTTGTCACAGTAGTCCTCCAATGGAATGGTGTAGTCTTGAGCCGGGGGTATTATGCTCCACGCATAAATGGCAAACCTTTCCATACTCCATTAGTTAGTGTCAGCATCACTGTCACCTGATTAGTAAACGGTATAAAAATGCCTCCGTTAGCAAAACTGCTTTGAATGGATCGGTGTGTAAAACAAAATGTAAGAGCCTCCAGGCAGAACACCCCTCTGCCAAATATGTAAGAAAATTGCAAAGGCTATCCCAAAGTTAAATCAACAGAATCCTTTAATGGAACAAGGTCAAGTACACAAACACTTTCAAGAGGCTCCCATGGATCTGACATCATTCACACATGTGCACAGGCACTTCCTCAGAGATTCCTGAGGAAGCACATGTGCGCATCTGCAAAATGCATCAGATCCTTTTCTCACAACTAATTATTACTCAAGTACACCGCAGTGAGTGGGTTTTGCCAACTGTACAAATAAGGAGACAAAATCAAGAAAATTGTGTAGAGAATTCTGGTTGTTTTTTTAATTACAAATTAAAAGCTGGTAAATATACACAATTATTAATAGAATAGATGCCTGCTGCACTGGCAGGATGGAAAAAGTTTATCGCACCCAAACTTTTGTCATATGTTTAGTTATTTTTTATTTATTTTTTTGGAATAGGCTTAGCATCTGTGGTATGGCAACATACTGATGATGTGTTGGTAACTGGGAGAAATTATGCCAAACATTAGTGAATGTTGCAAAAGTTCTGAAACAATGGATCACCGGCAATTAATAAATTCTTGAGAGATTGTTTAGCATTTTGTACACATGTGAATGGCAGTCAAGGATTGCATACTTCTGAAAACAAAATGAGAACATTAAAAGTAACACCAACCTCAGACAATACTTCAAAACTTAGAATGTACAGTATGTAGGTCTTTCAAACTACACTCATTCGCCTAGATTACGAGTTTTTGTCGGTAAGGCTGTGCGGGGCTAATGAGCCTTTTTTTCTTACCGCTCACTTAAGCCAACGCTGGTATTACAAGTTTTCTTCAAGCCGGCGTTAGCCTCAGAAAAGTGAGCGTTGAGCAAAATTTAGCTGCACATCTCACTGTAATACCAGCGTTGCTTATGGTAGCGGTAAGCTGGCAAAACATGCTCGTGCACGATTTCCCCATAGGAAACAATGGGGCTGAGCTGGCTTAAAAAAAGCAGCGTTCAGCTCCTGCTGCAAAAAAGCAGCGTTCAGCTCTTAACGCAGCCCCATTGTTTCCTATGGGGAAATGAATTTTATGTCTGCACCTAACACCCTAACATGAACCCCGAGTCTAAACACCCCTAATCTTACACTTATTAACCCCTAATCTGCCGTCTCGCTATCGCTGACACCTACATTATATTATTAACCCTTAATCTGCCGCTCCGGACACCGCTGCCACCTACATTACTTATGAACCCCTAATCTACTGCCCCCAACATCGCCGAACCCTACATTATAGTTATTAACCCCTAATCTGCTGCCCCAACGTCGCCGCAACTATATTAAATTTATTAACCTCTAATCTGCCGCCGCCAACGTCGCCACCACTATAATAAATTTATTAACCCCTAAACCTAAGTCTAACCCTAACACCCCCTAACTTAAATATAATTTAAATACATCTAAATAAATTTACTACAATTAAATAAATTGTTCCTATTTAAAACTAAATACTTACCTATAAAATAAACCCTAAGATAGCTACAATATAACTAATAGTTACATTGTAGCTATCTTAGGATTTATATTTATTTTACAGGCAACTTTGTATTTATTTTAACTAGGTACAATAAATATTAAATAGTTATTAACTATTTAATAACTTCCTAGTTAAAATAAATACAAATGTACCTGTAAAATAAACCCTAACCTAAGTTACAATTACACCTAACACTACAATATAATTAAACTAATTACCTAAACTACCTACAATTAATTACAATTAAATTAAATAAACTAAATTACGAAAAAAAACCACTAAATTACAGAAAATAAAAAAAGAATTACAAGAATTTTAAACTAATTACACATAATCTAATCCCCCTAATAAAATAAAAAAGCCCCCCAAAATAATAAAATTCCCTACCCTATACTAAATTACAAATAGCCCTTAAAAGGGCCTTTTGCGGGGAATTGCCCCAAAGTAATCAGCTCTTTCACCTGTAAAAAAAAATACAATACCCCCCCAACATTAAAACCCACCACCCACACACCCAACCTTACTCTAAAACCCACCCAATCCCCCCTTAAAAAACCTAACACTACCTCCTAGAAGATCACCCTACCTTGAGGCGTCTTCACCCAGCCGGGCAAAAGTGCTCCTCCAGAGGGTCCGAAGTCTTCATCCTATCCGGCCAGAAGAGGACCTCCAGACCGGCAGATGTCTTCATCCAGACGGCATCTTCTATCTTCATCCTTCCGAAGCGGAGCGGGTCCATCTTCAAGACATCCGACGCGGACCATCCTCTTCATCCGACGGCCAACGACTGAATGACTGGTCCTTGAAGATGGACCCGCTCTGCTCCGGAAGGATGAAGATAGAAGATGCGTCTGGATGAAGACTGCTAGTCTGGAGGCCCTCTTCTGGCCGGATAGGATGAAGACTTTGGACCCTCTGGAGGACCACTTGTGCCTGGCTGGGTGAAGATGTCTCAAGGTAGGGTGATCTTCAAGGGGGTAGTGTTAGGTTTTTGTAAGGGGGGATTGGGTGGGTTTTAGAGTAGGGTTGGATGTGTGGGTGGTGGGTTTTAATGTTGGGGGATAATGTATTTTTTTTTTTACAGGTGAAAGAGCTGATTACTTTGGGGCAATGCCCCGCAAAAGGCCCTTTTAAGGGCTATTTGTAATTTAGTATAGGGTAGGAAATTTTATTATTTTGGGGGGCATTTTTATTTTATTAGGGGGATTAGATTAGGTGTAATTAGTTTAAAATTCTTGTAATTATTTTTTATTTTCTGTAATTTAGTATTTGTTTTTTTCATAATTTAGTTTATTTAATTTAATTGTAATTAATTGTAGGTAGTTTAGGTAATTAGTTTAAGTATAGTGTAGTGTTAGGAGTAATTGTAACTTAGGTTAGGGTTTATTTTACAGGTACTTTTGTACTTATTTTAGCTAGGTAGTTATTAAATAGTTAATAACTATTTAATAACTATTGTACCTAGTTAAAATAAATACAAAGTTGCCTGTAAAATAAAAATAAACCCTAAGATGGCTACAATGTAATTATTAATTATATTGTAGCTATCTTAGGGTTTATTTTATAGGTAAGTATTTAGTTTTAAGTAGGATTAATTTATTTAATTGTAGTAATTTAATTTAATTTTATTTAAATTATATTTCAGTTAGGGGGGTTAGGGTTAGATTTAGATTTAGGGGTTAATACATTTAATATAGTAGCAGCGACGTTGGGGTCAGCAGATTAGGGGTTAATAAATATAGGTAGGTGTCGGGGATGTTAGGGATGGCAGATTAGGGGTTAATAAAATTTAACTAGTATTCACAAGGCGGGAGTGTGGCGGTTTAGGGGTTAATACATTTATTAAAGTGGCGGCGATGTCCGGTCGGCAGATTAGGGGTTAAACATTTTAGTTAAGTGTTTGCGATATGGGGGGGGGGCTCGGTTTAGGGGTTAATAGGTAGTTTATGGGTGTTAGTGTACTTTTTAGCACTTTAGTTAAGAGTTTTATGTTACGGCGTTAGCCCATAAAACTCATAACTACTGACTTTTATATGCAGTAGGAGTCTTGCCAGGAGAGGGTCTACCGCTCACTTTTTCAGGTGATCGTAATACCGGCATTAGGAAAATCCCATTAAAAAGATAGGATACGCAATTGATGTAAGGGGATTTGCGGTAAGCTAAAATCGCGGAACAAAAGTGAGCGGTAGACCCTCTCCTGCCTGACTCATAATACCAGCGGGCGTTAAAAAGCAGCGTTGGGACCCCTCAACGCTGCTTTTTAAGGCTAACGCAAGACTCGTAATCTAGCCGATTGTTTCTTAACTAATTTGACATATACATCCTCTACATCCATGGATTTAGACAAGAGACTTTAATAGAGCATTTATAGAAACAAATTAATGAACTACAAATTCTGTATTGTCAGTTCACTATTATTTAATGGAACCACTTAAAGATGCATCACCATATGGCTTTGGGGCAGTGTAACCATATACTGTACCTAATGAATTAAACATACAAATCACATTTGCTTTAAAATGTGTGCAGCATTTTGCTTTAGCAATGTGAACATATTATTACTGTATTAAATATAGATATCACATGATGCCGATGTGGATATCAAGGTTACCAGTAATGAATGAAAAACAAAAATGAACAGCAAAAGCTACAAACAAAACATTTCAGCTCAGTAGTACATGTTTCTTTTATTGCAAAAGAAACAGAATGATATTCAGTTAATAAAAGAAAATTTGTGTCATGGATGGCTGAAAGATAATAAGAATATACTCCAAGCTTATATCAAAAGAGCAAATGAGCAAGCAATTAAAGGTGGATGTCTGTTGTGAGAATCTAGAGTGATTAGTCTAGGGAAAAAAACTAACAATTCTACAATGCAACTGTTGCATGAAGGAGATCCAATTATGGTGCTGACAAAGAAGACTGCAAGAGGTTATGTTTGGTTGTCAGGCGCAGACAAAGACGTTTGAAATAATCTTTCTGCATGCATTGGATGTTCACAGATAACTACAGAAATGATTAGTACAGTCATGGGGTTGGCTGAACATACCATGGGCTTTTAACGCTCCAATAAGAATAAGCTACTAAGTAGTAGCAGATGAAAGTTAGGGAAGTTAGTGAAGGTTAATCAGGAGAGGTATGATAAACCTACCTCTGTTTTCATTAGATATTTGTTATCAGTATAACCCCCAATTTCCTAAGAGGTTTGGAATAGTGGTCTGGTATTTAATTTATTTTCAAAATGTATTATGTCTGACTTAGTTGAATAAGTCAGACTTATCAATAATTAAGCAGGCAGTTCAGTCAGACAAAGAAATAATGTTTCTTTGTCACCCAGAAAACACTCTCTTTTAACCATAAAATTATTGTAACACACAGGAAGGTCATTGCCTACAAGAATACTGTGTAACATAAACCCTAAACTGTAGCTCTCACTGAAGAAAAGTTAACTTTTAATAATCTCGTGACTTTAAACACATAATTGACTGCAGAAAAAACCAATTTTGTTACTTTCTAAATGAATATTCATGCGCCTCTCTTTTGGTTAGTGATTGCCAAAAAATAGAAATCGCATTTCTAATTAATATACGCCTAGATTTAGAGTTTTGCGTTAGAGGGGGTGCGTTAGCTATGCATGGTTTATTTCTAACGCACTAAGGCCTAGATTTAGAGTTGGGCGGTAGCCGTCAAAACCAGCGTTAGAGGGTCCTAACGCTGTTTTTTACCGCCCGCTGGTATTTGGAGTCAGTCAGGAAAGGGTCTAACGCTCACTTTGCAGCCACGACTTTTCCATACCGCAGATCCCCCTACGCCATTTGCGTATCCTATCTTTTCAATGGGATCTTTCTAACGCTGGTATTTAGAGTCGTGGCTGAAGTGAGCGTTAGAAATCTAACGACAAAACTCCAGCAGCAGAAAAAAGTCAGTAGTTAAGAGCTTTTTGGGCTAACGCCGGTTTATAAATCTCTTAACTACTGTGCTCTAAAGTACACTAACACCCATAAACTACCTATGTACCCCTAAACCGAGGTCCCCCCACATCGCCGCCACTCTATTAAAATTTTTTAACCCCTAATCTGCGGCTCCGTACACCGCCGCCAGCTACGTTATCCCTATGTACCCCTAATCTGCTGCCCCTAACAACGCCGACCCCTATATTATATTTATTAACCCCTAATCTGCCGCCCCCGCTATCGCTGACACCTGCATATTTTTTTAACCCCTAATCTGCCGCTCTGTACACCGCCGCAACCTACATTATACCTATGTACCCCTAATCTGCTGCCCCTAACACCGCCGACCCCTATATTATATTTATTAACCCCTAATCTGCCGCCCCCAATGTCACCTCCAACTACCTACAATAATTAACCCCTAATCTGCCGACCGGATCACACCGCTACTATAATAAATGTATTAACCCCTAAAGCTAAGTCTAACCCTAACACTAACACCCCCCTAAGTTAAATATAATTTAAATCTAACGAAATAAATTAACTCTTATTAAATAAATTAATCCTATTTAAAGCTAAATACTTACCTGTAAAATAAACCCTAATATAGCTACAATATAAATTATAATTATATTGTAGCTATTTTAGGATTAATATTTATTTTACAGGTAACTTTGTAATTATTTTAACCAGGTACAATAGATATTAAATAGTTAATAACTATTTAATAGCTATCTAGTTAAAATAATTACAAAATTACCTGTAAAATAAATCCTAACCTAAGTTACAATTAAACCTAACACTACACTATCAATTAATTAATTAAATAAAATACCTACAATTATCTACAATTAAACCTAACACTACACTATCAATAAATTAATTAAATAAAATACCTACAATTAAATACAATTAAATAAACTAACTAAAGTACAAACAATAAAAAAGAACTAAGTTACAAAAAATAAAAAAATATTTACAAACATTAGAAAAATATTACAACAATTTTAAACTAATTACACCTACTCTAAGCCCCCTAATAAAATAACAAAGACCCCCAAAATAAAAAAATGCCCTACCCTATTCTAAAATTAAAATAGAAAAGCTATTTTACCTTACCAGCCCTTAAAAGGGCCCTTTGCAGGGCATGACCCAAAGAATTCAGCTCTTTTGCCTGTAAAAAAAACATACAATACCCCCCAACATTACAACCCACCACCCACATACCCCTAATCTAATCCAAACCCCCTTAAATAAACCTAACACTAAGCCCCTGAAGATCTCCCTATCTTGTCTTCACCTCGCCGGGTTCACCGATCCGTCCACCGAAGTCTTGATCCAAGCCTCCGAAGTCTTGATCCAAGCCCAAGCGGGGGCTGAAGAGTGACGTCCATCCTCCGGCTGAAGTCTTGATCCAAGCGGGCAGAAGAGGACATCCGGACCGGCAAACATCTTCATCCAAGCCGCATCTTCTATGTTCTTCAATCCAATGACGACCGGCTGATCTTCAAGACCTCCAGCGCGGATCAATCTTCACTGACGACTTCCCGACGAATGACGGTTCCTTTAAGGGATGTCATCCAAGATGGCGTCCCTCGAATTCCGATTGGCTGATAGGATTCTATCAGCCAATCTGAATTAAGGTAGGAAAATTCTGATTGGCTGATGGAATCAACCAATCAGATTCAAGTTCAATCCGATTGGCTGATCCGATCAGCCAATCAGATTGAGCTCGCATTCTTTTGGCTGATCGGAACAGCCAATAGAATGCAATCTCAATCTGATTGGCTGATTGGATCAGCCAATCGGATTGAACTTGAATCTGATTGGCTGATTCCATCAGCCAATCAGAATTTTCCTACCTTAATTCCGATTGGCTGATAGAATCCTATCAGCCAATCGGAATTCGAGGGACGCCATCTTGGATGACGTCCCTTAAAGGAACCGTCATTCATCGGGAAGTCATCGGTGAAGATGGATGGATCCGCGCTGGAGGTCTTGAAGATCAGCCGGTCGTCATCGGATTGAAGAACATAGAAGATGCTGCTTGGATGAAGATGTTTGCCGGTCCGGATGTCCTCTTCTGCCCGCTTGGATCAAGACTTCAGCCGGAGGATGGATGTCTTCAGCCCCCCGCTTGGGCTTGGATCAAGACTTTGGAGGCTTGGATCAAGACTTTGGTGGATGGATTGGTGAACCCGGCGAGGTGAAGACAAGGTAGGGAGATCTCCAGGGGCTTAGTGTTGGGTTTATTTAAGGGGGGTTTGGGTTAGATTAGGGGTATGTGGGTGGTGGGTTGTAATGTTGGGGGGGGTATTGTATGTTTTCTTTTTACAGGCAAAAGAGCTGAATTCTTTGGGGCATGCCCCGCAAAGGGCACTTTTCAGGGCTGGTAAGATAAAAGAGCTTTTCTATTTTAATTTTAGAATAGGGTAGGGCATTTTTTTTATTTTGGGGGTCTTTGTTATTTTATTAGGGGGCTTAGAGTAGGTGTAATTAGTTTAAAATTGTTGTAATATTTTTCTAATGTTTGTAAATATTTTTTTATTTTTTGTAACTTAGTTCTTTTTTATTTTTTTGTACTTTAGTTAGTTTATTTAATTGTATTTAATTGTAGGTATTTTATTTAATTAATTTATTTATAGTGTAGTGTTAGATTTAATTGTAGATAATTGTAGGTATTTTATTTAATTAATTTATTGATAGTGTAGTGTTAGGTTTAATTGTAACTTAGGTTAGGATTTATTTTACAGGTAATTTTGTAATAATTTTAACTAGGTAGCTATTAAATAGTTATTAACTATTTAATAGCTATTGTACCTGGTTAAAATAATTACAAAGTTACCTGTAAAATAAATATTAATCCTAAAATAGCTACAAAATAATTATAATTTATATTGTAGCTATATTAGGGTTTATTTTACAGGTAAGTATTTAGCTTTAATTAGGATTAATTTATTTAATAAGAGTTAATTTATTTCGTTAGATAAAAATTATATTTAACTTAGGGGGGTGTTAGTGTTAGGGTTAGACTTAGCTTTAGGGGTTAATATATTTATTATAGTAGCGGTGAGATCCGGTCGGCAGATTAGGGGTTAATTATTGTAGGTAGGTGGAGGCGACGTTGGGGGCGGCAGATTTGGGGTTAATAAATATAATATAGGGGTCGGCGGTGTTAGGGGCAGCAGATTAGGGGTACATAGGGATAACGTAGGTTGCAGCGGTGTACGGAGCAGCAGATTAGGGGTTAATAATAATATGCAGGTGTCAGCGATAGCGGGGGCAGCAGATTAGGGGTTAATAAATATAATATAGGGGTCGGCGGTGTTAGGGGCAGCAGATTAGGGGTACATAGGTATAATGTAGCTGGCGGCGGTGTACGGAGCGGCAGATTAGGGGTTAATAATAATATGCAGGGGTCAGCGATAGCGGGGGCGGCAGATTAGGGGTTAATAAGTGTGAGGTTAGGGGTGTTTAGACTCGGGGTTCATGTTAGGGTGTTAGGTGCAGACTTAGGAAGTGTTTCCCCATAGGAAACAATGTAGCTGCGTTAGGAGCTGAACGCTGCTTTTTTGCAGGTGTTAGGTTTTTTTTCAGCTCAAACAGCCCCATTGTTTTCTATGGGGGAATCGTGCACGAGCACGTTTTTTAAGCTGGCCGCGTCCGTAAGCACAGCTGGAATTTAGAGTTGCAGTGGCGGTAAATATGCTCTACGCTCCCTTTTTGGAGCCTAACGCAGCCCTTCTGTGAACTCTAAATACCAGCGGTATTTAAAAGGTGCGGGAGAAAAAAAGCCAGCGTAGCTAACGCACCCCTTTGGCCGCAGAACTCTAAATCTAGGCCATAGTTTTTTAAAGCTGGTATTTAGAGTTTATAAACAACCTTCTAACGCTACTCCTAACGCGTATATTTCAGACGCGGAATCACGCCCGTGTTAGACAGTCTCCCATAGAGATCAATGGAAAATCAAACAAACACGCTTTTTTCACCTAACACTAGATCTTGCGAGAAATACGCACTGCTCGGTCATATGACGTATACCACATAATGCACAACAATAACACACCGCAAATGTCAGAACAACAATCACAAAACAAAGCACATAAGCATTACACATTCATAAGCAGGGGAAAATAAAAAATAAAAATAAAGGGAATACGCATATAGTTTACGATACGGAAATACGGAAAATAACAAAAAGGAAAAATAAATGCACACTCATACACAAGCAAAAAACTCGCATTCAACATTACGAAATATTAGGACAAACATACATATACAACACTTCACAAATACGACACCATCGCAAATTAACATTAACACAAAATACTATGGGACAATGTTATAGAAAACGAGCACTATGACATCATCGCATTCTACACATTCCACAAATACTAACTCGAAATGAGCATGCACAAATTCACACAACTAATACACATTGCACGCATACTAATTACTAACAAAGCACACCTGAACACAATTTACAACGCAAACCGGTACATCATTAAACATTTACATAGGGTATATAAGCACCACACAAGCATGGCTTATTTGACTGTGTTGCTGGTGGGTTTTTGGAGATTGGAGATTTACTGAGTTATTGTGAGAGTTAGTGCGAGTTAGTTTCAGTGTGAGAGAGTCAGTTAGTGTTATCGTGAGTGAGTTAGTGGTAGTGTGAGTTAGTGGTAGTGTGAGTTAGTGGTAGTGTGAGTTAGTGGGAGCGTGAGTTAGTGGGAGCATGAGTTAGTGGGAGCATGAGTTAGTGGGAGCGTGAGTTAGTGGGAGCGTGAGTTAGTGGGAGCATGAGTTAGTGGGAGCGTGAGTTAGTAAGAGAGCGTTAGTGAGCGACAGTTGGTCTGGGTGAGTGTGCAAGTGCTTTTTCTGTAAACTTAACACATTTACACGCAAACACATTTAATACATACATACACTTATCAATAACACTACATACACTCCATACCCCATACCCTCTCATACTACACTCCATACCCCATTCCCTGTAGTCCCATTCCATTTCATCCCATTTCCTTTATTCCCATACCCCATCCCTCTAATCCCATCCCCATCCCCTAGTTACATTTAGTTTACATATCCTCCTTTTAGTCTTCTTATACATTTTGGTTGATTAAATACTCATTACCCTCTTTTATTTATATCCCTTTCACACTTTCAACACTTTTTTGGTCTTTTTAGTTCTTTATTTTGACCCCCTTTCATTTGGACGCACTCATTTTTTGTTGGAGTAGTGGGGGTTTAGTTTAGGGAAGAGATGGAAGAGGAGGGCAGACAGGAGATTAGTCAGGGGAGAGGGGGGAGGAGAGGGAGAGGGGGGGGAGAGGTAAAGGACAGGAAGGGGGGCAGGAAGTGGGGGTGGAAGCGGTGGGTGGACCCAGCCACTTTGTTCAAGATGAACAAGTGGCTGGGCCCAGTGGCAGACAGAGTAGGGCTTCACAGTCCGGGAAACAGAGGGCATCATCACAGGGGAAGGCCAAGGCGACTAGGGAGGCGAGGTTTATTATGGAGGAGAAGGAGGTCCTCGTAGAAGCCTATATGGGCAGGTATAGGAGGCTGCAGGCTCAGAAGACCACCCAGAGTGACAAGAGGAAGCTCTGGCGGGAGATAAGGGATGCAGTTAATTCAGTGGGGGGCCGTAACAGAGATATAGACTCTATTAAACATCGTTATCGGGACTGCAAAATGGAGCTTAAAAAGAAAATAACCAGGGAGTACCAACATGCCACAGGGACGGGTTGCGGGCCTGCACTGATAGTTGAGTACTCCCGATGGGAGGAAATGTTGCATCCCAGCATCTCCGAGGTGGCCATAGTCGGCATCAGAGGAATCGATACCAGGAACCTGCCACTCTCATCTGACGGTAAGCTCATTTAAGAATAAATTAACATCCGAATGTATTTAAGGATAAGATTAATGCTATTACCCTGTTTAACACATTATTACGTAAACACATTCACAATTACTTTGCGATTACATTACTATCTAGGCTACAGGTTAGGTGTGCATTTAAACAGACTGAAAACAAATGCAAAAACATTCAGATTGACCAGAGAGATATCTCAAACACGGTTTTTAAAATGCGGAAATCGTATTGATTGTTAGATTTCAAAGTGGATTAATGAGGCTGCATTTGTAATTCTATTGTAAGCAAAAGCATTTACATCTTTATTTGGAAATATGCTAATATATACATTTCTTTCTTTTTCCAATATACAGAGTCTGGGGAGGAGGCAGCACACCAACTACAGGCTCCTCCTTTTCCCCGGTATGAGAGTGGTGGGGATGAATCGCCACCTCGGAGAGAAGAGGCCCCCCCTGCACAAGAAGCAGAGCCCCCCCCTGAAGCAGAGGAAAAGGCCCCCACTGAAGCAGATGAAGAGGCCCCTGAAGCAGAGGAAGAGGCCCCTCAAGCACCAGCAGGCCGCCGTGCACCAGCAGGAGGAGATAGCCGAGGTGCGGGTGTTAGTCGACTACATTGAACAGATGCGTACCTCCAGGATGGAAAATATCCAAGGGAGAACTCGGATTATCAAAGAGCTTCATGGCATTAGAGAAGGACAAACACAAATTATAGAGATCCTTGCAAGAATAGAACAAGGACAAAACCGGAGTTTCCAGCTACAAGAAGCTATGTTCAATTTCTTCCAGGAGGCGCATGCTGGGCCATCTGCTGCTGGGCAATCTGCTGTTGGGCCATCTGCTGCTGGGCCATCTCCTGCTGGGCCATCTCCTGCTGGGACATCTCCTCCTGGCCCATCTCATTCTGGCCCATCTCCTCCTGGCCCATCTCATTCTGGCCCATCTCCTCCTGGTCCATCTCATCTTGGCCCATCTCATCCTGGCCCATCTCCTCCTGGGCCATCTCCTCCATCTCCTCACCTTGGTCATCCCAGTACTCCTCCTTCCATTCTTCCCACAACGTCTCCGATGAGAACTCGTCGGAGGGGGCAGTTGCCCATCCCAGAGCCTCAGCCTCATGGGAAGAGGGGAAGGAAGAGGAAGTAAGTATTTTTTTGAGATATGTTTGTTTTGTATTTATTTAATGTGTAATGGATAGGTATGTGATGATGTGGTTTTCATAAACGTGTGGACCACCCTCTGTATATAATCTGCTTCTATGGGACCGGGTCCATGGAGGCAGATTGTTTACAGAGTGTGGGTTATAAGTTTGTGGACACCACATCATCACATACCTATCCTTGTTCATGATATTGATTGGTTTCTGTGATGTGATGTCCAAACTGTTTCCTTAATCTCAAACAAAATGACCATTACAATTATCCATGATGGCATATTACTGTTTGAATGACAATAACACAGCTTAAAGGGACAGTCAGAACATTATTGTTTACAAAGAAAACACTGTATTACGCATTATCAAGTTGGAAACAAAAACATGGAGAAATACGTGTGACTTATGTGCTTACCCTTGTATCTATGCCTATGAAAACCGACCACTTATTTGTTGTTCTGACATAACAACATTTTAGACAATCAATGATCAATACAGGGTAAATATGCTGTATGAGCTCAAGGTTTTCAATATCCAAATGCTATCAAAATGCCCTCTAGTGGTCAAATTGCATTCTGATTACATGCACTCTTCAAGCTCTAAGAAATGAGCACACAAACCTCATAGGTTTAGCTAGCAAATAAGAATAACCAGAGAAAAATGATTAATTGGTGAGAAACGTTTTTTTAATAATGCAAATCATTATTTGTTTTCTAGACTGTCCCTTTAAAAAATTACATATGCTAACATATACTAATATTTGGTGATTGTTGGTATATCTACATGTACTTGTTCAAACAAGAAATATTGGAATAAGATTTCTATTGACATGTTAAATAAAGTCTATTTTCTTAAAGAGACATTATTGTGTTTGATTTATTTTAGAAAGACATTTGTTTTAGCAAGGAATATGGTTTAAAGTCCTTTTAGGAGTGAATAAACAAATATATGCTCACAATAATATATTTGGAGATTAATGGTGAAAAGGGGGTTGACCTAAGCGCCGAATGAAAAAACCTCTGTGCCTGGGGGCGGGTGACACCTAGCTGTTACCCTTAGAAAATATAGTGAGAAAAAGGTAAGGGACCCAGGCGCCTACCCTAAGGAGGCTAAGGTTAAAGAACCAGAAGAGGGCTTAAAACTGATTTAATAAAAGTGATTCCTCACAGATACCACTTTACACGAAACACTTCAATAAGAAAAAAAATAAAAACAATGATGTTGTAATAATACAATAAATACACTTCATGGATCCATGAGTGGGGGATAAAACCATCAATGAGTGATAATAAAAACAAGGGGTACAGTTTCAGAAATGAATCAACAAATAAAAAACAATAAAATCAATAATGGTAGTCCGAACTCTTCAAAAATTGAACAAAGTGTAAAAATGATGTAAAAAATGTGTCAAAGTCCACAACAATTCACAAAAAAATCCAAAAAATGACGGTGGTTCAAACAGCTGGGTGCTAGTAAAATCCAGTGATGGGATAGTGAGAAATGAATACAAATCAAATTAGTTGAAATCCAATGTGTAATAAAGTATCAATATAGTGGAACAAAGTATGTGGTAGTAAATGGCAAAACATAATGTTCAAAAATAGTGTGGTGTTAAATAAACAGTCTGCAATCACAGTGCCATATTAAAAAGGGGTCCAAAAATGAAAATAAAATAAAAAATATATATAAAAAACAAGACGATCCACCTGTGGAAAAAAGAACAAAACAAATATAGTGTAGATTGTCCTTTAAAATTGGCAATAATAGAATAAGGCTTACCAGTGATGGTCTACGCATTTTGGCCCATGCTAGGCCTTTATCAAGACTGGTTTATAGGTGCTGGATAGTGGCCTTATATGTGGTAAATGACCGGAAATTGCAAAACTTGTTTACTTCCTGTTTCGTTATTTTTCGTTTTAGCCAATAAATATAATCTATAAATTTATTCAGATATCTACTAAGAATTGATTTCAAGAGGAAGGACAAGAGGATTTTATAAAATTAATAATCTTTCGATTTGTTGGGTTTCGTGATAAATGTTTTTAGCTCTGTTTGATTCGTGACGTCACTTCCGGTCCAAGTTTACTAGTCCAATCTAAGAATAGTAATCGGAGGGATAGAGTTTGTAGGTTTCGAATGAGGGAGTCGAATGGAGTTATTTTAGGTAATAAACATCTATCGTTTGAGAAATTGATAATAGTAGGCTGACAATAACTGGGTCCGTAAACGGACCAACCTGATTGGTCGTGACGTCACGACATAGGGTATGCGCCTCTGATTGGATCGTCTGTGCCTGTAGTTCCTTAGTTCTTAATGGCATATAATGAAGGTTACGTAATTGGCCCTTTTGGAGGTGTGTAACTTCTTCTCTTTTTCATTGGAGGGGAAGAGTATAGTCCGCATTGGGGCAAAAGAGAAATAAACATGAATACGCAAAATGTCATTATTTTGCAGCAATATTGAATATCATCTGGGCAGAATTGAAACTCCTCAGATTTAATGTGAATAGTGTAATATGTTAAAGCCATTCGTTTCGGAATGTACTTTACGTGTATAGGATATGTTGATTAACCTAATGGTACACAGCGGATAATCTATAATCCCTGTTCCAATTTATGCTGAAATGGATCATGTAAATTGCGCATAGAGGTTTCTATTCTCTAGCGTTTCACTAAGTGTAATTTTAGGTTTTTAAAAGTTAGAATAAAAACTAAAAGGGGTAAAAGGGCAGATCTAAAACTTGGTTCTTAAAAATATCTAGTGACAACCTCACTAAAGAGAATATATTCCTATAAGATTTTTGTAAACGTTTGTAGATTTATAGGTAAAAAATAGGATTTGTAAGGTGCTGACGATTTAGAATATTAAATTTGGGCAGTATTAGGTGCCCATACTTGGATAACCAGCTTATTATGTGCTCACATGTAAATGAACTAGGCCCTATTAGAATGGGCTAAGCTTTCCTTGCTTATGAAATTTAAGTTACAAAATCGTAGAAAATAATTTTTCTATATAATAGGATTAAAATCAAGAGTGTAAATAACCTACAGTTTACATATGTCAGTAGCACTACTGAAGTAACATTTCTAGATCTGAAAATCGAAGTAATAAAAGGGAAGTTGGAAACCTCAACATACTTCAAAGAGGTGGATAGCAACAATTATATCCACAAGACAAGTTGCCACCACAACAACTGGAAAGACAACATCCCAAAAGGGCAGTTATTAAGGATGAGGAAAAACTGTTCCACTTCAGATAAATGGGAAGAACAGGCAACATTAATCAAATCCAAATTTCTAGAGAGAGGGTATAATGAGACCATATTAGACCAAAAAATTCAAGAAGTCGGGACCATTGATAGAACTAAACTTACAAAATACAAGAAAACTACAACGAAGACAGAAGATGAAATTCTGAATATTCCAATGATTACGGAATACAGTGACAACAAGAGCATCATTGAAAATATATTCAGAAAACATTGGGGTATTCTGAAGGATGATGACGTAATAGGTGAAAAACTACCTACACAACCAAGGTTCATCTATAGGAAAACCAAAAATTTGAAAAATAGAATAGCCCCAAGCATACCGAAGAAGAAAAAAACCACTGGAGTAAAAGATGTATTCGGAAAAGAAATTAAAGGGTTCTTCCCATGTTTATCATGCAAGGCCTGCAAGCGAGGCATTAAAGCAGCATTGTTTAGTTGTCATAACACCAAAGAAGTCTACAAAATCAATGACTTAATCAGATGCCAGGATAAAGGTATAATATACATGCTGCAATGCTCATGTGGCCTACAATATGTCTGCCAAACATCTAGAATTTTGAAGGACAGGATACGTGAACACCTGTTACTGATTGAAAAATTGAACACTGATACAGCCCTATACAAACATTTTGCTGATAAACATAAGGGAAACACAAAAGAGCTCACCTTTTTAATAATACAGAAGATCAAAAAAGATTGGAGAGGAGGCCATTATGAAAAGAAACTCCTCACAGCTGAATCAAGGTGGATCTTCAACTTAGACTGTCTGCATCCAAGAGGTCTTAATAATAAAGAAGATCTGTCTCACCTTTTTAATATAGTCTGATCATAAAAGTAGTTTCTTTCAACCAGCAAAACTACTCCCATTGAGTAAATTACCAGATAGAGAGTACCTATCTATATACCTCTCTCTAAGATTTTTGCACTAACTTACATTTTAAATTTTAAATTTTATTACACTACCATTAGCTGTTTATCAATCCAGTTCGATTCAGAATGAAGTTCTCTAACCAAGTTTTTATACTAGGGTTCCAAAATAATACACCCTAACCATATATCTTCTGGCTCCCATTTGAGGCCTTAATCTGAACTTTTAAGCCTATTCCTAACTGTGTAGGCCTACTAGTAATGGTTTTTATGAGGAACACACACTTTAATGTTTCAATCCAGCCCCTTATGTAACTGAGTCCATCAGAAGTACTCTCCGATTCATTATTATTTTTTGTCAGATATTTTTTGTCAGATATTATATAGGTCCCCTAATCTATTCACATTGCTTTATTCACTTTGTTACGACCCTTCCCTATGTAAGGAACACCCACAAATGACCCTTCAAGATTAGTTTTTAGTCTCTTTTAGATTTTTAGTCTCTTTAAGACCTTTGGTAGAGGTTTTTAAAGTGTAAACGTTAGTTATTGCTTTTGTTCACTTCTTACTACGTTTTTACCTCATACACTCTTGATTTTAATCCTATTATATAGAAAAATTATTTTCTACGATTTTGTAACTTAAATTTCATAAGCAAGGAAAGCTTAGCCCATTCTAATAGGGCCTAGTTCATTTACATGTGAGCACATAATAAGCTGGTTATAATACTGCCCAAATTTAATATTCTAAATCGTCAGCACCTTACAAATCCTATTTTTTACCTATAAATCTACAAACGCTTACAAAAATCTTATGGGAATATATTCTCTTTAGTGAGATTGTCACTAGATATTTTTAAGAACCAAGTTTTAGATCTGCCCTTTTACCCCTTTTAGTTTTTATTCTAACTTTTAAAAACCTAAAATTACACTTAGTGAAACGCTAGAGAATAGAAACCTCTATGCGCAATTTACATGATCCATTTCAGCATAAGTTGGAACAGGGATTATAGAAACGAATGGCTTTAACATATTACACTATTCACATTAAATCTGAGGAGTTTCAATTCTGCCCAGATGATATTCAATATCTCTGCAAAATAATGACACTTTGCGTATTCATGTTTATTTCTCTTTTGCCCCAATGCGGACTATACTCTTCCCCTCCAATGAAAAAGAGAAGAAGTTACACACCTCCAAAAGGGCCAATTACGTAACCTTCATTATATGCCATTAAGAACTAAGGAACCACAGACACACCTTTTTTCTCGATCCAATCAGAGGCGCATACCCTATGTCGTGACGTCACGACCAATCAGGTTGGTCCGTTTACGGACCCAGTTATTGTCAGCCTACTATTATCAATTGCTCAAACGATAGATGTTTATTACCTAAAATAACTCCATTCGACTCCCTCATTCGAAACCTACAAACTCTATCCCTCCGATTACTATTCTTAGATCGGACTAGTAAACTTGGACCGGAAGTGACGTCACAAATCAAACGGAGCTAACAACATTTATCACGAAACCCAACAAATCGAAAGATTATTAATTTTATAAAATCCTCTTGTCCTTCCTCTTGAAATCAATTCTTAGTAGATATCTGAATAAATTTATAGATTATATTTATTGGCTAAAACGAAAAATAACGAAACCGGAAGTAAACAAGTTTTGCAATATCCGGTCATTAACCACATATAAGGCCACTATCCAGCACCTATAAACCAGTCTTGATAAAGGCCTAGCATGGGCTGAAACGCGTAGACCAGCACTGGTAAGCCTTATTCTATTATTGCCAATTTTAAAGGACAATCTACACTATATTTGTTTTGTTCTTTTTTCCACAGGTGGATTGTCTTGTTTTTTATATATACTTTTTATTTTATTTTCATTTTTGGACCACTTTTTAATATGGCACTGTGATTGCAGACTGTTTATTTATCACCACACTATTTTTGAACATTATTTTTTGCCATTTACTACCACGTACTTTGTTCCACTATATTGATACTTTATTACACATTGGATTTCAACTAATTTGATTTGGATTCATTTCTCACTATCCCATCACTGGATTTTACTAGCACCCAGCTGTTTGAACCACCGTCATTTTTTGGATTTTTTTTGTGAATTGTTGTGGACTTTGACACATTTTTTACACCATTTTTACACTTTGTTCAATTTTTGAAGAGTTAGGACTACCATTATTGATTTTATTGTTTTTTATTTGTTGATTCATTTCTGAAACTGTACCCCTTGTTTTTATTATCACTCATTGATGGTTTTATCCCCCACTCATGGATCCATGAAGTGTATTTATTGTATTATTACAACATCATTGTTTTTATTTTTTTTCTTATTGAAGTGTTTCGTGTAAAGTGGTATCTGTGAGGAATCACTTTTATTAAATCATATTTGGAGATTAACCAATGTGAAACTCATACATGATACAACAATCAACATTTGCATTAAAGGGACAGTATACAATCTTTTTAAGAGAACTGCATGTAATAGACACTACTAGAAACCATAAGATTAACATATACTGATATCAAAATCAATATGAAAAAGCTTTAAACACTTTGAAAGAAAATCGGGTTATCTATATTGAAAAGATAGCTGTAAAGCCCATTCCAAGTGTAAAACAAGACAATACCCCTTCATTAGCATATGAAAAGACTCTTTACACAAATAGGAGCAAGCTGGAGATGGTACTCACATCAAACTTTGAGGCTTGGCGAGGAGTCTGAAAATTAATTAAATGTTATTTGAACATAAGCAAAAGTCGACATGTATTTGGTAAACAATGGACTATATAACTAGAGAAAAAAAACATATTTGGTTTTTAATGTGAGTGTATAATGATGACCCTTTAATAAAATATACGACGAAATAACATTTAGAAGAAGTCGGCATCTCATATATTTAGCATATGATAAAGATAAATGCATATTGATTACTTGATTCTAATACAACAGCACATATTTATGAATTTGATATGTTGAAAATTAAACACAACACAGTCATTTTTCATAAAAAGGAACATCTTGTTAACAAACATATTAAACAAGATGGACTATATTTTGGGATCTGCACTTGCCTCGAAATATCTTATGCATGAAAACCTTTTGCTTTCATTCGTTTATTCAACCAGACATCCATCAAAAGAGAATGTTGTGTTCTTTATCAGCTATGTGTCAACAATGTTACATGATTCACACAATCCATACTCGCCATGGTTTTAAACTTGTCTTCTCATTCACAAACATGCGTTACATGCAAATTCAAATATTGCGGGACTATGTAATACAATCAGACGATTTTTACACCTTTGCATGTGACATCTTAATTAACATGGCGCATCCTTGATCGCGTAAATACGCCATCCAATAAAAGGCGCATCCTTGATCGCGTAAATACGCCATCCAATAAAAGGCGCATCCTTTAACGCATAAATATGCCATCCAATAAAAGTGCATCCTTGATCACGTAAAAACGTCAGCCAATACAAGGAATCATTGGACAGCCTGGTAGGTGACGTCTTAAGCAACATGGTGCATCCGAGATCGAGGAAAAACCTCAGCCAATACAAGGACTCAGTTGATAGCTTGGTATATCAATAAGAAACGTATTTATATTTTAGTAACTAGTATGTGTCTATATTGCTATCTAGGAATGTCAGCTAGATAACGAAATACTGTGATATATGAAATAGAATACATTATAGAAAATAAGGAGATATTTCATTAGAAGCAGAGGATTTATAATTAAACTATTTAGCAAGCAGCATGTTTTAAGTAGACATGAAAACAATATTTTAAGGTTACACAATTATGTACGACATTGCAATTTGAAATACATTGTAACAATAAATTAAAATCTTTGGATTATTGTGTTTCATGTCCATTTAACTGAAAATTAATGCTAGGAGATGCATTCGGAAAATAGGGATGTGTTAGATATTATATGTTAAAGGGACAGTCAACCCCAGAAAATTTGTTTGGGAAAATATAGCTAATCCCTTTATTACACATTACTCATTTTTGAACAACAAACACAGTTATATATTTATATACTTTTTACTTCTGTTATTATCTTGTATCTAAGCTTCTGCTGACTGCCCCATTATTTCTGTTCTTTTGACAGATATGCAGTTTAGCCAATCAATGCTCACTCCTAGGTCACTGTGCGTGCATGAGCTCAATGTTATCTATATGAAACATGTGAACTAATGCCTTATAGTAGTCAATATTTTTTATCATTAGAGGCAGTCTTCAAGGTTGAAGAACTTAGCATATGAACCTCCTAGGTTTACCTTTCAAATAAGAATAACAAGAGAACAAAGCTAAATTGTGAATAAAAGGAAATTAGGAAGTTGGTTAAACTCGCATGCCCTATTTAAATCATGAATCCTCTTTTTGGACTTGACTGTCCCTTTAACTATAGCTATGGTGTACATCTTTAACATTTAAACGATACACATGAGAAATACATATGGCATTGATGTTTTCAGATATGTTTAGATTGTTTTGGAATAACAATAATGACACATGTATTGATCAAACGTGTCACTTATTCAAGTTGAAATATGGTCAGCCTACCTATAGCCATATATGGGAGGAGAATTAATTTTACAAATATTAATATAAAGATATTCCTCATCTAAAATATGCGCATTACACACAGTGATTGATTTGGTTACACTACTACAATAAGATATAATTGAAATTGAAATACATGTGCTGTCAACATTACAATAAGATTTTTTTTTAATAAGATTATATGTCCTTGTTCATGTAAAAAGGACAAAAACGCTTTAGAAATGGAAATCCATTCCTTAACAATTGTGGTCAGCATCACTTAAAGGGACATGAAATACCAAATAAAAAAAGAGGATCCACAGAGAGAATACTATTTCCATAAAAATAACACTTTACAGAGATTATCTCATTGTATAAATCCTGGGATCATTTGTTAAAGGTGCATCAATTCACGCAGAGTTTACAAATGAACGAATGGATATGAAATTTAAAATATACATATATGCAAACATCAAGATATATATATATACATATATAAAATAATTACTATGCTAATCATAATCCTGCAAAGATAAAGCTTTAGGAAAAACTATATCAAGAAAATGAATCAAATTAAATTGGAGATGTAAATATTAAAGTCATTTACAATTGTATTACATATATGATTCCGGAAAGACCATTATTTGGTTTAAGGTCCCTTTAAGGATTAACCACATAAACTAGAGATTTCAATCAATGACATGAAGAAAGAGGACAAAGAATCGTGGAATGACATGTCTTTTATTAGTATGTCAGAAAACATAAACAACGTTTCAAATAATTTTTTAAAGATCAGTAAAATTGTAGCCATTTGACAAGGTAAAAGAGTGCATCACAGTCCTTGGAGAGAGTGGGCAAGGGCCAGCACAGCCCCATTGTAGCCATTTGACAAGGTAAAAGAGTGCATCACAGTCCTTGGAGAGATTGGGCAAGGGCCAGCACAGCCCCATTGTAGCCATTTGACAAGGTAAAAGAGTGCATCACAGTCCTTGGAGAGAGTTGGCAAGGGCCAGCACAGCCCCATTGGAGCCATTTGACAAGGTAAAAGAGTGTATCACAGTCCATGAAGAGAGTTGGCAAGGGCCAGCACAGCCCCATTGGAGCCATTTGACAAGGTAAAAGAGTGCATCACAGTCCATGAAGAGAGTTGGCAAGGGCCAGCACAGCCCCATTGGAGCCATTTGACAAGGTAAAAGAGTGCATCACAGTCCATGAAGAGAGTTGGCAAGAGCCAGCACAGCCCCATTGGAGCCATTTGACAAGGTAAAAGAGTGCATCACAGTCCATGAAGAGAGTTGGCAAGGGCCAGCACAGCCCCATTGGAGCCATTTGACAAGGTAAAAGAGTGCATCACAGTCCATGAAGAGAGTTGGCAAGGGCCAGCACAGCCCCATTGGAGCCATTTGACAAGGTAAAAGAGTGCAACAATAAACCAAAAAGGCCAAATGGCAACAATAACAAACAAATATGTAACATGTGGATGGAAGAATCTTAAGGCGACCTTTGAGCATCTCCAGATACTCCACTTACTGGGCATTACCTTCATTGTCCGCTTCATGCTCTGCTCCAGATTCAGGCATTGACTGTAAACGCCTAATATGGCGGAGAGTCGAATGCTGAACCTGGAGCAGAGTATGAATGATGTCATTAATCCTTCCCAGGAACATCGAGTTCCTCAGCACGGCCTGCTCTATACGCGAAAGAGTTTCGAGCATGAGCCATGCTGAGTCACAACCTACAACAAAAAAATAGAATAATATTAATGTTAATTACACAACATAATATAAATTGAGAAAATATACATTTGAATTTTAAATCCAAATCATTCTTACAATCAAATATTCAATATTTCTTCTCTTCACATGAAATATGTTCTTAATACATAAACCATTAAAGGTACAGTTTACTCCAAAATGTTATCCCCTGTAATTTGTTGACCCTGATCCACTTTTCCAGCTTGACTCTATGAATATTTTGAACATTATTTCCATTGTCCATACATTGTAATTTTCAATAGTTTATTTATCCTGTGGTATCCACACCTATCCTTAAAGCTTTTTGCCTTGAGGCCAACATATGTAAACACAGCAAGCAGAAGAAATTACACTCCCAGTGGTTTACAGAAGAGAGAATGTAAGAAAAATTTATATTTCTATTTTTCAATACAAGTAGTAGTGATTGGTATATGGAGTGAGATGAAATTAAAGGGACACTGACCACAAATATTTTAATTTGTGATTCAGATAGACCATTAAAAATATTTTAAACATTTAATTCACTCCTATTATCAAATCTAATACATTCTCCTTGTATTTTTAATTTAAATGCAACAATGTCATTTTATATTTCATAGCATTTTTTGTGATCAACCTTGGTTGTCCCTGCTGATTGGTGGATAAATTAATCCAACAATAAAACAGAAACCACCCCCCACTTCACAATATTTGAACAATTATATGCCTTTCAACATAAAAATAAAGAGACAAAGAGAGCTCTTAAAAATTGATAAGAGGAGTAAATTATCAAGTTGATTAATATTGCATGCTCTATTTGAATAATTTTTTTTTTTTTGGTTCACTGTCACTTTAAATATGTTCTAATGTTGATTTAGAATGATACTTACAGCTGTGTCTGGGAAGGACAATCTGACACCTCGAACAATGAAAGTTGGGATAGGGGGAAGGGATGGGATATTGGTGGCGAGGGCTTGGATGGGGCTGGCGAGGGCTGGGGTGCCGCTCTGGGGGAGCCCGTACAGCTGGGGATTCTTGGGAATGTTGAGTTGGGGACTGGGCAGGTTGGGGAACTGTACGGGCCAAAATACGGGGAGAGCGGCGAACGGGGACAATTATTGGAGGGACAGGCCTGGAGGAATGGGAAGGGCCGGGAATGTCTTCTACAGGGGGAAGGTATTCTACAGGGGGAGGGGCTTCTACAGGGGGAGGGGCTTCTACAGGGGGGAGGCTGGGCGGGAGGGGGGGGGGAGAATGATGCCCAGAAGTGGAGTGTCCATCTGAAATATATAATAAAATATATATTAACATCTCATACATCATGATCTCAAAGAAAGGCATTTCAACATGATTATGTTTTATATATACTTAGAAGTGGTTTACAATTTATTAACAATGATGATATAAGGATATGGTATGCATATAGGCACTCAAATGAATAGCAAGGAGTGTCTTTCCAATAAGAAGATGATTATTGTGGTTTGTCATTGAATATGCAAGTGACATCATGATGTCATTAATTAAAAATAAGACATAAATTAAAACATAATTCAAGCATATGTTCATGCTGCATGATATGGAAAGGGGGGCAGTAGTGGATTCTAAAAGAAAAGGAATAATCCTTTTTAAAGTGTCAAAGCTGTAGACTTTGAATTTCATCATGAGAATGTTTACAAACAATAAGACATGTTGGATACATGTTAGATAGCTTTCACATACCATCAGACTCCTCTTCCTCCTCCGTCCCACATGTTACATCAATATCTGTAAAACATAACATGTTGTGTACACGTTAATATCAGATATTTAAAAAAGAATAAAAAACAGAGGCGCCACCATGGCCTAATATCGCCAGTACAGGTAAAATGAGCAGCAATATGAGAATGTGAATACTCACAAACATAAAGCACCCCACTGGTGCTAGTAGAGCAGACTGACACTTCTCAGTGGTTCAGCACACTGTATCCAAAGCGCAGAGACAGTCAGGAATCCTCTGACACTCCAATGTATATGTGCCTATGGATAAAGGAAAAAGCAACACGACATGGCCCAATATCATCAGGACAAGGGGAAAATAATACCAATTGCTTGCACTTACAAGATGGTGGGCACCTGCAGGTGCAATCTCAGCAAACTGGAGCCAAAACGTCGCCCAGTAGACTTAAAACAGCAATCCTCAACAGGAACCAGGATCAACGATATAATTTATCACAGGAGGTGAAAAAATACACACAATAGCAAGTGTATAAAAGTATAAAAAGTCTTTATTAACACAGCAACTAGTTTCTCAGCCTACTCAGGGCTGTTTCAATCATCAGCATTGTGGTTACTTACTTATGTCCACATTTTAGATTTTTTAGGGTTTTATTTATAGTTTTATTATTGTTGCTATTATCATATTTCTAGATTTAGGCCTGTTTTTTTCTGTTGAGACATTACAAGCACTACCATATCACCTATTATATTGGAACTGAGGAAGCGCCCTCTAAGGGCGTGGTGTGTCCACTGAGTACACACCACTCTCTCCATACATACTAGAATATCAGATATTATAACATATGTTACTGTTGCTACAAGACACACATCAATGTTGCATGAAAGATATACTGATCCAAAGTTATGATTTACATCATTTTGATGGAGCATACAAATGACATTAGATATGTTATTCTCAATGAGTAAGAATTTAATGTTAGTGTTTGGATTTCATATAAATTCACAAAATAAGAGTACATGCAACATTTGAGAGTTCTCATGTGTGTATCACCATGATTGTTTACACAATTTAAAAGAAAAACAAACAAATGTTATCCATCTTCTGAACAACAAAGGTGTAGACTAAGAAGCTTTGAGATATTAATCTTTCAATATTTAAATAAATTAGAGATATAATCATAGTACTAAATTATATGTTTGAGTCAAATGTAATGCTTCATCAGAATCATGATCATAATATATATTACAAATACACCTTCAATGACATATGAATGAGTCAATGGACTTACCAGAATGCTTGGAAACTATTTCCAAGTTGGTGCTGGATCCCCCCCGGGCTCCCAACAAGAACTAGATCTATGAATGATATAGATATCTATTAGTGATCACAGTTTGGACATCACTAAGTCACATCATTATCGATTTTTTCAAAAATTATACTTAGAACTGAGAACAATAGAGCACTAATCTGAAGAATAAATGCATGAGTGAATCCAGGTTATTCTGAATAAAATACATTAGACACAAAAATCATCTCATATGATTATATTGCCTATCTAAATATACCCATTAATCAATGTTTTTAAACGAATACACACAAACAACATTTTAAATAAAAATGGGTGATAAATCAAACCAAAGCCATGTGTCATATTGATCCATTTGTGCATTTGATCACAATGCAAAACAGAAGTTATTTATCCAAATATGCAATCATGGTGCTGTTAGGGTATGCTTATATCTATAAAGTAAGTCCAAGACTAAATATGTCATTTAGATTTCAATATTGTTTCATTCAAACAATGTAATGAGGAATGAATCAATTGATTATTAAAGGGACACTGACATCAATTTGGTTAAAACATTTTTTTTTATTAAAATGAATGTTTTAGTTAATTTGACATTTACTCCTATAATTTTTATGTTATTTTATTTTAATGCAGCTTTGACATTTTTTAGGTCATTAAATATTGCTCGTGGAAGGTATACAACAATCATCAAGAACAACCAAGGTTGGTCACCAAAAATGGACCTGCATCTAAAATTACATTATTGCTTTTAAAATTAAGATAACAAGAGAATGTTTAAAATATGATTATAGGAGTAAATAAAATGTTTGATTGATATTGCATGCTCTATGTGAATGACAACAGAAATAATATGTGGTCAGTGTCCCTTTAAGATTTAAATATATTAATGTTTCAATTTTGATGATAATGAATTTTCATAAACATATGTTGATGTAATGAATGGTATTGAACATGCAATAACAAGAAAAACTGTAATTTAAGAATATCAACAATATTCTTTAATTAGCCTCTCTTAAAGGGACATGAAACGCAAAATGTGTTATTGGATTAATTGTTCAATTAAATCCAGCATGTGATTTAAAAATATTAGTGAAAATCACGTGTCTAAATCCGTAATTTTGTAATTTTGTTTTCATGTCCCTTAAATGATAACAACCCAAAAACTTATGTAATGTATATTGTTAAAATATTAACATATGCAAAAATGTGTGATTGTTGTCAAAATATATAAAAACAATGACAAGCAATACACAGGGGCAGAATATAAATTGGACAGAAAAATAATCTAACACTAAAATGAACATATCAAAAATAGAAGCGATATATTCAAATTAACATAATTTATTATTTGTACTACAATGTAATCAAAACATTTATTTTTATTTTTATTTGAAATAAACACAAAAGATAATTAGAGTATCCATATAAATTTCGACAAATGTGAATGTATTATGTTATGTAATGTTGTGTACATGTTTCAAAGACAAATTGCTATTAAAATGAGACATACCATAATCTTGAGAACCCTGGCCCAAGGGTCCAGCACCAACATCCATATCTGTAAAATATTCAATGAGGATTGGATATCATTAATAATAATCAGGACATCTATATAAAAAAGATAAAAATACATTTACATTTAATAAATAAGAATATATTTTTATTCACATGAGTTAATTGTTTCTTCAATTTATGTATCATTAAATAGATCCTGTATTCTTATTTTCCAAACTTTATGTTGTTGACTGTAGCTTTAATTCATTTCTTTAATTTTTACATTCTCATCAATTGATATCTATATTTCCTTGTTTATTATTTTGATCTTGCTAGTATATTTTGTATAATGTAGAAGATTATAAATAAGGATACTGTATTCTTCCCATATATACTAATTAACGTATACATTTGACCAACATGTGTAAAGCAATGACAGTAATAGCAAACCCATGTTCACGTGTGTGCTCAATTCTATCTTTCGTGATCATTACGCAATGATTCTATGCGGAATTGCGCATCCGTGATTTGACCAACATGTGTAAAGCAATGACAGTAACAGCAAACCCATGTTCAGGTGTGTGCATAATTCTATCTTTCGTAATCATTATGCAATGATTCTATGCGGAATTGTGCATCCATGATTTGACCAACATGTGTAAAGCAATGACAGTAACAGGAAACCCATGTTCACGTGTGCGCAATTCTATCTTTCATGATCATTACGCAATGATTCTATGCGGAATTGCACATCCGTGAATCAGAATTAATTTGGATATAGTAGTGTGATGAGTATCATTTCATAACAAATTATGATGTATTTTCAATTGGGTGTATTACAAGATGGAAATCGTATATTTGTTAATATTGAACAATAACAAATAATATTTATAACTGGCTTATGATTAGAGAGTCATTGTATGAAATTGCGGATGCTCGGGATATCACGGATGCACAATTCCATTTTCACTCTGTGACGCATTTTCTGGATAACGCAAGAAACATCATTCCTATTTCATGTGTGACGAATCTAAAATCAGATATCTAAACATCATATCTAGCGTATGTTGTGAGATCTATATAGTTTAAATATATGACTATATACACATTTATTAAAATTATTTTAAAATATTAATATATTATATAAAGTAGGATATTTACCTTGTTCAGCCTCTCTTTCTACTCCTCGCAGGCCAACGGACGGAGAAGCAGCTGCACTGGACCCCGGGTCCTGAGTTTTGGATCCAGCAGCTGTGAGGGAAGAAAAAGAGGCCGAGGATGGAGAGGATCTAAATCTTTTGGGGATCCGGAGATTGAGGAGCTCGCATAAGGGAGTAGGTAGAGTTTCCATGCAGGTTTAATTTTGCGGCCATCCCTCCGACGGGCTTGTACCCACTCCCTTATGAGGTTGACTTTCTTGTGCAGACGCAACCTCATATCTCCGAACCTCCGCATGATCTGATCCTGGCTCCTCTGGATGCCCAACATCAATTGAACCTTATTGGTGATGGACTCCCAGAGGGCCTTCTTAACATGTGCATCTGTCGACTTCTTCTGGTTCCCAAACAGCTGCGGATAAAACATCTGGACGGCGTGGACCAGTGCAGCGCTCTCTTGCTTGTCAAACCTGGGAGGTGTCATGCCTGCCGCGTTGTAGAGATATATAAATATATACAGAATATATGTTACTTCCAGCAGGCATTAGAGAACTGACAAAGATGGCAATGTGTAATGGACTTTTATATAGTGAAGTAAACATGAGATGCACCATGGGACATGTTATCTGTACATCTGATTGGATAAAAGTTTTAAATATTGTTATCATGTCTGTGAGACCATCCTGACTCAAGTTGTGTTTGTGTGATGAACTCTGATTGGCCGTTCCTTAATGTTTCATATCTTAGTAACTTCCATACACATACCTCCTGGTGGTGCTGTTACTACATTTTTCATGTAGACTTATTTGTAACTCATGGGCCTGTCATGCGGATATGTGTGACGCAGATTTAATATACGTGATCCGTTAAATATTAATGTTTAAATTCTCATTAAAATCTAATACTGTCACATTATTAAATGTTGTAGACATTTCTCGTTTTAATATCGTTCTGTTTCTTTAATACAAATACGTTGGATTAATACACATTTAATATTGTATGTATTTATTGTTCATAAAATCAATTTCTTGACTTATTGTGAAGTATTGACATTGCTCTATTAAATGTATTTATAATGCACATTGATTGTGTGCTATTGCGTGACATTAGACTAGAATGTTTAAAGATGCAAATCTCGTGTTTCAAGATACGTTTCCCACGCAACATTTCAGAATGCGCAATTTCTGGTTATAATGTCCGCAACTTGGATAATCTGTTTATAAATGTTAAACTACAGGTTTGTTTGTTATTATTAAATAAACCTCGAGCTTGTATTTGTCTGAACTGCTCATATATGTTATTGTGCAATGGCGTCTTTATTTTTAAAGAGAAATTACAACCAAACAATTGTATCAAATGATCTGTAGAGATCAAAAATGTTTAGACTTTAAAATGTAACTCAATTTATCTTTTTATTTTGATATCCTTAACAGAAGAAATTTCAAAGCACATGGTTGAGCCAATCACATAAGGCATCTCTGTGCATCCACCAATCTTCATCTACTGAGCCTATCTCGATATGCTTTTCAAGGAAAGTATGTCAAGATAATGAGATAAGAGAAGTAAAAGACACGCTTTAAATCTCTTAAAGGGACACTGTACACAAAATGTTTCTTTGGTGATTCAGATTGAGCATTACATTTTAAGCAACTTTCTATTTTAATCCTAATTTCAAATTTTCTTCATTCTCTTGGTATCTTTATTTGAAATGCAAGAATGTAAGTTTAGATGCCGGCCCATTTTTGGTGACCAACCTGGGTTGTCCTTGCTGATTGTTGGATAAATTAATCCAACAATAAAAAGTGCTGTCCAGAGTACTGAATAAAAACCATTAGATGCCTTCTTTTTCAAATAATGATAGCAAGAGAACGAAGAAAAATTGATAATAGGAGTCAATTAGAAAGTTGCTTAAAATTGCATGCTCTTTCTTAATTAAAAAAGAAAAAAAATTTGTTCAGTCTCCCTTTAAGGATATTTTGAGTTCATGTCCCTTTAAGGAGACATTTCCCAATAATGCTTGAAAGATCATAAACCTATGCACCTTCCTTTCTCAAACTTAGTATAACTTGTGACTAAGGCATATTTAGATTACCTTCTGGAGTGTTTTCCCCACTGTGAATGAAATATATATTCTAATGGCTGGATTTCGCCATCTTCAGCTTAAAGGGACATTAAGCTATATGTCGTATTTCGATGGCTAATAGAATATTAAATTAACTTCATATTTAGTTTTATTCTCTCATTAGCTTTTAAATATATATATATTCTTGGATTAAAAACATAGCTACATAGGCTATTTTGATGCTGATTGTTGGTTGCACATAGATGCCTTATGTCATTGTCTAAGACATGTGCATTGATATATCTTTTTCAAAGTATATTTAAAGACTGAATGTAATTAAATAGTACATTCAAACTATTTTATAAATTAATTTGTATTGTTTAAAATTCAATACACAATATATTTTTGGAATGTCCCTTTAAGGACCAAACCATTAGGAATATGTTGATTTAACATTGTAGAAATAGACTAAAGGGTAATGAAAATACATATAGATATGTGATATCTAACCAAGAGCTAAGATAAATGATTATGTGAAATTATATTACAAACTAGCTATAGTTTAATGACCCTTCAAATGACTCCACTAGAACAGAAAATCAATCAATATGGCATCCAATAACTATGAAGTTAACTGACTTACCATTTTCATGATTTTTAAAGCTAGATTTATGTAAATAATGTTTTTGTATACCTAAGGAAGACACAAGATCTTATAAAACCAATTTAAAATTCAACCACACTGTCACTTTAATGTAAGTGAACCACTTTCCCTTCTTAAAAGTGAAAATAACAAAGTTGTTATGTCGAATTCCGACTACATATCCGAAAATATGTTTAAATTGTAACATCTATAAATTACACAATAAAAGCATTGATGGATTTCACTCCAAAATTAATGTATAAAAGCTACTTGACTTAAACATTCTCTGAATAAGTGGATTTTCCATAATTAATTCAATACATGATGCCTAATTTGATATTATGCATGTGCTTGTCAAATAGACAACTACCAGTCATGGGAGTCAACAATTTTTTTAATTGACAGATTATATGGATATTTATTATAATCTGTTAAAAAGATGGTCTTTTATGAAAATAATAAAAGGTTTATTATTCGAAAGAAATTCTTTTTTTTTTTTGCATTTTTTTAAATAAAAAAATAGAACAAATGTAATTCATCACAGATGAAAATCTTAAAAAAAGATAAAAAAAAATTAGTTATTTAATACACACATGTCGTAAAATATTCATTAAATAAAATAAATTTAAAATCATCTTGTGTCTATGCTCTAACTTTTTAAGAAATTGTATAAATATATTTTGGAATATTCAAAAAAAAAATCTATACCTATCCATCAGTTAAAATACCATTATATTGTGTAATCAATATTACATTTAAATATCAGCATTTCAAATTATACCAAATAATGCATATAACATTTAAAATATTAAAAATACATATATGTATGCTGAACATAAATGTAATATTTCATGTCCATTCAAATACCTCTATATCAACTATAATATGTATTCCTTTGTCTGATTGTTCATAATTGGATTATTCTGTATCACAAAGTAGAGGTAATGTATGTAAGCTACAAATATTCTAATATAGGACATGTATCTTTTCAAAATATTTTACATTCTTCTTCCTGTGATTCTTAACTAGCATGCATTGGGCAAACCAACATGGATTATGCATGGTCTTATTCATCATTTCCAAAATAGAGGACTGTGAAATACCATCTAAAAAATAAAAAAATAATCTAAGTAACTCCAATAGGAAGCCTCCACAGCCTTAATCCATCAAATAGTTGCCACTTACCATGTGAACGTGTCTTTGTATGGTTTTCAAGGTCAGCACATTTGAAAGACAATGCCAGACATGATCCCATTGGTATTCTTCAATTTCAATCTTGGATTCTTCACTTTCATTCTGGGAATTCTTCACTTTCAGTCTTCGAATTCTTCACTTTCAGTCTTTAGATGAAGTCATCTCCCTAATAACAGAAAAAGTGTTATTAAAAATATTATTAACAGTGTGTGAATCAGTTCTGTACCCCTCTCCCACCCCCCATTTCTGAAACAATTTCTGTCACTAGCTTACTAAGCGTGTGTAGCATCTTGTGTTATGTTCTATCAATCAAGTGTGAAGATGAGTCATATTGAGCATAACAAACCTCTAATGTGTGACTTTGAATCTAACTTTGAACCATAGTCATGCTAGAGGATAGTCATGCTAGAGGATCCCTTTCTGAGTATTTAAATTTTAAGTAATGTGTAAACTAAATACTAATTTTTTAAAATGTATGCCATATGATGTATTTTTGTGAAAAATTCCTGCCAGCCACAGTACATACATTTATACTTACCAGCTGATGTTGTCTTTAAAGACCAGGTGGCAAAGACTCGCTACAGGACCCAATGACCAGAGCATCACCTATATTAATAAATTAATTATTTTTTATCATTTGATGAACAATCCTAACATGTTTGCACAATTCTCTACTTGTCATTTCCCTAGAGTTCACATCTATTGACAATACTCCAATCTAACTTCTATTATTTACCGTCTGAAGTGGCGGTTGATGATGTCTGCTCTGACATTGAGCCCCTCGTCCCGGAATGGCCCCTCTAGAATAGGATCATCCTCCTCATCTCTGAGGAGGTTTCGGGGCGCCTGGACGGCCTGCAGCATCCCAGCCCGCTGTGCAATATTATGCAGGACGCTACAGGCTATAACGATCTTAGCCACCTTCTGAGGGCTGTACTGGAGGGCTCCTCCCGACCTGTCAAGGCACCGGAATCTCATTTTGAGGAGCCCAAACATTCTCTCGACCACAGCCCTAGTTCTCTTGTGCACCCTATTGTAGCGCTCCTGAGCCTCATCAGTAGGGTTACGTAACGGCGTAATGAGCCAAGGCCGGCTCATGTAACCAGAATCACCTATAAATTATGAACAGAACAAAATTAAAATTTAATCCACAAAAATTTAAGTATATTAAACAAATGTTTTTGTGTACACGATAATCCAAAAACAAATGTTTAAATTAAAAATAAATAATCTAGTTCAATCTTATTCTCTATCTGAGCATTTCGCATAAACCAGACCATTGCATTCGCTATCTTCCCATTTCAGCTAAGACATGCTACATATGCATATTTCGCATAAACCAGACCTTTGCTAAAATACAAACTAAATGGTTAAATTGCATTTTCAATCTGCCCATTTAAGCTAAAACATGCTACATATCTGCTTTGAGCTAAAACTATAAACAATCAATTAGGTGAAGCGCTGAATCTAACCACCACAGCCTCACTGGATGACACTACCCCCTTCCTGGGTAGTATACAATTTGAAAATCTTGTCAAAGAAATAGGTACAGTGGGCGCAAAAGCGGGCGGTTATGTAGATATGTATACATTAATCTCTCAAGGTATTATTAATAATAAGTGTTAACAAATTTAAAATAACTTTAAATAAACCGTATATATTTTCAAATATTTTATTACACACTCCAACCTGGTAAAAAGTAAACAAATTTATTCAATCAAATAATAATCACTCATTCCCAACTATAGTTGTTCACACAATCATTCATACTCCTACAAAAACAATAGTGTATTCTAGTTAGTGAAAGATATCACTTCACACTATAAACCTATAAGTGTTAAAAGACTACACGTCAAATGTTTAACATAAAACAAGAAACAAAGTCCACAACAAATAGCTTTGTAAAATATCCCCTTTGCCGAAGTGGAAAAACTTCAATACAAATATCTGTATATTTAAAATGGCTTAATGCTGGATTTTCTCTAAAGAATGACCTGTTACAGCAGGGTTAATATGAAGTTGATTGTCTCTCCAAAAGAAAGTTCCCAATTCAAAATGTCTATCAGCCGTCGGTATTTATCACCGGCGCTGTTTGAAGTTCACAGTGTATACTCAGACACCAGGCGGTATTCCTCGCCTTTCTAAGCACCTTGTTTGTCTGTCTATATCAATGTGGCTGTACCGCCTTCTTACCGTGTCAGATGTTCACATGTTAGCCGTCCTGCTGAATCCGTCCGCTTACTGCGGCTTTCGGTCTCCGTGTCACCTGTTATCCGGAACCTCCAGGTGATTTAGACTTGCGCAAGCCTTTTTAACAGTCCAGAGAACCTCCGAGTTTATCTCAGCTCTTAAGTACTAACAGAGTACGCAGGATTTGCTGGTTTCCTCGGTCCCAATCCGTGGGGCACTTTGGTAGCAAAAGAAGCAGGTCTGTGTTTGCAGGGTGAATCCTCTACGCGTTTCAACCCGTATGGGTATTTGTCAAGATACCTCTCCCCTGCACCTGTACAATTTAAATACCCTGCTGTAACTTCTGTTGGTTTTCCACTTCCTTCCAGCAGTATGTTAAATAAGGGGGAATACAAAAGCACATGTTTCTTATATTCTCCAAGAGTCATCTGAAATTTATTCTTCTGAATTCTCTTATAAACATGTATAAACTTCATCTTATCAATTATATAGTAATGCATTTATAAAGAGTAAATTAATCAAAAAGTATATAAATATCATTATCTTAAGAATACCTTAAAAGATACCATTACCTTAAAAAATACATAAAATGACCTTTTTCACACTTTTAAATACATAAATTGCCAATTAAAAACACATTTCAAACATAAGAAACACACTTATAAAATTATATTTAAATTAATTCTCTAAAAAATTCCTAATAAAATCTCTAATAAAATATTTTTAATAGTATTAAAAAACATTTCATCATAAAGTACATATATATCATCATAAAATAATTATGAAGAGGGCAATAAAAAAATAGCGAAGGGGGAATAAAATTGGATAATATAGGATTTACAATAAAAAAGGGGCCAATTCTAATTCTGAATTAAGACCATTGGGGTAAAGGGTATTAAAATTATAAATAAACTCTGCTTCCCTTTTTAAAAGTTTATTTTCAAAATTTCCTCCCCTCCATTCTTTGCGTACCAAGCAAATACCAAGCAAATACCCCAAAATTTAAGATCCTTAATATTATTCTTATGAATATCTCTGAAATGTTGATATAGGTGTGTATCCAATTTACCCTTTTCTATATTCCATAAATGTTCCCTCAACCTATCCCTCAACATCCTAGTCGTCTCCCCTATATAAAATAACTGACAGGAACACTGTAACATATATACTACACCCTTACTATTACACCTAATAGTATCCTTAATCATATATTCTTTGTCCATACCAGGGGCCGCTATATTTTTCTTTTTGATCCCATTTTCTGCAGGCTTTACAAGTAGCGCATGGGAAAAAGCCTCTTATTTCCTCTCCTCTTAAATCTTTATCTTTAGTTGATTTTCCTTTTTTCCTCTTGAATTCACTAGGGGCCAGTAATGATTTAATTTTTTTTGTTTTTTTGTATACTATCCTTGGATATGGGGGCAACTTATCTCCAATCACTGGATCATTTTTTATTAAGTGCCAATGCTTTCTTAATATTCTTTTCATCACCCCATGGTCAACACTGTATGTAGTAATAAAGGGAACATCTATCATATATGTTTTTTTCGTTTTCCTTCTTTCTGTATTCCAGAAGCGAATTCTTCTCTGTATTCCTAGCTCTTGTTATAGCTGCTTTTATACTCTTCTCGTTATAGCCTCTATCTACAAACCTATCTTCTAATATTCCAACTTGTTCATCAAAATCAGTCACCTTAGAGCAATTTTTCCTAATCCTCAAACAATGACCTACAGGAATGTTATCCTTCCATTTCTGAAAATGGCAACTCGTGGCATGAATGTAATTGTTGGCATCTGTAGGCTTAAAATGAGTTTTGGTTATACATTCTTTATTCTCCACTATTAAATCTAGGTCTAGAAATGTTATTTTATCCTTATTAATATTATAGGTGAAAGTCAGGCCTCTATTGTTGCGAATCTCGCACCGAGCTACGCAAATTTGTTTATGGGAGAATGGGAGCAGAGATTTCTCCAATTTGCTGAGCTCGGTGCGGATCTCGTGCTTTTTAAGAGATGTATAGATGATATTTTAATTATTTGGCATGGAAATGAAGAGACCCTTAAACATTTATTCAACACCATGAATAGCAACGATAGAGGCCTGACTTTCACCTATTATATTAATTGTATGAACAACTATAGTTGGGAATGAGTGATTATTATTTGATTGAATAAATTTGTTTACTTTTTACCAGGTTGGAGTGTGTAATAAAATATTTGAAAATATATACGGTTTATTTAAAGTTATTTTAAATTTGTTAACACTTATTATTAATAATACCATGAGAGATTAATATATACATATCTACATAACCGCCCGCTTTATGCGCCCACTGTACCTATTTCTTTGAGCTAAAACTAGACATTTGCGGAAAAATAGACAATGACAAGGTTAAATTGCATTCGCTATCTGAGCATTTCAGCTAAGACATGCTACATATGCATATTTCGCATAAACCAGACCTTTGCTAAAATAAAAACTAAATGGTTAAATTGCATTTTCAATCTGCCCATTTAAGCTAAAACATGCTACATATCTGCTTTGAGCTAAAACTAGACATTTGCGGAAATAGACAATGACATGGTTAAATTGCATTCGCTATCTGAGCATTTCAGCTAAGACATGCTACATATGCATATTTCGCATAAACCAGACCTTTTCTAAAATACAAACTAAATGGTTAAATTGCATTTTCAATCTGCCCATTTAAGGTAAGACATGCTACATATCTGCTTTGAGCTAAAACTAGACATTTGCGTAAAGAGACAATGACATGGTTAAATTGCATTTACTATCTGAGCATTTCAGCTAAGACATGCTACATATGCGTATTTCGCATAAAACAGAGCTTTGCTAAAATAAAAAAAAATGGTTAAATTGCATTTTCAATCTGCCCATTTAAGGTAAGACATGCTACATATCTGCTTTGAGCTAAAACTAGACATTTGCGGAAATAGACAATGACATGGTTAAATTGCATTCGCTATCTGAGCATTTAAGGTAAGACATGCTACATATCTGTTTTGAGCTAAAACTAGACATTTTTGAAATGAGACAATGGCATTGTTACATTGCATTCTCTATCTAAGCATTTAATGTAAGACATGCTACATATCTGTTTTGAACTAAAACTAGACATTTGCGGAAAGATAAAGAAATGGTTAAATTGCATCCTATAGCTGCACATTACACTAACAGTTTAAGACTACAGTGGCAATTGTCTAACTAATTAACCATGTTGTGCACAAATACTCACCAACGAGATACCCAGGGGGCATTTGTCTTTCCTCAAACTGCCGCCACATGGAGGACAGAGAGAGGATGCGGGCATCATGACAAGCCCCCCCAAAATTCGCACACACCTGCATAATCCTCATATGTGCGTCACAAACATACTGCACGTTGAGGCTATGAAAATGTTTGCGATTTCGGAAGGGCAAGTCATCAGCTGGAGCACACAGCGCAATGTGGGTCCAATCAATCGCTCCCAAGACATCGGGCAATTCAGCAATAGCAAAGAATTCCCGCTTCAGGCGCCTCCAATCACCATCATTCTGTGGGAATCCTATGTAGTGCTTACTGATACGTACCATGGCGTCCAGAAAGTTATCAAACACCCCAGAGAATGTACCTTGAGACAGGCCATGCATGTACATCTCTCCTGATTGAAAACTCCCGGAGGCCAGGACGTATAGACAACTTAGCATCTTAGTGATGCCAGGGACCTCAGTCCTTATTCTTATACGTGGCTCCAGATGAGGTCTAAGAACATCGTAAAGGCCAATGAGCTGTTCGCAATTGAGCCTATACTTGTCATAAACCTCAAAGTCGCTCATGTTTTCCAAGGTGGGTCTTACCCTGTATACACGAGGACCTCGAACCAGACGAGCCCTTTGTTTCACTCAGAGCCGCCGAGGCTGCCTGATTCTATCAACCGCTACTTGGTCAACAGCACCACCAGCAGCGTCTACCAGATCATCGTCATCCATATTTGCCAAGCTTAGCAGCACGAAGCCAAACAGCAGAGCAAACACAGCGCAAGGAGTAACAAGGTATGCAAAAACACAGAAGCGAATTGATACAATGTCGATCACCATGGACGCTTTGGCCATGTTGTTTGGGGGATTTATAGTGCAATTAGTCCAATGGTAGTGAGTTTGTAATGATTGCTGATTGCATACACTTGTTTGTATGTGAGCGGCGCGAATGCTTTCAAAGTGGGCGTTTTTTAAGGTGTTTGGTGAAATGTTGTTTTCCCCCAATGAATCTCAATGTGAAAGTGTAAAATATCACACATACAGTGCATGTTTGTAATGTTTGATCATATGCGTAATAAATATTTATTAAACGCGATATTATAGTAAAAAGCACACGTCCACGCTAACATGAATGAAAATGCATAGTTGTGTATAATGTGCATAGAATGTGATCGATCAATGTTGATGCAATATTGTTTGTAAACAATAAAGTAACAGCTGCCATCTGTAGTATTGTATATATAAGTGATTAGCGAGATGTCAATATTGTACGCGTCCCTTTAAAATCGCACTAATACTGAAGAACTTCCAGCTGTCATCTGTAGTATTGTATATATAAGTGATTGGCGAGATGTCAATATTGTACGCGTCCCTTTAAAATCGGCATAATCCAGCGCACAACTCATACACCACTTTAGACTACATTTTTGTGAGCCAAATACTAACCCCTAACTTGATAGCATCAAGCACACAACCATGTGTTTGGTCAGATCATACCCTAGTAATATTAGAACTCGCAGGCATATTGCATTTCGCACGGCCAAGATCATGGACATACAATCCAACGTTACTTAAGAACCCAGGAATATGTGATAGGATCAGAGTAGCAATGCAGGAATATTGGCAGCTAAATGTGGGGACAACGGGAAATCCACTGATGACTTGGGCAGCACATAAACCGGTCATGAGGGGTATACTTATCAAGGAGAAATCGATGGCGTTGAAGCAATTGACACAAATAGTGAGTAAACTTCAGAGGGAGGTGGAGACACTTGAGCAGGAGCACAGACGCACTCTATCGCGGGGGGTATATAAGTCCCTTCAGTCTAGGCGATCAGAATTGTCCATAATTTTAAAAGAGAATTCCATTCGCGCAGCTTTGAGGTTGAGGGCACACTACTATGTGTACGCGAACAAGCCAGATAAATATCTGGCCTACAAACTGAGGGAGAGAACCAAGTTCTTTGCAATCCCCTCCATCCAGAAACAGGGGGGAACTTCAACTTCAAACCCTCAGGAAATAGCCGAAACGTTTGCAAAATATTATGAGAATCTTTATGATGGGAAAAAGGTGGCTCCGGGGGACCTCACTCGGCAGACAAATGACCTTCTGGGGCAGGTCAATTTACCAGTGATTCGGGATACAGACCTTTCAACTCTTAATGCAGATATCTCAGCCATGGAAATATTAACAGTGATTAGAGACCTTAAGACGGGGAAAGCACCGGGCCCAGATGGACTAACGGGGGAATATTATAAGTTATTTAAAAAAGAGCTATTACCCCACTTGTTGACTTTTTGCAATAGTGTGCTGGCGGGAGGGGAGTTACCTCGAGATATATTACAGGCTAAAATAGTGGTGATTCCTAAAATAGGGAAAAACTCAAAGCATTGTCAAAATTATAGACCTATTTCATTGATTAACACAGATCTCAAAATTTTTACAAAAATAATGGCCAACAGACTTAAATTGATCCTGCCGTCACTAATCCATAGAGATCAAGTGGGTTTTATTATGGATAGAGAGGCCCCAGACAATGTGAGAAGAATCTTGACCCTGGTGGATTACTTAACACAGACCAAGACACCATCACTACTCTTATCACTTGACGCGGAAAAGGCGTTTGATAGGATAGACTGGTCCTTTATGTTTAAAATATTAGATAGAATGGGTTTTAAGGGAGCTTTTATAAAGGCACTGTCAACCATATACTCACGGCCGACGGCGGTGGTGGGAGCGGCGGGATACATTTCAAGATCCATTGATATCTTAAACGGGACCCGTCAGGGATGTCCGCTCTCCCCGCTGCTGTTTGCCATTTGCATAGAACCACTAGCTGCGCTCATTAGACAGTCGGCGGATGTAACAGGGGTGCGGGTGGGTACCGAAGACTATAAACTGACGCTATTCGCAGATGATATCCTATTGACACTGACCAGACCTTTGACTTCTTTACCTACACTGTATGATATTCTAGGGAAATTCTCAGAGATTTCGGGCTACAAGGTTAATTTGGACAAGTGTGAAGCTTTTCCGATATGTCTCCCGCCCCATACCAAAAAGTTGGTAGAGCTAAATTTTAATCTTACATGGGCAAAGACCCATATCACTTACTTGGGAATTAAGATTAATAGCACCTTTTCAGAACTATACAGACTAAATTATGTGCCTCTCTATAGAGTCATTAGGAAGGATTTAAATAGCTGGAGTAAGGGTAGATTTTCATGGTACGGGAGGTTGTCAGCCATAAAAATGAATGTCCTCCCTAGGGTTTTATACCTTTATGGAGCTCTGCCGATTGGGGTCCCCCGGGCGGATTTAAATGCCCTGCAGGCGGATTTGTCACGGTTTTTGAGGGGGGTTGGGGGGGCAAGAATAGCATCACAGACACTGAAGCAACACAGACAGATAGGAGGAGTGGGAGTCCCAAACCTAGTGGACTACTATCAAGCCTCCAGGCTAGCACAATCGGTAATCATAGGGAAAAACTTTCAAGGAGTAATCTGGCCAAAGATAGAGGCGGATATTGAAGGTAGCGAGAGTCCGGCAGATATTTTATGGGAACCCACAGGAAACACAAAAAAGCTCACATATAGATCACCAGTGACACAAAACACAGTACATACCTGGCATAAGATAACACAACAGAAAGGACTACTTAACCCTCACTCACTACTACTACCCCTGAAATTCCTGTTGACTGCAGATCTTAGAAAAATAGTGGGGAAATGGGAAAATAAAGGATTGTACAGAGTGGCAGACTATCTAGATAGAACAGCAATACTCTCATTTAACCAGATCAGAGACAAAATCCAACCATGCACATTAAATTGGTTCCTATACTTACAGATTTCATCAGCTATCTCTAAATATATGGCTTGTAGAATACGCCAACCCATGACTCCACTAGAAAGGATATGCAGCACACAATCCAGGGGGAAACATGTGATCTCTCAGATTTACTTGGCGTTACAAGGGAAGAATGCCACCCTTAAGTCTCCCCTCATGGAGAGGTGGGAGAGAGATGTGGGGGAGGTAAAAGACAGGGCGACCTGGGAACAGATCTTATCAGAAAGTGGGAAGGGCATGCTCAGTGCAGATATGAAGGAGAACTGTTTGAAGGTGGCTTTTAGATGGTACCTTACGCCAGAACGAACAGCCCATATCCCATCCCTGAATAGTGCAGCTTGTTATAGAGGGTGCGGGGTGAGAGGGACATATAGGCACATGTGGTGGGACTGCTCACAAATACAACCGATATGGCAGAGTCTCTCGAGATTACTTAGTGACACTTTAGATGAAGATATTGAGCTCACGATAACTCAGGCACTTCTGCATGAAAGGGTAAGACCGTTAAATTCTGCACTCAACACCTTTATTAAGATTCTTTGTACTTGTGTACGTATATGCATAGCCAGACACTGGAAGGTGGGAGCACCAGGGTGGGCAGAAATACTGGATAAAATAAACGACACTTATACAATGTTAGAACTAGCAGCATGGGCACAAGGGAATACTGATCAGTTTCAGAAAATCTGGTTTTATTGGATTTTAAAAGACCACACTCGTCCACATACCAACCAGAGGAGAGAGGAGAGGGTGAGACTAGGAAGGTTGGAAAGCGGGGAGAGATTTGAGGACACCCATTAAGGTCTGACATATAGTATCTGGACATACCTGACACTTTTAGCAAAGTTATGACATTAAACTTTAATATATTTTGGTTAGACACCCAGAGGAAAAGGAAACACCTGGTGGGGGTAGGGGGGTAGGAAGGGGAAGTTAAATTTCAAGTTTATATTGTATGTATCTACAGGTGGTTATAGGTGGCGAGGTAGTCTTTATGTCTTTAGGAATGTTGGTTTGGCTTACCATATTATGTACTTATGCTGGAAAGAAGTATATACTTTAACCCACCTGTACTTTCTGTTCATGACTTGAATTATGTTTGTGAAAACTCAATAAAAATTATTTCAATTAAAATCGGCATAATAATTCAGAACTTCAGACTGTCATCTGTAGTATTGTATATATAAGTGATTGGCGAGATGTAAATATTGTATGCGTCCCATTAAAATCGGCATAATAATTCTGAACTTCTGGCTGTCATCTGTAGTATTGTATATATAAGTGATTGGCGAGATGTCAATATTGTACGTGTCCCTTTAAAATCGCCATAATAATTCTGAACTTCCGGCTGTCATCTGTAGTATTGTATATATAAGTGATTGGCGAGATGTCAATATTGTATGCGTCCCATTAAAATCGCAATAATACTGAAGAACTTCTGGCTGTCATCTGTAGTATTGTATATATAAGTGATTTGCGAGCTGACAATATTTAGTACGCCTCCCTTTAAAATCGCCATAATAATGATGTTCCAAACTGTTGTTTACGTATATGTTGTATTGGGTGCTAAATTTCTGAAAGGGGTGGTACAGTCGTAAAGCTGTAATGTGTATGGTTGAATATTCTAATGACGTCATCATATTATTAATCTGCCTGTGTAGTTATGAAATCCTCATTGTGTTGTTGTATTTTCCTACATTGTTATTGTGTGCTGATTAAAATATAAATGTGTGCTTTGTGGTTGCGTGATGCGTGTTATGTACATATACGTATATATTGTGATTGTGTCCCACATATGCTGACTTCTCTAAAGCGTTCTTGCATTGTTGTTCCTTCCCATAAAGTGACAGCTGTAATCTGTTGTAATGATGTTCTTATTGTACGTAATTCCTAATGGTTTATTGTGATCGAATCATGATGTTAAAAGTACAGTAAAATCCCTATTTTCTGTTTCGGGATTCATAGAGAGAATGTAATGTGTTTTTCCCCCATCATTTGAATGCACATGTATGAGTAAATGATAAAAGTAATGTATGTGCATCCATGACTGATCATGTGTTAAGCCTATGTAGATATGCTGTTGCTGCAAGCATATGAGTTGAATAAATGAAATGCAATAATAAAGGTAAATGAGAGGTGTTTCCCATTGTCTACTGTTTGTGAATCCTGAAATGTTCCAATTATTTTTGTGTCCATTTAAATGTGATGTAATTGTTGAAAATGTTTGTTACTAGTGATGTTGATTTGTAGTTGATGTAATCTAAAAGTATAAAACAATTTAATGTTGTTGTGAATTTCCCATAAGTAAACTCCATAAGTCCACCATAGGGAAATAGCCATTTCTTGATCTATTTGTCATAGCTGGGTCTAACGCAGAAAAACATGAGTTATTTTCCGAATTGTAGCGCTGGTATTTAGAGTTTTTTTGTCTACGCTTTTTGCGTGCGTTAGGGGAATCTGTCTGTCGCGTACACAAGCACGTCTTCCCCATAAAAGTCAATGGAGGGTCAAAATGTGTGTGTAAATAATATCCAAGGTTTTGAGAGTAAAGTGAGTGACGTCATGGTCTTGTGTGAAAAAGTATCTAAATCGTGCTCATTTTGTAATAAATAAATTCTTTGTGTATGTAATGTATTGTATATTGTTTGTATGCATCGATGAGTGTCTGTATGTGATAATATTATTAGTTAGATGTAGCTATATGAGTGTCTTTTCCCGTCTGTCAATGTAAGTCAATGGCAAAATGGATTTGTGCTGTTTTTTTTCTAACACCCGAGATCTCGCAACTTTGATCCTTTCTATTTTGATGAGAAAAAACAACATATGAAAAATAAATATAGTGTAGTGTTTGTATGAGTGTACTTTGTGTAATATTTGTTTTGTGATTCGTGGATGTTTATTTTGTCGGTAGATGTTAACTCCTGGGTCTGAGCTGTCGGTAGAGATTTCTGCGCTCAGAGATTTTGGCGTGTCGGTAAGTAAACTCTAAATACCAGCAGGCGGTAAAAAACAGCGTTAGAAGCCCTATACGCTGGTTTTGTCGGCTAACGCAAAACTCTAAATCTAGGCGTTAGTTAATTACGGAAAAGAGGTTCTAAAGTAGTTATTTTTGAGGTATGGTATGAACCAAGCTATACTAACTTTGCATCAGATCCTGGACAGCGGTGGGAATGCTAAGCTCAGGAAGGATTATTCTGTGAAGGTCTGGGGCCGGGCTAGGGGCCTGAGTAAATAAAGCTCTCCACTCAGATAAGATAAGATAAAATGATCCTCCAGCACTGTAAGATCTCTTACAAGATTCTAAAAAGCAGATTTGTTATACTTCTGCAAGGGGCATTCCGTGCATTTCTGGATGTGAAGGAGAGACAAGCCCAGTGCAATATAGCACTACTTGAATTGAGAGTTTTGCAGGATTTACACTTTGTGATTTGTTTTTTTTTTACTTTCAACTTCACTTTAAGTTTTATTATATTTAAACTTTCAAAAGAGGATATTAATGTTGCTTTAATTTGCAGGTAATTGCTATGAAAATGGCAAACAACTGTCTAAGTGAGAACCAAAAAAAAATTCAGAACCCACATAAAAACTGGCCTATCTATTATTGAGAGTCTACCTAACAGCAGTGCTTTTTAAGTTCCTTATATTTTAAAATATGGATTCACTTAAATATATAAATTATGATAACATTACTTTTGCACATTACCTTCTTAGGGGTAGATTATGAGTGGAGCGCTGGAGAATTAAAAAAAAAATAGATAAATCACTTTAGGGCAATGCCCTACAATGGTCCTTCTAAGGGCTATTGCTATATTTTTTTGTTGTTGTTATTATAGTTTTTTTTTAATTTCGGGGTGTTTTTTTCCAAATGGGGCTTTAGTTTTAGAACAGACATAACGGGTTTTTTTTTGGGGGGGGGGTTTGGTAATTTATTGGTATTTTGTTCTGTAAAGGTAGGTTTTTATATTCTGTAATGTTAGTGTTTATGTAGTTTTTTTATGTAAGTTTTTTTGTAACTTAAGGAGTCTTAGGTTAGGGTGTTGGGGGTTAGCTCGTTAGGGGGTTTAGAGGTTAGTAAGTACTTTGGAATGGGGATAGTGGTGGTTTAGTGATTAATAGTGTAGAGGATTACTTTGCAATGTAGGGGTGTAGCTGTTTAGGGGTAAATAGTGTAGAGGGGTACATTGTGATGTGGGTGTGTGGCAATTTAGGGGTTAATAGTGCAGCAGGTCTTTGTGATGAGGGTGAGTGGCAATTTAGGGGTTAATAGTGCAGCAGGTACTTTGCAATGTGGGGGTGTGGTGGTTTAGGGGTAAATAGTGTAGCAGGTACTTTGAAATGTGGGGTGCGACTGTTTAGGAGTTAATAGTATAGTTTAGTGCAACTTTTTCCTCCAGCCAAATTCTTTACACAAACTTTCAGGTCACCTAAAAAGTTTGATAGTTAAATACGATGGCGTTTGAGCCATCACATTTATTTTCAACTTGTAATCTGAGCTGACATTGCCGCTCAATGCTGACCATAGAAAATATGGGAATTGTAAATTACCGAAAGTTTGCACTAACAAATTTGCTGTAATTTTACCAGTGCACCACTTGTAATATGGATTACAGTGTAAAAAACACTGCAATCTGACATTCGTGTTTACAATCCTCACACTAATCATTGTATGCCACTCATAATCTAGACCTGAGGGTCATCATGGCAGTTGAAATGAGTGCATACCAAAAATGACTCGAGTAAGGAGCACTTTTGTTTGCTGAATAGTTATTACATTATGAAAAATATGTTAAAATTGAATTCAGGCTGGGCCAGATTACAAGTGGTGTGCTATTAAATGCTTCCGCTTGAGCAATACCAATGCCAGAAGTAAAGATTTTGCATGTGCCGGTTAGCACATGCATTACAGGTTCAAAGTGAAAATTTCGGGTTTCTAGAGAAACTCAATGCATAACTCCAGGATTTTAAATATCGGGACCGCTCTAACTTCTTCTCCCCATAAACCTTAATGGAGAGCGCAGAAGAAAAAACCCTTATCGCTCGTGTGCTAACTCGAAAGCAGCTAATATTTCACATTCCAATGTTCTGCACATACAGGAAATTTTTATTTTAAATAGGTATAGATATAAATTTTACATTAACATTATCATATATATATATATATATATATATATATATTTATATATATATATATATATATGTTTTAAAAACATCTATTTGAAGATCATTGGAATATAAAATATGTGTAAAATGTTTCTGGTTTCACTCTGTAGTTCTAATGCAGTATCAGGTTAGCGCACATGAATGAGTTATCTTAAAGGGACACTGTACCCAAAAATTTTCTTTTGTAATTCAGGAAGAGCATGCAATTTTAAGCAACTTTCTAATTTACTCCTATTATCAATTTTTCTTCGTTCTCTTGCTATCATTATTTGAAAAAGAAGGCATCTAAGCTTTTTTTTTGGTTTCAGTACTCTGGACAGTACTTTTTTATTGGTGGATGAATTTATCCACCAATCAGCAAGGACAACCCAGGTTGTTCACCAAAAATGGGCCGGCATCTAAACTTACATTCTTGCATTTCAAATAAAGATACCAAGAGAAAGAATAAAATTTGATAATAGGAGTAAATTAGAAAGTTGCTTAAAATTTCATGTTCAATCTGAATCACGAAAGAAAATTTTTGGGTACAGTGTCCCTTTAAGGTGTGTTATTATATTAAAAAATATTATTATAGTTACTGTAACATAAATATATACAACCCCAATTCCGAAAATATTAGGACAGTATGGAAAATGCAACAACAACAAAAAAAATAGAGTCATTTGAAAATTCAATCTACCCTGTACTATATTGAAAACACATTATTAACACATTATTTGATGTTTTACTTTGTGAATTTTAATTTATTTTTGAAAATATACACTCATTTCAAATCTGATGACTGCAACAAGTTCCAAAAAAGTTGGGACAGGGGCAATTTAGGACTATGAGCGATGTGACAAGTTTAAATAAGAATTGTGATGTGAGGCAATCGTGTAATCATAATAAAAAAAGGCCTAGTCCTTCAAGAGCAAGTATGGGTCGAGGCTTGCCAATCTGCCAACAAATGTATCAGTGAATAATCCGTCACTTTAAAAACAACATTCCCTAAAGACAAATCGTTAGGATTTTAGGCATTTCACCTTCTGCATTGCACAATATTATTAAAAGATTCAAGCAATTCGGTCAAATCTTGATGACTAAAGGGCAAGGCTGAAAACCACTTCTGAATGCACGTGATCTCCGATCCCCAAGATATCATTGTCTCAAAAACCATCATGATTCTTTAATGGATATCCTGAATTGGGCTTGGGAATACTTTGGTAAACCTTTGTCAGTCAAAACCGTTCACTACTGCATCCACAGATGCAAGGTAAGGCTTTACTATGCAAAGCAGAAGCCATACATCAAGACTGTCCAGAAACGCCGCCAATTTCTCTTGGCCTGGTCTCATCTGAAATAGACGGTAGCACAGTGAAATTGTGTTTTGTGGTCCGATGAGTCAACATTTAAAATTATTTTTTGAAAAATCAGCTGTCATGTTCTCCAGGCCAAAGAGGAAAAGGACCATCCAAGCTGTTATCAGCGTCAGGTCCAAAAACCAGCATCTGTCATGGTATGGGGGTGTGTCAGTGCCCATGGCATGGGTAACTTGCACATCTGCGAGGGCACCATTAATGCAGAAAACTATGTATACATACAAAGGTTTTTCAGTGATTTCCCTCCATTTTTCCAGCAGGACAAACCAAACAACATTCTGCCCGGATTACAAAAACATGGTTGGGTAAGCAGAGAGTGTGGGTGCTAGCATGGCCTGCCTGCAGTCCTTACCTGTCTCCAATTGAGAATGTGTGGCGCATTAAGGCAACAAGGTCCCATACAGTTGAGCAGCTGAAGACATGCATAATGGATAAATGGGGAACAATTCTGCTTGCAAAACTTAGCCAACTGGTGCCTTCAGTGCCCAAACACTTAATAAGTGTTATTAAAAGAAAATTAATTATATTGTGCAATGCAGAAGGTGAAATGCCTAAAATCCTAACGATTTGTCTTTAGGGAATGTTGTTTTCAAAATGATGGATTATTCACTGATACATTTGTTGGCAGATTGGCAACCCTCGACCCATCCTTGCACTTGAAAGACTAGGCCTTTTTTTTATTATGATTACACGATTGCCTCACATCACCTTCTTATTTAAACTTGTCACATCGCTCATAGTCCTAAATTGCCCCTGTCCCAACTTTTTTGGAACTTGTTGCAGTCATCAGATTTGAAATGAGTGTATATTTTCAAAAATACATTAAATTCACAAAGTAAAACATCAAATAATGTGTTAATAATGTGTAATAAGGGTGAATTGAATTTTCTAATGACTCTTTTTGTTTGTTTTTTTGCATTTTCCATACTGTCCCAAGTATTTTGGAATTGGGGTTGTTTTTTTAGTATATTTTTGTACATCTATACTATTTATTTGCACTAGTTATTAATATTTTTAAATTAATAATTGCATAACCTTAATATAACTCATGTTGGGTTAGCACACATGAAGAATTAGTTTATCTTGTTCGGTTTGTGCACATAAGCCTTACAGGAGTACACTAATTCTTCATATGCGCTAACCCGACATGATTTATAGTAAGGTGCGTTATGTATGTAAAAAAGGGAGACCAATTGTATCTGGCATAGATTCAATACTAGAGCCACTCCCTAAATGGGTTGATGCGACATTTCAACCTTTGGTGGCCCAGCTGTGGAGCTATTTTAGAGATACTAAACATCTTCTAAAGTTACTGGATGATTTCATCTGGGAAGATGGCTTCAGCTGGGTCACCATAGACGTGGTCTCCCTGTATTTGGTTTAAGCACCCCACCCAAGCTCAGGTGTGCTCATGACAGTGTAATGGAGTTGTGAATATTAAGCTAGGGAGTCTCATTCTATTATGAAGAGTAAACGCAGGAATGATTCAGCCCTCTGTGGCAAAAGAACTGTAGTGTTAGGACACCTTGTAAGTGGTGACTGGCTAAGCAAAATATGGCCATATTGTGTGACTAAGATCCCAATTTTATTTAAAAAGTATAGTTGTCTCTTGATGTTGTTTGCAGGCATTTTTTTTGCAGCAGTTCAAAAAATAAGTTGTGCTTTTGAAAATGGATGTGCGCCGATACCTTTTTGTTTGTGTAATTACTGGGTCATATTGTCAGCACTCCCAAATTTGTGTATATAAACTTTTTGTAAGGTGTGATAAAAAAAACTAATATTGTATCTGTATTTAAAAATAATCAGGGAGACTGACCATCTGCCATTGGTTTAAGCACCCCACCCAAGCTCAGGTGTGCTCATGACATTGTAATGGAGTTGTGAATATTAAGCTAGGGAGTCTCATTCTATTATGAAGAGTAAAAGCAGGAATGATTCAGCCCTCTGTGGCAAAAGGACTGTAGTGTTAGGACCAGTCTATATTGGGGCACCTTGTAAGCGGTGACTGGCTAAGTAAAATATGGTCATATTGTGTGACTAAGATCCCAATTTTATTTAAAAAGTATAGTTCTCTTGAAGTTGTTTGCAGGCATTTTTTTGCAGCAGTTCAAAAAATATGTTGTGCTTTTGAAAATGGATGTGCGCTGATACCTTTTTGTTTGTGTAATTACTGGATCATATTGGCAGCACTCCCAAAGTTGTGTATATAAACTTTTTGTAAGGTGTGCTAAAAAAACAAATTTTGTATCTGTAATTTAAAATAATCAGGGAGACTGACCATCTCCCATTGGTTTAAGCACCCCACTCAAGCTCAGGTGTGCTCATGCCAGTGTAATGGAGTTGTGAATATTAAGCTAGGGAGTCTCATTCTATTATGAAGAGTAAAAGCAGGAATGATTCAGCCCTCTGTGGCAAAAGGACTGTAGTGTTAGGACCAGTCTATATTGGGGCACCTCGTAAGTGGTGACTGGCTAAGCAAAATATGGCCATATTGTGTGACTAAGATCCCAATTTTATTTAAAAAGTATAGTTGTCTCTTGATGTTGTTTGCAGGCTTTTTTTTGCAGTAGTTCAAAAAATATGTTGTGCTTTTAAAAATGGATGCGCGCTGATACCTTTTTGTTTGTGTAATTACTGGATCATATTGGCAGCACTCCCAAAGTTGTGTATATAAACTTTTTGTAAGGTGTGCTAAAAAAACAAATTTTGTATCTGTAATTTAAAATAATCAGGGAGACTGACCATCTCTCATTGGTTTAAGCACCCCACTCAAGCTCAGGTGTGCTCATGCCAGTGTAATAGAGTTGTGAATATTAAGCTAGGGAGTCTCATTCTATTATGAAGAGTAAAAGCAGGAATGATTCAGCCCTCTGTGGCAAAAGGACTGTAGTGTTAGGACCAGTCTATATTGGGGCACCTCGTAAGTGGTGACTGGCTAAGCAAAATATGGCCATATTGTGTGACTAAGATCCCAATTTTATTTAAAAAATATAGTTGTCTCTTGATGTTTTTTGCAGGCATTTTTTTGCAGCTGTTCAAAAAATATGTTGTGCTTTTGAAAATGGATGTGTGCCAATACCTTTTTGTTTGTGTAATTACTGGGTCATATTGTCAGCACTCCCAAAGTTGTGTATATAAACTTTTTGTAAGGTGTGCTAAAAAAAACAAATTTTGTATCTGTATATATATATATATATATATATATATATACACATATATATATATACACATACATTTACAGTAACTATAATTGGCTTTTCACCAATTAAACGATCATACCACCTATATGTCCATTTCAGGAAATCCAACAGAGCTTATACATAAACAGATTAAATCATTGGTAGATGAGGGCAAAGAAAAAGGTTACATTGATGATAAGACAGCATCCTTTGTGTGTGTTCCACATCCTAAAACCCCTGCCTTCCATCTATTCCCGAAAGTCCACAAGTAGCTTGACTGTAAAAAAGGGAGACCAATTGTATCTGGCATAGATTCAATACTAGAGCCACTCCCTAAATGGGTTGATGTGACACCTCAACCTTTGGTGGCCCAGCTGTGGAGCTATTTTAGAGATACTAAACATCTTCTAAATTTACTGGATGATTTCATCTGGGAAGATGGCTTCAGCTGGGTCACCATAGACGTGGTCTCCCTGTATTTGACTATCCCGCATAGATGGGGATTACGTGCTATTGAATATTTTATAGCAGCAGCAACCAGCTTTAAGGATAATCAAATCTCCTTTTTTGTCATGATCACCCGGTATTTACGCAAACATAACTTTTTTGAATTCAAGGGAAATTTCTATCTCCAGAGATGTGGGACAGCCATGGATGCCAAATTTGCCCCTTCCTTCGCCAACCTATTCCTAGGTTGGTGGGAGGCATCCCACATCTTTGGAGCTAGGAATCCCTTCAGACACCTGTGGCATTCTATAGGAGGTTTATCAATGACCTCATTATGGTGTGAAGGGGGTTGCAGGCTGAGGCCCTCATGTTTTTGGAGTATCTTAATTCTAACAATGTTGGTATTGAATCTATGATGGAATGGCATAAAAAAAAATGAATTTTCTGGATGTTACCCTATCTTCTAATAGTACTCTAGGGAGGATAGAGACCAGAACATATCGCAAACCCATTGCCAAGAATAACCTTCTTCATTCAACCAGCAATCACCCTAAGCACATCTATAAAGTCATTGCAAAAGGACAGTTTGTTAGAATGAAGCAAAACTGCTCTAGAGAAGATCATTACCAAGAGGAATGTAGAGTCCTTAGCAAACAACTTAAACAAAAGGTTATAAAAGGTTAAAAAGGTAATAGTTGACACCATGAGAGAGGTGAATCTTATTCCACATCAACAGCTTTTGGAGAGTACTAAGAGATCTAGATCAGGTGTAGAAAAAAACGCCCCTAAAATAACATTTGTTACCAGCCACAGTGACTAATATCCAGAAATCTGTTATATTATAAGGAAACATTTTTCTATTTTACTAGTAGACGACAAATTGAAAGATGTAGCAGAGAGAGGCTGTAGCTTTTCCTATCACCTTATGCAACATTCTTTACCCTACTATATAACCTTTAGATGTGGAAGCACAAGGTGAATAGCCTGTGACTACATTCAAGTGAATACCCATTTTGAATCCTATGTAACAAGAAAGAGGTAGTAAACCTCTCAATACATCAACTGTAGTATGCGCTATGTGGTTTATCTTATCTCCTGTGTATCATGTCGACTCCAGCACATTGGGCTTACAACCAGAGAAGTGAGATCAAGGGTACCAGAACACCTTAGCAATATCAACTGTAAGAAAGAATGCTCAGCTTTAGCTAAACATTTTATACATGTGTACCAAACATCAGTTAATACATTTAAATGGCAAGCCATTGAACTGGTGAGGAGTCCTAAGAGGGGAGGTGATAGATTAAAATAACTAAATAGAAGATAAACCTTCTGGATATTCAAGCTTTGTACCAGACTTCCCTCCAGTGGCGGCTGGTAACTTTTGAAGATGGGGGAGCACTAGCCCTGCCCCTCAGATGGCTCCGCCCATTTTAATGTGTGTGTGTATATATACATACATACACACACTCTGCCAGTTACCTTAAAGTAACATTAAACCCAAAAGTTTTCTTTCATAATTCAGACAGATAATACAATTTTAAACAACATTCCAATTTACTTCTATTATCTAATTTGCTTCATTCTTTAGATATCCTTTGTTAAAGAAATGCACATGGGCGAGCCAATCACAGGAGGCATCTATGTTCAGCCACCAATCAGAAGCTACTGAGCCTATCTAGATATGCTTTTCAGGAAAGAATATCAAGAGAATGAAGCAAATTAGATAATAGAAGTAAATTAGAAAGTTGTTTAAAATGGTATTCTCTCTCTGAATCATGAAAGAGAAAAATTGGGTTTAATGTCCCTTTAAAGGCAAATGCAAGCAAAAAAACAAACATTCCAAGAGGCTATATTCACTAAGAGAGATAGGTGGGGTGGCAGCAGTGTAAAGGGGCAGCTCAAAACTAGGCTATGGGGTTGCTCAGAAAAAGGTAGAGTGGCTGGAAGTTCATAGGCTGTTTCTGTTTCAAAGTAATAAATTAATTTTCCCACAATAAAAATTTTCTTGGATCTCTACTTTAATTAAAACATATGGGGGGGGAAGCATACATATAATAAGCTACAAGAATAAACCTATACATGCATGACACTGCTTATTTAAACAATATGCACTTATTTACAAGTTCACTTATACACTTATATACACTTATTTGCTAGACCATTGTAAATAAAATTTTAAAAAATATATTTACAGGTAAAATTACATACATGTTAAAAAACTAGTTTACACTAGATCATAATAAATTAAAATACAAATGAGGGCAGACACACACACTATATATATATATATATATATATATATATATATATATATATATATATATATATTACACATACACACACACTATATATATATATATATATATATATATATACATATATACACACATTACACAATTATATATATATATGTGTGTGTATATACATAATATATATATATATATATATATATATATATATATATATATATATATATATATATATATATATATACACACACATAGGCCATTTTATAATACTTAGTAGTTTTTCTTCATTTTAAACGCAATTGTGTAGATTTGGAACTCAATAGCAGCTGCTAAACCCGATAATTGAAGCTGTATCTCTGTCAGAATCTCTCACTCACTGTGCGTTTTCAAATCAGATCTCTTCTGCTAGTGCTGTGCTGTGTATTGCAGGCTGTTTCTTTGCAAGATAATCTTGCAAATAAACAGCCTGCAATACACAGCACAGCACTAGCAGAAGAGATCTGATTTGAAAACGCACAGTGAGTGAGAGATTCTGACAGAGATACAGCTTCAGTGCTGTTACGGAGCTCAGTCTCCACTCTCCTGCAGAACGTCCCCTCAGTGACTGTCTACCTAAGCAGCATGGTTCAGGCAGTAGCCCTATTTCCCGCCCTAAATGACTAAATTACCAGGCAATCTTACTTACTCCCTAACTCAGTCAGATTCTGAATGCTGCTGCCCCCCCCATAAAAAAGCACAATGAAAACAATAAAAATAAACAGCACATTTAGATTTTTTTATAATAAAAAGCACAATTTTTAATTTTATTTTGTTCTAGCTTGAGTTTTCACTTACTTAGCTGCCCTGATTCAGGGCCCCCTTGCACTGTCTGGCAGTAAGTCCACTCCTGCACACGCTGGCTGCTATCTTCTTCCTGCTGCCGCTGCTGCCTGAGATATTCCTCTGGCTCCTCCCACACACACAGTTCTTAGTTTGTGAGTGTCACATGACAGCTGGCTCTCACTCGCACACTAAGAGCTGTGTGATTAGGAAGGCTATGGGCTGGCCTGTAGGTAGAGCTGCAGTCAATGCAGGCTGAAAGTGGAAAGAGCTATTGCCTATACTTGCTATACAGCATGTGCGATAGATAGAAGTATAGGCAAAACAGCCCTTTCCACTTTCAGCCTTAAGAATTAAAAATTGCAGTTTTAATGTTTTTTACTCAAAACTGCAGTGGAGCCTGCAAGATTTTTTTATTTTATCAGCAATAAAGTTTTAAAAATATATTTATTTTTATTTCTCACTCTTTTTTTTTTTCATCAGGGGTCAGGGGGTTCAAATGCTCAAGTGCTCCTATAGAGGAGCCTCCACTGCTTCCCTCTGGCTTCAATTGAGAATATGACATAATGAATCACTGGGAAAGTGAATTCAAATGTTAATATATAACATCTAATGTTTATCTAAATTTGATTTTGCAGAAAAGGACACTCTTAGCTTTAGTTTTTGGCTGATAGTCATATTGAGTCCATTTTAGTATAGGTATATTACAGTATATTATACATAGTTCACTAATAGATCTAAATGCACTATTAACATTAGGTGCTCATGATTATACTATCATATTGTGCTATTTTAACATTTATTATTTTAGGTCAACTATGTGGCACTGTTTGTATGGCATATTTATTCTAGATTTGCTAGACTGCATGCATGTATATATATATATATATATATATATATATATATATATACATGTGATCTATCACAACACATGATCCAATTATGTAGCAGTGTTTACCTACATGGTCGAATTAGCCATATTTATTGGTTTAGAAAAATTGTCAACATAGGAGTTGGGCAAAAGTATGCATCTATATAGCACTTCACTCTCCCATAATTAATTGGAGAAACATCAAAATCGGTGGATAAAGTGATGTGATGTGTTTAAAATTTAACCTTTATTGGTTTTATTAAAATACAAAACAAACACAACAAAACATTTAAAAATACAATAAAATTTAGACCAGTAAACAATTCACTTCGCTACCCACTAGGGATAATGAGGGGAGATATACTCGTCCTGAGATAGATTGAAATAGAATTACCATAAGATATAGTGCTAATTCCACGATTATATATCATAGGTATAATGAGCCATCCATATAATTCTGGTGAGGTCTAGCCGGGCAAGATATATCAGGGAATAGTGCTAGTGATATAACTATGTAAGCTCCTCTTGTAGGATACTAAATTACCCGTCTGTGATGTAATTATTTACTTGTGAGAGGTAGAGACACAATCAGTTATCATTACTGTGGAAGGATCAGAGATGTTTATTGTCTCATACTATGTGTTTACAGGACAACAATTATAGTCCTGTGTTTCTAGTCACAGTCTCATATGGTTTATTACTGGATACCTATCTTGGCACTTAGAGTGATGATAAATATAATATAGGTTGCACACAGGTTATGAAAGAGTAATATGATCTATAAGGTATACAGACCCACACCTGGATTGACCACCACGTTTGAATCAGTGGCTCTAGATATCACAGAGACAGTATATAATATCTGTTTGTGACACAGTTTGTGGTAGAGACAGAGTCTGTTTATCAACAGTATAGATAGATCTGAAATATTTGTTGTCTCACGCTCTGTGTATACAGGGCAATAATTATAGTCTTGTGTTTCTTGTCACAGGCTCATGTATCTATTGATGTAAGTGTGTACTTATGAGAGGTAGAGACAAATTCTATTTACCATTACTGTAAATGGATCTGAGATATTTGTGGTCTCACCCTTTGAGTTTACAGGGCAACAATTATAGTCCTGTGTTTCTTGTCATAGGCTCATATAGTTTATTGCTGAATACCTATCTAAACACTTACGGCTAGATTTAGAGTTTTGTCGGTAATGACCCGCGTAGCTAACGCTGGCTTTTTTCTGGCCGCACCTTTAAAATAACTCTGGTATTGAGAGTCCACAGAATGGCTGCGTTAGGCTCCAAAAAGGGAGCGTACAGGCATATTTAACGCCACTGCAACTCTCGATACCAGAGTTGCATACGGACGCGGCCAGCCACAAAAATGTGCTCGTGCACGATTCCCCCATAGGAAACAATGGGGCTGTTTGAGCTGAAAAAAACCTAACACCTGCAAAAAAGCAGCGTTCAGCTCCTAACGCAGCCCCATTGTTTCTTATGGGGAAACACTTCCTACGTCTGCACCTAACACTCTAACATGTACCCCGAGTCTAAACACCCCTAACCTTACACTTATTAACCCCTAACTTGCCGCCCCCGCTATCGCTGACACCTGCATATTATTATTAACCCCTAATCTGCCGCTCCGTACACCGCCGCTACTTACATTATCCCTATGTACCCCTAATCTGCTGCCCCTAACACCGCCGACCCCTATATTATATTTATTAACCCTTAATCTGCCCCCCACAACGTCGCCTCCACCTGCCTACACTTATTAACCCCTAATCTGCCGAGTGGACCGCACCGCTATTATAATAAAGTTATTAACCCCTAATCCGCCTCACTAACCCTATAATAAATAGTATTAACCCCTAATCTGCCCTCCCTAACATCGCCGACACCTAACTTCAAACATTAACCCCTAATCTGCCGAATGGAGCTCACCGCTATTCTAATAAATGTATTAACCCCTAAAGCTAAGTTACACAATTGACGTAAGGGGATCTGCGGTATGGAAAAGTCGCGGCTGAAAAGTGAGCGTTAGACCCTTTCCTGACTGACTCCAAATACCGGCGGTAGCCTAAAACCAGCGTTAGGAGCCTCTAACGCTGGTTTTCACAGCTACCGCCAAACTCCAAATCTAGGCCTTAGAGTGATAATGGATATAATTTAGGTTATACACAGGTTATGGAGGAGTAATGTGATCTATAAGGTATAGGGTCCCACACCTAAATTGACCACCACGTCTTGATCAGTGGCTCTAAATATAGCAGAGGAAGTATATAGTATCGGTTTGTGACCCTGTATGGGGTAGAAACAAAGTCTATTTATCAATAATATAGATAGATCTGAATTATTTATAATCTCACACTCTGTGTATGCAGGGCAATAATTATAGTCCTGTGTTTCTTGTCACAGGCTCATGTGTCTATTGCTGGATACCTGTCTGAATGACTGAAGTAATGATAAAAATAATATAAGTTCCACACAGGTTATAGAGGGGTCATGTAGTCTATAAGGTATAAGGTCCCACACCTGAAGTAACCACCACGTCTTTAGTCAGTGGCTCTAAATATCACAAAGAAAATATGAGGTATCTATGAGTACTATCGAACTAAATAGAATAATTGTGCCAAAATAAAGAACTTATATTGGTCTGCACACCAGAAATTAGATAGGTGCCAAATTGGCCAGATTGTGCTAGCATATGGTAATCTAATTAAATATGCACATTGGATACTCTAGTATCATAGTGAATTTTAGCTAAGGATAGAGTATAAAATATACTCCCACAATTATAGCTTCTAATGTAAATTCGAGTATGTTAACAGTTAATTGTTGCGGGGGAGTACTATTTTGTAGCTTATTGTATTATACAAAATAACCAGCATAGATTGCTGCAGTACTGATTTGATAAACGTGGTTATAGTAACTCCCAAAAATTGCTACAATCAAAGTTTGCTACTGTTGGATAAAATTACAAAAGGCTAAAGTTGGTTATCAAAAGCAGTGACTAGCGCTTGCCCTTGTCTAAAGTCTCCTAAATATAGGTATTAAAAGTGATACCCTTGATGCAAATGATTATAAGTAGCATTAAATTTTAACACCTTAGTGTTTGAATTGTGTCCATATTACAGTGGAGCTAAAGCGTTGCTATAGGTCACTAGCGAGATACTGATAGGTAAAACTATTGTAGGTTGAGGTCTAACACAGATAATTTTACTTATTTTCTATCATTCCCATTTTCTATAGTTTACCCAGTTAAATTAATGATCTCATGTAAGTATAGATCAATTGGCTAAGGCTTAAACTATAGTATAGAGGTAGCAAAGGATTGCTTATTCACAATATGATTAAGTAAAGAGATTGCATGGTCTAATTTTACTGCTAAGTTAAAAACTGTTGAGTGTTCAAAAACATTCAACACCCTCCCCTGACATGTTTCGCCGACAGAGTGGCGGCTTTTTCGAAGGTGACGCGCGCTGGCGTCTTCGGGTGTTTATCACCTCGGCTCCACCTCCGATTTGAATCTATGATCAATCAGAACCATCCTACCATAAGAGGATGTTGCACTAAGGCGGATCGATTGTCACTCCATCGAGGATTCGTTCTTGGATTGGATTGCAATGAAATGATAATTTACACTTTTGTGTTAGTTTAAATCAAGTAGAATGAATTATTGTTTTCATGTACCTACAGAAACAAAGATGGATATTGAGACTGTCGGTCAATGTAGTAGCTATGTTAATTTTGTTATATGCATGATGTAAGTTCGTGTTTCTGTGTATTTTGGCATAAAATATGCCGTGGAATACATAAATAATAATAATGACCAGTATAATGAACATTGCATAATGAGATTAATGTGAGTTTGTGATATTTAATAGATGAATAAATTCAACTTGAATGTGTGTATAGTGATGTTTATTATGATCCCGGGGTAAAATACCTAAGTGAAATTGGGAATTTGGCCAATACTGGCGCAACCAATGTGTGAATACGTGTGTATAATAACAATAGGTGAAGAAGTGAGACCTCGAGGATCGGAGAAGAGTGGGGAATGAAGGGATAGGAAATAGCACCAAGAGGGGTATCAAATAGTGTATTGGAGTGGAGATGAGTGAGAATGGGATGAAACCACTACGTGTGTAAAAGGAAATTACATGAAAGTAAAATAACGATGTGCAAAAGTCTGAATGCTTGGTGTCTGGCTAATATCGGTAAGGGGCCAAATGCTGTGATTGGGTGAATTGTGTAGGTTAGAGTGAATGCAGCCCAAAAGAACTTTGGGAAGTGAATAAATATGATAGAATTATAAAATGGGAAATGTTGTGAGAGTTGGTGTTGGGGAATTAATGCTTGGAAACAATGATATTGTGCATGAAAATACAATAGGGAACGATGACAGTGGGGTTAAAACTTGAAAATGTAATTAATTACAATGGGCTAAGAAAATAAAAATAAAAACCTCACAGGGTGATAATAATGGTGATATAAATGATTTAGTGAGCACTATGAAAAAAGGGTGAGAACGGGAGTAGGGAAAATAAAAAGGCTGGGTATATAGTTTGTCAATTGTGTGATAAAATAATAAATACATCACTGACCTTGAATACAATATGATCCATTCCACATTGTATAGTGGTTTATGGTCAATATCATATTCACTGCATTAAGGTCATAATTCCATTGATTTGTAACTTAAGTTTCACAAAACTGAAACCTAGGTTTTAAAATATAATGGTTTAAATGAACATTGAATAATTATTTTGTTTGTTTAATCCTCTTGGCTGGACACAATTCATTAAATAGATCCATCTTGTTTCAATTTTTAACAATGCTTTTTCCAGATCGCCTTCTCTCAGGCCTAGTGATATTTTCTGTATGCCATAGCATTGTAGTTCTGAGGTCTTAGATTTCATGAAATGTGAAGCTATGGAAGTAATTTTTTTGTCTTTGGATACATCAAGGGATGCATTCCGGATATTTCGAAGATGTTCCATAATTCTTGTATGGAGTTTTCGTGTGGTCATTCCTACATAGGTGTACGGACAGGGCCAAAAACTTAAAAGAAATATTGAGCCCCAGTCATTATGTCAAGAGAAATCATCAGCGCAAGAGTAGTAGTATTGAGAAAGGTTCTTTCCCTTGTGGGAGCTGCTCTACTTGCAGCCATATGATCAAAAAGAAAAAGATGATCGTAGATAGATTTGGCAAGCAACATCCTATCCAAACATACATAAGCTGCAATACAGTGGGAGTTATTTATGCACTTCAGTGCACTTGTCCGTACACCTATGTAGGAATGACCACACGAAAACTCCATACAAGAATTATGTAACATCTTTGAAATATCCGGAATGCATCCCTTGATGTATCCAAAGACAAAAAAATTACTTCCATAGCTTCACATTTCATGAAATATCACCAATCTAAGACCTCAGAACTACAATGCTATGGCATACAGAAAATATTACTAGGCCTGAGAGGAGGCGATCTGGAAAAAGCATTGTTAAAAATTTAAACAAGATGGATCTATTTAATGAATTGTGTCCAGCCAAGAGGATTAAACGAACAAAATAATTATTCAATGTTCATTTAAACCATTATATTTTTAAACCTAGGTTTCAGTTTTGTGAAACTTAAGTTACAAGTCAATGGAATAATGCAGTGAATATGATATTGACCATAAACCACTATACAATGTGGAATGTATCATATTGTATTCAAGGTCAGTGATATATTTATAATTTTTATCACACAATTGACAAACTATATACCCAGCCTTTTTATTTTCCCTACTCCCGTTCTCACCCTTTTTTCATAGTGCTCACTAAATCATTTATATCACCATTATTATCACCCTGTGAGGTTTTTATTTTTATTTTCTTAGCCCATTGTAATTAATTACATTTTCAAGTTTTAACCCCACTGTCATCGTTCCCTATTGTATTCTCATGCACAATATCATTGTTTCCAAGCATTAATTCCCCAACACCAGCTCTCACAACATTTTCCATTTTATAATTCTATCATATTTATTCACTTCCCAAAGTTCTTTTGGGCTGCATTCACTCTAACCTACACAATTCACCCAATCACAGCATTTGGCCCCTTACCGATATTAGCCAGACACCAAGCATTCAGACTTTTGCACATCGCTATTTTACTTTCATGTAATTTCCTTTTACACACGTAGTGGTTTCATCCCATTCTCACTCATCTCCACTCCAATACACTATTTGATACCCCTCTTGGTGCTATTTCCTATCCCTTCATTCCCCACTCTTCTCCGATCCTCGAGGTCTCACTTCTTCACCTATTGTTATTATACACACGTATTCACACATTGGTTGCGCCAGTATTGGCCAAATTCCCAATTTCACTTAGGTATTTTACCCCGGGATCATAATAAACATCACTATACACACATTCAAGTTGAATTTATTCATCTATTAAATATCATAAACTCTCATTAATCTCATTTTGCAATGTTCATTATACTGGTCATTATTATTATTTATGTATTCCACGGCATATTTTATGCCAAAATACACAGAAACACGAACTTACATCATGCATATAACAAAATTAACATAGCTACTACATTGACCGACAGTCTCAATATCCATCTTTGTTTCTGTAGGTACATGAAAACAATAATTCATTCTACTTGATTTAAACTAACACAAAAGTGTAAATTATCATTTCATTGCAATACAATCCAAGAACGAATCCTCGATGGAGTGACAATCGATCCGCCTTAGTGCAACATCCTCTTATGGTAGGATGGTTCTGATTGATCATAGATTCAAATCGGAGGTGGAGCCGCGGTGATAAACCCCGAAGACGCCAGCGCGCGTCACCATCGAAAAAGCCACCACTCTGTCGGCGAAACATGTCAGGGGAGGGTGTTGAATGTTTTTCAACACTCAACAGTTTTTAACTTAGCAGTAAAATTAGACCATGCAATCTCTTTACTTAATCATATTGTGAATAAGCAATCCTTCGCTACCTCTATACTATAGTTTAAGCCTTAGCCAATTGATCTATACTTACATGAGATCATTAATTTAACTGGGTAAACTATAGAAAATGGGAATGATAGAAAATAAGTAAAATTATATGTGTTAGACCTCAACCTACAATAGTTTTACCTATCAGTATCTCGCTAGTGACCTATAGCAACGCTTTAGCTCCACTGTAATATGGACACAATTCAAACACTAAGGTGTTAAAATTGAATGCTACTTATAATCATTTGCATCAAGGGTATCACTTTTAATACCTATATTTAGGAGACTTTAGACAAGGGCAAGCGCTAGTCACTGCTTTTGATAACCAACTTTAGCCTTTTGTAATTTTATCCAACAGTAGCAAACTTTGATTGTAGCAATTTTTGGGAGTTACTATAACCACGTTTATCAAATCAGTACTGCAGCAATCTATGCTGGTTATTTTGTATAATACAATAAGCTACAAAATAGTACTCCCCCGCAACAATTAACTGTTAACATACTCAAATTTACATTAGAAGCTATAATTGTGGGAGTATATTTTATACTCTATCCTTAGCTAAAATTCACTATGATACTAGAGTATCCAATGTGCATATTTAATTAGATTACCATATGCTAGCACAATCTGGCCAATTTGGCACCTATCTCATTTCTGGTGTGCAGACCAATATAAGTTCTTTATTTTGGCACAATTATTCTATTTAGTTCGATAGTACTCATAGATACCTAATATTTTCTTTGTGATATTTAGAGCCACTGACTAAAGACGTGGTGGTTACTTCAGGTGTGGGACCTTATACCTTATAGACTACGTGACCCCTCTATAACCTGTGTGTAACTTATATTATTTTTATCATTACTTCAGTCATTCAGACAGGTATCCAGCAATAGACACATGAGCCTGTGACAAGAAACACAGGACTATAATTATTGCCCTGTATACACAGAGCGTGAGATTATAAATAATTCAGATCTATCTATATTATTGATAAATAGACTTTGTCTCTACCCCATACAGGGTCACAAACCGATACTATATACTTCCTCTGCAATATTTAGAGCCACTGATCAAGACGTGGTGGTCAATTTAGGTGTGGGACCCTATACCTTATAGATCACATTACTCCTCCATAACCTGTGTACCACCTAAATTATATCCATTATCACTCTAAGTGTTTAGATAGGTATCCAGCAATAAACTATATGAGCCTATGACAAGAAACACAGGACTATAATTGTTGCCCTGTAAACTCAAAGGGTGAGACCACAAATATCTCAGATCCATCTACAGTAATGGTAAATAGAATTTGTCTCTACCTCTCATAAGTACACACTTACATCAATAGATACATGAGCCTGTGACAAGAAACACAGGACTATAATTATTGCCCTGTATATACAGAGCGTGAGACAACAAATATTTCAGATCTATCTATACTGTTGATAAACAGACTCTGTCTCTACCACAAACTGTGTCACAAACAGATATTATATACTGTCTCTGTGATATCTAGAGCTACTGATTCAAACGTGGTGGTCAATCCAGGTGTGGGTCTGTATACCTTATAGATCATATTACTCTTTCATAATCTGTGTGCAACCTATATTATATTTATCTTCACTCTAAGTGCCAAGATAGGTATCCAGTAATAAACCATATGAGCCTGTGACTAGAAACACAGGACTATAATTGTTGTCCTGTAAACACATAGACCTAGATTTGGAGTTTGGCGTTAGCCGTGAAAACCAGCGTTAGAGGCTCCTAACGCTGGTTTTAGGCTACCGCCGGTATTTGGAGTCACTCAAAATAGGGTCTAACGCTCACTTTTCAGCCGCGACTTTTCCATACCGCAGATCCCCTTACGTAAATTGCGTATCCTGGCCTGGAGTTTGGCGTTAGCCGTGAAAACCAGCGTTAGAGGCCCCTAACGCTGGTTTCTTACGGACTCTGGTATTTCGAGTTCAGTTACCGACACTCAAAATTCACCTAACGCTCAAATTTCTACCGACACCTCAGAACCAGTAGTAAACATATACCGACAAAAAAAACATCCACGAATCACAAAACAAATATTACACAAAGTACACTTACACTCATACAAACACTACACTATATTTATTTTTAATATTTAATAATTTTTCATCAAAATACAAAGCATTAAAGTTGCGAGATTTTGGGTGTTAGAAAAAAAACAACACAAATCCATTTTCCCATTGACTTACATTGACACACGGGAAAAGACCCTCATATACCTACATCTAACTAATAACATTATCACAAACATACACTCATCGATGCATATAAACAATATACACCACATGACATACAAAAAATATTTATTTATTACAAAAAGAACACGATTTAGTTACTTTTTCACACAAGCTCATGACGTCACTCACTTTACGAGGAAAACCAGTCTTAGAAAAAAAAAATACCAATTTTTAGAGCATCCATTGACTTCTATTGGGAAGACGTGCTCGTGCACGCAAAACCCTCATTTCCCTAATGCACGCAAATAGCGTAGACAGAAAAACTCCAAATACCAGCGCTAGAAAAGACATGATTTCATGCGTTAGACCCAGCTATGATAAATAGATCAAGAAATGACTATTTCCCTATGGTGGATTTATGGATTTTACTGTTTGAATATTCACAACACCATTAAATTGTTTCAGACTTTTATATTACATCAACTACAAATCAACATCACTAGTAACAAACTTTTATTTAAAAAAATATTATATTTAAACGGACACAAAAATAATGTCAACTTTTCAGGATTCACAAACACTACACAATGGGAAACAATTCTCATTTACCTTTATTATTGCATTTCAGTTATTCAACTCATATGCTTGCAGCAACAGCATATCTACATAGGCTTAACACATGATCAGTCATGGATGCACATACATTACTTTTAACATTCACTCATACATGTGCATTCAAATGATGGGTGAAAAACACATTACATTCTCTATAGGAATCACAAAACAGAACATATGGATTTTACTGTACTTTTAACATCATGATTCCATCACCAGAAACCATTAGGAATTACGTACAACAAGAACATCATTACACCAGATTACAGATGTCACTTTATGGGAAGGAACAACAATGCCAGACCGCTATATAGAAGTCAGCATATGTGGGACACAATCACAATATATACGTACATGTACATAACACGCATCACCCATCACGCAACCACAAAGCACACATTTAGATTTTATTCAGCACACAATAACAATGTAGCACAATACAACAACACAATGAGGATTTCAGAACTACATAGGCAGGTTAATAATATCATGACGTCATTAGAAGATTCAACCATACACATCACAGATTCACGACTGTACCGCCCCTTTCGGAACTTTAACACTCAATACTACAATACAACAAATACGTAAAGAACAGTTTGGAACAGCATTATTAGGGCGATTTCAATGGGACAATTAATAAATATAGTCAGATCGCAAATCACTTATATATATATAATACTACAGATGACAGCCGGAAGTTATTCAGCATTAGTGCGATTTTAATGGGACGCATACAATATTGACAGCTCGGCAATCACTTATATATACAATACTACAAATGACAGCCGGAAGTTATTCAGTATTAGTGCCATTTGAATGGGACGCATACAATATTTACAGCTCGGCAATCACTTATATATACAATACTACAGATGTCAGACGGGAAGTTCGGAATTATTATTGCGATTTTAAAGGGACGCATACAATATTGACTGCTCGGCAATCACTTATATATACAATACTACAGATGGCAGACGGGAAGTTCGGAATTATTATTGCGATTTTAAATGGACGCATACAATATTTACAGCTCGGCAATCACTTATATATACAATACTACAGATGACAGCCGGAAGTTATTCAGCATTAGTGCGATTTGAAAGGGACGCATACAATATTGACTGCTCGGCAATCACTTATATATACAATACTACAGATGGCAGACGGGAAGTTCGGAATTATTATTGTGATTTTAAAGGGACGCATACAATATTGACAGCTCGGCAATCACTTATATATACAATACTACAGATGACAGCCGGAAGTTATTCAGCATTAGTGCGATTTGAAAGGGACGCATACAATATTGACTGCTCGGCAATCACTTATATATATAATACTACAGATGGCAGACGGTAAGTTCGGAATTATTATTGCGATTTGAAAGGGACGCATACAATATTGACAGCTCGGCAATCACTTATATATACAATACTACAGATGGCAGACGGGAAGTTCTGAATTATTATTGCGATTTGAAAGGGACGCATACAATATTGACAGCTCGGCAATCACTTATATATACAATACTACAGATGGGAGATGTTACTTTATCGTTTACAAACAATGTTGCAGCAACATTGATCGATCACATTCGATGCACATTATACACAACTATGCACTTTCATTCATGTTAGCCTGGACGTGTACTTGTTACTATAAGATCGTGTTTAAGAAATATTGATTACGCATATGATCAAACATTACAAACATGCACTGTATGTGTGATATTTGACACTTTCACATTGAGATTCATTGTCGCAAAATAACATTTCAGCAAACAACAAATAAACGCCCACTGTGAAAGCATTCGCGCCGCTCACATACAAACAGGTGAATACAATCTGCAATCATTACAAACTCAATACCATTGGACTAATCGTACTATAAATCCCCCAAACAACATGGCCAAAGCATCACTTGTGATCCACATCAGATCAAGTGCATACCTTGTTACGCTGTTTTGAAAGATGGATGACGATGACATGGTAGACGCTGCTGGTGCTGCTATTGGCGAACTAGCTGTTTGTCGAATCAGGCAGCCTCGGCGGCTCAGACTGAGACGAAGGGGTCGTCTGGTTCGAGGTCCTCCTGTCTACAGGGTGAGACCCACCTTGGAAAACATGAGCGACTTTGAGGTTTATGATAAGTATCGGCTCTATTGCGAACAGCTCATTGGCCTTTAGGATCTTCTTAAACCTCATTTGGAGCCACGTATAAGAATAAGGACTGCTGTTCCCGCCATGAGTAAGATGCTAAGCTGTCTATACGTCCTGGCCTCCGGGAGTTTTCAATCCGGAGAACTGTACATGCATGGCCTGGCTCAAGGTACATTCTCTGTGGTGTTTGATAACTTTCTGGACGCCATGGTACATATCAGTAAGCAATACATAGGATTCCCACAGAATGATGGTGATTGGAGGCGCCTGAAGCGGGAATTCTTTGATATTGCTCAATTGCCCAATGTCTTGGGAGCCATAGATTGTACCCACATTGCGCTGTGTGCTCCAATTGATGACTCGCCCTTCAGAAATCGCAAACATTTTCATAGCCTCAACGTGCAGTATGTTTGTGACGCACAGATGAGGATTATGCATGTGTGTGCGAATTTTGGAGGGGCTAGTCATGATGCCCGCATCCTCTCTCTGTCGTCCCTGTGGAGACCGTTTGAGGAAAGACAAATGCCCCTGGTTATCTCGTTGGTGAGTATTTGTGCACAACATGGTTAATTAGTTTGACAATTGCCACTGTATTTTTAAAATGTTAGCGTAATGTTCAGCTATAGGATGCAATTTAACCATATATTTTCCCCCCGCTAATGTCTACTTTTAGTTCAATGCAGATATGTAGCATGTCTTACCTTAAATGCTCAGATAGAGAATGTAATGTAACCATGTAGTTAGCATTTTACACAAGGCTTGATTTAGGAGAAATACGCATATGTAGCATGTCTTAGCTGAAATGGGAAGATATTAGCTAATGCAATTTAACCATGTCATTGTCTCTTTCCGCTAATGTCTTTTAGTTCAATGCAGATATGTAGCATGTCTTACCTTAAATGCTCAGATAGAGAATGCAATGTAACCATGTAGTTTGCATTTTACACAAGGCTTGATTTAGGAGAAATATGCATATGTAGCATGTCTTAGCTGAAATGGGAAGATATTAGCTAATGCAATTTAACCATGTCATTGTCTCTTTCCGCTAATGTCTTTTAGTTCAATGCAGATATGTAGCATGTCTTAACTTAAATGCTCAGATAGAGAATGCAATGTAACCATGTAGTTTGCATTTTACACAAGGTTTGAATATGGAGAAATATGCATATGTAGCATGTCTTAGATGAAATGGGAAGATAGAGAATAATATTGAACTAGATTTTTTAAATTTAAAATAAACATTTGTTACTGGATTATCGTGTACAAAACTTTTTATTGTACTACAAATACTATTTTGAGGATTCTGTTACAATTATGTTCTGTTCATAATTTATAGGTGATTCTGGGTACATGAGCCGGCCTTGGCTCATTACCCCCTTGCGTAGCCTGACTGATGTGTCTGAGGAGCGCTACAATAGGGCTCATAAGAGAACCAGGGCGGTGGTTGAACGGATGTTCGGGCTCCTGAAGATGAGGTTCAGGTGCCTGGACAGGTCGGGAGGAGCCATCCAGTACAACCCAAAGAAGGTGGCTAAGATCGTTGTAGCCTGTAGCGTCCTGCATAATATTGCACAGCGGGCTGGGATGCTGCAGGCCGTCCGGCCGGACAGAAACCTCCTCAGAGATGAGGAGGATGATCCTGTTCTAGAGGGGCCATTCCGGGACGAGGGGCTCAATGTCAGAGCAGACATCATCAACCGCAACTTTAGATGGTAAAGAATAGAAGTTAGACTGGAGTATTGTCAATAGATGTGAACTCTAGGGAAATGACAAGTAGAGAATTGTGCAAACATGTTAGGATTGTTCATCAAATGCTAAAAATGTGTTTCATTTATTAATATAGGTGATGCTCTGGGCATTGGGTCCTGTAGCGAGTCTTTGCCACCTGGTTTTTAAAGAGGACATCAGCTGGTAAGTATAAATGTCTGGACTGTTGCTGGCATGAATTGTACACAAATACATCATATGGCATACATTTTATAAACTAGTATTTAGTTTACACATTACTTAAAATGTAAATACTCAGAAAGGGATCCTCTAGCATGACTATTGTTCAATGTCACACATTAGAGGTTTGTTCTGCTCAATATGACTCATCTTCACACTTGATAGAACATAACACAAGATGCTACACAGTAAGCTAGTGACAGAAATTTCTTATGAAATGGGGGGTGGGAGAGGGCTACAGAAATGATTCACACACTTGTAGTAATTTTTATTAAACTTTTTATGCCATTAGGGAGCTGACTTAATCTAAAGACTGAAAGGGAAGAATTAGAAGCCTGACAGTAAAGATTGCCCAGACTGACAGTGGAAAAAGCCAAGATTGAAATTGACCTTGAAAACCATACAAAGACATGTTCACATGGTAAGTGCCAACTATTTGATAGAATAAGGCTGTTGAGGCATCCTATTGGAGACACTTAGATGATTTTCTAATTTTTAGATGGGATTTCACAGTCCTCTATTTTTGAAATGATGAATAAGACACCTATTGAAGATCAACTGTTTACCCCTGAATTGACTTTCAAAGACCATGCATTATCCAGGTTGGTGTACCAATGCATGCTAGTTAAGAATCACAGGAAGAATGTTGAATATTAGTAGCCTGCATACATTAGTCATACTTAGTTCTTAATTAGATATTTAGGGATCACAATCAGACACTTAGATGATTTTCAAATTTTTAGATGGTATTTCACAGTCCTCTATTTTTGAAATGATGAATAAGACACCTATTGAAGATCAACTGTTTACCCCTGAATTGACTTTCCAAAGACCATGCATTATCCAGGTTGGTGTACCAATGCATGCTAGTTAAGAATCACAGGAAGAATGTTGAATATTAGTAGCCTACATACATTAGTCATATTTAGTTCTTAATTAGATATTTAGGGATCACAATCAGACACTTAGATGATTTTCAAATTTTTAGATGGGATTTCCCAGTCCTCTATTTTTGAAATGATGAATAAGACACCTATTGAAGATCAACTGTTTACCCCTGAATTGACTTTCAAAGACCATGCATTATCCAGGTTGGTGTACCAATGCATGCTAGTTAAGAATCACAGGAAGAATGTTGAATATTAGTAGCCTACATACATTAGTCATATTTAGTTCTTAATTAGATATTTAGGGATCACAATCAGACACTTAGATGATTTTCTAATTTTTAGATGGGATTTCCCAGTCCTCTATTTTTGAAATGATGAATAAGACACCTATTGAAGATCAACTGTTTACCCCTGAATTGACTTTCAAAGACCATGCATTATCCAGGTTGGTGTACCAATGCATGCTAGTTAAGAATCACAGGAAGAATGTTGAATATTAGTAGCTTACATACATTAGTCATATTTAGTTCTTAATTACATATTTAGGGATCACAATCAGACACTTAGATGATTTTCTAATTTTTAGATGGGATTTCCCAGTCCTCTATTTTTGAAATGATGAATAAGACACCTATTGAAGATCAACTGTTTACCCCTGAATTGACTTTCAAAGACCATGCATTATCCAGGCTGGTGTACCAATGCATGCTAGTTAAGAATCACAGGAAGAATGTTGATTATTGGTAGCTTACATACATTAGTCATACTTATTTCATCATTAGATATTTAGGGATCACAATCAGAAAAAGGAATACATATTATAGTTGATATAGAGGTATTTGAATGGACATGAAATATGACATTTATGTTCAACATATATATTATTGAAATGTGATATACATTATTATGTATAATTAGAAAATCAGATATTTTAATTTATTTTTTATTACACAATATAATATATAAATATATAAATATATAATGGTTTTTTTTTTTTAAATTTAATTAATAAATATCTTTAAAAAATGTTGAACAAACTTAGAGCATAGACACAAGATGATTGTAAATGTATTTTATGAATCTTTGACTACGTGTGTATTAACTTTGTTAAAATTTTGTTTTTTAATTTCAGATTGGCATCTGATGACTTCCAGGAATATTTTTTTGTTTTTGGTTCAGAAACTATTAATTTTTTAAATGGTAATAATAAACATTTTATTATTAAATACACTCTTTTGAACAGATTATAATAAATATCCATATAATCTGTCAATAAAAAACAATTTGACTCCCATGACTGGTAGTTGTCTATTTGACAAGCACATGCATAAGATCAAATAATGCATTAATTGTAGAAAATCCACTGATTCCAAGAATATTACATTAAACTATCTTTTTTAACATTCATTGGGGAGTGAGATCCATCGATGCTTTTATTTTGAAATTCTTAGATGTTAAAATAATTTCAGATATGTAGTAAATTGCTCATAAATTATTTGTTTTCACTTTTAAGAAGGGGAAGTGGTTCAATTAAGATCTTGTATCTTCCTTAGGTATCTCAAAACATTAAATGCTAAATTATTTTAATTTTTACATTTATAAATGGTAGGTTATTTAACTTGATATTTTTCACAAGCTAGTTATTGGATGCCAGGTTAATCAATTTTATTTTCTAGTGGAGTCATTTAACTATAGTTATTAATATTATGTAGTTTTTAAAATCTTACCTCTTGGGTTAGACATCACATATCTATATATAATTTTCATTCCCCTTTAGTTTATTTTGACAATGTTAAATCAACATTACAAATGTTTTTGTCCTTAAAGGGACATTCACAAAGTATATTGTGTATTGATTTTTAAATAATTCATAAAAGAATTTAAACATATTTAGAAAGTACTATATAATTACATTCAGTCTTTAAATATACTTTGAAAAAAAAACATCAATGCACATATCTTAGTCAATTACATAAGGTATCTATGTGCAACCAACAATCAGCATCAAAATAGCCTATGTAGATATGTATTTAATCCAAAAATATATATAATTACAATCTAATGATTGAATACCAAAACATATTAAGTTGTTCAAATATTATAATCTTATCCAAAATGCATACATAACATATAGCTTAATGTCCCTCTAAGCTGAAGACTCCGAAATACCTCCTTTACAATATATATTTCAGTCAGTGTGTAAAACAATCCAGAAGTTAATCTAAATTTGATTTACTCATATGTTATACTAATTTATCAAAAGGAAGGTGCCTAGGTTTCTGATATTTCAAGCATTATTGTGAAATGTTTATTTAAAGGGACATGAACTCAAAATATACTTAAAGGGAGACAGTTAAAAAATTAATGATTTATACATTCTGAATGAGTATTCTATTTTAAGCAACTTTAAAAATTGTCTCATATTATGAATGCTCCTTGTGATGTTGCTATCATTACTTTAAAAATAAGGCATTAAATAGATAATTTATTTGCTTCAGTACTCTGGACAGAACTTGGTTTTTTGTGGTGGATTAATTTATCCAACAATCATCAAGGACAACCCAGGTTTTTTGCAACAATTGTCCGTAATCTCAAATATCATTATTGATTTGCAAAGAAACATAACAAGATAATTGTTAACATTTGAGAATCGGATTAAATTATAAAGTTGATTAACATTTCATGCTCAATCTGAATCACCAACGCTAAATTTGTTTGGACAGTGTCCCTTTAAGAGATTTAAATAGTGTATTTACTTCTCTTCCTATCTTGACATACTTTGCTTGAAAAGCATATCGAGATAGGCTCAGTAGATGAAGATTGGTGGATGCACAGAGATGCCTTATGTGATTGTCTCAACCATGTGCATTTAAATTTCTTCTGTTGAGGATATCTAAATACTAAGATAAATTGATTTACATTTTAAAGTCTAAACAATCTTCTATCTCTACAGATCATTTGATACAATTGTTTGTTTGTAATGTCTATTTAAAAATAAAGACGCCATTGCACAATAACATATATGAGCACTTCAGACAAATACAAGCTCGAGGTTTATTTACTAATAACAAACAAACCTGTAGTTTAACATTTATAAACAGATTATCCAAGTTACTGACATTATAACCTGAATTTGAACATTCAGAAATATTGCGTGGGAAACGCATCTTGAAACACCAGATTAGCATCTTTAAACATTAGAGTCTAATGTCACGCAATAGCACACAATCAATGTGCATTATGAAATACATTTAATAGAGCAATATCAATACTTCACAATAAGTCAATAAATGGATTTTATGAACAATAAAGACATACAATATTAAATGTGTATTTGTTATTAAACCGAAAAATGTCTACAACATTTAATAATGTGACAGTATGATATTTTAAAGATAATTTAATCATTAATATTTAACGGATCACGGATATTAAATCTGCGTCACACATATCCGCATGACAGGCCCTTGAGTTACTAATAAGTCTACATGAAAAATGAAGTAACAGCACCACCATGAGGTATGTGTAAGGAAGTTAATAAGATATGAAACATTAAGGAACGGCCAATCAGAGTTCATCACACAAACACAACTTGAGTCAGGATGGTCTCACAGACATTCTAACAATATTTCAAACTTTTATCCAATCAGATGTACAGATAACTTGTCCCATGGTGCATCTCATGTTTACTTCACCATATAAAAGTCCATTACACGTTGACATCTTTGTCAGTCCTCTAATGCCTGCAGGCAGTATATCTGATTTTGTTTTAAAAAAAAATCTACAACCCAGCAGGCATGTCAGCTCCCAGGTTCACCAAGGAGGAGAGCGCTGCACTGGTCCACGCCGTCAAGGACTTTTATCCCCAGCTGTTTGGGAACAAGAGGAGGTTGACAGATGCGCCTGTTAAGAAGGCCCTCTGGGAGTCTATCACCAATGCGGTTAGATTGGTGTGTGACGTCCAGAGGACCCAGGATCAGATCATGAGGAGATTCGGAGATATGAGGTTGCGGTTAACAAAAAAAGTCAACCTCATAAGGGACTGGGTACAAGCCCGTAAAAGAGGTGGCAAAAGAGAGGCCCCACGGAAACTGTACCTACTCCCTTATGAGGTGACTTTATGCGAGCTCCTCAATCTCCGGGTCCCCAAAAGATTTAGATCCTCGCCATCCTCTGCCTCCTCTTCTTCCCTCCCAGCTGCGGGATCTGAAAGTCCTGATGCGGGGGCCAGGGAAGCTGCTTCTCCGTCCGGTGGCCTGGGAGGAGATGGAGAATCTGAACCAGGTAATTATCCAACTTCATATAATATCTTAATATTTGATTTTTTAACAAAAAATGTGTATATAGTCAGATACTAAACCTATACAGATCTCACAACATACACTACATATGATGTTTAGATATCTGATTTTAGATTAGTGACACATGAAATAGGAATGATGTGTCTTGCGGTCTACAGAATATGCGTCACAGAGCGAAAATGGAATTTCGCATACACGTTAACATGGGTTTGCTGTAAGTGGCATTGCTTTATACATGTTGGTCAAATGACGGATGCGTAATCCCGCATGGAATCATTGTGCAATGATCGTGAAAATGGAATTTCGCATACACGTTAACATGGGTTTGCTGTAAGTGGCATTGCTTTACACATGTTGGTCAAATGACGGATGCGTAATTCCGCTTTGAATCATTGCGCAATGATCGCGAAAATGGAATTTCGCATACAAGTTAACATGGGTTTGCTGTAAGTGGCATTGCTTTATACATGTTGGTCAAATGACGGATGCGTAATTCCGCATGGAATCATTGCGCAATGATCGCGAAAATGGAATTTCACATACACGTTAACATGGGTTTGCTGTAAGTGGCATTGCTTTACACATGTTGGTCAAATGACGGATGCGTAATTCCGCTTTGAATCATTGCGCAATGATCGCGAAAATGGAATTGCGCATACACGTTAACATGGGTTTGCTGTAAGTGGCATTGCTTTATACATGTTAGTCAAATGACGGATGCGTAATTCCGCATGGAATCATTGCGCAATGATCGCAAAAATGGAATTTCGCATACACGTTAACATGGGTTTGCTGTAAGTGGCATTGCTTTACACATGTTGGTCAAATGACGGATGCGTAATTCCGCTTTGAATCATTGCGCAATGATCGTGAAAATGGAATTGCGCATACATGTTAACATGGGTTTGCTGTAAGTGGCATTGCTTTATACATGTTGGTCAAAATGAAATGTGAATTATTATATATGTGAAGAATACAGTATTCTTATTTTCAATATTATACATAATAAAAAAAGAAGAATCCAAATAAATTATAACATATGCCCATCAATTGATGAGAATGAAATAACACCAAAAAATAATTAAAGCTACAGTAAACAACACAACTGATTGAAAATAAGAGTACAGGATATATTTATCATGAATTAAATTGAGGAAACAATTAACTCATGGGACTACCAAAGGATTAATAGTTTTAAATTGATTTGCTAATAATGTAAAGATTTTAAACATGGCATGATTTGTATTAATGATATCCAATCCTCATTTAATATATTACAGATATGGATGTTGCTGCTGGATCCTTAAGGCAGGGCTTGTCAAAGTATGGTATGTCTCATTTTAATTGACATTTGTCTTAGAAACATGGACAGAACATTACATACTAAATCCACATTGTTCAATATTTATATGTAATGTCCCTTTAATAGATGAAAATTAAATAATTCTTCGGATATCCTTAAATAACATATTAGATTTGAATTGCATGCTCAATCCCATTCATTACATCAACATATGGAGTAGAGAATTCATTAACACCAACATTGTCAAATCAATATAATTTTATATTAAAGGGATACTGAGCTAAAATTATTAATGTTGTCATTCAGATAGAGTATGCAATATTAATAAACATTTAAATATAATACTATAATCATATGTGAAATATTCTATTGCTAAATGTATTTTAAAATCAAGAATGTACGTTTATCTGCATCTCAATTTTGGTTGACCAACCTGGGTTTTTATTGATGATTGGTGGATACCTTCAACAAACAATATTTATTAAATCCAATATTGCTTATCTGCCTTTAAGACTAAAATGTAGCAACATTCAAATTATAATAGGAGTCAATGTTAAATCATTTTGAACAGTTTGAACAGTGAAATCAATGATTTAAATAAATCATGTCAGTGTCCCTTTAATAAACAATAGATTCATTCATCTTTACATTCTTTGGATTAAACAATATTGATATATAATTCACATATTCACTGTTGGAGTTACTTTATAGATATCAGCATACTCTAACAGCACCATGATTACATATTTGTACTAATCAATTTGGTTTTGTATTGTGATAAATGTGTGTTGTGTCCTAAACAAGATTACTGTACATTGCACAAATGGCTCGATGTGCCACATGTCTTTATTTATATTTGTCAACAGCTGTTCTTCAAAATGTGGTTTGTGTGTATTCTTTTAAGAACATTGATCAATGGGTATATTTAGATATGCAATAGCATCGTATGAGATGAGTTTGATGTCTAATATAGTCAGAAATTAAACATATGTTCAATACATCATTTTTAACAGAATCCCTTGATTCAATCAATCATTTTTTGGTTTAATGACTGCTCTATTCTTCACATTTTCAAGTTGATTAATCTTAAAATTCGATACAGATGTGATTTAGTGATATCCCAAATGTGTTTACTAATATATATCTATATCATTCAAAGAGAGAGTTGGTGTGGGGAGCCCACAGGAATCCAGCAGTGACACAGAGCCGCCTTTGCGGTCTCCTGGTAAGTCCATTGACTCATTTATATGTCATTGAAGGTGTATTGGTAATCAATATTATGAGCATGATTCTGATGAAGCATAACATTTGAAACAAACATATAATTTTCTCCTCTGATTATATATTAATTTTCTTTGAATATTGAAAGATTAATAATTAAAACTTTATTAGTCTACACATTTGTTATTCAGAAGATGTATAGCATATGTTTGTTTCCATGTTCATTTTTGACAACAGTCATCAAGTGATACACACATGAGAAATCTTAAATGTTCTATGTACTATGCTTTTATGATTTTTAAATTAATACAAACAATACATCGAAAATCTGAATCATTGAGAATAACAAATCTAATGTAATTTGTATGCTCCATCAAAATGATGTAAATCATAACTTTGGGTGTGTATATCTTTAATGCAACATTGATGTGTGTCTTTGATCAACAGTAACATATGTTATAATATCTGATCTTAACGTGTACACAACATGTTATGTTTTACAGATATTGATGTAACATGTGTGACGGAGGAGGAAGAGGCTCCCTTGGAGTCTGATGGTATGTGAAATATATCTATCATGTTTCCAACATGTTGCTTTATTGGAAATCATTTTATTGAAGACATTCAAAGTCTACAGCTTTTGCACTTTAAAAAGGAAGATTATTTGTCTGTTCAAATACACTACTGCCCCCTTTCTATATCAGGCAGCATGAAAATATTTATTTTTTTAAAAATTTATAATTCATGCCATCATTATGTCACATGCATATTCCAGGCCAATACACAATAATAATGTTATAATTGTACAGACAGTAATTGATATTCATCTGAGTGCCTATATGCATACCATATCCTCATTTCATAATTGTTTACAAATTCAAACACACTTTGAAGTATATTGAAAACATAATCAATTTGAAATGCGTTGATTTGATTTCATGATGTATGAGATGTTAATATATTTGTTTTTTTTTTTCAGATGGATCCGCCACTTCTGGTCATCTGGTTTCTGCCCCTGCCCAGTCCCCTGACCAGTCACAGACCCCTGCCCATGCCCAGACCCCTGCCCATGCCCAGACCACTGCCCAGGCCCAGACCCCTGCCCATGCCCAGACCACTGCCCAGGCCCAGACCCCTGCCCAGGCCCAGACCACTGCCCAGGCCCAGACTCCTGCCCATGCCCAGACCCCTGCCGGCCCTTCCCATTTGTCATTTCCTGTCCCTCCCAAAAAACGCCCCTACACCCCCCTTCGCCGCTCTCCCCGTATTATGGCCCGTACAGCTGCCCAGACCCCAACTCACCACTCCCCAGCTGTACGGCCTACCCCGGAGCAGCAGCTCATCCCTCCCCAAGCCAATCCCATCCCTCCCCAACACAATCCCATCCCTCCCCCCTGTCTCAACCTTCATTGTCCTGGGTGTCGGATTGTCCTTCCCAGGCACAGCTGTAAGTATCATTCAAAATCAACATTATAAGATACTTAAAGGTACACTGAAGGTAAATATTTTCTATTGTGATTCAAATAGAGCATGCAATGTTAATCAAATTTATAATTTACTACTCTTATGAATTATTCTTCATTCTCTTGCTATCTTTATTGAAACAAAGAAATGCCTAGAATTAATTTTAAATAGAAAATAATTGTGGACATCATTTCTTTATTGTTGGATGAATGTATCCATCAACCAGCAGAGACAAACAAATTTGATAAACAAATATGGCCTGCCCTAAAAACCGACATTCTTGCATTCAAAATCTAGCTAGAAAATTCTAACATTTAAAGAATATGTGTAATTTTTTCATATTTGTAATGTCATGCTCTATCTGAATCAGTCAATTAAATATTTAGGTTCAGTGTCCCTTTAATTTGATATCACTACATATACCAATCACCACTACTTGGATCCAACAATTTATGTACAAATGTTGATACATTATCTCTTGTCTAACCCAGTGGGAATGTAATTTCTTCAGGTTGCTATGTTTGCACAGCTTGACCTCAACGCCAAAATGTTTAAGGATAGGTGTGCCTACCACAGTATAATTAAAATATTTAAATTGCTAATGTAAGTACAATGTAAATCCTTTAACAAGATTTTATACACTCAAGCTGTATAAGTGGATCATCTAAAACCAATTAAAGGGGACAACATGTTTGAGTAAACTGTCCCTTTAATGATTTCGGTCTGTCTGAACAACATATTTCATGTGTAAAGAATCAATTTAAACTAATTGATGTAAAGAATGATTTGTCTTTATGATGACAATGTATCTTTGCTTATTTTTTCGTCTGTTGTGTAATTATCCTTAATATTTAATTTATTCTTTATTTTAGGCTGTGACTCAGCATGGCTCATGCTAGAAGGTATAGCACGAGTAGAGCAGGCCGTGTTGAGGAACGCAGCTGTCCTGAGAGGGATGAACGACACCATGCAGGCCCAGCTCCGGGTTCAGGACTTGACTCTGCGTGAAATCATGCGATTAACTTCAAGGCCTGAATCTGGAGCTGGACATGCACAGGACGATGAAGAGGATGACCAGTAAGTGGAGGATCTGGAGATGCTCCAAGGTCGCAGATAAGAATCCTCTGTCCACATGTTGATGTTTTTTTTTATTGTTGCCATTTGGCCTTTTTCAAAGTTTATTGTTGTGCCTGTTGCACTCTTTTACCTTGTCATATGTCTCCAATGGGGCTATGCTGGCCCTTGGTAACTCTCTTCATGGACTGTGATGCACTCTGTTACCTTGTCATATGTCTCCAATGGGGCTATGGTGGCCCTTGGCAACTCTCTTCATGGACTGTGATGCACTCTGTTACCTTGTCATATGTCTCCAATGGGGCTATGGTGGCCCTTGGCAACTCTCTTCATGGACTGTGATGCACTCTGTTACCTTGTCATATGTCTCCAATGGGGCTATGGTGGCCCTTGGCAACTCTCTTCATGGACTGTGATGCACTCTGTTACCTTGTCATATGTCTCCAATGGGGCTATGGTGGCCCTTGGCAACTCTCTTCATGGACTGTGATGCACTCTGTTACCTTGTCATATGTCTCCAATGGGGCTATGGTGGCCCTTGGCAACTCTCTTCATGGACTGTGATGCACTCTGTTACCTTGTCATATGTCTCCAATGGGGCTATGGTGGCCCTTGGCAACTCTCTTCATGGACTGTGATGCACTCTGTTACCTTGTCATATGTCTCCAATGGGGCTATGGTGGCCCTTGGCAACTCTCTTCATGGACTGTGATGCACTCTGTTACCTTGTCATATGTCTCCAATGGGGCTATGGTGGCCCTTGGCAACTCTCTTCATGGACTGTGATGCACTGTGTTACCTTGTCATATGTCTCCAATGGGGCTATGGTGGCCCTTGGCAACTCTCTTCATGGACTGTGATGCACTGTGTTACCTTGTCATATGTCTCCAATGGGGCTATGGTGGCCCTTGGCAACTCTCTTCATGGACTGTGATGCACTGTGTTACCTTGTCATATGTCTCCAATGGGGCTATGGTGGCCCTTGGCAACTCTCTTCATGGACTGTGATGCACTGTGTTACCTTGTCATATGTCTCCAATGGGGCTATGGTGGCCCTTGGCAACTCTCTTCATGGACTTCACGTAGTCCCGCAATATTTGTTTGTGCACGTTAAACACACGTTAAACACGTTTGTGACTGCAACCAATTTTAAAAACCTTGCGAATATGTATTATTTGCATCATGTTACATTGTTGACCCGTAGCTGATAAAGACCACCACATTCTCTTTTGCTGGATGTCTGGTTGAATAAACGAACGAAAGCAAAATGTTTTCATGCATATGATATTTCGAGGCAAGTGCAAATCTCTATAGTCCATGTTGTTTAATATGTTTGTCAACAATATGTTCCTTTTTCAGAAAAATGACTGTTGTGTTTAATGTTAAAGATATCTAATTAATAAATATGCGCTATTGTGTTAGAATAAAGTAATCAATATGCATTTAGCTTTATCATATGCTAAATATATGATGCCGACTTCTTCTAAATGTAATTTTGTTGTATATTTTATTAAAGGTTCATTAGACACTCACATTATAAATGAAAGCTTTTAATTTGGTCTCTAGTTAGATAGTCCATTGTTTAACAAATACACGTTTCATTTTGCTTCTGTTCAAATAAAATGTAATTAATTATCAGACTCCTCGCCAAGCCTCTAAGTTTCATGTGAGTACCATCTCCAGCTTTCTCCTGTTTTGTGTATGATGGTGTATTGTCTTGTTTTACGGTTGTAATGGGGGTTCATCTATATTTTCAATAGAGCTAACCCGATTTTCTTTGAAAGTGTTTGAAGCTTTGTAATATTGATATCAGTATATGTTAATCTTGTTGTTTCTAGTAGTGTCTATTACATACAGTTCTGTTAAAAATATAGTATACTGTCCCTTTAATGCAAATGTTGATTTTTGTATCATGTATGAGTTCCACATTGGTTAATCTTCAAATATATTATTGTTAGCATATTTTCACCCCCCACTCCTAAAAGGACTTTAAACCATATTCATTGTTAAAACAAATGTCTTTCTAAAAAAAAATTAACACAATAATGTCTCTTTAAGAAAATAGACTTTATTTAACACGTCAATATAAATCTGATTTCAATATTTATTGTTTGAACAAGTACATGTAGATATACCAACAAGCTTCAAATATATGTTAGCATATGTAATTTTGTTAAAGGGACAGTTTAGAAAACAAATAATGTTTTGCATTATTCTAAAAGTCAATTTTGTAATATCAATGATATCAAATGTTTCTCACCAATTAATCATTTGTCTGTGTTTATTTAAATTTGCTAGCTAAACCTATGAGGTTCGTGTGCTCATTTCTTCGAGCTTGAAGAGTGCATGTAATCATTATGCAATTTGACCACTAGAGGGCATTTGGATAGCATTTGTATATGTAAAACCTTGTGCTCATATAGCATATTATTTACCATGTATTGATCATTGATATCTAAAATGTTGTTATGTCAGAACAACAAATAAGTGGTCATTTTTCATAGTCATAGATACAAGGGTAAGCACATAAGTCACATGTATTTCTCCATGTTTTGTTGTTTCCAACTTGATAATGCGTAATACAGTGTTTTCTTTGTAATCAATAATTTTCTGACTGTCCCTTTAAGCTGTGTTATTGGCATTCAAACAGTAATATGCCATCATGGATAATTGTAATTGTAATTTTGTTTGCGATTCGGGAAACAGTTTGGACATCACATCACAGAAACCAATCAATATCATGAACAAGGATAGGTATGTGATGATGTGGTTTTCACACACTTATAACCCACACTCTGCAAACAATCTGCCTCCATGGACCCGGTCCCATAGAAGTAGATTATATACAGAGTGTGGTCCACAAGTGTATGAAAACCACATCATCACATACCTATCCATTACACATTAAATAAAAAAAACATTAAAGATGAAAACAAATACTTACTTCCTCTTCCTTCCCCTCTTCCCACGGGGCTGAGGCTCTGGGAGGGGCAACTGCCGACTCCGAAGAGTTCTCCTTGGAGATGTTGTGGGAAGAGTGGAAGGAAGAGTACTGGGACGACCAAGGTGAGGAGGAGAAGATGGCTGAGGAGGAGAAGATGGCTGAGGAGGAGAAGATGGCTGAAGAGGAGGAGATGGCTGAAGAGGAGGAGATGGCTGAAGAGGAGGAGATGGCTGAAGAGGAGTAGATGGGCCGGCAGGAGGAGATGGGCCAGCAGCAGGAGGCCCAGCAGCAAGAGGCCCAGCAGCAGGAGGCCCAGCAGCAGGAGGCCCAGCAGCAGGAGGCCCAGCAGCAGGAGGCGGACCAGGAGGCAGACCAGCATGCGCCTCCCGGAAAAAATTGAACATCTCTTGGTGCAGATTAATGATTCTGTTTTGGCCTTGTTCGATTCTATTAAGTATGTTTATTATTTGGTTTTGTCCTTCAATTATTTGATTTTGTCCATCAATAATTCGAGTTCGGCCTTTGATATTTTGCATCCGGGAGTTACGCATCTGGTCTATGTAGTCCAGTAGAACCCGCACCTCCGCTATTTCCTTTTGTTGTGCTTGGCGGGGTACCATGCACGGCGGGGTGCCCGTGCACAGCGGTGTGCGGGTCCTTGAGGGGCCTCTGGTTCCGCGGACTCCTCCTCTGCTTCCGGGGCCTCTCCATCTGCTTCCGTGCCCTCTTCGTCACGGGGGGCCTCTTCCCTCTGAAGTGGAAATTCCTCCCCACCACTCTCATCCCGGGGAGATGGATGAGGCTGTATTTCTTGTGCTGCCTCCTCCCCAGACTCTGTATATTAGAAAAAAAAAAAAAGCTTTAAATGACTTAGCTTACGATACAATTACAAATGCAGAATCATTAATCCACTTTGAAATCTAACAATCAATACGATTTCCGCATTTTCTAAACCGTGTTTGTGATATCTCTGGTCAATCTGAATGTTTTAGCGTTTGTTTTCAGTCTGTTTAAATGCACACCTAACCTATAGCCTAGATACTGATGTAACCGCAAAGTAATTGTGAATGCGTGTAAACAACGTTATAGCATTAATCTGATCCTTAAAGGGACATGAAACCCAATGTTTTATCTTTCATGATTTAGAAGCATACATTTATAATCAACTTTCTAATGTACTTTTCTTATCTAATTAGCTTCATTCTCTGGATATTCTTTGCTGAAAAGCATATCTAAATATGCTTATAAGATGCTGATTGTTAGCTGAATATAGCTGCCTCCTGTGATTGTTTCACCATGTGCATGGCTATTTCTTCATTAAAATATATCTCAAGAATGATTCAAATTAGGTAATATAAGTACATTTGAATGTTTTGTCAAATTGTAGTCGCTACCTCAATCATGAAAGTAAAGGTTTGCGTATAGTGTCCCTTGAAATACATTTGTATGTGAATTTATTGTTCAATGAGCTTACCGTCAGATGAGAATGGCAGGCTCCCGGTATCAATTCCTCCGATACGACTACATCCACCTCGGAGATGCTGGGCCACAACATTTCCTCCCATCGGCAGTACTCTATTTCCAGGGCAGGTCCGCCACCGGTTCCTGCGGAATGTTGGGCCTCCAGGCTTAACTTTTTCTTGAGATCCATCTTACAGTCCCGGTAGCAATGTTTTATCGAATCCAGATCTCTGTTCCGGCCACCCACTGCATTGACTGCATTTCTTAGCTCATTCCAGAGCCTCCTCTTGTCAGTCGGGGTAGTCTTCTGGTGCTGCAGCCTCCTATACCTGGCCATATAGGCCTCTACGAGGGCCTCCTTCTCCTCCATCGAAAACCTCGCCTCCCTAGTCGCCTTGGCCTTCCCCTGTGACGATGCCCTCTGTTTCCCGGACTGTGAAGCCCTACTCTGTCCGCCACTGGGCCCAGCCACTTGTTCATCTTGAACCAAGTGGCTGGGTCCACCCACCGCTTCCACCCCCGCTTCCTGCCCCCCTTCCTGCCCCCCTTCCTGCCCTGTTCCTCTCCCCCTCCCTCTCCTCCCCCCTCTACCTCTCCCCTGCCTGCCCTCCATCTGTTCCCTAAACTAAACCCCAAATAATCAAACAAAAAGTGAGTATGATGAAATGAAAGGGGGTCAAAATAAAGAACTAAAAAGACAAAAAAAGTGCCGAAAGTGTGAGAGGGATGTAAAAAAACAAAGAGGGTAAGGAGTATTTAAATAAACCAAAAGAAGAAGAAGACTAAAAGGAGGATATGTAAACTAAATGTAACTAGGGGATGGGTATGGGATGGGTATGGGGTATGGGATAAGAGTAAATGGGATGAAAGGGAATGGGACTACAGGGAATGGGGTATGGAGTGTAGTATGAGGGGGTAGGGGGTATGGAGTGTATGTAGTGTTATTGATAAGTGTATTTATGTATTGAATGTGTTTGCGTGTAAATGTGTTACGTGTACAGAAAAATCACTCGCTCGCTAACTCACACTACTACTAATTCTCACTAACACACTACTACTAATTCTCACTAACAAACACTCCCACTAACTCTCACTAACTACCACTAACTCACGCTCCCACTAACAACTCTCACTAACAACTCCCACTCCCACTAACTCACTCACGCTCCCACTAACAGACTCTCTCCCACTCCCACTAACTCCCACTAACTCACTCACGATAACACTAACAACTGACTCTCTCACGCTAACACTAACTCACTCACAATAATGCACCAACTCTCTAATCTTAAACCTCCAATCTCCAAAGACCCACCAGCAACACAGTCAAAGAAGCCCTGCTTGTGTGGTGCTTATATACCCTGTGTAAATGTTTAATGATGTACCAATTTCCGTTGTAAATTGTGTTCAGGTGTGCTTTATTAGCAATTAATATTAGTGCAATGTGTATTAGTTGTGTGAATTTGCGCATGCTCATTTTGAGTTAGTATTTGTGGAATGTGTAAAATGCGATGATGTCATAGTGGTCGTTTTCTCTAACATTGTCCAATAGTATTCTTTTTAAATGTGAATTTGCGATGGTGTGTTATTAGTGAAGTGTTGTATATGTATGTTTGTCCTAATATATAGTGATATTGAATGCGATTATTTTTCTAGTGTATGTATATATTTTTTATTCCTTGTTGTTATTTTGCGAATTTCCGCATCTTAAAGTATATGCGTATTCCCCGTATTAAATTTTATTAAAAATCCCCCCGCTTGTGAATGTGTAATGCTTGTGTGCTTTGTTGATTGATTGTTGTTGTGACATTTGCGACGTGATGTGGTATGCGTCATATGACCGAGCTGTGCGTATTCTCGCGAGATCGAGTGTTAGGTGAAAAAAGCTATTTTTTTGCTTTTCTATTGATCTCTATGGGAGACTGTCTAACGCGGGCAGGATTCCACGTGTGACATACACGCGTTAGGAGCATCGTTAGATGGTCTTTTTTGTACTCTAAATACCGGAGTCAAACAATGCCGTGCGTTAGACATAAAACACGTGTGGCGTTAGCAACCCATCTACCGCCAAACTCCAAATCTAGCCGCCTATCTTTTCAATGGGATCTTTCTAAGTCCGGTATTTAGAGTCGTTTCTGAAGTGAGCGTTAGACATCTAACGACAAAACTCCAGCCGCAGGAAAAAAGTCAGTAGTTAAGAGCTTTCTGGGCTAACGCCGGTTCATAAAGCTCTTAACTACTGTACTCTAAAGTACACTAACACCTATAAACTACCTATGTACCCCTAAACCGAGACCCCCCCACATCGCCGACACTCAAATAAATTTTTTAACCCCTAATCTGCCGACCGCCACCTACGTTATCCTTATGTACCCCTAATCTGCTGCCCCTAACACCGCCGACCCCTGTATTATATTTATTAACCCCTAATTTGCCCCCCTCAAAGTCGCCTCCACCTGCCAACACTTATTAACCCCTAATCTGCCGAGGGAACCTGAGCGCTACTATAATAAAGTTATTAACCCCTAATCCGCCTCACTAACCCTATAATAAATAGTATTAACCCCTAATCTGCCCTCCCTAACATCGCCAACACCTAACTTCAATTATTAACCCCTAATCTGCCGACCGGAGCTCACCGCTATTCTAATAAATGTATTAACCCCTAAAGCTAAGTCTAACCCTAACACTAACACCCCCCTAAATTAAATATAATTTAAATCTAACGAAATTAATTATCTCTTATTAAATAAATTATTCCTATTTAAAGCTAAATACTTACCTGTAAAATAAATCCTAATATAGCTACAATATAAATTATAATTATATTATAGCTATTTTAGGATTAATATTTATTTTACAGGTAACTTTGTATTTATTTTAACCAGGTACAATAGCTATTAAATAGTTAAGAACTATTTAATAGCTAAAATAGTTAAAATAATTACAAATTTACCTGTAAAAGAAATCCTAACCTAAGTTACAATTAAACCTAACACTATACTATCAATAAATTAATTAAATAAACTACCTACAATTACCTACAATTAACCTAACACTACACTATCAATAAATTAATTAAATACAATTCCTACAAATAAATACAATTAAATAAACTTGCTAAAGTACAAAAAATAAAAAAGAACTAAGTTACAAAAAATAAAAAAATATTTACAAACATAAGAAAAATATTATAACAATTTTAAACTAATTACACCTACTCTAATCCCCCTAATAAAATAACAAAGCCCCCCAAAATAAAAAAATGCCCTACCCTATTCTACCCTATTCTAAATAACTAAAGTTCAATAGAATGCAAGCTCAATCTGATTGGCTGATCGGATCAGCCAATCGGATTGAACTTGATTCTGATTGGCTGATTCCATCCGATGATTGAATCCTATCAGCCAATCGGAATTCGAGGGACACCATCTTGGATTCGTCGGGAAGTCGTCGTCGGAAGAAGATGGGTCCGCGGTGGAGGTCTTCAAGATGGAGCCGGTCCTCATCGGATGAAGATAGAAGATGCCGCTTGGAAGAAGATGGTTGCCGGTCCGGATCTACTCTTCTTCACGGATAGGATGAAGACTTTGGAGCCTCTTCTGGACTTCTTCAGCCGTCGGATGATGGATGTCTAGCCCCCGCTTGGGCTTAGATGAAGATATCGGAGCCTGGAACGGACGGTCATACCTGGCATGGTGAAGACAAGGTAGGAAGATCTTGAGGGGCTTAGTGTTAGGTTTATTTAAGGGGGGTTTGGGTTAGATTAGGGGTATGTGGGTGGTGGGTTGTAATGTTGGGGGGGGTATTGTATGTTTTTTTTTACAGGCAAAAGAGCTGAATTCTTTGGGGCATGCCCTGCAAAGGGCCCTGTTCAGGGCTGGTAAGGTAAAAGAGCTTTGAACTTTAGTAATTTAGAATAGGGTAGGGCATTTTTTTTATTTTTGGGGGCTTTTTTATTTTATTAGGGGGCTTAGAGTAGGTATAATTAGTTTAAAATTGTTGTAATATTTTTCTTATGTTTGTAAATATTTTTTTTTTGTAACTTAGTTATTTTTTATTTTTTGTACTTTAGTTAGTTTATTTAATTGTAGTTATTTGTAGGTATTGTATTTAATTAATTTATTGATAGTGTAGTGTTAGGTTTAATTGTAGGTAATTGTAGGTATTGTATTTAATTAATTTATTGATAGTGTAGTGTTAGGTTTAATTGTAACTTAGGTTAGGATTTATTTTACAGGTAATTTTGTAATTATTTTAACTATTTTAGCTATTAAATAGTTCTTAACTATTTAATAGCTATTGTACCTGGTTAAAATAAATACAAAGTTGCCTGTAAAATAAATATTAATCCTAAAATAGCTATAATATAATTATAATTTATATTTTAGCTATATTAGGATTTATTTTACAGGTAAGTATTTAGCTTTAAATAGGAATAATTTATTTAATAAGAGTTAATTTATTTCGTTAGATTTAAATTATATTTAATTTAGGGGGGTGTTAGTGTTAGGGTTAGACAGCTTTAGGGGTTAATCCAATTATTAGAATAGCGGCGAGATTCGGTCGGCAGATTAGGGGTTAATAATTGAAGTTAGGTTAGAATTTTCCTACCTTAATTCCGATTGGCTGATAGAATCCTATCAGCCAATCGGAATTTGAGGGACGCCATCTTGGATGACGTCCCTTAAAGGAACCGTCATTCGTCGTTAGTCCGTCAGGCCAGCAGGATGTTCCGCGTCGGAGGTCTGCAACATGGATCCGGAAGAAAGAAGATTGAAGATGCCGTTGATAGAAGACTTCATCCGGATCATGGACCTCTTCAGCTCCCGCTTGGATGAAGACTTCATCCGGATCATGGACCTCTTCAGCCCCCCGCTTGGGCTTGGATCAGGACATCAGAGGAGCTCTTCTGGACAGATCGTTGAACCCGGTGAGGTGAAGATAAGGTAGGAAGATCTTCAGGGGCTTAGTGTTAGGTTTATTTAAGGGGGGTTTGGGTTAGATTAGGGGTATGTGGGTGGTGGGTTGTAATGTTGGGGGGCTTGAGTATTGTATTTTTTCTTTTACAGGCAAAAGAGCTGAACTTCTTGGGGCATGCCCCGCAAAGGGCCCTGTTCAGGGCTGGTAAGGTAAAAGAGCTTTGAACTTTAGTTATTTAGAATAGGGTAGGGCATTTTTTTTATTTTGGGGGGCTTTGTTATTTTATTAGGGGGCTTAGAGTAGGTGTAATTAGTTTAAAATTGTTGTAATATTTTTCTTATGTTTGTAAATATTTTTTAATTTTTTGTAACTTAGTTCTTTTTTATTTTTTGTACTTTAGCAAGTTTATTTAATTGTATTTATTTGTAGGAATTGTATTTAATTAATTTATTGATAGTGTAGTGTTAGGTTAATTGTAGGTAATTGTAGGTAGTTTATTTAATTAATTTATTGATAGCATAGTGTTAGGTTTAATTGTAACTTAGGTTAGGATTTCTTTTACAGGTAAATTTGTAATTATTTTAACTATTTTAGCTATTAAATAGTTCTTAACTATTTAATAGCTATCGTACCTGGTTAAAATAAATACAAAGTTACCTGTAAAATAAATATTAATCCTAAAATAGCTATAATATAATTATAATTTATATTTTAGCTATATTAGGATTTATTTTACAGGTAAGTATTTAGCTTTAAATAGGAATAATTTATTTAATAAGAGTTAATTTATTTCGTTAGATTTAAATTATATTTAATTTAGGGGGGTGTTAGTGTTAGGGTTAGACAGCTTTAGGGGTTAATCCAATTATTAGAATAGCGGCGAGATTCGGTCGGCAGATTAGGGGTTAATAATTGAAGTTAGGTTAGAATTTTCCTACCTTAATTCCGATTGGCTGATAGAATCCTATCAGCCAATCGGAATTTGAGGGACGCCATCTTGGATGACGTCCCTTAAAGGAACCGTCATTCGTCGTTAGTCCGTCAGGCCAGCAGGATGTTCCGCGTCGGAGGTCTGCAACATGGATCCGGAAGAAAGAAGATTGAAGATGCCATTGATAGAAGACTTCATCTGGATCATGGACCTCTTCAGCTCCCGCTTGGATGAAGACTTCATCCGGATCATGGACCTCTTCAGCCCCCCGCTTGGGCTTGGATCAGGACATCAGAGGAGCTCTTCTGGACAGATCGTTGAACCCGGTGAGGTGAAGATAAGGTAGGAAGATCTTCAGGGGCTTAGTGTTAGGTTTATTTAAGGGGGGTTTGGGTTAGATTAGGGGTATGTGGGTGGTGGGTTGTAATGTTGGGGGGCTTGAGTATTGTATTTTTTCTTTTACAGGCAAAAGAGCTGAACTTCTTGGGGCATGCCCCGCAAAGGGCCCTGTTCAGGGCTGGTAAGGTAAAAGAGCTTTGAACTTTAGTTATTTAGAATAGGGTAGGGCATTTTTTTTATTTTGGGGGGCTTTGTTATTTTATTAGGGGGCTTAGAGTAGGTGTAATTAGTTTAAAATTGTTGTAATATTTTTCTTATGTTTGTAAATATTTTTTAATTTTTTGTAACTTAGTTCTTTTTTATTTTTTGTACTTTAGCAAGTTTATTTAATTGTATTTATTTGTAGGAATTGTATTTAATTAATTTATTGATAGTGTAGTGTTAGGTTAATTGTAGGTAATTGTAGGTAGTTTATTTAATTAATTTATTGATAGCATAGTGTTAGGTTTAATTGTAACTTAGGTTAGGATTTCTTTTACAGGTAAATTTGTAATTATTTTAACTATTTTAGCTATTAAATAGTTCTTAACTATTTAATAGCTATCGTACCTGGTTAAAATAAATACAAAGTTACCTGTAAAATAAATATTAATCCTAAAATAGCTATAATATAATTATAATTTATATTGTAGCTATATTAGGATTTATTTTACAGGTAAGTATTTAGCTTTAAATAGGAATAATTTATTTAATAAGAGATAATTAATTTTGTTAGATTTAAATTATATTTAATTTAGGGGGGTGTTAGTGTTAGGGTTAGACTTAGCTTTAGGGGTTAATACATTTATTAGAATAACGGCGAGATTGGGTCGGCAGATTAGGGGTTAATAATTGAAGTTAGGTGTCGGCGATGTTAGGGAGGGCAGATTAGGTGTTAATACTATTTATTATAGGGTTAGTGAGGCGGATTAGGGGTTAATAACTTTATTATAGTATCGGTGCGGTCCGGTCGGCAGATTAGGGGTTAATAAGTGTAGGCAGGTGGAGGCGACGTTGAGGGGGGCAGATTAGGGGTTAATAAATATAATATAGCGGTCTGCGATGTTAGGGCAGCAGATTAGGGGTACATAGGGATAATGTAAGTAGCGGCGGTTTACGGAGCGGCAGATTAGGGGTTAATAATAATATGCAGGGGTCAGCGATAGCTGGGGCGGCAGATTAGGGGTTAATAAGTGTAAGGCTAGGGGTGTTTAGACTCGGGGTACATGTTAGGGTGTTAGGTGCAGACGTAGAAGTGTTTCCCCATAGCAAACAATGGGGCTGCGTTAAGAGCTGAACGCTGCTTTTTTGCTTTTTTTTCAGCTCAAACAGCCCCATTGTTTCCTATGGGGGAATCGTGCACGAGCACGTTTTTGAGGCTGGCCGCTTGCGTAAGCAACTCTGGTATCGAGAGTTGAAGCTGCGTTAAAAATGCTCTACGCTCCTTTTTTGGAGCCTAACGCAGCCTTTTTGTGGACTCTCAATACCAGAGTTATTTTTATGGTGCGGCCAGAAAAAAGCCGGCGTTAGTTTTTCGGGTCGTTACCGACAAAACTCCAAATCTAGCCGATAGTGTGAGAAAATAAACATCTGTGATCCTTCCACAGTAATGATAACTGATTGTGTCTCTACCTCTCACAAGTAAATAATTACATCACAGACGGGTAATTTAGTATCCTACAAGAGGAGCTGACATAGTTATATCACTCGCACTATTCCCTGATATATCTTGCCCGGCTAGACCTCACCAGAATTATATGGATGGCTCATTATACCTATGATATATAATCGTGGAATTAGCACTATATCTTATGGTAATTCTATTTCAATCTATCTCAGGACGAGTATATCTCCCCTCATTATCCCTAGTGGGTAGCGAAGTGAATTGTCTACTGGTCTAAATTTTATTGTATTTTTAAATGTTTTGTTGTGTTTGTTTTGTATTTTAATAAAACCAATAAAGGTTAAATTTTAAACACATCACATCACTTTATCCACCGATTTTGATGTTTCTCCAATTAAATATGGGAGAGTGATGTGCTATATAGATGCATACTTTTGCCCAACTCCTATGTTGACAATTTTTCTAAGTTAGTTTATGCATAAGCACTCCAGCTCAGGATAATCCAATTCTCCTTATATTTAGCAACTCCCTAATCTTAGTGTAGTGCTGTTGCATGTTCTTTTTCTTTCAGATATTTATTGGTTTGTCAGATTACATCACAAGTATATACATCCAAATGTTAAAATCTACAATCTAATTGAAATTGTTTTGTATGTAGTTTTGCAGTATTAAACACCTCTAGCTTTAGTTCTGGTTTTAATTTAGACTTGGATTGCGCCTATTCTGAGCTTTGGTATATAAAATTAAAAATTGTCTACTATTATCATTAGGTGCTCACTATGTTTATACTACTATTATATTATATTGCATTATTTAAGCAACTTAAAACCTTTGCGTTTACTATGTGGTATGGTTTGCCTGCATGCAATGAATATTTATTCTGTATCCTGTAGAGCGCATACATATATATGTGACCGATTTAAAATGCATAGTTACATTTTGGTTTGTCGAATTACATATATATATATATATATATATATATATATATATATATAATTCCTCCTAGCAAAGCAGGCACTAACTGGACTTTTTAATAAAAAGTATAAACTTTATTGATTCATTTTAAAAAATAAGGAGACATAACGTTTCGGCACTAAATTGTGCCTTTGTCAAATGTTACACAATATCCAGCAAAAAGTGCAATCAAGCACCTACAATCGAATAACACACAATTAAAACTTACCCCTTAAATAATCAAACCAAACTTAACCTTGCCGCCATCTGACTACTCACTCCTCCCTTCCACAGGCATTGACGTCACGCTGACACGCTAATGTGCCTAGCATGATGACGCATAGCACGACATTGCCATAGTAATGTCAGAAAACAAGGCGACGGAGCATATGTCACAGTCCAGAACCACAGGTAGCGATAGTGCGCATGCTTAGAACTAAACCGCTCATAGGGTGCAAGCGTATCTAATGGCAACCAGCCATAAATAAAAACAAAGTCTGTTTTAGATCGCTACATGTGTGTTGTGAGTGTGGCTGGATGGTATCAGATCGTAATAGGTAACAAATGTATAATCATTATACCCAATATATAAGCATACTAGTTATGTTGTTTAATCAAATGCATATATGCATTTACTTCAGGGAGATCATGTCAGACTAATCTAACTGACTTCTTTGATTATGTAACAAAAGTATTAGACAAGGGTGGAGCAGTTGATGTAGCATATCTAGATTTCAGCAAAGCATTTGACACCGTCCCACACAATAAACTAATTCACAAACTATATCTCCTTGGTCTAGATTCAAAAATTATGAACTGTGTGGAATGCTGGCTTAAGGACAGAAAACAAAGTGTCTTAGTAAATGGAGTTCATTCAGCAGAGGGGGCTGTTACTAGTGGTGTTCCTCAGGGGTCAGTTCTGGGGCCTGTTTTGTTTAACATATTTATCTGCGATATCAGCAAAGGGCTATAAGGGAAAGTATGTCTCTTTGCAGATGATACAAAAATTTGCAACAGAGTGGATGTTCCAGCTGGGGTAGACAAAATGAGAAGTGATATACAACAATTGGAGGATTGGACAAACGACTGGGATCTAAAGTTTAACACAGCAAAGTGTAAAATAATGCATTTAGGGAAGAAAAATCCAAATGTTAATTACAGACTCAATGACACTTTACTGACTGTTACAGATGAGGAACAGGACTTGGGAATTATTATTTCAGATGATTTAAAACTTAGTAAACAATGTAGTAATGCAGCGAGTAAGGCTAGCAGAATGCTTGGATGTATTGGTAGAGGTATTTGCAGCAGAAATAGTAAGGTTCTTATGCCACTTTATAGATCATTAGTTAGTCCTCATCTTGAGTATTGTGTGCAGTTCTGGAGGCCATATCTTCAGAAGGATATTAACAAACTTGAATCTGTGCAAAGGAGGGCTACCAAAATGGTACATGGTCTAAAAAATAAAACTTACCAGGATAGGCTCAATGACCTAAATATGTATAGCTTAGAGGAGAGAAGGGAAAGAGGTGATATGATATCAACTTTCAAGTACATTAAAGGGTTTAGTAAAACTGAGGCTGTGGGTATTTTACATAAAATGGAAAATTCAAGAACAAGGGGTCATGAGCTCAAGCTAAAGGGTAGTAGATTCAGGAGTAATTTGAGGAAGCACTTCTTTACAGAAAGAGTGATTGATTTATGGAATAAACTTCCTCAAGAGGTAGTAGCAACAAACACTATGGGGGACTTTAAAAATGCATGGGACAAGCATAAGGCTATCCTACAAACTAGATAAGTTTATACTGTTAGGTAAGGTCGGGCAGACTTTCTGGGCCTATGGCTCTTATCTGCCGTCAATATCTATGTTTCTATGTTTCTATATATAGCAGGCATGCGATAGATACAATACCTATATTGACAGACAGCTGTAAGGCGTGATTATAAAAATTTATATACAAAAAATAAGGAATATATACAAAAAATGATTAAACCATAATAGCTGAAAATATCAATAAATGAAAGCAACCGCAGAAGCTGACAGTAACAAGATATATAATGTAAACCAAACCTAACACATCAAATAAAGATACATCAAGCCATTGAGAGTATGGTAGAAACCCATGTCAAGAAGCGGACACCCTGAGGCCGAAGTCCTGTGTAAACATAGGAATATCCCATCAAGAATTTTAATAAAATGGGCTGAAGTCCAACGATGTGTTCAAGCCTTGTGGGGCCAATGTGTCCAACCTGTAGATCCACCTGCTTTCACACTGTGAAACTAGTATGCTTAAATAGTGGGTATAAAGATTACAGGGAGTGCAGAATTATTAGGTAAATGAGTATTTTGACCACATCCTCCTCTTTATGCATGTTGTCTTACTCCAAGCTGTATAGGCTCGAAAGCCTACTTCCAATTAAGCATATTAGATGATGTGCATCTCTGTAATGAGAAGGGGTGTGGTCTAATGACATCAACACCCTATATCAGGTGTGCATAATTATTAGGCAATTCCTTTCCTTTGGCAAAATGGGTCAAAAGAAGGACTTGATAGGCTCAGAAAACTCAAAAATAGTGAAATATCTTGCAGAGGGATGCAGCACTCTTAAAATTGCAAAGCTTCTGAAGCGTGATCATCGAACAATCAAGCGTTTCATTCAAAATAGTCAACAGGGTCGCAAGAAGCGTGTGGAAAAACCAAGGCGCAAAATAACTGCCCATGAACTGAGAAAAGTCAAGCATGCAGCTGCCAAGATGCCACTTGCCACCAGTTTGGCCATATTTCAGAGCTGCAATATCACTGGAGTGCCCAAAAGCACAAGGTGTGCAATACTCAGAGACATGGCCAAGGTAAGAAAGGCTGAAAGACGACCACCACTGAACAAGACACACAAGCTGAAACGTCAAAACTGGGCCAAGAAATATCTCAAGACTGATTTTTCTAAGGTTTTATGGACTGATGAAATGAGAGTGAGTCTTGATGGGCCAGATGGATGGGCCCGTGGCTGGATTGGTAAAGGGCAGAGAGCTCCAGTCCGACTCAGACGCCAGCAAGGTGGAGGTGGAGTACTGGTTTGGGCTGGTATCATCAAAGATGAGCTTGTGGGGCCTTTTCGGGTTGAGGATGGAGTCAAGCTCAACTCCCAGTCCTACTGCCAGTTTCTGGAAGACACCTTCTACAAGCAGTGGTACAGGAAGAAGTCTGCATCCTTCAAGAAAAAACATAATTTATGCTTACCTGATAAATTCCTTTCTTCTGTTGTGTGATCAGTCCACGGGTCATCATTACTTCTGGGATATAACTCCTCCCCAACAGGAAATGCAAGAGGATTCACCCAGCAGAGCTGCATATAGCTCCTCCCCTCTACGTCAGTCCCAGTCATTCGACCAAGAATCAACGAGAAAGGAGTAACCAAGGGTGAAGTGGTGACTGGAGTATAATTTAAAAGATATTTACCTGCCTTAAAACAGGGCGGGCCGTGGACTGATCACACAACAGAAGAAAGGAATTTATCAGGTAAGCATAAATTATGTTTTCTTCTGTTATGTGTGATCAGTCCACGGGTCATCATTACTTCTGGGATACCAATACCAAAGCAAAAGTACACGGATGACGGGAGGGATAGGCAGGCTCATTATACAGAAGGAACCACTGCCTGAAGAACCTTTCTCCCAAAAATAGCCTCCGAAGAAGCAAAAGTGTCAAATTTGTAAAATTTGGAAAAAGTATGAAGCGAAGACCAAGTTGCAGCCTTGCAAATCTGTTCAACAGAGGCCTCATTCTTAAAGGCCCAAGTGGAAGCCACAGCTCTAGTGGAGTGAGCTGTAATTCTTTCAGGAGGCTGCTGTCCAGCAGTCTCATAGGCTAAACGTATTATGCTACGAAGCCAAAAAGAGAGAGAGGTAGCAGAAGCTTTTTGACCTCTCCTCTGTCCAGAATAAACGACAAACAGGGAAGAAGTTTGGCGAAAATCTTTAGTTGCCTGCAAGTAGAACTTGAGGGCACGAACTACATCCAGATTGTGTAGAAGACGTTCCTTCTTTGAAGAAGGATTTGGACACAAGGATGGAACAACAATCTCTTGATTGATATTCCTGTTAGTGACTACCTTAGGTAAGAACCCAGGTTTAGTACGCAGAACTACCTTGTCTGAGTGAAAAATCAGATAAGGAGAATCACAATGTAAGGCTGATAACTCAGAGACTCTTCGAGCCGAGGAAATAGCCATTAAAAACAGAACTTTCCAAGATAACAATTTTATATCAATGGAATGAAGGGGTTCAAACGGAACACCCTGTAAAACTTTAAGAACTAAGTTTAAACTCCATGGCGGAGCAACAGCTTTAAACACAGGCTTGATCCTAGCTAAAGCCTGACAAAAGGCCTGGACGTCTGGATTTTCTGACAGACGCCTGTGTAACAAGATGGACAGAGCTGAAATCTGTCCCTTTAATGAACTAGCTGATAGACCCTTCTCTAAACCTTCTTGTAGAAAGGACAATATCCTAGCGATCCTAACCTTACTCCAGGAGTAACCTTTGGATTCGCACCAGTATAGGTATTTACGCCATATTTTATGGTAAATCCTTCTGGTAACAGGCTTCCTAGCCTGTATCAGGGTATCAATAACCGACTCAGAAAAACCACGTTTTGATAAAATCAAGCGTTCAATTTCCAAGCAGTCAGCTTCAGAGAAGTTAGATTTTGATGTTTGAATGGACCCTGTATCAGAAGGTCCTGTCTTAGAGGTAGAGACCAAGGCGGACAGGATGACATGTCCACTAGATCTGCATACCAAGTCCTGCGTGGCCATGCAGGCGCTATTAGAATCACTGATGCTCTCTCCTGTTTGATTTTGGCAATCAATCGAGGAAGCAGCGGGAAGGGTGGAAACACATAAGCCATCCCGAAGTTCCAAGGTGCTGTCAAAGCATCTATCAGAACCGCTCCCGGATCCCTGGATCTGGACCCGTAGAGAGGAAGTTTGGCGTTCTGGCGAGACGCCATGAGATCTATCTCTGGTTTGCCCCAACGTCGAAGTATTTGGGCAAAGACCTCCGGATGAAGTTCCCACTCCCCCGGATGAAAAGTTTGGCGACTCAAGAAATCCGCCTCCCAGTTCTCCACTCCCGGGATGTGGATTGCTGACAGGTGGCAAGAGTGAGACTCTGCCCAGCGAATTATCTTTGATACTTCCATCATTGCTAGGGAGCTTCTTGTCCCTCCCTGATGGTTGATGTAAGCTACAGTCGTGATGTTGTCCGACTGAAACCTGATGAACCCCCGAGTTGTTAATTGGGGCCAAGCCAGAAGGGCATTGAGAACTGCTCTCAATTCCAGAATGTTTATTGGAAGGAGACTCTCCTCCTGATTCCATAGTCCCTGAGCCTTCAGAGAATTCCAGACAGCGCCCCAACCTAGTAGGCTGGCGTCTGTTGTTACAATTGTCCAGTCTGGCCTGCTGAATGGCATCCCCCTGGACAGGTGTGGCCGATAAAGCCACCATAGAAGAGAATTTCTGGTCTCTTGATTCAGATTCAGAGTAGGGGACAAATCTGAGTAATCCCCATTCCACTGACTTAGCATGCACAATTGCAGCGGTCTGAGGTGTAGGCGTGCAAAAGGTACTATGTCCATTGCCGCTACCATTAAGCCGATCACCTCCATGCATTGAGCTACTGACGGGTGTTGAATGGAATGAAGGACACGGCATGCATTTTGAAGCTTTGTTAACCTGTCTTCTGTCAGGTAAATCTTCATTTCTACAGAATCTATAAGAGTCCCCAAGAATGGAACTCTTGTGAGAGGAAAAAGAGAACTCTTCTTTTCGTTCACTTTCCATCCATGCGACCTTAGAAATGCCAGAACTAACTCTGTATGAGACTTGGCAGTTTGAAAGCTTGAAGCTTGTATTAGAATGTCGTCTAGGTACGGAGCTACCGAAATCCCTCGCGGTCTTAGTACCGCCAGAAGGGCACCCAGAACCTTTGTGAAGATTCTTGGAGCCGTAGCCAATCCGAATGGAAGAGCTACAAACTGGTAGTGCCTGTCTAAGAAGGCAAACCTTAGATACCGGTGATGATCTTTGTGAATCGGTATGTGAAGGTAAGCATCTTTTAAATCCACTGTGGTCATGTACTGACCCTTTTGGATCATGGGTAAGATTGTCCGAATAGTTTCCATTTTGAACGATGGAACTCTTAGGAATTTGTTTAGAATCTTTAAATCTAAGATTGGCCTGAAAGTTCCCTCTTTTTTGGGAACCACAAACAGGTTTGAGTAGAACCCTTGTCCTTGTTCCGACCGCGGAACCGGATGGATCACTCCCATTAATAACAGATCTTGTACACAGCGTAGAAACGCTTCTTTCTTTATCAGGTTTGTTGACAACCTTGACAGATGAAATCTCCCTCTTGGGGGAGATAATTTGAAGTCTAGAAGGTATCCCTGAGATATGATCTCTAGCGCCCAGGGATCCTGAACATCTCTTGCCCAGGCCTGGGCGAAGAGAGAAAGTCTGCCCCCCACTAGATCCGGTCCCGGATCGGGGGCTCTCGGTTCATGCTGTCTTTGGGGCAGCAGCAGGTTTCCTGGCCTGCTTGCTCTTGTTCCAGGACTGGTTAGGCTTCCAGCCTTGCCTGTAACGAGCAACAGCTCCCTCCTGTTTTGGTGCAGTGGAGGTTGATGCTGCTCCTGTTTTGAAATTCCGAAAGGGACGAAAATTAGACTGTCTAGCCTTAGCTTTGGCTTTGTCTTGAGGTAGGGCGTGGCCCTTACCTCCTGTAATGTCAGCGATAATTTCTTTCAAACCGGGCCCAAATAAAGACTGCCCCTTGAAAGGTATATTAAGTAATTTGGACTTAGAAGTAACATCAGCTGACCAGGATTTTAGCCACAGCGCCATACGTGCCTGTATGGCGAATCCTGAGTTCTTAGCCGTAAGTTTGGTTAAATGTACTACGGCCTCCGAAATGAATGAATTAGCTAGTTTAAGGACTCTAAGCCTGTCCGTAATGTCGTCTAGCGTAGATGAACTAAGGTTCTCTTCCAGAGACTCAATCCAAAATGCTGCCGCAGCCGTAATCGGCGCGATACATGCAAGGGGTTGCAATATAAAACCTTGTTGAACAAACATTTTCTTAAGGTAACCCTCTAATTTTTTATCCATTGGATCTGAAAAAGCACAGCTATCCTCCACCGGGATAGTGGTACGCTTAGCTAAAGTAGAAACTGCTCCCTCCACCTTAGGGACCGTTTGCCATAAGTCCCGAGTGGTGGTGTCTATTGGAAACATCTTTCTAAATATTGGAGGGGGTGAGAACGGCACACCGGGTCTATCCCACTCCTTAGTAACAATTTCAGTTAGTCTCTTAGGTATAGGAAACACGTCAGTACTCGCCGGTACCGCAAAGTATTTATCTAACCTACACAGTTTCTCTGGTATTGCAACGGTGTTACAATCATTGAGAGCTGCTAAGACCTCCCCTAGTAATACACGGAGGTTCTCCAATTTAAATTTAAAATTTGAAATATCTGAGTCCAATCTGTTTGGATCAGAACCGTCACCTACAGAATGAAGCTCTCCGTCCTCATGCTCTGCAAGCTGTGACGCAGTATCAGACATGGCCCTAGTATTGTCAGCGCACTCTGTTCTCACCCCAGAGTGATCACGCTTGCCTCTTAGTTCTGGTAATTTAGACAAAACTTCAGTCATAACAGTAGCCATATCTTGTAATGTTATCTGTAATGGCCGCCCAGATGTACTAGGCGCCATAATATCACGCACCTCCCGGGCGGGAGATGCAGGTACTGCCGCGTGAGGCGAGTTAGTCGGCATAACTCTCCCCTCGCTGTTTGGTGAAATTTGTTCAAATTGTACAGATTGACTTTTATTTAAAGTAGCATCAATACAGTTAGTACATAAATTTCTATTGGGCTCCACCTTGGCATTGGAACAAATGACACAGATATCTTCCTCTGAGTCAGACATGTTTAACACACTAGCAATAAACTTGCAACTTGGTTATAATCTTTTTTAGCAAAAACGTACTGTGCCTCAAAGAGGTACTAAACGATTAAATGATTAAATGACAGTTGAAATAATGAACTGAAAAACTGTTATAGCATCAAACTTTAAAACAACACAACTTTTAGCAAAGGTTTGTTCCCATTAGAAAAATAACAATAATTAAATTTGACATAAAAATTACAGAGCAACGTTTTTATTCACAGTCAATATAAAATTCTCACAGCTCTGCTGAGAGAATCTACCTCCCTCTAAAGAAGTTTGAAGACCCCTGAGATCTGTCAGAGATGAACCGGATCATGCAGGAAATATAAGAGTAACTGACTGGAATTTTTTGATGCGTAGCAAAGAGCGCCAAAAACGGCCCCTCCCCCTCACACACAGCAGTGAAGAGAAACGAAACTGTCATAATTAAAACCAAACAACTGCCAAGTGGAAAATAATGCCCAAATATTTATTCACTCAGTACCTCAGAAATGTAAACGATTCTACATTCCAGCAAAAACGTTTAACATGATAAATACTTATTAAAAGGATTAGTGACTTTTAACAGAGTAGTTCCGGTGAAATACCATCCCCAGAATACTTACATGACATTATAACGGTATGGCAGGATTTTCTCATCAATTCCATTCAGAAAATAAAAACTGCTACATACCTCAATGCAGATTCATCTGCCCGCTGTCCCCTGATCTGAAGCTTTTACCTCCCTCAGATGGCCGAGAACAGCAATATGATCTTAACTACTCCGGTTAAAATCATAGTAAAAAACTCTGGTAGATTCTTCCTCAAACTCTGCCAGAGAAGTAATAACACGCTCCGGTGCTATTTTAAAATAACAAACTTTTGATTGAAGTCATAAAAACTAAGTATAATCACCATAGTCCTCTCACACATCCTATCTAGTCGTTGGGTGCAAGAGAATGACTGGGACTGACGTAGAGGGGAGGAGCTATATGCAGCTCTGCTGGGTGAATCCTCTTGCATTTCCTGTTGGGGAGGAGTTATATCCCAGAAGTAATGATGACCCGTGGACTGATCACACATAACAGAAGAAACATGATTTTCATGCAGGACAATGCTCCATCACACGCGTCCAAGTACTCCACAGCGTGGCTGGCAAGAAAGGGTATAAAAGAAGAAAATCTAATGACATGGCCTCCTTGTTCACCTGATCTGCACCCCATTGAGAACCTATGGTCCATCATCAAATGTGAGATTTACAAGGAGGGAAAACAGTACACCTCTCTGAACAGTGTCTGGGAGGCTGTGGTTGCTGCTGCATGCAATGTTGATGGTGAACAGATCAAAACACTGACAGAATCCATGGATGGCAGACTTTTGAGTGTCCTTGCAAAGAAAGGTGGCTATATTGGTCACTGATTTGTTTTTGTTTTGTTTTTGAATGTCAGAAATGTATATTTGTGAATGTTGAGATGTTATATTGGTTTCACTGGTAAAAATAAATAATTGAAATGGGTATATATTTGTTTTTTGTTAAGTTGCCTAATAATTATGCACAGTAATAGTCACCTGCACACACAGATATCCCCCTAAAATAGCTATAACTAAAAACAAACTAAAAACTACTTCCAAAACTATTCAGCTTTGATATTAATGAGTTTTTTGGGTTCATTGAGAACATGGTTGTTGTTCAATAATAAAATTAATCCTCAAAAATACAACTTGCCTAATAATTCTGCACTCCCTGTATACATTTGTTACCTATTACGATCAGATACCATCCAGTCACACTCACAACACACATGTAGCGATCTAAAACAGGCTTTGTTGTTATTTATGGCTGGTTGCCATTAGATACGCTTGCGCCCTATGAACGGTTCTAAGCATGCGCACTATCGCTACCTGTGGTTCTGGACTGTGACAGACGCTCCGTCGCATTGTTTTCTGATGTTACTATGGCAACATCGTGCTATGCGTCATCACGCTAGGCACGTTAGCGTGTCAGCGTGACGTCAATGCCTGTGGAAGGGAGGAGTGAGTAGTCAGATGGCGGCAAGGTTAAGTTTGGTTTGATTATTTAAGGGGTAAATTTTAATTGTGTGTTATTCGATTTTAGGTGCTTGATTGCACTTTTGCTGGATATTGTGTGACATTTGACAAAGGCACAATTTAGTGCAGAAACGTTATGTCTCCTTATTTTTTAAAATGAATCAATAAAGTTTATACTTTTTATTAAAAAGTCCAGTGAGTGCCTGCTTTGCTTGGAGGAATTGGATACTTTGTAGCAGTGCACCTTGGCATCTCCAAGAGTGGTAAGATTGTGCTATCCTATCTTAACTGTATATATATATATATATATATATATATATATGTTTTATATATCCCGTATAGTATAATATATATATTTTTTTATTTTGATTCAAGTCACTGTCGTTACTTTATAATATTGAGTATCCATCACTTACTCTTCTTCTTGCAGTATATATGTCTACAAATAATCTGTATATCTCTGTATAGTATATAGCATGTTTAGGTGTAACTTTCTAATATAGTCTGAAGAAAAGGTATTGGTTGTTTTCCTGTAATATGGTTCTAACAAGACTTACGGCTAGATTTAGAGTTTTGGCGGTAAGGACCCGCGTAGCTAACGCCGGCTTTTTTCTGGCCGCACCATAAAAATAACTCTGGTATTGGGAGTCCACATAAAGGCTGCGTTAGGCTCCAAAAAAGGAGCGTAGAGCATATTTAACGCAGCTTCAACTCTCGATACCAGAGTTGCTTATGGACACGGCCAGCCTCAAAAACGTGCTCGTGCACGATTCCCCCATAGGAAACAATGGGGCTGTTTGAGCTGAAAAAAAACCTAACACCTGCAAAAAAGCCGCGTCCAGCTCCTAACGCAGCCCCATTGTTTGCTATGCGTAAACACTACTTAAGTCTGCACCTAACACCCTAACATGTACCCCGAGTCTAAACACCCCTAACCTTACACTTATTAACCTCTAATCTGCCGCCCCCGCTATCGCTGACCCCTGCATATTATTTTTAACCCCTAATCTGCCGCTCTGTAAACCGCCGCTACTTACATTATCCTCATGTACCCCTAATCTGCTGCCCCTAACACCGCCGACCCCTATATTATATTTATTAACCCCTAATCTGCCTCCCACAACGTCGCCTCCACCTGCCTACACTTATTAACCCCTAATCTGCCGAGCGGACCGCACCGCTACTATAATAAAGTTATTAACCCCTAATCCGCCTCACTAACCCTATAATAAATAGTATTAACCCCTTATCTGCCCTCCCTAACATCGCTGACACCTAACTTCAAACATTAACCCCTAATCTGCCGACCGGAGCTCACCGCTATTCTTATAAATGTATTAACCCCTAAAGCTAAGTCTAACCCTAACACTAACACCCCCCTAAGTTAAATATAATTTTAATCTAACGAAATAAATTAACTCTTATTAAATAAATTATTCCTATTTAAAGCTAAATACTTACCTGTAAAATAAACCCTAATATAGCTACAATATAAATTATAATTACATTGTAGCTATTTTAGGATTAATATTTATTATACAGGCAACTTTGTAATTATTTTAACCAGGTACAATAGCTATTAAATAGTTAAGAACTATTTAATAGTTACCTAGTTAAAATAATAACAAAATTACCTGTAAAATAAATCCTAACCTAAGTTACAATTAAACCTAACACTACACTATCAATACATTAATTAAATACAATATCTACAAATTACTACAATGAAATAAACTAACTAAAGTACAAAAAATAAAAAAGAACTAAGTTACAAAAAATAAAAAAATATTTACAAACATAAGAAAAATATTACAACAATTTTAAACTAATTACACCTACTCTAAGCCCCCTAATAAAATAACAAAGCCCCCCAAAATAAAAAATGCCCTACCCTATTCTAAATTACTAAAGTTAAAAGCTCTTTTACCTTACCAGCCCTGAACAGGGCCCTTTGCAGGGCATGCCCCAAGAAGTTCAGCTCTTTTGCCTGTAAAAAAAAACATACAATACCCCCCCCCCAAATTACAACCCACCACCCACATACCCCTAATCTAACCCAAACCCCCCTTAAATAAACCTAACACTAAGCCCCTGAAGATCTTCCTACCTTGTCTTCACCATACCAGGTTCACCGATCGGTCCAGAAAAGCTCCTCCGATGTCCTGATCCAAGCCCAAGCGGGGGGCTGAAGATGTCCATGATCCGGTAGAAGTCTTCATCCAAGCGGGGCAGAAGAGGTCTTCCATCCGATTGAAGTCTTCATCCAAGCGGGGCAGAAGAGGTCTTCCATCTGATTGAAGTCTTCATCCAGGCGGCATCTTCTATCGACATCCATCTGGAGTGGAGCGGCAGCATCCTGAAGACCTCCGACGCGGAACATCCATCCTGGCCGATGACTGAACGACGAATGACGTCCTTTAAATGACGTCATCCAAGATGGAGTCCCTCGAATTCCGATTGGCTGAGAGGATTCTATCAGCCAATCGGAATTAAGGTAGGAATATTCTGATTGGCTGATGGAATCAGCCAATCAGAATCAAGTTCAATCCGATTGGCTGATCCGATCAGCCAATCAGATTGAGCTCGCATTCTATTGGCTGATCGGAACAGCCAATAGAATGCAAGCTCAATCTGATTGGCTGATTGAATCAGCCAATCGGAATTCGAGGGACGCCATCTTGGATGACGTCATTTAAAGGAACCGTCATTCGTCGTTCAGTCATCGGCCAGGATGGATGTTCCGCGTCGGAGGTCTTCAGGATGCTGCCGCTCCGCTCCAGATGGATGTCGATAGAAGATGCCGCCTGGATGAAGACTTCAATCGGATGGAAGACCTCTTCTGCCCCGCTTGGATGAAGACTTCAATCGGATGGAAGACCTCTTCTGCCCCGCTTGGATGAAGACTTCTACCGGATCATGGACATCTTCAGCCCCCCGCTTGGGCTTGGATCAGGACATCGGAGGAGCTCTTCTGGACCGATCGGTGAACCTGGTATGGTGAAGACAAGGTAGGAAGATCTTCAGGGGCTTAGTGTTAGGTTTATTTAAGGGGGGTTTGGGTTAGATTAGGGGTATGTGGGTGGTGGGTTGTAATGTTGGGGGGGTATTGTATGTTTTTTTTTACAGGCAAAAGAGCTGAACTTCTTGGGGCATGCCCCGCAAAGGGCCCTGTTCAGGGCTGGTAAGGTAAAAGAGCTTTTAACTTTAGTAATTTAGAATAGGGTAGGGCATTTTTTATTTTGGGGGGCTTTGTTATTTTATTAGGGGGCTTAGAGTAGGTGTAATTAGTTTAAAATTGTTGTAATATTTTTCTTATGTTTGTAAATATTTTTTTATTTTTTGTAACTTAGTTCTTTTTTATTTTTTGTACTTTAGTTAGTTTATTTCATTGTAGTTATTTGTAGATATTGTATTTAATTAATGTATTGATAGTGTAGTGTTAGGTTTAATTGTAACTTAGGTTAGGATTTATTTTACAGGTAATTTTGTTATTATTTTAACTAGGTAACTATTAAATAGTTCTTAACTATTTAATAGCTATTGTACCTGGTTAAAATAATTACAAAGTTGCCTGTAAAATAAATATTAATCCTAAAATAGCTACAATGTAATTATAATTTATATTGTAGCTATATTAGGGTTTATTTTACAGGTAAGTATTTAGCTTTAAATAGGAATAATTTATTTAATAAGAGTTAATTAATTTTGTTAGATTGAAATTATATTTAATTTAGGGGGGTGTTAGTGTTAGGGTTAGACTTAGCTTTAGGGGTTAATACATTTATTAGAATAGCGGTAAGCTCCGGTCGGCAGATTAGGGGTTAATAATTGAAGTTAGGCGTCGGCGATGTTAGGGAGGGCAGATTAGGGGTTAATACTATTTATTATAGGGTTAGTGAGGCGGATTAGGGGTTAATAACTTTATTATAGTAGCGGTGCGGTCTGCTCTGCAGATTAGGGGTTAATAAGTGTAGGCAGGTGGAGGCGACGTTGAGGGGGCAGATTAGGGGTTAATAAATATAATATCGGGGTCGGCGGTGTTAGGGGCATCAGATTAGGGGTACATAGCTATAATGTAGGTGGCGGCGCTTTGCGGTCGGCAGATTAGGGGTTAATTATTGTAGGTAGCTGGCGGCGACGTTGTGGGGGGCAGATTAGGGGTTAATAAATATAATACAGGTGTCGGCGGTGTTAGGGGCAGCAGATTAGGGGTACATAAGTATAACGTAGGTGGCGGTCGGCAGATTAGGGGTTAAAAAAATGTAATCGAGTGGCGGAGATGTGGGGGGACCTCGGTTTAGGGGTACATAGGTAGTTTATGGGTGTTAGTGTACTTTAGAGTACAGTAGTTTGTAGCTTTATAAACCGGCGTTAGCCCAGAAAGCTCTTAACTACTGACTTTTTTCTGCGGCTGGAGTTTTGTCGTTAGATTTCTAACGCTCACTTCAGACACGACTCTAAATACCGGAGTTAGAAAAATCCCATTGAAAAGATAGGATACGCAATTGACGTAAGGGGATCTGCGGTATGGAAAAGTCTCGGCTGAAAAGTGAGCGTTAGACCCTTTTTTGAGTGACTCCAAATACCGGAGTTAGCCTAAAACCAGCGTTAGGAGCCTCTAACGCTGGTTTTCACGGCTAACGCCAAACTCCAAATCTAGGCCTTAGAAATACAGGTGTAATTAGTTAATCTGTGATGAGGAGCCTGTAGATTTGCATGAAAGATGTGTATGCACAAATACTCATTCAGTTGTGAATACGGGTCTAACCCAAAACGCGTCCTATGTGTGGGATGTGCATAGTTTAGCCTTTCTTTGTTTTTTTATCCCCCTTTTTGAGTATGCTTGGCCCACATAAGCCTTTTTAACTAATAAAATAGCGTGGTTTGAGCCATTCTGGTGCTTGCTTTTTTTTCTTTTTCTTGTGTGTAACAGATATATATTGATGTATATAAGAATATCAGTTTAAAATACAAACAACATTTTCCCCCATTTAAAGAACATTGGAATGTAAAATATGCAGTCAAATTCATGGCCATATACCACATACCTTTTAAACCTTATAAAAAAAAAATTCATATTTTTATGAATATTTTTATTAGATAATATTTATTTGAATGTAACTGTTTATTTTAATGTATTTATGTTGTGTTTGGGGCAACTTTTATTTTATCCCTAACCATTTGCGTAAGTTATTCAGTCACGCCTTTACTTTCAACTTGTAATAAGTGTTCAAATTAACACATCCATTACATTGCTATAGCGCACACATGATATATTTATCGCACCACTTATAATCTAGCCTTCTATGTGGTATGTTCCACTGTGTACTCCAAAGTTGAATGAAATTGGGTTCACATCTAAATTTAACCACAAAGGAAAGAGAGCGTTACATTCAAAATTGTAAATTATCTCTCTCTACAAATGATATGAAAGTTCTCAAGATCCAAGTTATTCTTTAGGAAAAAATATTTAATAATATATAACCCCCTTCATTACTGGTGTGTGCCTTTTTAAAGTAAATTTTTCACTCATTGCATCACATTTTTTTTTGGCCTAAATATTTTGAACACACGTTTTACTGTTCCAAATTCATCTTGGTGAATCACCAAAATTTCCCTTTTTTTTCTATATTATTTTGTAACAGCTAATACTTGAAGATACTTTTTTTTGTCACTTTTCACCATCTTGAAATTTATTCAAAAAGTTAGTAGTTCAAAAATAACTAACCATGAAAATATTAGATACATTTTAAAATTATACTAAATTTGATTTCCCAGTAGGTGGATTATCCCATGTTTAAAATGTATGTATCCTCTTACCATCATCTAAAATCACCCAGTGTAACAAAAAAAAACCATAGAAGAGTTGCACCAAAAATCATGTTATGTTATGTTTCATAGACTAATCTATTTTGACACTCACTAACACCTTCTTCCACTCATTTTGATTTCTGTAAAAAAAAAAAAAAAGATTAGTTCAGAGAAACATGGGTCTATGCAACCTACGATCAACACAACAACAAAATGTGGGTAACTATTGCGGCTAGGCAATCAATATTACTATGACAATCAATTGACAGTTATATTTACATATGGTGAGGAAGTAATAAAAGCCTCTTAAAGGCACATTAAACCCAAAATGTTTCTTTCATGATTTAGTATAGAGAATACAATTATAAACAATATTTCAATTTACTTCTATTATCTAATTTGCTTCATTCATTAGATATCCTTTGTTTAAGAAATAGCAAAGAACATGAGTGAGAAAATCACATGATACACCAAGCAGCAGCTTCTGAGCCTATTTCAACAAGTGATAGCAAGATAATTAAGAACATGAAATAATAGAAGTTAATTGGAAAGCTGTTTAAAACTGCAAGTTCTTTCTAAATCAGGAAAGAAAAAATTGGGTTCCTTGTTCCTTTAAATATCACCAGACCCCCCAAAAATATGCATTGCTTTGAGGGTTTTGTCAATTTCTATGACAATTACCTGGCAACTGGATGGGCCCAGGAAAACTCTTTTGAAAGATGAGGTTTGATGATTTAAATTAAGGGATCTAAACGTTGCCTATGTACGGAGGGGGCAACGAAGGAGGTACCCACCCCTTAATGTTATTCTATATGCATATGGTTCTGTAAGGCAATCATCATTGCCTGATCAGTTGAAAGCTACCTAGGCACAAGACAAAATGTAGTACTTAATTGTGTGTGCTATGTCCCTTTGAAGCCCAGAGCACTGTTAAAGTCACCTATTAGATCAATTATTAAACTATCTATTGCAATTACCTTCTACCAAAAAGGTAATCCTCTCTTTTATATGAGTGGTGATGCATCTGTGTGTTGTATTTTTACCATTAAGTGATAAAGTTTCCATACAAACAAACAAAGTCTCCATACAAACAGTCACATGCAATAAATGCATTAGGCAGTTGATTGCCATTGTTATTGAAATTTTATATCTTTTTTTATATCTTTTATAGCTTTTATATCTAAAGAAAGAATAAAATTAAATGAAAAGTCCTTTCCCCTGCCTACAACAGATATTTGTTCCCCAAGGAATATCATATATAAAATCACACCCTCAGTCTAAGAGAATCAGTGACATTGGAGGTGGATGGTCCTTACTTTTCCATTAAATAAAATTAATAAGAAGGAAGCAAGATGGAAAAAAGTGAAACAATCTCCAATAATGGTTTCCATCATTAATCAAGAAAGGAAGTCAGAGGTTCAATTACTATCAGATACTGTGTTATAGTGTGATGCCGACCAGCAATCTGGCAGTGTTATTCCCATCATCCATCATCTGCAAGGCAGCAGCTTCCATGAAACCATAGTCTATGGTTGCAAAACTGAAAATGAGAGTAATTGACAAAAGAACAGGGCCTTTCCGGAACAACTCAACTACCTGTTCCCTAAGGATTTGACTTTGAATGACAAGCACAGAGCAGAAACAGCAGGAGAATTATAGATATACGTCATCAGTGGAGTCTAGTTTAGAAGAGCAGCAGTGGTATTGGAGGTGGCTTTTAAATACATTTTATTTCACCACAGCAGCAGAGGAGTCTAGAAGGAGCAGGAGTTGGCAGCAGCATTAATATTTTCTTGGACTACACAAATCCTGTGAATCAGGTTGTCCCTCCAAATTGGCAGGTTATTTTCCCCTTAATTTTGGAATCAGACATAGTTTCCAGAATCAGTTCTGGGGATTTCTCCAAATGTTCCTACATGTGACCTTTCAGCTGCTTCTTGACCTCCTGACAAGTGCTTTTACATGACTATTTAGTACGCCACCAGGAACCATTTCACAATTTTTGAGGAAGACATCCATCTTGTTCAAGTACTCAATGATAACATTAAAAAGCTTAAGGACTGCCTATGAGGGTTTAGGTGAGCAGACTTTAAATGCAGGAATAGATGCCCAGGTATACAAAGTCATTTAAAGGCTTTAATAAAACAAGAGAAACATAATGTGAGAATTGGCCAATGGTCAGGTATCATGAGATCAGTCCGGCAACTGGGTACCTAGAGGAAAACAAGAGCAGAGTCCAGGAACAGGCCAAAGGTCAGGTAACGTGAGATCAGTTTAGCAATTAGGTACAAAAAGGGAAAGCAGCAACGACATCCAGCAGTATACCATATAGATGCAGCTGGAACAACAGGATTCAGGAAAGCTGTCACTGCTTCAACAAGTACAGAGAAACATAATGTGAGAATTAGCCAATGGTCAGGTATCATGAGATCAGTCCGGCAACTGGGTACCTAGAGGAAAACAAGAGCAGAGTCCAGGAACAGGCCAAAGGTCAGGTAACGTGAGATCAGTTTAGCAATTAGGTACAAAAAGGGAAAGCAGCAGCGACATCCAGCAGTATACCATATAGATGCAGCTGGAACAACAGGATTCAGGAAAGCTGTCACTGCTTCAACAAGTACAGAAGGCTTAGTAGGCACAGAATATCCAGCAGGTACTGTTGGTGAGGCTGTCATGGTATACCAGGTAAGTACAGTTGGTACAGCATTTTTCAGCTAAGCTGCCACTGGTATAGTAAATGCAGGAGACTAAGCAGGCACAGGCTACACACCGGGTACTTTTGGTGAGGCTTTCACAGGATACCAGGCAAGTGCAGCTGGTACAGCAGAATTTAGATAAGCTGCCACTGGTACAGAAAGTGCAGGAGACTCATCAGACACAGGATACCCAGCAGTTACTGTTAGTAATGCTGTCACAATATGCCACGTAAGTGCAGCAGGATTCAGTAAAGTGGTATCAGGAACAATATAAGTACAAGCTTATTGCAACAGGAAGAGCAGGTAAGTACAATGTGAACTCCACAATAACTGTGGATTGATTTAGCAAATCCCACATATGTAATTATTTAGGTGGGAGTTCCTGAAATTAGGTATGACCCCTTAGGCAGAAGCAGGAGCCTATTAGTGGATCGAAGTCAGGGAAGTGTCACTAACTAATAAAATCACTTTCCGCTCATCCTGCATATTAGGCTCCCAATCCCAATTAATTGATTGGATACCATAATATGGATATCATGGATATCCCTCAGCTGCTCAAACATACATTTCAACATCTCCAAAGCTGAGTTCCACCTAGTAACAATGTCTTGATTAAGATAGTGCTGGGGATACACTTCCTATCTCCTGTTCCTGCCTAAGGAGCAGACTGGTAACACTGCAGTGAAGGTGGCCTGCAGTCCTTCTCATTAGTCAAGTACATATGATACCTTAGAATTGCCTTCTAAGGTGGCAACTTTTACACCCAGGTGGAGGATGTAAGCCATAGTGTCTTAACAGGTATTTGTCTAAGAGAGTGATTTATGTCCTTGCTGCAGTAAGGCATGCTGTACCTTTAAGGAGGCTTACAAAATCGATTAGTCCTTAATTGTAGTAGTCTTTATAAGCTTTCTGTTTGCAGCATGATGATGCTCCTTGTGTATTGAGTGTTCTGACTTCTTACTCTGGCAGTTTATTGTTAGACTATACTGGTTTGATTTTGGCTTCCCCTGACTTTGCTTCTTGAATTTAGTTTGTTTATTGCTGCTTTACCCCGTGAGGCTTTCACCCATACTCTTTTGAGAACAAACTTTTACTATGTTTTTCTTTGGTATTTAAATTGATGAATTTACAGTTGCATTCTAGTACTTATTTGTTATTTTACTTTGTAGGTGCTGATTAAAGTACTACAGATAGTTCAGATACTAAGTTTAGTCTCTGCTTGGTTAATGTTAATTAATCTATAAAAACCAAAACTCCAAAGAGATGAATGTTCCTAAAACATCAGAAACCATAAAAGTCTCCACTTATAAATTAAGAGGTGTTTAAAAGTTATGAGCAGATAGATTGAATCCTGGTTGGCTATGATGGCCAATTCCCATCCAGGGTACAAAATATCATTGATAAAACTATTCTTTGAGACTATATTATCTTAAAGGGACACTGAACCCAAATTTGTTCTTTCGTTAATCAGATAGAGCATGAAATTTTAAGCAAACTTTATAATTTACTCCTATTATCAAATTTTCTTCATTCTCTTGGTATCTTTATTTGAAATGCAAGAATGTAAGTTTAGATGCCGGCCGATTTTTGGTAAACAACTGGGTTGTTCTTGCTAATTGGTGGATAAATTCATCCACCAATTAAAAAGTGCTGTCCAGGGTGCTGACCCAAAAAGCCTAGATGCCTTCTTTTTCAAATAAAAATAGCAAGAGAACAAAGAAAAATTGATACTGGGAGTCAATTAGAAAGTTGCTTAAAATTGCATGCTCTATCTTAATCACGCACAAAAAAAAAACATTTGGGTTCAGTGTCCCTTTAAGTCACATTTCATCATCATTATTAGACAATTGCTCTTTATTAGCATTTTAAATTAAAAGAAATAGAAAAAATATTTTAAATATATATTACAATGTAAGAACTACTAGGAATTTAATGAGGAAAATTTTATTGGACATATATTTTCTTATTTTTTAATAATATGGAAAAGATTTTTAAATAAATGTGTAAGATTGTGATTTTAAATAATATACATCATGTACATCCTTTTAATAAAAACTATCCAGCTATTTCCATTGGTAGAAGAAGGGTCACATGATCGGGTGACGTAACCAACCCGGAAACGAGGAGCTGATCGACATACACAACACTTGGGTCCATTACAACTTGGCATACAGACAAGTCAGTTCTTACTAACTGCAAAACCGGAGATCCCTTTGGAGGAAGATAGTAGGTAAGTGAACTAAGAAGAAATCAGTGTGTTGTATGTTGCAAAGCACATTATCATAGATAACACTTGGTAAAGAGGGATGTGCACTCATAGGAGGCAGGGGAGGCAGTGCCTACCCTGCCATATGTGGCCAAAGCTTAATTAAATTTTAATTAAAACAAAAAAAAGTCCAAAAAAAAATATTTTCCCCCCATGTAATGCTATAGAGAGGCAGGTACAGGAATGCTTCTCTCCATTGCAGTACATGGGTCAAAGGAAAAGCTGTGCTGCAGCATCACCAGTGTTTTGTCAATATATTAGTAGCAAAAATTGGGACCAATAGGAGGCACCCCTCTTGATGCCTCCTAGCAAGTGAAGGATATATAGATTAATCAGAAGGAGGATTCAGTGAGCAGGGTCATGTGACACAACTGGAAGCTGAGGTAACCTAAGAACAGATGACACCAAGCAGAAGAGTAAAGTAGTATTCTACAACTCTTGTGATTCACAAATTTTGTTCAGATACAGCTCATTAACAGGGGGGACAGTAAGTGAGCATAACCCAATACTGACAAGAAGTCAAAGGGTCAATTCAAAGTTAAATCCATAATTTAAAACCCAGAGTTTGAAGTTAAGTGTGCAGTGTCCACATTATTTAAATTACAGTTTATGACATTGAATATTGCTAAGCCTCCCTTTTTCATGGTTATTTGATTTAATTAGGTGCAAACTCCATATATGTTATGTCTGTTCAGTCAGAGGATGCAGTATCTATTTTTATTTTTTATTTTTCTCTGTGTCTCATATTACATGTTGGGAAAAAAAATCACCTAAGCTCATAGTTTGCTTAAGCCAGTCAGCAACAGTGTCCCAATGTTGACTGGTCCTTTCACTTCAATGTGATGCCTTTCTGGGCTGTAACATTCCTGCTTTAACTATATATTTCCTGATTTTAACTTTACTAACTTTCCCTTTTCGTTTTTTATATTTATTAGCTGCTACCTTCATCGCAGCTACTTCAGCTACATGTTGATAAGTACTCAACTTATCTGAAAGCAACCTATTGTTGCATTACGCTACCATAATATTACCCTCTAATTCAGCAATGTGTTTTTCTAATTTTAAATTATGCTTACGCCAATTTTCTGCTTTCTTATGTTGTTCCCTATATGCTGTACACATTGTCATAGCCTCCATGCTAAAGTGTGCTGTTCTTTTCTTCTCTCAACAGGCACTTCCTCTAATGTTTTAACTACTTCAATGGTATTAGCTTCTTTAAGAGTCACGTCCCACTGTTCACACAACCCCACTCCTTTAGCTACCTCATGTGCCAAATCATTATAAGTTGAAACATCCCACCCGGAAATAGCAATGTGTTTGACAACAGTATCACCGCTGCAGCACTACCAGGAAACTGGGCTTTTACTGGGCTGAGAACTGTTACATATAAGTACTTGGACTTTGTGGACAGTATCTAAGTATTGGACTTTTTTATTGTTTATACTAATGTACTTTGGTTATATGTTGGAAGAGTGAACTATTTCTTCTATATATGTGTATATATCACTTTGAAAACTGACATACGATCTGATATATTTCTGCAGGATTTAGATTTAATTTGTGTTTTTTATATTCAGTATAATATAGGAAATTTCCTGTTTATTTGAAATTACTATAATTCATTATTGCGCTTCTATCTTTTTTTGCCACTAGGTGGTTTTTTTTAAAAAAAGAATGTGTTTGTCAACGTTAACTCTCTTTTTAAACATTGTTACCCCTAAATAAAATTTATTTTGTGAATAAGTACATTATTTATTTATTATTTGACAGTGTAACACCTGCAACCAACACAAGTGTTTCAACAGTCAAATACTTAAATATCCCATCCTTGTCGCCAAATTATGTAATGTCTAATAAAATGTATACCTTAATACATATGCTAAAAGCAATAATTGAACTCTTTGCTATTCTTAATAGGTATAATAGTGTTTTCACAAAAGAAAAGAACAAACCTAAACAATAATGTATAATAACAACTTATGTATATAAAAGTAAAATGAATCACTACATCACCAGATAGTGCATCATATATGTTCCACTGTGGCTGGGGATTCCCGCAAACTTCAGCTCGAACGATACAGAAGATCTGGGAGTTTCAGCTTTATATCCAAACGACACGTCTGTCCTTGGATTGAGAAGTCCGGGGACAGAAAGTCACAGATCCTTTATATACACTTTTAATAATAGTTGTTAAATTAGTTTTTACAAAAGAGGTTATATAGCTGTGTCTCTAGTTCCTGTCAAGATGTATCCGGTCCAACAAATGTCTCAACTAAGGAGTCATATGTTCTTTCAGAATACATATTGTTTTGTTCAGCATTTTTTTCAATCAAAACAAGTTATATATATGCTTCAAGTGCAGGCCATGTCAGCAACTCAGGATTTCTCTATCTATATAGATTCATATAGGACAAGAAGAATGGTTCACATTCATCACACTCTATATGGCCTGCCATATAATATTTGTATCACAATGCGCCACTTGTATTCTGTCCCTATGATTTTTATTTAGTTGGACAGATACAGGGCACCCTTGAAAAACTTTCTGTTTTTATTAAATCTCAGTAATAAAAACAAATTTTATGCTTACCTGATAAATGTCTTTCTTTCTAGATATGGGGAGTCCACAGTTTGAGTAATTACTGTTGGGAATATCACTCCTGGCCAGCAGGAGGAGGCAAAGAGCACCACAGTTAAACTAAGTATCACTCCATTTAGAAAAGTATAGTGCCACAGCGCTGAAATATCACATACAATGCAGAAGCATATAATCTAAGATAACCCTCTATCCTTAGATAAAATACTGTAGACAAAAGGATTCTCAAACACCTATAAAAACAGATGCAGAAAAAGCATGCACTGCACTTCAAAATGAAGCTAAATGTATGTATAGTATCTGAGATCTCAATAGATAATTTCCAAATGGGATAGATTCTATATATTAATCAGTACATAAATATTTTAATATTTAAAATCTATGTTTAAAAACACTGGTAAAAAAACACACACATCACAAGAATAGACAGTCACATATGATCATACAAAATACAATGTCACATAGTCCAATGTGGTTTAAAATAAGAAAAGTCCATTTAGAATGCAATAGGCATTAAAGAGTTGTTAGTGCAATAAGCGTTGAGTTGACAGGTGTATTGTTGTAGCCAGTTAGCTGCACGGATCCGTAGTTGTATAGTGACTACCTGCTGTGAAACCGCACTGAAAGAAAACCAAAGTTGCACCTTAAGGGTGTTTGAAGCCCACAGACGGAGCTGGTGGTAGCCGACAACCGAACTTCCTAATCTATGTTGGGACACATAAAAAGATTACCTGGTGTAAGTAATTACATGCACCATTTTATTTGAACCTAATATATTTGCCTAAAAAGTATCTTTCTTTCGCTGTTTATTTATCTGCAGCAAACTGGCTACAACAATACACCTGTCAACTCAAGGCTTATTGCACTAACAACTCTCCAATGCCTATTGCATTCTAAATGGACTTTTTCTTATTTTAAACCACATTGAACTTTTTATTTTTTATTTTTTTATGCTTTATTCATTTATATTTTTTTAAAACATTTATGCAACATTGTCTTTTGTATGATCATACGTGACTGTCTATTCTTGTATTTAGATGTGATGTGTGTGTTTTTTTTTACCAGTGTTTTTAAACATAGATTTGAAATATTAAACAATTTATGTACAGATTAATATACAAACATAGACACAACAGATTAAAATACAAACTATACCATTTGGAAATTATCTATTGAGATCTCAGATACTATACATACATTTAGCGTCATTTTGAAGTGCAGTGCATGCTTTTTCTGCACCTGTTTTTATAGGTGTTTGAGAATCTTTTAGTCTAAGTATCACTCCATTACCCACAACCCCCAGTTGTTCGACCGAAGGGAAATGGAGAAAAAGGAGTAACACAAGGTGTAGAGGTGCCTGAGTTTATATGTCTTAAAATAAAGGGTGGGGCCGTGGACTCACCATATTCATAAATAAATACATTTATCAGGTAAGCATAAATTATAAATTTTGTTTTTCTTTCCTAAGATATGGTGAGTCCATGGCTTGAGTAATTACTGTCGGGAACCAATACCCAAGCTAGAGGACACAGAAAAATAGGGAGGGACAAGACAGGCAGTCCAAAACAGAAGGCACCACCGCTTGAAGAACCTTTCTCTCAAAAGAAGCCTCAGCCGAGGCAAAAATATCAAATTTGGAAAATTTGGAAAAAGTATGTAGAGAAGACCAAGTTGCAGCTTTGCAAATTTGTTCCACAGAAGCTTTACTTTTTAAAGCCCAAGAAGAGGAAACAGCTCTTGGGGAATGAGCCGTAATTCTCTCAGGAGGCTGCTGTCCAGCAGTCTCATAAACCAAACGAATTATACTTTGTAACCAAAAAGAGTAGTAGCAGTATTTTCCTGACCTTTACATTTCCCAGAGAAACAGACAAAGATGGCATAGGACTGGCGAAAATCCTTAGTCGTCTGTAAGTAGAATTTAAGAGCACGTACAACATCCAAATTGTGTGACAAATGTTCTTTGGAAGAAGAAGGATTAGGACAAAGAGAGGGAACAACAATTTTCTGATTGATATTTCTATTACGAAGAACCGCCTTATCAGCATGAAAAATAAGATAAGGAGAATCACACTGCAGAGCTGAAAGTTCTGAGACTCTTCGAGCATAAGAGATAGCAACAAGAAACAAAACCTTCCAAGATAACAACTTAATGTCTATGGAATGCAATGGTTCAAATGGAGCCAGCTGTAAAACTTTGAGAACAAGGTTCAAGGCTACAAGGAGGAGCAACAGACTTGAAAACAGGCCTGATTTTGACCAAGGCCTGACAAACAGATTGCACATTTGCCAAACGTTTATGAAGTAAAACTGATAAAGCAGAAATCTGACCCTTCGTGGTACTGACTGACTATCCCTTCTCCAGGCCTTCCTGACGAAAAGATAAAATTCTAGGAATTATAATTCTACTCCAAGAGTAGCTCTTGGATTCACACCAATAAAGATATTTATGCCATATCTTATGATAAATCTTTCCAGTAACAGGCTTGCGAGCCTGAATCATGGTCTCAATGACCGAATCAGAAAAACCACACTTAGACAGAATTAAGCACTCAATCTCCAAGCAGTCAGCTTCAGAGAAATGAGATGTGGATGAAGGAAGGGACCCTGAATCAGGAGGTTCTTCCTCAGAGGTAGTCTCCAAGGTGGGAGAGATGACATCTTCACTAGATCTGCAAACCAGATCCTGTGAATCACTGACACCCTCTCCTGTTTGATACGAGCAATGACTCGTGGAAGGAGAACAAACTGAGGAAACAGGTATGCCAACCTGAAAACCCAAGGAACCACCAGAGCATCTATCAGAACTGCCTGCGGATCTCTTGATCTTGAAACGTACCTTGGAAGCTTGGCATTCTGACGGGACACCATCAGATCTAACTCCGGCACCCCGCATTTGAGGACTAAGCTGGAAAACACTTTCGGATGGAGTTCCCACTCCCTGGTATGAAAAGTCAGTCTGCTCAGAAAATCCGCTTCCCAGTTCTCTACTCCTGGAATATGGATGGCAGATTCTGAGTTCCTCCCTAGTGATTGATGTAAGCCACAGAGGTTATGTTGTCTGACTGGAACCTGATAATATGGGCTGAGGACAACTGAGGCCAAGCCAATACAGCATTGTAAATTGCCCTCAACTCCAAATGTTGATGGGAAGAGCAGACTCCTCCTGAGTTCAAAGGCTCCTAGCTTTTAACGAGTTCCAGACTGCTCCCTAGCCCAGCAGGCTGGTGTCCGTGGTCACAATCACCCAGGAAAGTCTCCAAAAGCATGTGCCCTGAGACAGATGTTCCTGAGAAATCCACCATGGGAGAGAGTCCCTTGATGACTGATCTTACTCTATCCTCTGAGATAGATCCACATGGTCACCATTCCATTGTCTGAGCATGCACAACTGGAGAGCTCTCAAATGGAATCGAGCAAAAAGAATTATGTCCATGGAAGCCATCATCAGACCGATTACCTCCATACATTGAGCCACTGAAGGATAAGCAGTATAAGCAGTATAAGCAGTCTGAAGAGAGAGGAAAAAGAAAATGATTTTGTTTTTCCTGACCTCTGTCAGAAAAATCTTCATCAATAGAGAATCTATTATGGTCCCTAAGAACACTACTCTTGTAGCAGGGGAAAGGGAGCATTATTCCAGATTCGCATTCCACCCGTGGAAACAAAGAAAAGACAATATCTCTGTGTGAGATTTTGCTTGTTAAAAAGATGGTGCCTGAACCAATGTGTCGTCCAGATAGGGTGCCACAGCAATTTCACAAGATTGGATCACTGCCAAAAGAGTAACCAGAACCTTTGAAAAAATTCTGGGAGCCATGGCTAGACCAAATGGAAGGGCCATGAACTGGAAAGGTTTGTCCAGAAAGGCAAATCTCAGGAATCTGTGATTGTCCCTGTGAATAGGAACATGAAGATATGCATCCATTAGGTCTATGGTTGTCATGAACTGACCCTCTTGTACTAAAAGAAGAATGGAGCATAATCTTGAAGGATGGAACTTTGAGAAACTCGTTTAGAAACTTCAAATCTAGAATGGGACAGAAAGTTCCCTCTTTTTTGGGAACCACAAATAGGTTGGAGTAGAACCCGAGACCCTGTTCCTGCACTGGAACTGGAACTATCACTCCCAGGGAGGAAATATGTTGTATACATTTCAAGAACATATCTCTCTTTATCTGGTCTGCAGATAATCTTGAGAGATGGAATCTGCCTCTGGGAGGAAAAGTCTTAAATTCCAATTTGTAACCCTGGGATACTATGTCCACAGTCCAGGGATCTGGGACATCTCAAATCCAGCCTTGAGAGAACTGAGAAAGTCTGCCCCCCACCTGAACCGATCCTGGATCGGGGGCAAACCCTTCATGCTGATTGTTTCCTCTTGTTCCAAGACTGATTGGGTTTCCAAGAAGACTTGGATTGTTCCTGCTTGGAAGAAGAAGGGGAAGGCTTTCCTCTGCAAGTTACAAAGGGAACAAAAATTACTCTGACATCCTTTAGGCCTATTCTTTTTATCTTGAGGTAGAAAAGACCCTTTTCCACCCGTAATATAAGAGATAATTTCTGCCAAACCAGTTCCAAACAAGGTTTTGCCCTTGTAAGGAATCATCAGAAGCTTGACTTTAGAGGAAACATCTGCAGACCAGGATTTCAACCATAATGCCCTGTGGGCTAGGACAGCGAAACTAGAAGTTTTAGCTGGTAGTCTAACAACCTGTAAAATAGCATCTGCAATAAAGGAATTGACCAACTTAAGAGCTTTAATCCTATCTTGAATTTCATCCAAGGAAGTCTCTACTTGAAGAGAATCAGACAAGGCATAGAACCAATAAGATCCCGCACTAGTTACGGTGGCAATACATACCACAGGTTGCCATTGGAGACCTTGATGAACATAAATCTTTTTCAAATAAGTCTCAAGCTTCTTGTCCATCAGATCCTTACAAAAAGCAGCTATCCAAAATAGGAATAGTGGTTCTCTAAGCCAGAGTGGAAATGGCCCCTTCAACTTTGGGTACAGTATACCAAGGGTCTTTAATGGAGTCCTCGACAGGAAACATTTTCTTAAAAATGGGAGACGGGGAAAAAGACACCCCTGATTTCTCCCATTCCTGTGAGATAATCTCCCTAGCACTGTCCGCACAGGAAAAACCTCTGAAGTGGTAGGTTCATCAAAGAAACTATTAGGTTTACTAGATTTCTTAGGAGTGACAACGACAGGGGTATCAGAATCATCTAAAGTAGCTAAAACCTCCTTTAACAATACACAAAGGTGTTCAAGCTTAAATCTGAAGGATACCACCTCAGTCTTAGAAGAAAGAATTATTCTGTCTGAATCTGAGATTTCACCCTCAGAGAGTCAAAATGTATCTTCCTCATCAGACTTATGAGAAAGGGCAACTTGGGAAGCAGAACTGAGGACAGGCACCTTGCTTTCTGAATTTCTAGATTTCCTCTTGCATTTTCCCTGTAATCTGGGAATGGCAGCTAATGAGGCAGATACCACAGAAGGTACCTGGACAGCATTTTCGGCTTTTAAATAAACTCCACTAGGATTTATAATGGAACCACAGGGCACTGCATGTGACACCATTAAGGCTTGGGACGCAGCAGGAGAAAGCTTAGGTATTATTTTCACAGCATCATCCTGAGAGACAGGCTCAAAATGTTACCTTTATTTTGCAAGGTTTTCTTGATACATGAAGAACAAAATTGCATAGGAGCTGCAATTTGTGCATCTAAACAAAATAAGCATGAATTCATGAGCGGGATCTTGCTCCATATAAGACATGTTGTGAAACAGTAAATAAACTTGTACAGATAAGTTTCAAAGATTTTAATTTTCAATTAAAATAAGCCAAGGAAAAATACACTTTAAATTTTATCCCAAATTAGGATCTATCCCCAGCTAACATTATGTGAAAAAAGTTAAGAAAAAACATTTAATAAACATCAAATAAGCTTCTAAAATACCCCTCAGGCAACCCCACACCTCAATTAGTGAGGTGCCTTACCACTACCAATTAAGACCGGATCACCCAGAAATGGAGGAAAAAACCTTTTTCCTCAGAAACTATATGAAGTAAAGCCAGTCATGTGACCGCAACTTCCACTCTCAAATTACTGCTGCGACACAGAGAGGCACTAAAAATAGCTTCCTGGTACACTGAGTACCAGAAATAACCATTTTTTTTTAAAACCTGACAGTTAAAAATGTTGCATCGTTTTATTTTAAAACAAAGGGGAAATGAATAAGCTGCTGAAATAGAAAATGCAGCCTTACTTTCAGTTTAAACTTGTATTGTTTTATCAAGTAAATATTTTTCAGAAAATAAATCCTAATAAAAACATTTTACGCTTTCTTTTTAAAAGAGTTTAATATATTAGTCTCACGCATGCTGCAGTGCTTGCTTCATACCCCAGTGTAACCCATATAACAGGATTATCTATGTCCCAATAAAAAAGCAGTGTTTTTAATTTAAGTGCATGGTCTCCCCAACTGGAAGAAAAAGCACTTACCTGCTCCTCTATCCGGCATGCAGACAGTTGCAAGGTATGAGAGGAAACATTTCCTCACAGAGACCTTCGAAAAAGAAAGAACAGAGTAGCCAACTCTGGCTTTCTAAACTAGGACAGCAATTGTTAGGATAACGTAGTAAGTACCTCTTTACAAGTTCCTAACTGCTTTAAAGCCACCACTACCCGGCTGCAAGGAATGATGTGGAATATGACTATACCCCAAAACTTGCTTGTAGATGAAATCTAAATTTTTTTTCAGACACTAAAACTTCACCTCCTCCATGCACCGAAGGCAAAGAGAATGACTGGGGGTTGTGGGTAAGGGAGTGATACTTAGCAGTTTAACTGTGGTGCTCTTTATTCCCAACAGTAATTACTCAAGCTGTGGACTCACCATATCTTAGGAAAGAAAGAGTAGATCTGTTACAGCCCCAACCCCTCACTAAAACTGATAGAAATTGATTACTTGACCTGCAGTCACCTGAAATATGGGCACTTTCTTACTGTACATTATGTCATCACATTATGTTATGACATCATACAGAACAATAGCAAGCAATGTATATAAATGACATTGGACGTCTGGATGCGAACCATTTCTTTTCTAGGCAAAAGGTAAACCTGGGAGTGTGAAGTATGACTCGGACTCATCAGCCCCTCTAGGAAGAAAGGTGGGGATGCCTCTGAGTTATTTTTTTTCGCACTACATTGGTTACATTTAAAATTATTCTGCAGATAATAATTACATATACACAATCATTATAACCTCAATAATTAAAGTGCATTAGGTTTTGTTTTATTCTAAAAAGAGAATTTAGTTATTTTAATATTGAAAAGGGAAATTATGATTTAAATGTTTTAAATGTGATTTAAACATTGTCCACATTGAATTTGAAGCTTTATATTACTGGTTTTGTTTTGGGGTCTTGTTTATTGCCAAATGTCAAAATCAACAGTATAGATTTTCCTACAGCGCAGTAATTATGTGTTTTTTAAATAGCAGAAATCTGCTAAACAGATTTGCTTACAGCTTTTGTGGTTTAAATAGTCTTTCTTTCTGAGGGGAAATGCAAGATATTTATAAATATTAATTCCTTTATTTATGCTAATTTCGAAATCCATATGCATTTGATTTGATAAATATGTCAAAATACAGAACAGATAATCAAACTTAGACTTTAGCTGTAGCACTGGGAGCCTTTACTGATACAAAATATTTTCCCCACAATTATATTATGCTTAAAAGGACAGTCTAATCAAAGTTAAACTTTCATGATTCAGATAGGGCATGCAAATTTAAACATCTTTACAATTTCCTTTTTTTTTTTTTTTTTTTTTGGTTTAACAAGTTTTTATTGGTAGGAAAAAAAGAAATATACAGAAACCAAGGAGACGCAGCTCCAATCCGACAATATAAAGTTTACAAGAATGACAAGTGGGGGTCTGCGTCTAATGAATAGAAACATAATTTTAACACTTACAAAGTACTGTGAACAAATATGACCTGTCGAGCCTTGATTCATGGCTGACAAGTCTGGGATCAGGGGGGGGGGGTCTTAAGGGCTGATCATACAACAGGTTTTCTAAGGGGTAAGAGAGGAGGGTGGAGGGGAGAAGGTATGGTAGGAGGGGAGGGGGAAGTGGTATGAAGGAGAGTATGGAGAGAGGATTGAGACTGTATTTTGAGACTCCTTCCAGTCAGCCCAAATCATTTCAAACAGGTCAGATTTATTTAATTTGTGGAAAATATCCTTTTCCATTGTATAAATGTATGCCATATTATTACAGATCATCGCCCAACTTGGGGCTCGTTCCTTCTTCCAGGAGCATGCAACAGAGTACTTTATAGTCATGAATAAGTAAATACAGATATACGCATGGTTTTTAGGTAGTGAGTGTAGATTTAAGTGAAGGAGGGCTGAGTCAGCTAGCCTGGGAAGCCCAATGCCCATGCCCTGTAGAACCGAAAAGCATTTTAACCATAAAGGCTGGATCACGGGACACTCCCACCATATATGCAGTGCGTTACCCCTGTGACTACAATTCCTCCAACATTTGGGGGACACTTCCGGAAATATATTCGCCAACCTAGTGGGTACGTAGTACCAATGAGTAAGGAGTTTGAAATAAGTTTCGTATAACGTAGTGCAATGTATAGCTTTCTGGGTTAGGGAGAAAGCTCGTTCCCACTCCTCCGGGGAAGTGTGCCTACCCGTCAGCGTCTCCCATCGGGAAAGATGGGAAGGGGTCTCTGGGTCTTGGGATCCCCCTAGTAACATATAATGGACTGAGAGAGGCCTACACAGCCTATCTCCTCTTGCCTAGATGGACTCCCAGAGAGTCAAAGGCCTATCCAGGGTGGGCTTAAAACCCCAACTGCTTAAAAAGCTCTTAATCCTCTGATATTCAAAAGATAGATATGATTGGACCTGGGTCTCGGCCCCGATCTGCGTTAATTGTTTAAAAGAGTCTCGAGGGGACGTGGACCAGAGGTCCGCTACATTGTTGATTCCCAGTTGGATCCACTTGTTAGGGTGAGAGTCTTGGAGGCCCGATAAGAGGCCTGCTATGGAAGCAACTGGGGAGGGATGCGGGGCCACATCGGGATGATGCCGTATTCTGTCCCAAAAGCTGAGGCATTCACAAACCACTGGGTTGGTTAAGGCAAGCTCCCTACGACAATGTGGCGGGGTCCAAATTAAGTCCCTTAAGGCAATTTGGAAAGGCAGCGAAGCCTGTTCAATGGATTTCCATTTGGCATCCGATGACTTTACCCCCGATTGAGACACATGGGTAAGCATTGCACCCTCGTAATACCGCATCACCGACGGTGAAGCTATGCCTCCCAAAGATTTGGGAAGTTAAAGTACTCTATGTGCGACTCTAGGGGGTTTATCTAACCAGATAAATTTGGTAAACCCACTTTGGAATTGAAGGAGCAAATGCCTCGGTATCTTAATAGGCAGGCAGCGGAATAGGTATGTTAGCTTTGGAAGGAAGGACATTTTCAACGCCGTGATCCTACCTAACCAGGAAACATGCTGAAGATTCCAGTCCTTCTGCAAAGAGCGGAGGGAAGTTAAGAGAGGGAGATAGTTGTCTTTTATTATTTGGGAAAAGCTACTAGAGATCCTGACACCCAAGTGTAGGACAGAGTGTTCAGTCCAGTCAAATTTATAAGACTCAGTAAGAGAAACTAATTGTGCCTTCGTAAACCCCTGCGTATACACTTGTGTTTTAGATAAATCCAGCTTATAATAAGAGTGGGCCCCAAAGGTGGTAAGTATATTGAGGAGCCTAGGTATCGCTTGATCAGGGTGTGATAGAAACAAAGTTACAGCGTCAGCGAAGAGTGCAATTTTGTGCACAGTGCCCGACAAGGTGACTCCCTTTATTTGGGGATCAGTTCTGATCTGCTCAGCCAAGGGTTCTATGGAAAGGGCAAACAAGAGTGGCGAAAGGGGGCACCCCTGTCTGGTGCCATTTGTGATAGGAAAGAGAGAAGAGCGAAAACCCAGACCACACACAGAAGCAGTAGGAGTGGAGTATAGGGCTTGAACAGTCGTTATGAAATCGGGGGGAAAATGGAATCTCTTAAGGACTGCCCAGAGGTAACACCATCTAACCTGTTCGAATGCCTTCTCGGCGTCAAGAGAGATGACCGCCAGCGGCCTACGAAGACGTGAGGCAGAGGTGATTATGTTGAGGAGGTGTCTCGTGTTGTCTGGACCCTCTCGGAGGGGGACAAATCCCACCTGGTCTGAGTCGATAAGGGAAGGAAGTAACTTAGCAAGACGATTGGCGAGTATCTTTGAATAAAACTTGATGTCCATATTTATCAAAGAGATGGGTCTGTAACTCGCACAAAGCGATGGGTCTTTGTCCGGTTTGAGGATGGTGACAATACTGGCTTCTAGAAATTCACTCTTAAAGTGGCCCTCCTCTCTAGCCAGATTATAGAATTTTAGAAGCAACGGGGCAAGTTCTTGAGCATAAGCCTTGTAAAAATGCGCCGGGTAGCCGTCAGGACCCGGGAACTTAAAGGACTTTGCGTTCCTAATAACTCTCAAGACCTCTTGAAGAGAGAAGGGAGAGCTCAAAGCATTTCTTTGTTCAGAGGCGAGCATAGGGAGCGACATTGTCTTGAGGTAAGTTTCCAGAACCTCCTGAGAGGAAGATCTAAGAGGCTCGGCAGTAGCTATGTTATAAAGCTTGGCATAGTAATCAGCAAACGCCTTACCTATCTGGGACGGGATCTGGAGGAGAGAACCTGATGAACGTATGGAATGAATTCGGGAGGCCCCTAGTCTGTTCCTAATCTTGTTTGCCAATAGGGTATCAGCTTTGTTGCCTTTGTAGTAAAATAAGTGCTTAAGCTTGGTGAGGTTAATTTGGGTTCTGCGCAGTTCAATCCTTGAAATGTGATCTTTAATCTCGATAATTTGAGATGTGGTCTCTGCTGTGACTGCACTTCTGTTGCATGCCTCTAGTTGTCGCAACTTAATGTGGGCTTGCGAGAGAGTGAGACCTGCCTGCTTTCTGAGATGCGCTTGTTTAGTGATAAGGAGGCCTCTGATTGTAGCTTTAGCCGCGCCCCATAATGTGTCGTCCCTGACCATGAGGTTGTCATTAGTTTGAATAAATTGGGCAATATCCTTTCGTAGTTCCTCTCTAAAGGGTATATCCTCTAAAATCTGGTGGGGCAATCTCCATTTTGGTCTAATGTGGGTAGTGTTTGAGGAGATTATATCGGCCTGTACTAGGTCATGATCAGACCAGGCACAAAGGGAGATTTTGGTATTCTGAACTAAGTCTAGGGAGTCAGCTGTGGAGAAGATATAGTCAAGCCTTGAGTATAGCTTATGGGGGTGCGAGAAGTGGGTGTAGTCGTAGTCCTTAGGATGTAGGGCTCTCCATATGTCATATAGACCCGAGGCCGACATCATTTGTCTAAAACTGTGTGATAGTTGTTTTGCTGGGGTGGGCGTTAAGTCAAGAGATTTAGATCTTCTGTCTAATGAGTGGTCCCAGACCATGTTGAAGTCACCCGCTATGAGGACTCTCCCCTGTTGAACTTGGAGAATGTGTTTGAGGTATCGTGGTTGCTTGGTATTCGGGAGATACACGGATACTAGGGTATAGGTGACGTGGTTTATTTTACAGATAAGGATAATAAATCTGGCCTGAGGGTCTCTGATGACTTGAATGCTTTCAAAGGCCAGACGCTTGTGTAACAGTATCGCTACACCCCTGGCTTTTTTCGTGAAAGAAGCGGTTTCAACATGGGTATAGGACTTAGAGATGAGCCTAAGAGGTTCCCTGTCCAGCCAGTGGGTCTCCTGAAGGAATACCACATCTGGATTGTGGTGTTTCAGTGTCCTAAGTAGTAGACTACGTTTATGGAGTGAGTTAAGGCCTCTTACATTGTGTGTCATAAGCCTAATGGTGGACATAGCTAATAGAAGAGGTGCAGTGATGGGTCTCTTGTGGGAGACTTGGACTGTGTTGTGGATCAAGGGGAGGACAAAATAAGAGGAAGGTTAAAGGAGGTAGGGAAGGGATGGGAGGGGGAAGTAGAGCACTAGGAAGAGCGCTCAAAAGTGTGGTGGAAATAGTCCACCTCAAGGAGTCCTAGAGTGGACTTCTATGTGGGGGCGGAGCAGAAGAGGAAGTTAATCTAAGGTACACAAAGTTAGGGGCATCATATAGAACAGCCCCGCTCTGCTATAATTAATTGCTGAAATATTAACATTGAGTTTGTACAGAGTAATTTGCTATATGGTAAAAATACACAAATCAACAGAATAAGCTTAAACAAAACATATTCAATAGGTGTTGCAAACACAAAACCACGAATCAAAGAAACAGAAGGCCACCAGGTGGCTATAAATAGAAGTAACATTCGCCCTGTCTCATGACTGAAGAGGACAAGTCCCAGAAGTTAAGAAACAGCTGTGGACTGAGGTAATTTTTCCCTTTTGGCTCTATGATCATTGACAGTCCACTCTGGGGCTGAGGCCCGCAGCTTAGGGTAGGGAGGGTCCCTTTGGGGAGGCGGTTCAGGTCTAAGGCCCCAGTTAGTGAGAAGTGTTAGACCTTGGTTCAGAGTTGTGGCCACAAAATTTTGATTATCTTTGGTGATGATAAGGCGAGTTGGAAATCCCCATCTATACTTAATGTTGTTCTTCCTCAAAGTAAGAGTGACAGATTGGTAATGGCGCCTCTGTTGTAATGTGTGAGCCGAGAGGTCAGGTAGGAGCTGGATATCTTGGAATCTCTCGCTCAGAGTTGGTTTCTTGAAGGCTGCCTGCATCAGCCTGTCCTTATACAGAAAACTATGGAAGCACACTATTACATCCCGTGGTTTATCTTGAGCCACATTTCTAGAGCGCAGTGCCCTGTGTGCTGGCTCCATAGTGGCTGTCAGGCCCTCTGGGCTGCCAATTAAAGAGTGATACAGTTCTCTCAAAAAGTCTTGAAGGTCGGGTGGCGCTACTGATTCTGGAATACCACGGAATCTGATGTTATTGCGCCTAGATCTGTCCTCCCATCTCCGCCACCTTAAGTTCCAGTTGAGAGATTTGGTCAGCCAGACTCTCCGAATAGGCTAATAGATTAGATTGATCCACCACCACGTCGTCTTGTTTCCTTTCTAGGGCATCTACCCTTTCTCCGATCTCCGAGATCTCTTTTTTAAGCTCTGCTGAACTGCGCTGAATTTCCTGCGTGATGAATTTAGTTTGTGAGGCCAGCAACTTCTTTAGGGACTTTTTCGGTAATGTAGTGTTGTGATGCAGATGCGGATTGGACACTAGACTGGGACTCTTCATCCTGCGAGTCCGGATCACTCAACTCTCCTTGAGGTTCCATGTCTGGGCCCTTAGGTTGCTGTGTGAAGTGGTCATAGACTGTCTTTTTAGATTTTGATGCTGACTTAAGAGGCTTTCTACCTAAGTGCGGCATACTGTTGCAAAGGTATAGAGACAAGGCACTCTGGACCCAGAAGCTCAAATGTGTTTGCAAGGGGTTGTACTTATTCTGCTGATAAAAAATAGAGTTAATGAGTCATAGCACATACAAAGGTTAAAACATCACTCTAAAGAATGCAGAGTGGGGCTGATTACCATAAAAATAGTAACACTCACATTTTAGACATAGATACGTATATACAGTGGCTTAACCCTGATCCCTCACCTCGGGGATAAGGAGGATACGACCCTTAGGAAGGGAAAGGGTAAGTGGGAGGTGAGGGAGTGGCAACCAGTGGTAATAAGAACAGATAGACAAACCAGTAATGTGATAAAAATTAGGTATATGCCAGACCAATATAGTAGCGGATCTGATGCACAGGATTTATTGCAACACCTTTATAGAAAAAATGCTAAGACTAGGTAGCAGGTTAATATGAGCTCTATAGTGTCCTAATTCCTAGGCGTGATCTTGAACTAAATTGTTCCCGCGGGTGTACTTTAAGAAATTACCTATAGGTCTAATTAGAACCAGTGTCTTGTACCAGTTATGCACAGGACTGATATAAAGTGTGCGCCTTAAAGCCTAAATGTGGGCAATAAATGCCAATAAAGGGCTATTCAGATCTGGGCTTTGCTTTGCTGGCGGAACCTTTTAGGGTATTATGTATGAATGTAAACTTGGAAAGACTTGTCTACGTGAGTGTGTGGCAAGAAGTGTGTATAGAATCTGATCAGGCCTGATAGCGTGGCCCAGGTCTATACTGGACTAAAGCGGGGTATGAGATCTCTCACCTAATTCCACATCTAGATCAGTATTCTCCACAGTAATGGTAAAAATGAGGGTTGTGTATCAAAGTTAGATTGAGCTAGTAATAAAGTGAAGCTGATTAATCAGTGTTATGAGATGATGTGCTAGCCTTATGTGGGGTGTGCACCATAAGAGTAAACCTGTAAAAAGGAAAAAGCAGATTAAATCAAAAACACTACACCCTGTGCAAGAAGTTCAGGGACACCTGAGCTGACGCAGCAGCTGTGACACTAAGTTGAAAATCAGTTCCAGTAATGTCCATACAACTGTTATACTATGCAGTGGTGAGGAGTGTCCCCAGATGGAATATGTTGGGACTATGTAAGCTTGACAACTTTGCTTTGTGGTCAGACCACAGTGAAGTATTGACTGAAGTGGTTACATGATACAGGAGCAACAATGAAATTGTGTGGCTCTATGCTGAGCACCAAACCTCTTCAGTGGATGCCACTGGTGTGTACAGTAAAACAAAATGTGCTGATTATATAGGTTAATAAAAGAAAGTGTTTCTTTTATGCACTGTGCTAAATGGAGACCTGCTTTCCAGTGAGAGACCAGGAGTGATTAGAAAGACTCTGAGACAATACAAGAGCCTATGTTGTTAGAAGTCTCAAGGCCAAACAGTCTATTCTAGCCCTATGGGCCTTGTGGGGCTGCAAGTGGGCCTGTGAGAGTCAGACTGGGTAGTTCCTGGGGCCCTACAGGCAAGATAGTGAGGTGTAGCCCGTTTAATGATTATCCTCAGGGCAAGCAGGGGGAGGGTAAGAGGGCTAGGTGACCAACTAATGTAATATCTTTTGTTTCAGGAAAGTCCTCAGGAATGTTTGCTTGGCCGAAATAAGCAATTAAGTGTCCATGGGCTGCCCAGTATGTGAGTGGTCAGTTTCCTACATCCAGCAACCATGAAGTGCAGAATAGCCTTAGTACAGCAAGTGAGTGGTGCTTGATATGTAAGTGGCTGAAGATACAGTCTGGTTAGGAAGACTAACAGTACCGGCAGTTTAGGGGCCAGAGCCACTTGCAAGAATATATTAGAAATAATCCGTTAATTTTGGATTAGTAATTGTCCCGGTCCCTGGGATAGTAATGGAGTGTGAGAGGGCATATGTAGCTGTGAGGTGTAATCAATCCCTCTTACCTCACCATCCGGTAATCTCTGAAGGGGTCCGGAGCAGGTCACTTCATGTACGGCCCGGCAGCGTGCCAGAGACTTAGGCCGCAAAATGGCGACTGTTCGCGCCAAAGCACAGGTGGCGCAGCCAAGCCCGCAGGGATCGTCTTCAAGCTCCCCACGACCCAGCGGGGGCCAAACAGCAGTCAGGCTCGGCTCCGGAATCACTCGCCTCTCAGGGGCGACTCAGGGATCCAAGGTGAGAAGGGGTTCTATTGCCGGTAGCGCAGGGAAACTTCGCTTCACCAGATGTCTGTGTGGTGTGAAACTGCTGCACCGGAGCGGAGCCCCGACCCTCCGGGCAGCAGTGGCAATCAAGCTGAGCAGCTGGTAGTGTGCGCTCTGTGGCCAGGTGGTTATTGTAGGCAGGGTCTTCAGGGTCTTCTTGCTGAAGTGTGACTTCGCTATGGCGGTGTGTTGGTGCTTATGTGAAGCACGTCTAAGATTTCACCTTTGTGGGAGAAGTAGCTCCTGATTTTCAGCTTCCCCTTAACGAAGCTATAGTATTGGATGGAATAATAAGGTGCACTTCAAAATTTTATGTAATAAAGGTGCCCTAATTATGTCCAAAACCGTTAATTTAGAGAGAGCTCCACAGGGACATGTCTCTCCTGCTTGATGGCTAGCTCCGCCCCCCTACAATTTAATTTTATCATCAAATTTGCTTTGTTCTCTTGGGGTTTCTTAGTTAAAGCTAAACTTAGGTAGGTTTATATACTAATTTCTAATCCTCAGTGAATTTCGACAGTTTCTTACAGTTAGACAGCACTAGTTCATTAGTGCCATATATTATATAACATTGTGCTCAATCCAGTTATTTACGAGTCAGCACTGATTGGCTAAAATGCAAGTTTGTCAAAAGAACTGAGATAAGGGCAGTTTGCAGAGGCTTAGATACAAGGTAATGACTGATGTTCAAAGTATATTAATATAATTGTGTTGGTTATACAAAACTGGGGAATGGGTAATAAAGGGATTATCTATCTTTTTAAACAATAAAAATCCTGGAGTAGATTGTCCCTTTAATGATAATTATAGTGTGAAAATTAACAAATTTCCTTAATTTTTTACTCCATTATTTTTTGCTGACATTGTTTAATATATTGAAACATTTCAACAATTAGATTGTGTGTAATATCTTGGATTGGCTCACTCATTGAAATAATACGTAATACATGTCTAAGATTTTTTATTTTATCATTAAACGGCTAGATTACGAGTTTTGCGTTATGAGGGGTGCAGTGCTAACCGCTCACTTACCCACAGCACTGGTATTACAGATTTTTATAAACCCAGCGTTAAAAGACAAGAAGTGAGCGTAGAGCAAAATTGTGCTCCATACCGCACTCCAATATTAGCGCTGCTTAAGTCAGCAGTGAGCTGGTTATACGTAGTGATGTCGCGAACAGTTCGCCGGAGAACAGTTCCCGGCGAACATAGCATGTTCGCGCTCGCCGCTGCGGGCGCACATATGCAATGTTCAATCCGCCCCCTATTCGTCATCATTGAGGAAACTTTGACCCTGTATCTCACAGCCTTCAGACACATTTGAGCCAATCAGCAGCAGACACTCCCTCACAGACCCTCCCAGCTCCTGGGCACCAGCCATTTTAGATTCATTACGATCTTGCTTTCTTAGTGAGAGGAGGTTTAGTGTTGCTGCTGCCGACATTATAGGGAAATAGATAGCTAGGCTAGTGTATTTTGTGTCCACTACAGTCCTGAAGGACTCATCTAATCTCTGCTGTAAGGACAGCACCCCAAAAAGCCCTTTTTAGGGCTAGAACTTCAGCCCAAAAAGCCCTTTTTAGGGCTAGAACTTCAGTCGTTTTTTTTTTTTAAATTTGCATATTTGCCTGGCTGTCAGCCTGTGTGTGAGGCTCACAGCATATACTGTGATTAGTGCCACCAATGATATCTGCTTAACATTAGTGTAAATTTAAACAAAAAAACTTTTAAATCATTTTGCTAGTGTAATCTAATTTCATTTTCTATCAGGCCTGTGTCTCAGGCTCACACAGCATATACTGTGGTTCATTGCTCTGTGCTAGCCACCACTCATATCTGCTTAACATTAGTGTAAATTGAAACAAAAAAACTTTTAAATCATTTTGCTAGTGTAATCTAATTTCATTTTCTATCAGGCCTGTGTCTCAGGCTCACACAGCATATACTGTGGTTCATTGCTCTGTGCCAGCCACCACTCATATCTGCTTAACATTAGTGTAAATTTAAACAAAAAAACTTTTAAATCATTTTGCAAGTGTAATCTAATTTCATTTTCTATCAGGCCTGTGTGTCAGGCTTACACAGCATACACTGTGGTTAATTGCTGTGCCAGCCACCACTCATATCTGCTTCACATTATTGTAAATTTTAAAAAAAAAGTTTAAATAATTTTGCTAGTGTAATCTAATTTTATTTTCTATCAGGCCTGTGTCTCAGGCTCACACAGCATATACTGTGGTTCATTGCTCTGTGCTAGCCACCACTCATATCTGCTTAACATTAGTGTAAATTGAAACAAAAAAACTTTTAAATCATTTTGCTAGTGTAATCTAATTTCATTTTCTATCAGGCCTGTGTGTCAGGCTTACACAGCATATACTGTGGTTAATTGCTGTGCCAGCCACCACTCATATCTGCTTCACATTATTGTAAATTTAAAAAAAAAACCTTTTAAATAATTTTGCTAGTGTAATCTAATTTCATTTTCTATCAGGCCTGTGTCTCAGGCGCACACAGCATATACTGTGGTTAATTGCTCTGTGCCAGCCACCACTCATATCTGCTTAACATTAGTGTAAATTTAAACAAAAAACTTTTAAATCATTTTGCTAGTGTAATCTAATTTCATTTTCTATCAGGCCTGTGTGTCAGGCTTACACAGCATATACTGTGGTTAATTGCTGTGCCAGCCACCACTTATATCTGCTTCACATTATTGTAAATTTAAAAAAAAAACTTTAAATCATTTTGCTAGTGTAATCTAATTTCATTTTCTATCAGGCCTGTGTGTCAGTCTCACACAGCATACAGGGAGTGCAGAATTATTAGGCAAGTTGTATTTTTGAGGATTAATTTTATTATTGAACAACAACCATGTTCTCAATGAACCCAAAAAACTCATTAATATCAAAGCTGAATATTTTTGGAAGTAGTTTTTAGTTTGTTTTTAGTTTTAGCTATTTTAGGGGGATATCTGTGTGTGCAGGTGACTATTACTGTTCATAATTATTAGGCAACTTAACAAAAAACAAATATATACCCATTTCAATTATTTATTTTTACCAGTGAAACCAATATAACATCTCAACATTCACAAATATACATTTCTGACATTCAAAAACAAAACAAAAGCAAATCAGTGACCAATATAGCCACCTTTCTTTGCAAGGACACTCAAAAGCCTGCCATCCATGGATTCTGTCAGTGTTTTGATCTGTTCACCATCAACATTGCGTGCAGCAGCAACCACAGCCTCCCAGACACTGTTCAGAGAGGTGTACTGTTTTCCCTCCTTGTAAATCTCACATTTGATGATGGACCACAGGTTCTCAATGGGGATCAGATCAGGTGAACAAGGTGGCCATGTCATTAGATTTTCTTCTTTTATACCCTTTCTTGCCAGCCACGCTGTGGAGTACTTGGACGCGTGTGATGGAGCATTGTCCTGCATGAAAATCATGTTTTTCTTGAAGGATGCAGACTTCTTCCTGTACCACTGCTTGAAGAAGGTGTCTTCCAGAAACTGGCAGTAGGACTGGGAGTTGAGCTTGACTCCATCCTCAACCCGAAAAGGCCCCACAAGCTCATCTTTGATGATACCAGCCCAAACCAGTACTCCACCTCCACCTTGCTGGCATCTGAGTCGCACTGGAGATCTCTGCCCTTTACCAATCCAGCCACGGGCCCATCCATCTGGCCCATCAAGACTCACTCTCATTTCATCAGTCCATAAAACCTTAGAAAAATCAGTCTTGAGATATTTCTTGGCCCAGTCTTGACGTTTCAGCTTGTGTGTCTTGTTCAGTGGTGGTCGTCTTTCAGCCTTTCTTACCTTGGCCATGTCTCTGAGTATTGCACACCTTGTGCTTTTGGGCACTCCAGTGATGTTGCAGCTCTGAAATATGGCCAAACTGGTGGCAAGTGGCATCTTGGCAGCTGCACGCTTGACTTTTCTCAGTTCATGGGCAGTTATTTTGCGCCTTGGTTTTTCCACACGCTTCTTGCGACCCTGTTGACTATTTTGAATGAAACGCTTGATTGTTCGATGATCACGCTTCAGAAGCTTTGCAATTTTAAGAGTGCTGCATCCCTCTGCAAGATATCTCACTATTTTTTACTTTTCTTAACCTGTCAAGTCCTTCTTTTGACCCATTTTGCCAAAGGAAAGGAAGTTGCCTAATAATTATGCACGCCTGATATAGGGTGTTGATGTCATTAGACCACACCCCTTCTCATTACAGAGATGCACATCACCTAATATGCTTAATTGGTAGTAGGCTTTCGAGCCTATACAGCTTGGAGTAAGACAACATGCATAAAGAGGATGATTTGGTCAAAATACTCATTTGCCTAATAATTCTGCACTCCCTGTATACTGTGGTTAATTGCTGTGCCAGCCACCACTCATTTCTGCTTAACATTATTGTAAATTTAAACAAAAAACTTTTATTTAATTTTGCTAGTGTAATCTAATTTCATTTTCCATCAGGCCTGTGTGTCAGGCCCACATCATATAGTGTGATTAATAGCTCTTTTTTCCACCACTTATATCTGTTGTAACATTAGTGTAAATTTAATTTTATTTTTTTTACATCAGTCCTCTTCTAGTGTTATTTAATTTTAGTTGCCAGGCCAGCCTGGCTGCCATTAGTGCCAGCCTGTGTGTCAGGCTTACAGCATATACCGTGCCTACTTCCATCCTCAGTGCCAGTCCACCACTCCTATCTGTTTTAACATTAGTTTAAATTTTGTAAAAAAAAACTTTTACATCAGTCTTCTAGTATTATTTAATTTTAGTTGCCAGGCCAGCCTGTGTGTCAGGCTGCCAGCACATACTGTGCCTACTTCTATCCTGGGTACCATCACTCCTATCTGTTGTAACATTAGTGTTACTTTTTAAAAAAAAAAAACTTTTACATTAGTCTGCTATTGTTATTTAATTGCAGTTGCCTGTCTGCCAGCGTGTGTGCCAGGCCCAGTAGTGTAATTATTTAAAATAAAAACTTTTTTGACTGTGAATCATCAGTCTGCTAGTGCAATTGAATTGCAGTTGCCTGCCTGCCAGCGTGTGTGCCAGGCCCACTTGCCAACTAGTGCCACCAATCATATTTGTTATAACAGTATTGTAAATATTTAAAAAAAATATTTTTTTGACTGTGAAAGATCAGTCTGCTAGTGTAATCTAATTGAAGTTGCCTGCCTGCCTGTCAGCGTGTGTGCCAGGCCCACTTGCTGTCAACTATTGCCACCAATCATATTTGTTATAACAGTTTTGAAAATATTTAAAATCACAACTTTTTTGACTGTGAATCATCAGTCTGCTAGTGCAATTGAATTGCAGTTGCCTACCTGCCTGCCAGCGTGTGTGCCAGGCCCACTTGCCAACTAGTGCCACCAATCATATTTGTTCTTACAGTATTGTAAATACTTAAAATAAAAAAAATTTAGACTGTGAATCATCAGTCTGCTAGTGCAATTGAATTGCAGTTTCCTGCCTGCCAGCTAGTGCCACCAATCAAATTTGTTATAACAGTATTGTAAATATTTACAATAAAAACTTTTTTGACTGTGAATCATCAGTCTCCTAGTGCCATTGAATTGCAGTTGCCTGCCTGCCAGCGTGTGTGCCAGGCCCACCTGCCAACTAGTGCCACCAATCATATTTGTTATTACAGTAGTGTTAATATTTAAAATTAAAACTTTTTTGACTGTGAATCATCAGTCTGCTAGTGCAATTGAATTGCAGTTTCCTGGCTACCAGCGTGTGTGCCAGGCCCACTTGCCAACTAGTGCCACCAATCATATTTGTATTAACAATATTTTAAATATTTAAAAAAAAACTTTTTTGACTGTGAAGCATCAGTCAGCTAGTGTAATCTAATTGCAGTTGCCTTCCTCCCAACGTGTGTGCCAGGCCCACTTGCCAACTCGTGCCACCAATCATATTTGTTATAACAGTAGTGTAAATATTTACAATAAAAACTTTTTTGACTGTGAATCATCAGTCTGCTAGTGCAATTGAATTGCAGTTGCCTGCCTGCCAGCGTTTGTGCCAGGCGCACTTGCCAACTAGTGCCACCAATCATATTTGTTATTACAGTAGTGTTAATATTTAAAATTAAAACTTTTTTGACTCTGAATCATCAGTCTGCTAGTGAAATTGAATTTCAGTTTCCTGCCTGCCAGTATGTGTGCCAGGCCCACTAGCCAACTAGTGCCCCTAATCATATTTGTTGTCACAGTACTTTTAATATTTAAAAAATAAACATTTTTGACTTTGAAACATCAGTCTGCTTTTTTTGTGTCAGGCTCACAGTCTATACTGTGCCCACTTGCCCATTGCCACCACTCATAATTTGTTTAATAGTATTGTAAGTGTACATTTAAAAAAAAATGACAGGCAGAGGCAGGCCACCCTGCAGGTGCCATTGTGGTCGTGGTGCTGTGATTCCTTTAGACCCTACAAATATGCACATTGTTCAGAGGCCAGGTGCCAGGGACGCAAAAAGTTCTGAGGAGGACCTAGTTGAATGGCTAACACAGGACACCCAATCTTCTACAGCTTCCGCTCCTAGTCCTAACCTTGATGCACCATCCACCTCCAGCTGTGCTTTGGGCACCTCTCAAGTGACCAGTGCCACTCGCCCACCTGTCGCCACCACCAACACTAGCACCACAGCCGCTTCACTTGATCTGTCAGAGGAGTTATTGACACATCAGTTGGAAGAAATGAGTGATGCGCAACCATCATTGACAGAGGATGTAGATAATAGTGATATGTCTCAGTCAGGCAGCATTACAGATATGGAGGTACGGTGTGATGATAATGATGATGTTGTACCTGCTGCTGCTTCCTTTGTTTATATGTCAGTTACAAGTGAAGCGGTTTATGATGATGTGTCCGTGGATGTCACGTGACAGATCAATGCATGCTGTTGACACCACCAGAATGCCGTTATCGCAGAGCTCAGCAGTGTGGCATGTTTTTTAGTGTGTCTGCCTCTGACAACAGCGATGCCATTTGCAACCTAGGCCAAAAGAAACTGAGTCGTGGGAAGTCCAACACCCACCTAGGTACAACTGCTTTGCGAAGGCACATGGTCTCACATCACAAACGCTGATGGGAAGAACACATGAGTAGAAGCAGCACACAAACTCAAAGCCGCCCTTCTCCTCCTGGTCCAGCATCTTCAGCCACGTCAACCACTGCTGTCCTCCTTGCCCCCTCTCAACCATCCTCCACTCAGTCTCTCTTACGTAGGAGTTCCTGGTCATCTGCCCACAGTCAGGTGTCTGTCAAGGACATGTTTGAGCGTAAGAAGCCAATTTCCCAATGTCACCCCCTTGCCAGGCGTCTGACAGCTGGCTTGTCTGAACTCTTAGCCCGCCAGCTTTTACCATACAAGCTGGTGGAGTCTGAGGCTTTCAAAAAATTTGTATCTATTGGGACACTGCAGTGGAAGGTACTGGAAGGTACCTGGCCAAAAATTATTTTCACAAAAGGCAATCCCAAACCTGTACTCGATTGTGCGAAAGGAAGTAATGGCATGTCTGGCACACAGCGTTGGGCCAAGGATCCATATGACCACTGATAACTGGTCTGCAAAGCATGGTCAGGGCAGGTATATATACACTGCGCATTGGGTAAACCTGCTGACGTCTGCCAAGCATGGAATGCGTGGCTCTGCAGAGGAGTTGGTGACACCGCCACAACTTGCAAGCAGGCCTGCTGCTACCTCCTTTACTCCTCCTACTCCATCCTCTTCCATAACCTCTTCCTCAGCTGAGTCCTCTTCTGCTTCTGCGTCTTGTTCCACATCAACGGCACCCCCCCCAGTTCCACAGGTACTATTCAACATCCCGTATACGGCAGTGTCACGCCGTTGTGGGGTTGACTTGCCTGAAAGCCGAGAGTCACACCGCACCAGCACTCCTGTCCACCCTGAACGCACAGGTGGATCAGTGGCTGACTCCGCACCAACTGGAGATTGGCAAGGTTGTTCTTGACAATGGAAGTAATTTGGTGGCGGCATTGAAATTGGGCAAGTTGATACATGTGCCGTGCATGGCACATGTTCGTAATCTGATTGTACAACGCTTTGTGCATAAGTACCCAGGCTTACAGGACGTCCTGAAGCAGGCCAGGAAGGTGTGTGGCCATTTCAGGCATTCCTACACTGCCATGGCTCACTTGTCCGATATCCAGCATCAAAACAACCTGCCAGTGAGGCGCTTGATTTGCGACAGCCCGACACGTTGGAATTCAACACTCCTAATGTTCGACCACCTGCTCCAACAAGAAAAAGCTGTTAATGAGTATTTGTATGACCGGGGTGCTAGGACAGCCTCTGGGGAGCTGGGGATTTTTTTGCCAAATTACTGGACACTCATGCGCAATGCCTGTAGGCTCATGCGTCCTTTTGAGGAGGTGACAAACCTTGTCAGTCGCACCGAAGACACCATCAGCGACATCATACCATTTGTTTTCTTTCTGGAGCGTGCCCTGTGAAGAGTGCTGGATCAGGCCGTAGATGAGCGTGAAGAGGAAGAGGAAGAGTTGTGGTGTCCATCACCACCAGAAACAGCCTTATCAGCATCGCTTGCTGGACCTGCAGCAATGCAGGAAGAGGATTGTGAGGAAGAGGAGTCAGAGGAGGAATGTGGCTTTGAGGAGGAGGAGGAGGAGGAGGAAGACCAAGCACAACAGGCATCCCAGGGTGCTTGTTGTTGTCACCTATCTGATACCCGTGGTGTTGTACATGGCTGGGGGGAAGAAGATACCTTCAGTGACATCAGTGAGGATGAGGAACAGGGCATGATTAGCTCGGCATCCAACCTTGTGCAAATGGGGTCTTTCATGCTGTCGTGCCTGTTGAGGGACCCTTGTATAAAAAAGCTGAAGGAGAATGACCTGTACTGGGTGTCCACGTTACTAGACCCCCGGTATAAGCATAAAGTGACTGAAATGTTACCAAATTCCCGCAAGTCGGAAAGGATGGAGCAGTTCAAAAATAAATTAAAAAGTATGCTTTACACAGCGTATAAGGGTGATGTCACAGCACAATGGGAATCTAACAGGGGAAGAGATGAAAGTAATCCTCCTCCTCCCACGACCACGACAGCAAGGACAGGACGCTTTCCTGACGTGTTGTTGATGGAGGACATGCGGACCTTTTTAACTCCTATGCATCGCCAGAGCCTTTCGGGATCCAGCCTCAGAAAAAGACTGAACCGACAGGTAGCAGACTACCTAGCATTAACTGCGGATCTCAACACTCTGAGTAGCGATGGACCCCATGACTACTGGGTGTGCAGGCTTGACCTGTGGCCTGAGCTATCCCAATTTGCAATCAAACTTCTGGCCTGCCCCGCTTCAAGTGTCCTGTCAGAAAGGACCTTCAGTGCAGCAGGAGGTTTTGTCACTGACAAGAGAAGTCGCCTAGGTCAAAAAAGTCTTGATTATCTCACCTTTATTAAAATGAATGAGGGATGGATCCCGAAGGGACTGACATTGGGTGATACATTTGAGTAAAAAAGGCCTGATGATGAGATGAGCTGCCTTGGGCTACAAATGGTACACACGCTGGCGTATTTTTTCTTAGAATGCAGGATGACTTGCGTGACTTATCCGCCAACAACTAGTGTTCAAGCCGCAAGGTTTTATCGCACTTTCTAACTGTTTTACAAACATCAATTTTTCTGGCCGCTGCTACAGCAGCGGCTGCAACAATACCGAATTTTTCAGGCATTTGGACATGCCTAATTTTTCTGGCCTCTGCTGCTGCACTGTAGCTACAAATCCAAACCAAAAAACGGCACATAACAGTGATGAAACTGTTAAGAATAGTACTCAGTCATTAACACACCACTCATATCTGGTGGCACAGTAGATTGCACGTGCAGTGCCCCAAATTTGAAGTAGGAGGACTGACCAAGCATCTTTTTCCATCTCACGGTTCCGAAAAATTATCTATGGGTTCCTAAAAACGATGCCATACCTGTACTCGATTTTGCAAAAGGATGTCATGTGTGGTGTTTCATGCTTTTGTGCCTGTTGAGGGTTGTGGACCATCGTATAAAAAGGCTGAAGGAGAACGACCTGTACTGGGTGTCCAAGCATGTTTTTTTGTTCAATTTCCCGGTTCCTAAAAATTATCTCCGGGTTACTAAAATCAATGCCATATCTGTAATCTATTGTGCAAAAGGATGGCATATGTGGTGTTTCATGTTGTTGTTTCTGTTGAGGGTCCTGGACCCTCGTCTAAAAAGGCTGAAGGAGAATGACCTGTACTGGGTGTCCAAGCATATTTTTCCATCTCCCGGTTCCTAAAAATTATCTCCGGGTTCCTAAAATGGATGCCATACCTGTACTCTATTGTTCAAAAGGATGGCATATGTGGTGTTTCATGCTGTTGTTTCTGTTAAGGGTCCTCCTGGACCCTCGTCTAAAAAGGCTGAAGGAGAATGACCTGTACTGGGTGTCCAAGCATCTTTTTCCATCTCCCGGTTCCTAAAAATTATCTCCGGGTTCCTAAAATGGATGCCATACCTGTACTCTATTGTTCAAAAGGATGGCATATATGGTGTTTCATGCTGTTGTTTTTGTTGAGGGTCCTGGACCCTCGTCTAAAAAGGCTGAAGGAGAACGACCTGTACTGGGTGTCCAAGCATCTTTTTCCATCTCCCGGTTCCTAAAAATTATCTCCGGGTTCCTAAAATGGATGCCATACCTGTACTCTATTGTTCAAAAGGATGGCATATGTGGTGTTTCATGCTGTTGTTTCTGTTGAGGGTCCTGGACCCTCGTATAAAAAGGCTGAAGGAGAATGACCTGTACTGGTTGTCCAAGCATCTTTTTCCATCTCCCGGTTCCTAAAAATTATCTTCAGGTTCCTAAAATCGATGCCATGCCTGTACTGGATTGTTCAAAAGGATGGCATATGTGGTGTTTCATGCTGTTGTTTCTGTTGAGGGTCCGGGACCCTCGTATATAAAGGCTGAAGGAGAACAAAGTGTACTGGGTGTCCAAGCATGTTTTTTGTTCAATTTCCCGGTTCCTAAAAATTATCTCCGGGTTTCTAAAATCGATGCCATACCTGTACTGGATTGTTCAAAAGGATGGCATATGTGGTTTTTCATGCTGTTGTTTCTGTTGAGGGTCCTGGACCCTTGTCTAAAAAGGCTGAAGGAGAACGACCTGTACTGGGTGTCCAAACATCTTTTTCCATCTCCCGGTTCCTAAAAATTATCTCTGGGTTCCTAAAATCAATGCCATCCCTGTACTCTATTGTGCTAAAGGATGGCATATGTGGTGTTTCATGCTGTTGTTACTGTTGAGGGTCGGGGACCCTCATCTAAAAAGGCTGAAGGAGAACGACCTGTACTGGGTGTCCAAGCATCTTTTTCCATCTCCCGGTTCCTAAAAATTATCTCCGGGTTCCTAAAATCAATCCCATACCGGTACTCTATTGTGCAAAAGGATGGCATATGTGGTGTTTCACCTGTTGTGCCTGTTGAGGGTTGGGGACACCCGTATAAAAAGGCTGAAAGAGAACAACCTGTACGGGGTGTCCAAGCCAGATAGTGCCTCCAAATAGTGGGACCAGGGCTATCGTGGCTGAGACCGGGGTCAAGCCAGCGGCTGTATCTCCCCCAGCTGGGCTGGTCTCAGTGGGCTCCCAGGCAGGTAGCATCCCCTCTGCCTGTCTGCTTCTAGGCAGGAATAGATCCCTCTGCCTCACTGCGCACTTCCAGCAGGTATCGTGCCCTCTGGTTTCTTATAGGCATGAATCGATCCCTCTGCCTTGCTGCTCCTTTCAGGCAGGCCAGCTCTTTGCATACAGGCCCACAGACTCTGTAACAGATCTCTCTTGCAGGGAGAGGTGCAGCCAGAATGCAGGGTCAGAACCTCGGCAACTGGTATACCTTAAAGAATCAAACAGCACAAAAAGTCAATCCCGGACCCCAACCTGCACTGGATTATGCAAAAGGAAGTAACCTTACCATGGGTCTCAGACCGCATGTCTTATTGTTATACTCTGTCACTGAAATTATATATCTATCAAATCTATCTATCTATTTATCTATCTAATCTATCCATCTATCTAATCTATCTAACTATCAATCGTATCTATCAAATATATATTGCATCTATCGATCTCTGTATTTCTTATCTATCAAATGTATATTGCATCTTTTGATCTGCCTTGCTGCTCCTTTCAGGCAGGCCAGCTCTTTGCATACAGGCCCACAGACTCTGTAACAGATCTCTCTTGCAGGGAGAGGTGCAGCCATAATGCAGGGTCAGAAGCTCTGCAACTGGTATACTTGATTGTGCAAAAGGAAGTAACCTTACCATGGTTCCCTGACCGCACATCTTGTAATACTCTGTCATTGAAATGATATATCTATCAAATCTATCTATCTATTTATCTATCTATTCTATCAATCTATCTAATCTATCTAACTATCAATCGTATCTATCAAATATATATTGCTTCTATCGATCTCTGTATTTCTTGTCTATCAAATGTATATTGCATCTTTTGATCTGCCGTGCTGTTCCTTTCAGACAGGCCAGCTCTTTGCATACAGGCCCACAGACTCTGTAACAGATCCCTCTTTTAGGGAGAGGTGCAGCCATAATGCAGGGTCAGAAGCTCTGCAACTGGTATACTTGATTGTGCAAAAGGAAGAAACCTTACCATGGTTCCCAGACCGCACGTCTTGTAATACTCTGTCATTGAAATTATATATCTATCAAATCTATCTATCTATTTATCTATCTAATCTATCTATCTATCTATCTAATCTATCTATCAATCAATCGTATCTATCAAATATATATTGCATCTATCGATCTCTGTATTTCTTATCTATCAAATGTATATTGCATCTTTTGATTTGCCTTGCTGCTCCTTTCAGGCAGGCCACCTCTTTGCATACAGGCCCACAGACTCTGTAACAGATCCCTCTTTTAGGGAGAGGTGCCGCCATAATGCAGGGTCAGAACCTCTGCAACTGGTATACTTGATTGTGCAAAAGGAAGTAACCTTACCATGGGTCCCAGCCTGCATGTCTTGTTGTTATATTTGGTGAGGGTAATCAGGCAGGCCGTATAGACCTCCCCTGATAGGAGGAGTAAAAGGGATTAAAGTGCTAAGAATAGTACTAATATAAACACAACCTAGTTACCATGGGTGCCAGACCGCATGTCTTGTTGTTATATTTGGTGAGGGTAATCAGGCAGGCAGTATAGACCTCCCCCAATAGGGGGAGTTACAGGGATTAAAGTGCTAAGAATAGTACAACTTAACACAACCTAGTTACCATGGGTCCCAGACCGCATGTCTTGTTGTTATATTTGGTGAGGGTAATCAGGCAGGCCGTATAGACCTCCCCCGATAGGGAGACTAAAAGGGATTAAAGTGCTAAGAATAGTACTAATATAAACACAACCTAGTTACCATGGGTCCCAGACCGCATGTCTTGTTGTTATATTTGGTCAGGGTAATCATGCAGGCCGTATAGACCTCCCCCGATAGGGTGAGTAACAGGTATTAAACTAATAAGAACAGTACTACTTAATACAACCTAGTTACCATGGGTCCCAGACCGCATGTGTCAGGCTACAAATATTAAGTTAACGATGGAACACAATTCACAGATCTTAATTTATTAATAATTGTTTTGTTTCACTATTGTAAAGGAATATCACTATGGCTTAGTGATATTCTCACCTAATAGTGATAGTTTAGTGGTTTATTTTGCCACACCCCAGATTATGCAGTTAGGGTTAAGCAAACTTGAATAGGATTTGTAGAAATTGCTCTCAATATTAAGTTAGCTTTAGTTCTTAAGTTGCAGGTGTAGTAATGGTTCTATTAACTCTCAGAGTCTTATGCAGTGTAACACATTAATATTTAACTAGTAACCAGGTTCTGTTAACAGTTATACATATGCTCATGCAGTATTGCTATTTTATTTGCAGAGATTACTTGTACCTTGTCTTGTGTTGCACTTGTAGTGTGGCAGAGCTGTAATGAATGCACAGCCTGTTCTGTGGAAGTTCCAGTTTCACTGTGGAAGCTGTGTTGTTTATTAATCTGCAGTCAGGATGTTTCAATAAGGGTTAAAGCCAGATTTTCAGTGACAAGTTCTGTGGTAACTCTCCTTTAAATACAAACTACACAGTGAAAGTTCTCCAAGTAACAAAGCATTAGAACACATAGAATAATACTTGCAGTTTGGTTCAGGCAGTTCATTCAATTGATTGCATGTCAGCTCCTAAGTTAATGAACACTGCAGTTGTTTGGATGAATTCCAGTTAAAGTTGAACAAAGTATCAAAAAGTTCCTGTGAGGAAAAAAGTTCAGAAAACAAGTTATTCAAAGTAGTTAGGCTCAGGTAAATAGGGTAGCCTTGTACTCCAAATTACTAAGCAAAGAAAATTGATTTGGGGTGGTTTTTAAAGGCAAGCTGCAAGTTTTTTGCTTGAAGGATTCCGCTGGGTCCTAGAAGGAGCTAGGTTCCTGACATGACCCCCCACTCAGGGCAACGGTCCCACAGTTGCCGGTCTGGGACGATTTGGATTTCTGCGATGGAAGAGAGTGACCAGCCGTTGAGCTCTAAGATTGGTTGCAGGTTCCCATGTGTCGTCATCAGCTGAATAATTTTTCCAGCGTACCAGATATTGTAATTCACCTCTATGGAACCTGGAATCCAGCAGGGAATGCACTTCATATTCGTCTGGATCCAGTGCCTGAGGAGGTGGTGGAAGAATGAGTTGAGAGTGACGAGTGGCTCTGTATGGTTTCAATAGTGACACATGAAATGTGGGGTGGACCTTAATACTATCAGGTAATTTAAGAGTCATTGCGTTTTCATTGACAATTCTAACTATAGGGAATGGTCCTATGAACAGACCCGAGAGTTTCTTACTCGGTATCTGTAATTTCATGTTTTTGGTGGATAGCCAAACGAGATCACCTATGGCGTATATAGGTGGTGGTCTTCTCTTGAGGTCGTAATAATGCTTTTGAGTGAGCTGAGCATTTTTTATGTTCTCCTCAATAAAGCGGAAATTGTCTTGTAAGGAATCATGTAGATCATCGATTAAGGGTGAATTTAAGGTGTCTGTTGCAATGAAAGATATTGTTGGATGGTAGGCATAATTTGCATAAAATGGTGTAGATTTTGTAGATGAGTTTACAGCATTGTTATAGGCAAATTCAGCCATGGAGAGGAAGTTCATCCAATGTTCTTGATGGTAGGAACAATAGCACCGAAGATATTGTTCCAGCCATTGATTCAGTCTCTCTGATTGACCATTGGTCTGAGGGTGAAATGATGTCGAGAAACGATGATCGATCTGTGTTAAGTCACAAAGTTTTGTCCAGAAATGTGAGGTGAATTGTGTTCCTCTATCGGTAGTTATTATCTTTGGTAACCCATGTAGCTTGAGTATGTTATCTATGAATAAATGTGCTGTCTCAGAGGATGTGGGTACTTTGTGATACGGCACAAAATGGGCCATCTTAGTAAATATATCTATGACCACTAGGATTGTTGTCTGTTTATTTGATTCAGGTAAATCCACTATGAAATCCATCGATAGATGGTACCAGGGTCTCTTCGGTACTGGTAATGGAGTTAATAATCCATACGGAGCTCTTCTCTCGGATTTCGAAGTGGCACAAATGGCACAAGTTAAGATATAGTCTCGGATGGATTCTTTCATTTTTGGCCACCAACAATCCCGTGAAAGCTGTTCCAAGGTTCGGTAAATTCCTGGGTGTCCGGCTAATGGAGAGTCATGGTATAACTTGAGAAAATTTATTCGCAATGCTTTGGGAATGTATAATTTCCCTTCATGGTAGTACAGGTCATCAATCTTATGTACAGAAGAGTGAGGTAGCTCCGGCTCCTTGAGACAATGACGTTTGATTTCGGTTATCACATCGGTGGTTAGACCTACAAAACATTCGGTAGGTAAGATAGTGGTATTTTGGGTTGTTGTTTTAGGTTTCTCAGGTAGGCGAGACAGAGCATCTGCTTTACCATTCCTGGAGGCAGGTCTATATACAATATTGAAGTTGAAGCGCGAGAAGAATAAACTCCAACGGACCTGTCTTGCTGAAAGAGTTTTGTTGTTTTCTAAATAAAGTAGGTTCCTGTGATCAGTGAAAATGGTAATAGGAAACTTGGTACCTTCGAGAAGATGCCTCCAGTGTTCCAGTGATCTTTTTATTGCGAGGAGTTCTTTATCTCCTATGGAATAATTTCTTTCAGCTGTTGACATCATCTGTGAGAAGTAAGAAACTGGATGGATGGGATCGTTTGGTGTTTCCTGTTGAGAGAGAACTGAGCCTAAGGCAAAATCAGAGGAATCAACTTCCAACACATAGTGGTGTTCGGGGTTCGGAAATCTTAGAATGGGTGCTGATGTAAAACTATCCTTTAAATATTCAAAAGCTGAATTAGCGTCTGGATCCCAGTTATAAGATGAGTTAATGCTGGTTAATTTCGTCAGTGGTTTTGCTATCTTGGAAAAGTTTCTAATGAATTTCCTATAGTAGTTTGCAAAACCTAGGAATTTTTGGAGTTCCTTTCTGGACTTGGGTATTAACCAATTTTTGACAGCGTCTACTTTTTGTTTTTGCATAGTGATACCTGTTGGTGAGATATCATATCCAAGGAATGACACATGCTTGGTATGGAATATGCATTTCTCCAACTTAGCATACAGTTTATGCTCTCGGAGCCTAGACAGTACCCATCGCACGTGTGTTTTGTGTTCTGTTTCATTTTTAGAATAAATCAAAATATCGTCTAGGTATATCACAAGACAGATGTCTAAGAGATCTCTGAACACATCGTTTATGAAGTGTTGAAAAGTGGCGGGTGCGTTGCACAGTCCAAACGGCATGACAAGGTACTCATAAAGGCCATACCTTGTCCTGAATGCGGTCAACCATTCGTGTCCTTCTTTTATCCTCACTAAGTTATAGGCTCCCCTTAAATCGAGTTTCGTGTATATAGTTGCCTCAGATAACCTTTCGATTAGTTCTGGGATTAATGGGAGTGGGTAACGATTTTTTATTGTGCGTTTGTTGAGTTCTCTGTAATCGATTATGGGACGTAATGATGAATCCTTATTCCGCACAAAAAAAATTCCGGCACCTGCTGGTGATGTTGATGCTCTGATAAATCCTTTCCGTAAATTTTCTTCGAGATACTCCTTTAAATGATCCAATTCTGGCTTGCAGAGAGGGTACAAGTGTCCATAAGGGATGGAAGAACCAGGTTGAAGTTGTATTGGACAATCGTATGCACGATGAGGAGGCAAGTTCTCAGCTTCTACTTTACTGAATACATCCTTGAAATCTGCATAAGGTGAAGGAATTTGCAACTCAGGTTTTTCTGTAGCTATTTCGGTCTGGAGTAGAACATGTTTGTGGAAACATGTTGTTTTACAATAGACTGAATCAAATTTTATGGAAGATAGTGACCAGTGGATAACTGGATTATGTAATTTGAGCCAACTAATACCCAAAACCACTGGGAAATGTGGTGACGAGACAACATCAAATGAGAGGTGTTCTGTGTGTCCTGCTGTAGTAACTGTTAACGGTGTGGTATGGTGTGTGATAGGGCCAGTTTTAGGTTCTGAACCGTCAATCATATGAAAAGAAAATGGAGTATGCTTTTTTATAAGGGGTATTTTATTTTGCTTTACAACATTATAATCAATAAAGCATCCATAAGCTCCCGAGTCTATGATGGCTTCAGTAGTCAGCTGATCTTGGTCCCACTGTATGGAGAGAGTTAACATGCAATAAGTTTTAGTTTTAGTGGTGTTTAATAAAGAACTTGTAACTTTGAACTTACATTTCTTGTTTTTCTGTAAAATGGGACACTCCTGGACTGAATGTGTAGGATTGGCGCAATACATGCACAGATTATTACTCTTCCTGCGGTATCTTTCTTCTGTTGTTAAAGGACCACGGGCTATTCCGATCTCCATGGGAACAGCTGTTTGTTTACTATGTTGGGTTGGTTGAGGTGGGGAATAGATAGAAGGTTTTGGTCGGACATCTGCAGAAAACCTTTCTGCCTTCCTTTCTCGCAGTCTGCGATCCAATTGTTTTGCAGCATTCATCATTCCTTCTAGGGTTTTTGGGAGTTCTATCCTGGCGATTTCATCTTTCAAGCTCTCCGAGAGGCCTAAACGGAACTGGTTTCGAAGTGCAATCTGACTCCATTCCGAATCAGCAGCGTATAATTTAAATTCCGTGATGTACTCCTCCACGGGTCTCTTGGCTTGCTTAAGGTTCCTCATGGAGGCTTCAGCGGACATTTGTACATCAGTGTCGTGAAAAAGATCATCCATACATGTGAAAAATTCAGAAAGGGATCCTAGCACTGGGTCATTATGTTCGCACAGATTGTCAGCCCAGATTCTTGGCTCACCCCTCAGGAATGAAATAGTACTGAATACCTTGATCCTCTCTGTGGGATAACTGCGAGGTCGTAGATTATAAAGTAAATGACATGAATTCTTAAACTGCCTATACTGCTTCCTGTTTCCAGAAAAGAGCTCTGGTAGTGAAACTGAAGGTTCAGGTGTTTGCTGAGGTGGTGCAGTATGAGTAGTAAGTGAGTCTCTTATAATTCCCCTTAAAGACTGATTTTCAATTTGTAAATCATGAACCGCCTGAGCAAGCTGATCAACCTTTTGAGAGAGGTTGTAAACTATCTGTGGTAGATCTGGTGGCTCCATTTTTAAGGCTTAGTAATATGTCAGGCTACAAATATTAAGTTAACGATGGAACACAATTCACAGATCTTAATTTATTAATAATTGTTTTGTTTCACTATTGTAAAGGAATATCACTATGGCTTAGTGATATTCTCACCTAATAGTGATAGTTTAGTGGTTTATTTTGCCACACCCCAGATTATGCAGTTAGGGTTAAGCAAACTTGAATAGGATTTGTAGAAATTGCTCTCAATATTAAGTTAGCTTTAGTTCTTAAGTTGCAGGTGTAGTAATGGTTCTATTAACTCTCAGAGTCTTATGCAGTGTAACACATTAATATTTAACTAGTAACCAGGTTCTGTTAACAGTTATACATATGCTCATGCAGTATTGCTATTTTATTTGCAGAGATTACTTGTACCTTGTCTTGTGTTGCACTTGTAGTGTGGCAGAGCTGTAATGAATGCACAGCCTGTTCTGTGGAAGTTCCAGTTTCACTGTGGAAGCTGTGTTGTTTATTAATCTGCAGTCAGGATGTTTCAATAAGGGTTAAAGCCAGATTTTCAGTGACAAGTTCTGTGGTAACTCTCCTTTAAATACAAACTACACAGTGAAAGTTCTCCAAGTAACAAAGCATTAGAACACATAGAATAATACTTGCAGTTTGGTTCAGGCAGTTCATTCAATTGATTGCATGTCAGCTCCTAAGTTAATGAACACTGCAGTTGTTTGGATGAATTCCAGTTAAAGTTGAACAAAGTATCAAAAAGTTCCTGTGAGGAAAAAAGTTCAGAAAACAAGTTATTCAAAGTAGTTAGGCTCAGGTAAATAGGGTAGCCTTGTACTCCAAATTACTAAGCAAAGAAAATTGATTTGGGGTGGTTTTTAAAGGCAAGCTGCAAGTTTTTTGCTTGAAGGATTCCGCTGGGTCCTAGAAGGAGCTAGGTTCCTGACAGCATGTCTTGTTGTTATATTTGGTGAGGGTAATCAGGCAGGCCGTATAGACCTCCCCCGATAGGGGGAGTAAAAGGGATTAAAGTGCTAAGAATAGTACTAATATAAACACAACCTAGTTACCATGGGTCCCAGACCGCATGTCTTGTTGTTATATTTGGTGAGGGTAATCAGGCAGGCCGTATAGACCTCCCCCGATAGGGTGAGTAACAGGTATTAAACTAATAAGAACAGTACTACTTAACACAACCTAGTTACCATGGGTCCCAGACCGCATGTCTTGTTGTTATATTTGGTGAGGGTAATCAGGCAGGCCGTATAGACCTCCCCCGATAGAGGGAGTTACAGGGATTAAAGTGCTAAGTATAGTACTACTTAAAACACAACCTAGTTACCATGGGTCCCAGACCGCATGTCTTATTATTATATTTTGTCAGGGTTATCATGCAGGCCATATAGACCTCCCTCGATAGGGGGAGTAACAGCAATTAAACTAATAAGAACAGTACTACTTAACACAACCTAGTTACCATGGGTCCCAGACCGCATGTCTTGTTGTTATATTTGGTGAGGGTAATCAGGCAGGCCGTATAGACCTCCCTCGATAGGGGGAGTAAAAGGGATTAAAGTTCTAAGAATAGTACTAATATAAACACAACCTAGTTACCATGGGTCCCAGACCACATGTCTTGTTGTTATATTTGGTGAGGGTAATCAGGCAGGCCGTATAGACCTCCCCCGATAGGGTGAGTAACAGGGATTAAACTAATAAGAACAGTACTACTTAACACAACCTAGTTACCATGGGTCCCAGACCACATGTCTTGTTGTTATATTTGGTAAGGGTAATCGTGCAGGCCGTATAGACCTCCCCCGATAGGGGGAGTAAAAGGGATTAAAGTGCTAAGAATAGTACTAATATAAACACAACCTAGTTACCATGGGTCCCAGACCGCATGTCTTGTTGCTATATTTGGTGAGGGTAATCAGGCAGGCCGTATAGACCTCCCCCGATAGGGGGAGTTACAGGGATTAAAGTGCTAAGAATAGTACTACTTAAAACACAACCTAGTTACCATGGGTCCCAGACCGCATGTCTTATTATTATATTTTGTCAGTGTAATCATGCAGGCCATATAGACCTCCCTCGATAGGGGGAGTAACAGGGATTAAAGTGCTAAGAATAGTACTACTTAACACAACCTAGTTACCATGGGTCCCAGACCGCATATCTTATTATTATATTTTGTCAGGGTAATCATGCAGGCCATATACACCTCCCCCAATAGGGGGAGTAACAGGGATTAAAGTGCTAAGAATAGTACTACTTAACACAACCTAGTTACCATGGGTCCCAGACCACATGTCTTGTTGTTATATTTGGTGAGGGTAATCAGGCAGGCCGTATAGACCTCCCCCGATAGGGTGAGTAACAGGGATTAAACTAATAAGAACAGTACTACTTAACACAACCTAGTTACCATGGGTCCCAGACCACATGTCTTGTTGTTATATTTGGTAAGGGTAATCGTGCAGGCCGTATAGACCTCCCCCGATAGGGGGAGTAAAAGGGATTAAAGTGCTAAGAATAGTACTAATATAAACACAACCTAGTTACCATGGGTCCCAGACCGCATGTCTTGTTGCTATATTTGGTGAGGGTAATCAGGCAGGCCGTATAGACCTCCCCCGATAGGGGGAGTTACAGGGATTAAAGTGCTAAGAATAGTACTACTTAAAACACAACCTAGTTACCATGGGTCCCAGACCGCATGTCTTATTATTATATTTTGTCAGTGTAATCATGCAGGCCATATAGACCTCCCTCGATAGGGGGAGTAACAGGGATTAAAGTGCTAAGAATAGTACTACTTAACACAACCTAGTTACCATGGGTCCCAGACCGCATATCTTATTATTATATTTTGTCAGGGTAATCATGCAGGCCATATACACCTCCCCCAATAGGGGGAGTAACAGGGATTAAAGTGCTAAGAATAGTACTACTTAACACAACCTAGTTACCATGGGTCCCAGACTGCATGTCTTATTATTATATTTTGTCAGGGTAATTATGCAGGCCATATAGACCTCCCCCGATAGGGGGAGTAACAGGGATTAAAGTGCTAAAAATAGTACTACTTAACACAACCTAGTTACCATGGGTCCCAAACCGCATGTTTTATTATTATACTTTGTCAGGGTAATTATATATCTATCAAATCTATCTATTTATCTTCTATCGATTCTATGTAACTATCAATCTATGTATATCTATCTATAAAATCTATCTATCTCGTGGCCGGACTGTTTTGAGACAGCCACTTGTGTTTAGGACAAATTTGAAGTAGGAGGACAGACCAATCATCTTCTTCCATCTCCCTGTTCCAAAAATGCAGGCCATATAGACCGAGCCCCGATAGGGGGAGTAACAGGTAGTAAACTGCTAAGAATAATACTACTTAACACACCACGGGTCCCAGACCGCATGTCTTATTGTTATACTCTGTCAGGGAAATCATATATCTATCAAATCTATCTATTTATCTATCAAATCTATCACTGTGTAGTCAGAACTTGCAGACTTAACAACATGTAATCAGGTAGTTTGAAGGTTAACACTGTGTTGTCAGAACTTGCAGAGATAGCAACAGGTAAGCTGGTAGTTTGAAGGTTAACACAGATTAATCAGTACTTGTTGAGATTGGCAACAGGATATCAAGCAGTTTGAAGGTTTACACTGAATAATTGTATTTGCAGAGTTTGGAAACAGGTAAACATGCAGATTGAAGGTTTCACAGAAATAACAGTATTTGAATAGTTTGGCAGTACACAGAGTAGTCTGAATATGCAGGGTTTGCAGCAGGTAAACAGGAAGTTTGAAAGTTTCACAAAACAAACAGTACTTGCATTGTTTGGAGACAGGTAATCAGGAGGTTGAAGGTTAATCCAGCATAGAAAATCCTTGAAGAGATTGGCAACAGAAAAGCAGCAGTTAGAGAGATTCCTCAGCGAAATCCTATCAGAAGCCAAAAAGTTAACAAACAAACTGGCAATGGAGAAACAGGAAGCCAAGAATAAAAAGCCTGGTTGTGACATCATCAGGAAGGGGTGGCTCAGACACCTGTCAATCAAGCACACAGAGAGGACTGCAGAGCTTCCAGCAGCTGAGCGTGACTGATACTACATCATACCTGATGTTTTAAAGCACATTATTCAAAAAAAAATTAGGAATGTTAGGTGATTAAGGCACTTTATGGCTTAAAACCAGACTCTGCATCAACTATGTAATTTTCCGTGGGAGTTTTCCCATGGATCCCCATCCGGCATGCCACAGTCTAGGTGTTAGTCCCCTTGAAACAACTTTTCCATCACTATTGTGGCCAGAAAGAGTCCTTGTGGGTTTTAAAGTTCGCCTGCCTATTGAAGTCAATGGCGGTTCGCGCGGTTCGCCAGTTCGCGAATAGTAGCGGAAGTTCGAGTCCGCCATTAAAATTTCGGTTCGCGACATCACTAGTTATACGTGCTCGTGCATGATTTCCCAATAGACATCAATGGGGAGAGCCGGCTGAAAAAAAAGTCTAACACCTACAATAAAGCAGCGTAAAGCTCCGTAACGTAGCCCCATTGATTCCTATAGGGAAACACATTTTATGTTTACATCTAGCACCCTAACATGAACCCTGAGTCTAAACACCCCTAATCTGCCACCCCCGACAACGCCGACACCTACATTATACTTATTAACCCCTAATCTGCCACCCCGGACATCGCCGCCACTATAATAAACATATTAACCCCTAAACCGCCGCACTCCCGCATCACAAACATTAGTTAAATATTATTAACGCCTAATTTTCCTCCCATAACATCGCCGCCACCTACCTACAATTATTAACCCCTAATCTGCCGCCCCTAACATTGCCACCACCTACCTACAATTAGTAACCCCTAATCTGCCGACACTAACATTGCCGCCACCTACCTACAATTATTAACCCCTAATCTGCCGTCCCTAACACCACCGCCACCTACCTACAATTATTAACCCCTAATCTGCTGCCCCTAACATTGACGCCACCTATCTACATTTATTAACCTCTAATCTGCCGCCCCCAACGTTGCCGCCACTATACTAAATTTATTAACCCCTAAACCTAAGTCTAACCCTAACCCTAACACCCACTAACTTAAATATAATTAAAATAAATCTAAATAAAACCTAGTATTAATTTTCTAAATAATTCCTATTTAAAACTAAATACATACCTGTAAAATAAACCCTAAACTAGTTACAATATAACTAATAGTTACATTGTATCTAGCTTAGAGTTTGTTTTTATTTTACAGGCAAGTTTGTATTTATTTTAACTAGGTAGAATAGTTACTAAATAGTTATTAACTATTTAATAACTACCTAGCTAAAATAAATACAAATTTACCTGTAAAATAAAAGCTAACCTGTCTTACACTAACTCCTAACCTTACACTACAATTAAATAAATTACCTAAATTAAATACAATTACCTAAATTAAATCAAAGTAAATATTTGCATAGGGAATTAGCACATCTAGGCAAGTATCCCCGCTTGCTTTTCCCCAGAAATAACTCATATACAATGTTACCAATGCACAAGAGAATTCTGGGTACATTATGCAAATTAGATATGCAAATTCTCTGTTTTTTTGCTTCAAAATAATACTGTTTTAACACAGCTATCCTTTTAACAGGATTATTACAGCAAACCAGAAATCACTCACTAGACAGCCTGTTCTTTCTTTTTGGAACTCATCAGTAGGAGATAGATTTCTGGTTGCTGCATTGGTGAAGCTATTTTCAAGGTTAAACCAAAATTCATTAAAATTATGGGGGGAGATAAAAAACTGAAATTAAAATTCTCCATGTCTCAAAATTAAATCAATGTAAATATTTGCATAGGGAATTAGCACATCTAGGCAAGTACAAATAAAAATACCTAAATTACAAATAAAAACAAACACTAAATTACACAAAATAAAAAACAAAGCTATTTAAACTAATTACACCTAATCTAATAGCCCTATCAAAATAAAAAGCCCCCCAAAAATACAAAAAAACCCCAGCCTAAACTAAACTAAAGGGCGTTTAGCTCTATTGCTGCCCAAACCCTAATCTAAAACGAAAACCCACTCAATAAACCCTTAAAAAAACTAAAACTAACCCCCATGGATCCACTTACAGTTTTGAAGACTGGACATCCATTGTCAATGAAGCCGGGAGAAGTCCTCAACGAAGCCGGGAGAAGTCTTCATCCAAGCCGGGAGAAGTGGTCCTCCAGATGGGCAGAAGTCTTCATCCAGACGGCATCTTCTATCTTCATCCATCCGGTGCGGAGCGGGTCCATCTTCAAGACATCCGGTGCAGAGCATCCTCTTCTTCCAACGACTCCCGACGAATGAATGTTCCTTTAAGTGATGTCATCCAAGATGGCGTCCCTTAGATTCCAATTGGCTAATAGAATTCTATCAGCCAATCGGAATTAAGATTGAAAAAATAGGATTGAGCTAAATGCAAGCTCAATCCTATTGGCTGATTGGATCAGCCAATAGGATTGAAGTTCAATCCTATTGGCTGATTGCATCAGCCAATAGGATTTTTTCAACCTTAATTCTGATTGGCTGATAGAATTCTATCAGCCAATCGGAATCTAATGGAAGCCATCTTGGATGACATCACTTAAAGGAGCACTTCTCCTGGCTTGGATGAAGACTTCTCCCGGCTTTGTTGAGGACTTCTCCTGGCTTCGTTGATGATGGATGTCCGGTCTTCAAAACTGTAAGTGGATCTTCGGGGGTTAGTGTTAGGTTTTTTAAGGGTTTAATGGGTGGGTTTTAGTTTTAGATTAGGGTTTGTGCAGCAATAGAGCTAAATGCCCTTTTAAGGGCAATGCCCATCCAAATGCCTTTTTCAGGGCAATGGGGAGATTAGGTTTTTTTAGTTAGGGTATTATTTGGGGGGGTTAGTTGTGTGGGTGGTGGGTTTTACTGTTGCGGGGGTTGTTTGTATTTTTTTTTCAGGTAAAATAGCTGATTTCTTTGGGGCAATGCCCCACAAAAGCCCCTTTTAAGGGATATTGGTAGTTTAGTTTAGGCTAGGTTTTTTTTTATTTTGGGGGGCTTTTTATTTTCATAGGGGTATTAGATTGGGTGCAATTAGTTTGAATATCTTGTAATTTGTTTTTTATTTTGTGTAATTAGTGTTTGTTTGTTTTTGTAATTTAGGTATTTATATTTAATTTAGGTAATTGTATTTAATTTAGGTAATTTATTTAATTGTAGTGTAAGGTTAGGTGTTAGTGTAAGACAGGTTAGCTTTTATTTTACAGGTAAATTTGTATTTATTTTATCTAGGTAGTTATTAAATAGTTAATAACTATTTAGTAACTATTCTACCTAGTTAAAATAAATACAAACTTGCCTGTAAAATAAAAATAAACCCTAAGCTAGATACAATGTAACTATTAGTTATATTGTAGCTAGCTTAGGGTTTATTTTACAGATAAGTATTAAATAGGAATTATTTAGTTATTAATAGTAGGTTTTATTTAGATTTATTTTAATTATATTTAAGTTAGTGGGTGTTTGGGTTAGACTTAGGTTTAGGGGTTAATAACTTTAGTATAGTGGTGGCGACATTGGGGTGGCAGATTAGGGGTTAATAAATGTAGATAGGTGGCGGTGATGTTAGGGGTGGCAGATTAGGGGTTAATAATATTTAACTAGTGTTTGTGATGTGGGAGTATGGCGGTTATGGGGTGAATATGTTTATTATAGTGGCGGTGATGTCGGGAGCGACAGATTAGGGGTTAATAATTTTATTTTAGTGTTTGTGATGTGGGAGGGCCTCGGTTTAGGGGTTAATAGGTAGTTTATGGGTGTTAGTGTACTTTTTAGCACTTTAGTTATGAGTTTTATGTTACAGCTTTGTAGCGTAAAACTCATATTTACTGACTTTAGAATGCGTTACGAATCTTGCGGGATAGGCTGTACCACTCACTTTTTGGTCTAAAAAAAAAAAAGCTTGTAATACCGGCGCTATGGAAGTCCCATTGAAAAAAGACTTTACGCAAATTGTGTAAGTTAATTTGCGGTACGGCCAAAAAAGTGTGCGGGACAGCTGTACCTACAAGACTCGTAATAGCAGCAGTAGTGAAAAAGCAGCATTATGAGCCTTAACGCTGCTTTTTTACTTATAACGCAAAACTCATAATCTAGCCGATAGTTTGGCATAAAATGTATAATCTGTATGCTAAACTATTGACTTGTTTCAATTGATTAATATGGCATGAAAGAATCAGTATACTTTTTTATGTTAATGACATCTATTTAATGAGTTTAAAAAAAAATCAAAATCAAACACCAAACATAGATATGTCAAAGTTAAATAGTGAATTTCAAGGTGTTGAGATTATTATATTACTTTTGTATTCATATAACTTTAAAATGACTATCACTCTAAAGTTCTCTTTTCTTACTTCAGTGATTTTTTGATATACAACCTCTTAAGTATTCAAGATTTCTGCAATGCCACCCCTGTATTTCTTGTCATTTTATGTCTGTGAAGGTCATGTAGTAAATATAGTTATTAGTTGTAAATGCTCATTAACTGACATTGAACTGAACAATGGCCCTTGGCTACTGATGTACAGACTTCTAATACTTGTCTAGTGTCTAATCAAGGAAGTACAAATGTACTATTTATAATCATGGAAAGCCTATTTGTGTCAACATTATTGCTAAACACTTGACTCTGCACAAAAATGTGTACTTTTATTATGGCTCGTGAGCCTCAATAAATGTATATTCATCACTAATTGCTGTTATTCAAAAACCTTCAGGAAGGTGCCTCATAATACTGATATGTCATTTTGTTTAAAAATTAACTGCTCTACATTAATAAAGAATATTTTTTTTGGCCAAACATTCATAATTATAATCCCCTACTGATACCCTCAGATCTTATACACATATTTACATATCCATGTGGATGTTTAGCACAACTAAATTATCGGCCAGATTAAAAGTAGAGTGGTATTTAACACTCTACTAGAAGTAAGCGTTTTTGCGCACGTTGGGTAGCGCTCATATTACAAGTTGATAGTAAAAAGTTTTTCCGTGCACGCTAACCCAATGCGTGTAAAAAGCTGAACTAAGAATACTGTGCGCATGTTAACGTATTACCCCATAGAAGTCAATAGAGCAAGAAAACTAAGAATAAAAACTAATTCCCTACTCTTGTGCAAAACCCGAGTTTGAAAAAAAGAATATTTCACATTCCAATGTTCTTCACATAAAATAATATGTTCTATTTATTCATAAATACACACACATATATATATATATATATACACTGTATATATATATATATATATATATATATATATATATACACACATATATAAATATATATGATTTTTTTTGCACAACTATATATTTATACCTACATGATTATATATAGGTATATACAGATATATATAGGCATAGCTATTACAAATATATAACACATATTCCCTAATGTGCAGAACATTGGAATGTAAAATATTTACAGTGAATGCACAGTATAACACTTTATTAAATATGAATATTGCAAAAATATGATCTTTCATGTTTTTATTTACTTAACTGCAATGGGCTTTGCTGTATTTATATATTAGATGGTGTTATTATGAGTGTAAGTGTACTTCGTAATGTATTTTGATGTGTTTTGTGATACTTTTTTGTTAACTAGAGCTCTGATGACATGGTAGTCATTCTAGCGTAAATTGCGATTGTGCTCAAGCGATCATGTTTACTTTCAACTAGTAATACGAGCAGAAAACCTGAATAATGCAAACACCCGACATAAACCCTTTATCGCTCGTGCGTTACTGTAAGCATGCCACTCGTAATTTGGTCCTTATTGTTTTATCACTCTAGTTACTCATTTATATTTGAACATAGTTGGCTATGTCAGAAGAAATAATGGATATTTTTAAATAGGACATCTGGATTACACCACGTTAGCTTCCATTACTTTTGGTTTGAATACATCATCAGAGGAGATCCTGCAGAGGCAGAAAGAAGAGGCGCCACATAGAACAGTATTGTCTGCACGATAGAGGACAGAGAACAATTAAAACCCTTACAGGTAGCTACTCACAAGGGCAGCGGCACAACCGAAGTGCCGGACACAACAAATCGTCACTTTTTATTACGCTTGCTCTATGTTACTTTGTCTCCCCTGGGGTTTGTGTGATCCCTACTGAGGTTGCTGAGACGACACTACACACTTTCTTTGGCTCATTGGTGCCTGGTCCAACATCGAGGCTCCTGCTTCCGGATTGGTGTATCGTTTCAACGTGACCGGCCCAGCAGCGTGCCTGTGAGTCTATCGGGCGACTCTGTTGGTCCCGATTTGTTGTGTCCGGCACTTCGGTTGTGCCGCTGCCCTTGTGAGTAGCTGCCCTTAAGGGTTTTAATTGTTCTGTGTCCTCTATTGTGCAGACAATACTGTTCTATGTGGCGCCTCTTCTTTCTGCCCCTGCAGGATCTCCTCTGACCTTCCACATTCTCAAGAGTGCTGCCTTCCTTCCTTCTGGAGATTGATATCACCTCACACAAGCGCACATTTTAGGGCTCCTATGCTCTAGACTTTTTATTGACTTGAATACATTATAGTGTTTAGTATTTTGAAGGCCGTTTAAAGGTTTGAACCACTTGAAAGTGATGCAGCCTAGCTGTAAAAAGCTGACTAGAAAATATCACATAAACATCTCTATTTAAAAAGGAAGATATTTTACCTCAAAATGTCCTCAATAGCCACATCCCATTGTAAAAGGACTTTAAGCAGCCAATCAAAATGCTAGTCCTTAAACTAGTGCATCTGGCATATGTAGGCACAGTCATGTTATTTTCCTCCTCAGTTTAAGGTAGTTTACTATGAAATATCATGAGATTTCAGTGAGATCTCATGAGATCACAGTAAAGCAAAGTGTGACATCAGCACTTGATGAAGCTGATTGGCTGTTTTTTTTTAATCATACAGCTCAAAATAGCTACAGCATGTCTGTTTGCACAGCACTATTTACTATTGAAATCAGAAGAAATGTTGAGGTAAAATATCTTCTTTTTTTTACATAGAGATGTTCAGGTGATATTTCCCTGTCAGCTTTCAAGTGATTTAGGTTCTGGGTATTATGTCCCTTTAAATACACATTTTCTTTTAAAAACATTTACATTGTAAACAAATTGTAAAAAATATGTCTATTACTTTTTTATTATTAGAACATTATTGATGGGTACAAAATTATTTGAAATGTTATTTAAAGAGGATAACAATTGTTCATTGTACATCTTTTACAAGTATGTCATAGTATGCTTACAGCTGAGTGCTCTGGTGCTTTGACACTTAGCGGATTTGAGGGACACTGGTGTGATAAATGCAACTATGAAAAGCATGTTCCATGCTGATTTGTGACTTGCACATGCAGACAATGAGTGCTGAAGTTTGCAATTTCAAGGTTGAACAATACTTTCAACAATTTCACTGACCCTTGGTTCTGACCCAGCGTGATATCACATTTATTGTAAGAAAACATACTTGGTATTTTATTATTTAGAATTTTTATGTCAGAGTAAAACATGGCGCAATTCAATCAATAAACAATACAATTTTTTTTTTTTTTTTTTATTACGTTACATAAATGAGACACAAGAAGCAGTAATTTAAAGTACATGGAGAAATTGAATAAGGCAGAATCAGAGTAAATGCATTTTTGTCTTTAATAGGAAAGATATCATTTCAGATTCATAGTTATATTCAGTGTTTTTTTTTTTTTTAAAGTTTATTGCTTGGCAATACTCCAGAAAATTCACATTTTATTATAGTATGGGAAATTAGATTAAGTCAAAATACATTTTCTTAAAAGAACTGATTTATAGCTTGGAGTGTTATTGACTCTACCATTCTACATTGTAATGCTTTTCAGCAGTATACTAGGCACTGCTAAATGAAGTACTATTATTTTATTCAAATTGAGAAGAATTCAATACCTTTGCTTTTAAAATGTAAGACTGAAGTCC